>NC_052471.1:24234-754760 GCF_009730915.1 Dioscorea cayenensis subsp. rotundata | reverse complement strand
CAACAAGACAATCACTATAGTGCGAATCGCGAGGAATTTTTATTTACCGCCTTTCCCACGTGACAGCGGGCACCTTGATTGTACGGTGCCCTCACAATTGGTCAGTGTCCATATCCTCGTACGCGGTGGTCCCCACCACCCTCATCCTCCACCATTTATTAATCGTCCCCACTTTTCTTTTAATTTTTTTTTTTTTTTAAAATAAAATATTATTTTACTTATTTATTCATTTACTTTTTTTTACACAATACCCATTTATGGTCCCATCGCTTCTCCCCTCTCTCTCTCTCTCTCTCTCTCTCTCTCTCTCACACACACACACACACTCAATCAAACAAACACAAGAATTCACTCACTTTTAGTAATGAAAATTCCATGGGTCAATTTTCACCACCCAAAAAAGTAGTTGGATTTTGGCAACTCCATCTGCTCCTGCTGTTGCCATTTCTGGTGAGATCTCTTCCTCCATTTTTTCTTCATTTCTTCCTTTTTTTTTTGTTGTTATCAACTTTCACTTTATTTGTCTTCAGTAACAACTCTATCAATCCAATAAAATTTCTTGGTAGTGATCGGGAAGGAGATAAAGAATGGTGAGAGGCAAAACTCAATTGAGAAGAATAGAGAATGCTGCAAGTAGGCAAGTCACCTTCTCGAAGCGCCGCAATGGGCTCCTCAAGAAGGCGGCGGAGCTTTCCATCCTTTGTGATGCTGAGGTTGGCCTCATCATCTTCTCCCCTCGTGGCAAACTCTCAGAGTTCTCCAGCTCAAGGTCTTTCTTTTTCTCTTGATCTTTTTTTTTCTCTCTTTTATCTCTTTGATTCATGTTTTGTTATTTTGGTTTCTTGATTACTGTTTTATTAGAATCAAGAAGATTTGGGGAGGTTGATCTTAATTCTAGGGTTTTATCTAATTGTGATTGATTTGAGTGATTGAATGATGGTGCTCCAGTTGTTGTTGGTTTTGATCTTTTGATTCATAGCACGTACCATTTTCTAGGGCAAAGGGAAAGAACCCTAAAAATTGGATATGTGACACTGTACTAGTTAGAGTTGTTTTTGGTTACCTTGCCATCTATTATTTATGAGTGTAAATTAAAGTTCTTATTGATTCTTGGATTTTAAAGCATGCTTAGAAAAGTACTGAAGATGGTCATGCTTTACTCCATTGGGAAAGAGAGGTATCTACTGTTGAAAACACTGTTTTGGTTTTGATGATGGGTTGTATCAGGCTGGCATACTGTTGCATTGGTATTCTATGGTTTTAGTTTGGGCTTTTTAGTTACTTTTTGACCAATTTAGTGGAAATTTTTCTCATGAGATTATAGACTCTTCAATTTTATAGGATTTGCAAGATATTGAATTTGGTTTTGTGAAATTGGATTGGTGGAGTAACCTCCAAAAACTCAAAAATTTTATTTTTGGGATACTAGATTGATGTTTGGGTTGTAAATTGTGAAAGGGAAAAATTGGTAGGTGCTAAACTTCTGCAGAAATGTTTCATGACCTGAATTTAGGAATTTAGATTTCATAATCTTCATGTTAATTTGATTTTTATACCATTGTCTTCTTTTGCAATATAGAGGGATTGTAACCTTCTTATTCAATTTGCTTGATATGATTGGCCATATTAATGCCACGTACATATCACGTTGAAGATCAGAAACTTTTCACAAACTCCATTAATTGTTGTGGATAGTAATATTAATTGTCTGTATATATATGTTTAAGAATTTGGAAATCTTGAAAGGTTTGAAGCTTCATCATTTAATGTCTCCAATCTTGCTTTTGACCATCATATAAGGCATCAATATAGGCCTAGAAATCACACAAGCTTAATTAAGTTCACTTGTGTTCTTATTGCTAAAATGATATGATTTTATGTATTAGGTTTGTATGTGTTCATTACTTTTAATTGTCGACAATATTAAGCTCATTAGCTTGACATTGTTATTAATATGACTAGATCACCTCTTGCTATGCTTATAAATGTACAACTTTCACTAATGTCTTCATCTTCTTATTGTTTTTTTAGCAATAAATAAAATTTGACTTGTTTTTCTTGTTATGGGATTAACCAAGTTTTGCAAGTAAAACATCACTATGAATCATTACATTTACACCATCAACATAAAGGACATAATAAAAATTAAGACTCACTGCTTTTTGACAATTAAACTATGATCATCATGATCTTCAACCATGCAAGTCCTTTTGTATTTAGATATGGAAACATAATTAAGATGAGGATTTAGGATATTACCAAGTTTTTTTGTGCATGCATGTAGGTACCTTTGTCAATTCATTAATTGCCTAAACACTTTAGAATGATTAGTTTGCTATGACAACATCCAGACAAATCTCATTCTAGCCATTGGATATAGACGTTTATTTATTTTCTCTGGAGAAATCCCTTGGAGAAAGTCTAATCTTATAATTCTCTATACTTGGAATTAGAATTTGTAAGTTTTACTAGATTTTTAAAAGTTTCAAGAGAACATTTCTTTCTTGCCCTAGACCTCCCCACATTATTCCCAACATAGCACATTGAGTTTAATTTATAACTTAATGCCTCACACAAAAGTTTGAGAAGCACATACTTAGGATAGTTATTACTTGCTCTTAAATGGCATAGATTTTTATTTGGAGAGTTACAAACCCAACATTAATTTGCAACATCCCTTTGAACACTTTAGAATTTCATTGAATTAGATTAATAATCTCAATAAGATATTGTCGATCTTAATAAAAAAACAATTACACCCCAAAATATTGTATTAAGTTAAAAAAAAACTAAGAATAATTTACTGATTGATGTTTTAGGATGATTCATCCCTCGTTCTATAGAAATTTAAAATTTTATTTAAGTAAATATTTGAATCCAAATAGAAAGAATTTATTTAAACTAAAACTTATGATGAATTTTAGATTTATTAATAAAGTCAACTTATCATAAAATTCAAGACCAATCCTCCAAATTTACACAAGCCAAAAACTGAAATTACTTAACAACTTCTAATATCTAACACACAATTATAATTTTTAACTTTTAATCTTAAACCATGTAAAATTTAAAACATATATCAAGATTAAAGCTTTTTCACCCAATTTTCTTTTATAATTTTTGATTGGCAAGTAATAGTGGTTGCATCAACTTGCAATTCTTGATCCAAAGCTGCTTGGGTTTTGTTTGTTGATATATCCTCAAAATAGGCCCAATTGCTTATATGTGATCTAAACCCATATAAAATATATTGATTAATTTAGCTGCCTTTGGGTTAAAGTTGAGTTAGCATGCATCATAAACATTCAGGGTATTTTTAAAATTTCCAAAATAACCATTGTTCCCCTATATCCCTAGAATTATAAGAATAACCTAACTATATTGTTAGTCCCTTAAAACCTAGTAATATTACTTGACCAATTAAGGGCATTGTTTTTTTCATTTCACTTTTTGTCATTGTAGGATTTTTCTAAAATAAAAAAATAATTTTTTTCATCCATATATATAATTTTGATTGAGTGGATAATTATTTTTCTTTCAAAAATTAATTTTTTTCTCATGGCAGTCCATGTTAACCATCAACGAGGTTCTCACCAAGTGGTTGACCAACTTGGATGGAAGGACTAAAATGGGCACTCACCCTTACTTGAGAAATCATCTATGACTTTGGGTTTTGTCTTGGTTTGTCAAAGATAAGTTTGGCCTTGTAGGGTAGATTAATCATGGTTAATAAGGACACTAGCTAGCATTAATTGATAATGAGAGACTGCCCAAATATTCTCAAATTTGTTTATATATCCAAGTTTTCAATATTTTTCTCATTACATTCTTGTCTAAATAAACTTCCAAGTATTTTCTCTTTTATCAACTCATTTGGTCAACTTTGTAAAATAATATTATTAAAATAACATTGTTCTAAAATATTTACAACCTCCAACTCATCCATCACCTCATCCTTTCCTCCACATTGACAGATGTGACCTAACATTTCATATTTCTTTTTATCTAATATATATTAGCCTATGTGAACCTAGTCATTTTGTTTTTTTGTTTTTTTAATTTTTATTTTTTTAAATTTTTTTAGTAATTTTATTTTTAGATCTTGTTCTTTTAGGTTCAATTTTTCTTTAAAACTTTTGTCCATATTCTATTAAGTTTCTGTATTTGCAAATTAAATCTAATATAGCTAGGTGTTTATAAGCTTTATTTCAATTTAAAATACATGTTAATGAAAAAAATGATGCAGTATAAATAATTATAGAACATATTATGGTTGGTTGTCACCCACAACTTGATTTATCTGCAAACCTAAAAAAACACCAAGAAAAAAAAAACAAATAGTAAGATGTCAATGAAAATCATAACCAAAACAGTTTAGAAGAAATATATGAATTCTAAAAACTATTAGGATTAAATTAAATGGGACTTCACAACCCTAAAGGTAATTAGAGACGTCATCATGGAATCAGGATTCAAAGATGGGAGTTGATAAAGAATTTTTACAAAATAAATATCTTCTCTTGTAATTTTCACAATATGGTGTATAATTTGACCTTGCACCAAGGAAATAATTAAATTAAATGAGTTTGGATAAAACATTAGACAATATATGAGAAGACTCATCTACTAATGAAATTAGATATTGGATATAAGTCCTCTCATTTTAACTAGAATTGAGCAAGTGCGTGAAATACTCCTTAGAATTGAAAAAAATTGACTGCAAGGTTAACAAGAAAAACGATGAAAGGAGAAATACATTGTAAGAGTTTAATAATGCTATCTAATATTAAATATAAATTAAACATATTATTTGAACTTAATTTAACATAAAAACTTAAGGTAATAAAGAGATCCATATTTAGATATTTAGATCTAGAATATGGGATTATTAGTTATTATAATGTATACCTTCAATATATGCCAGCTTATCTTAATTTGCTACATTATAATCAAATAAAATAAACCAAGCTCTAGTAACATAATCAAATATATTATCAGGAATTGATTTAACCCAAAAACTTGAGCTAATAGAATGAGAAGCCCTTATACATCCTGACCAATATTTGTCAACTTAATCGATGTGAGACTATTATGGATTTTATATACCTGGTAGTAGATGTTCATTTAACTAGATCTATATTAAATATATTATTTGAATTTGATTCAATGGCAAATGCGAGAAGCGCAAGTAAGGAGTGTGCATAGTAGGCAATGATGGCCTTCCCATGTGTTTTTACCAAACCCATATGGGGATTGGGCTACAAGCTCGTTCCCAACCAGGGATCCTTACCACTATTGTGTCCAACAGGTTTTGAACTGGGACAATAAGCTCCCGCAGTAAATGTCTTTTGCAATGGGGTCAGTGCGGCTAGACCAAATACTCTTTGGCTGATATGATTCAACTCAAAAATTTAATTTAATAGAATAGAATAAATTAAGTGATGTGGGATTATATATTAGTTATTTTAATACATATAAGACCTTACCAAGACTAGGGATTTAGAATTCTACGTAGGCAATGGACACTGGAGGTGAAAAAATGTCTTCATGACAGTTGGAATTCTACGAAAAGGTCATGTTAATTATATTTGACAGTGGGAATGAAAAATATGGCTTCTAATTAGGCAAATGTTTAGAACCATGGACGTGGATACCCCCTTACAAGATTTGTTAAGATGTTTAAAATTAAGGCTAGTGACAATCACCATAGCAATATGATAAAGAAACATACCTAAACGGTATGACCAATGCATGTGATTTTATTTTATATTTGACAAAAAGTTCAATCTTCTTAATATAAATGAAGTGAAGACTAGTCATAATAAGCATTGACAATTTAAATCTTTGAAATTTTTCAGTGAAAAAGGTTTAGCTTTCATAATGCAAATAGTCAAGACAGTTGATCATGACCCGTACTTTCATCATGAGCTTCACAAGTTGCTGAAAATGTTTTAGATAATTTGCCTTTTGGATTGCCTGAAGCATACACTAAATCAGATAAAATATTTAAAAAGACAAACCATGAAATGTAGTTAGGAAGAGAGATTTATATTAAAACCTTTTTGTTTAAAAGTATATAGAACACACATATATACCCTAATATGACATACATATATTACAATAGAAAAAAGTATTTATAGGTACCTAAATCTAAATATAAAGATATAAGTTTTATGACATAGATATGTAAAAATAACATTTGAGCATGTATGCAAAAACCTATTTTAAAAAATATATAAACATCTGTGGAAATAGGAAACATATTATGGAAATAAGTTTGGAGATTTAGTTTCTGTATCTAGGAAAGATTAAATTTTTTGGATCCGTGGCCTCTAGAGCAACAGTTTCACCAGTAGAGCAACAGTTTTATCCAAACTCTAGAGGCCACGGATCCAAAATTTTGCTCATGGAAGACTAAGGATCATCTCGTTATGTCGTGGTTAATAAACTCTATGACCACTAAAGTTGGAGAGAATTTTCTTCTTCATAGGACAACCAAGGAGATATGGGAGGCTACCAGTGAGACTTATTCTAGCACAAAGAATACCTCAGAATTATTAGAGGTTGAGACATGGCTATATAATTTGAAGCAAGGAGACATCAGTGTGACGCAGTACTTTAACACGCTTACTCGCTGCCGGTTGCAATTGGATTTGTATGAGACACATCCGTGGAAGGGTGCCGATGATTCATTCATTTATCGGTAGATTGTTGAACAAAAATGGACTATAAGATTTCTTCTTGGTCTGAATAAAGACCTAGATGAAGTAAGGGAGAGAGTTATGGGGATTAAACCCTTTCCCACTATTCGGGAAGCTTTTGCATAGGTCCGAAGGGAGGAGTGCAGGAAAAAATTAATGTTACCCGAAGTCACCATCACTCCTGTAATTGAAGGCTCAACTCTATTTACCCATAGTCCTTCACAGAACAATAGTGTTGGAAAAGGTTGTTCATGGTGTGATTATTGAAAAAACCTGGACACATGAAGGCCACTTGTTGGAAGTTGCACATAAAATGGAAGACCTCTAACCGTTAAGACAAAGATTTTCGTGCTAATGCTGCTACCTCAACATAAACGAGTGTAGAATATAGTCCATTTACAAAGGAGCAAATTGAAGCACTATAAAAGATGTTTAGTCAAACTTTTGTTCTAGCCAAACATCTTCATCTCATGTCGAGTAGCATACCAGCCTCTTAGCACATCAAGGTACTCTGTCTCTTATTTTTAGTGTTCAAACAAATCAGCCAAGGGCGTGGATTGTTAATTCAGGATCCTTCGACCATTTGATTGGAGATTTCAGCATTCTCACAGATTTTTAGCCTTGTTCTAGTCACTCTTGAGTCAGAATTGCAACTGACACAATTTCTCCAGTTGCAAGAACCGGATCTATTCATATAACAGAAAACTTACATCTTTCATCTGTTCTTTATGTTCCAAAATTAAACTGCAATTTACTTTATTTGCTTAAACAAAAGAACCTCCCAAGTAGACAAGTTCATCATTCAATTTGTGATTCAGAGTCAATTCTAAGGTCTGTCAAGTTTGCTTCTAATTCCATGTTAGTTTCCAATTCTAATTCTGTCTCAGTTGAGAGTCAAGTCATGTTGTGACACTATTGCCTTAGTCATTCAAACTTTGCTTATAGTAAAAAATTGTTCCCTCATTTGTTCATCAATAAGAATTTCAGTTTTTATCAGTGTGACATTTGTCAACTAGCAAAGCATACATGACATGTATACTCTAGTTTACCATATAAACCATCACATTCTTTTTCAATAATTCACAATGATATTTGGGAACCATCACGTGCGGAAAATATCAATGGGGCTCAGTGGTTTGTCACATTTATCGACGATCACACAAGAACCACATGGAAATTTTTCATGAAAGAAAAATCCGAAACAACCACAATTTTTCAATCCTTTCATACCATGATTTCAACCCAGTTTAAAAGCCAAATCTAAGTTCTCAAAACCGACAATGCAAAGGATTATTTCAACTCCATTCTTGGTACTTACTTGCCACACCATGGAATTGTTCATATAAGTTCTTGTGTAGACACTCCGCAATAGAATAGAGTGGCTGAACGGAAAAATAGACACTTGCTTGAAGTTGTCGGTGCCAATATGTTCACCAATGATGGGGGAAGCTGTACTTACAGCCACATATCTCATCAGCCAGATGCCAAGTCATGTGTTAAAATTCCAAACTACTCGTCACGTTCTCACCACAACACATCCTCACATTCGTTTCACTTTTGATCTTCCTCTTAGAGTCTTTGGTTGCACCTCTTTCGTCCATATTCATCATACTTATCGCACCAAACTTGATCTAAAATCGCTCAAGTGTATATTCCTTGGTTACTCCTCTCATAAAAAAGGTTATAAATGTTATTTTCCTATTACCAGGAAAGTCTACAATTCCATGGATGTCACCTTCTTTGAGAGTCAATCCTACTTTCCCAAATCTGACATTCAGGGGGAGAGTTTTAAGGAATATCAGATTTTGGATCTACTTCAAGATAATCAATTGGTTCTTTTTCCATCCGATCAGCCTTTAAATTCCAGTACAACCATTATTCCTACTCCTGTTCAAACTGTCCATGTTCAGTATTCAGAATCCGTTGTCACTATAGAAGCTCAAAATCAGTTGAAACCTGATAACAATAACACTGAACTTTGTGTCTACAAAAGGAGAAGAACAACAGAGCAAATTGAAGAACCCCTGCATACGCAGCGCTCTCAATCACAAGAACCAAGTCCCACTATATCTGACACTCATAATGGTATGGATTCTTCTCCTCCTTATGCTATTACTCCTATGATTGATGATTTAGATTTACCATTGCTCATAGGAAAAAGGTTTGTTGATGCACTGAACATCCAATTCAAAGATATGGTGCATATGGAAAGTTGGCTCCATCCTACATAGCATTTGTCACAAATCTGGATAGTGTCAAAGTGCCTGAATCTATTCAAGAGGCTCTCATGAGACCAGAATGGAAGAAAGCTGTAGAGCAAGAGGTTCAGGCCTTAGAAAACAACACAATTTGGATCTTGACAAGATTACCTTATGGCAAAAATCCAGTTGGATGTAAGTGGATTTTCACCGTCAAGTACAAATTTGATGGAAGTATAGATAGGTTCAAGGCAAGACTTGTGGCTAAGGGGTTCACTCAATCCTATGGAATTAACTATCAAGAGACCTTCGCACCTGTGGCCAAACTGAACATAGTTCTAGTGTTACCGTCCTTAGCAATAAATCAAGATTGGCCATTACATCAGCTTGATGTTAAGAACACATTTTTGAATAGGGATCTCGAAGAGGAAGTCTACATGATCATACCCCTTGGACTAGAAAATAGGTCAAACCAAAACTTAGTGTGTAAATTAAAAAAGTCATTATATGGCTTGAAGCAGTCTCCTCGCACATGGTTTGAGAGGTTTGATAGGATTTTGACAACTAATGGGTATTCGCAGTGTTAGGCAAATCACACACTGTTTGTTAAAGGTGAATCAGGAGGAAAAATGACAATTCTTATAGTCTATGTGGATGACATTATTCTAATTGGAGATGCCTCAAGGAAAATTCTTAGGCTAAAAGTTCTAGCAATGGAATTCGAGATCAAAGAGCTCAGGACACTGAGATATTTTCTCGGAATGGAGATAGCTCAATCAAAGGAGGAGATTGCTATAGCACAAATGAAGTATATACTAGATTTGTTGAATGAAACGGGTGGTTTTTTTGGCTGCAAAAATGCTGATACACCCATGGACTCTACAAAGAAACTGAACTGAAGTGAAGAAAGCACACTAGTTGACAAGGATAGGTATCAAAGGCTGGTTGTGTCACGCCCTGACCCATGGGCCCACGGGATGCGACAACCGCCGCAGTGATCCCAAGGAGGGATACCCCGCCACTCAACCCTCGGGTTACCGCAAGACTGACCAATGCACCAGTAATTCAACAATAACTATCGCAGATATAGAGTAGAGAGGAACAATGTTACACAACGAGAGTAACAACAATAGCAGCAACAATGACGGCAAGATACAGAAAATATAGAGGTTTATAAATGCACAGGGAAACAACACTAACAACAGTAGGAAATGCTAATACACAAAAGTTTAAGAGTTATTTAGATACCAAACCATGCAACAAGGTTTTCTATACACTAGTGGATCCATAGGTCAAACAGCATGTTCCATAAAAAAGATAATATACATGAACTGAAAGAAGTATAACAGAAGATAAAACAGTAGCAAATGCCCAGTACGCTGCCACACAACACACCTACTACCTGCAACAAACTGGGAGGAAGAAAGAGGGATGAGTAACTAAAGTTACTCAGTAAGGGGAGGTTAGCACAACTCTAGCAGAAATATACCAATAGCAATAATAATAATAAATCATCAAAATAAATACTTTACCAAAACAATACTAGTTTAGAAACATTATCACATATAATATAAATCTTTAAACGAAGTAAAATAACATAATATAATACCAAGAAAACCCTTTTTACACCAACTAGGGTTTATAACACCAAAACCACAAAACATAGTTTCAAATACAAGTAAAACAACTAAATGCCATTGTTTTTAAATAAATAAGCACAATACCCAACACTCACCCAGTATAACGTGGTCTAGAAAACTCTCTAAACCTTCGCCGTAGTCATGACTAGGTTCAGAGCCGTCAAGGTACTCATGTTCTTGACGTTGGGTTTAGAGAGTAGAAAACTCTCTACCACTCCACCTCCCACGGCGAAGGTTTAGAAAGTTTTTATCGATATCCAATCAAGGCTCTACACTCCCACCTGAACTGGCCCTCATAGAAATCAGCCAGTCTACCACTCCACCTCAACTAGGCTGGCCGTGGAGACCGCCTACTACAGTAGGGTACCACCAAACAACTCACACAATAAGTACAACTCCACTGAAGTACAATAGCCATCCATAATCATAAATCAATAACACCTCGGCCATTTGCACGAGAATAAGATAAAACACAAGCAAAACTCAAGCTTTGAAACACAAATTAATATACAAATCCCAATACAAGAAACTACATGGGAAATCCTTTCCTTTCAACAATTCGAAATGAGTTTCAAGCCTTAGATTTCACAAAATCAATGATTTTCACAACAAATCCCAAGTTTCACACAAAACAAGGATTTCGCAAACTCATTGATATATATATATCAATCACAAATCCAACGATAACAAATCAAATACCAAACGAGACATCCAAGATCTTTCTCAATAATAACTATCATTCACCAAAATGCCAAAACAAGTATAAATCAATAAGACTTACTTAAAACATGATATATATATATATAGCTATCAGCATTCTTCTAATAAAGCTATGCTCAACAATTCCACTCACTGAATTGGCGATTTGTCTTCCTTGCAAGCTAATCCTCGGCTAAATCTTTGCCTCGAGCCAAGACTTCTTCTCTTTGCCAAAGCACAACAAAGCACAACACTAATTAGCAAAATTAAATCAAACAAGGAAACCCTAAGTTTTTCTAACAAACAACCCTAAATCGATCCCAGGGTTGGCCCAAAGCTAGGTATAAAGGTTACCAATGAATTCTTGGAGATTTTAGTTTCACTCTAGTCCAAAGAAATCAAAGAAACAACTAAAGATTGTCAGTGCTACAATAACCTCGTGATTGCTACAGTAAAACCAGCCCTTATACAAGGATTTTCTCCCAATTTACAAGACCTAAACAAGAAATTTCTTTACAAACATTCTCATACATGAATAACAAGTCATTGGCTTCAATTTGAGCCTATAAACAACCAAATCCATGAAGAAATCTAAGTTTTTAAAAATTTCTAAAAACAAAGAAATACAAGGAATATATGGGATTAAAAGCTTGGATCGAAGCCTTACTGTACTCAAGAGGATGTGAGAAGGAGAATGAAGACTTTGGTTCGCCGGAAAAGCTCGCCGGAACAACCCAAGAGAAAATGCATGGTTCGGCCAAAAACAAGGAAAGAAGAAGAAGAAGAAGAAGAAGAAGAAGAAAGGAAGAAGGGTTTTAAGGGGAAATTCGTGATGCTACAGTAACATGCTTCTATAGTGCCCGGCCTACTACAGTGACCAGGCTGCTAGAGTGTTAGGCTGAAAAAATCTTCAGCAATGGGCTAGTTAAATCTACAGTAAAAACTGGTTATAACAGGTTGGAAAGCTCATTTATTTCTCACACAGTCGACCTGACATTGCTTATTCGGTGAGTGTAGTCAACCAACATATGAAGAATCTAACTGAGGATCATATAGATGCAGTGAACAGAATTCTGAGGTACTTGAAGATGACTCCCGGTCATGGTTTACTCTTGAAAAAAAAGTGAATTCGTGTAGTAGAAATTTACATGGATGCAAGTTAGATAGGAGAACAGATTGATAGGAGGTTAACTATTGGTTACTGCTTCTATGTTTGGGGTAATCTTGTTACTTGGAGAAGTAAGAAACAGGTTGTGGTTTCTCGTAGTAGTGCAGAGTTGGAATATCGAGCACTTGCTCTTGGTATATGTGAAGGAATGTGGTTACAAAGTTTGCTAAGGGAACTTAAGGTTGAAGTTCAAGCCTCAGTGATGATGTTTACTGACAGTCAGACAGCCATTAGTATATCTAAAAACCCTGTGCATCATGATAAGACAAAACATATCGAGATTGATTGTAATTTTATCTCAAAAAAGATCAACACAGGAGTCATTCAGCTCAGCTATATTCCTATAAGACAGCAGATTGCCGATGTCCTCACAATGCACTTCCAAGAGTTAGTTATGATGAGTTAAACTCCAAGCTTGGTTTATATAACATATACAACTCAGCTTGAGGGGGAGTGTAGAAATAGGAAACATATTATGGAAATAAGTCAGGAGATTTAGTTTCTTTATTTAGGAAAGATTAATTTTTTTTTTATTTTTGGTAGTACCAAATTTAGGAAAATGCAATATGTAATTAACTGTTTAATTTTATGAATTCCTGATTTGTAGGAATTCAACGTCCTATTTTGGTTGTCTGGTATGCCAGCCCTTACCCAGTATATTAGGATGTAAATTGTCTTTTCAATTCAAAAGAGAAAAATCATCAATTATTTCAAAATCTTAGCATAATAGAAGTTTAGATAGGTCAAATTTCATAGTGATCATACACGCATAAAGGACCTTGAATATATATAAATATGTTAAATTTAAATATATTTTTTTTTTTGTATGATTTTATCATTTTTACACCAGAAAATAAGAAGATGATATATAAACTTAGTTCTCAAGTTTGTAAAATTGGTGAGTGTTTTTTTTGTTTTTATTTTATTTTATTTTATTTTATTTTATTTTATTTTATTTTGTCATTAAGGATAAATAACTAGAATACACTATATTTATGGTTGTGGGGAGATTTCTTAAGATAGAGCAAATACTTGATGTTGAAATATTGGTAGACTTATTTTTCATAAAAATTTTGCTTTTATGGTTTGCTGAAAACATTGCTTTGAATCAAGATATCAAATTGATGACCTATTTCAAAAACACATTGTGAAACTTGTTAAGAGATGATAGCTCCAAAGTGGGTACAAAAACATAAAATCACCCTTAGAAAATTAAATAAAAAAAATATATAAGTTAAGTCAAAACTATTCTAAGTGATTGGAGTTTGATTCTCAAACCAAACCTTAAAAGATAATTGTTAGAATTTTTTTACGTTTTTTGTTGTATAAAGATAGTTTTTTTTTTTTAATCCTTGTTAGTGTTTTCTTATCACCCCTCCCTTTCTTCCTTTCTTCTATAGTGTACAAATTGGACAAATTGGATGAATTTGTTTCCATATTCATCTTCAACTGACTTCCAATTTTTCAATAGCAAAGGTTTTAATCCTCTTGCTTTAATAATTAACTTCCATAAAAATAAAATAAAATAAAAGATGTTTGAATGCTCCTATGGTACATGTTTGAACTTGCCATGATAATTTTATCAATCTCAAAGCTCTTTATAAGGACTTGTTTAATTTGTAATTAAATTTTCCTAAATTTGTGACAACTTCTATTAAAATAATATTTCAATCCAAAATATATGAAAGGGACTCTTAATTGCTTGTTTTAGTTCTTTCTCTGCATGCACCTCCTATAATTTTTTCCTATTACAATGCATTAGGTTAGTGCATAATCCAACATATATGAATTATTTATTAATCATAAAATGAACCATTCCTTGTGGATGCTAACATGATCTAGATAATTACCTATAACAACTAAATACAATTAGACGCTTGGCAGAAGTGGGATTTATATAGCACATGACATATTAGATAAGTACCTAGCTATAACATGATCTAGATAATTATTTTTATATTTGGATCTATATTTACCGATGTAGCAGAAGTGGGATTATTAATTATTCTAATATGTTTGCTAGGCACATGACATATAAGCCAAACAAATCCAATTAGTGAAGCTTTGATACTAAGTTAGATGCAAACTAAGTATATTATCTTAATCCAATTCTATTGAAATTTGTTATAATTTAGTATATTATAAAATTTTATGTTAGTCTTAAAATATGATTTATATCCTAATATATTAGAAAATTTTATATTTAACTTTGTTATTAATTAGTTGGAAATAATCTCCGTCTTTCCTAAGATTATTATTTGAAAGGATCTTGCATTTAGTCTATATGAGTAGCTAGTACTTTGTTGAGTGTGGAGGTTTCGTATAATATAATATATTTTGGCTTGATGATTCTCTTCTCTTCTTCTCTACTAATGATTGCATCTTCGCATACATCATGTTTATTTCTTTGATTTATTTAGTTTAGTTTGGTTTGCATCCGATAGATCTATTCATAAAACTTAAGCTACTATGATGAGAGACCCATATTTATATATTCAAATCCACATTTACTAATATAACCGATATGAAACTATTAGTTACTCTAATAAATACATTAAAACCAACTAGTCGCATGGTTTGAGGACAATATTGTATAACTTGTTTTATCTATATTTTCTTAGAAAAAGTGATTTTTCAATAAACCTAATCCACTACATTAAAAACGCTACTAACTCCCAAATAAATCATTGTTACAATTAACTTAACAAGGGCTTTCACATCTGAAATAAGAGAGAAGCATTATAAACAATATTATCATCTTTTCCTTCATCATAAAAGTTAATTAACATTTGTGGGATTAATATGCTTGACTTTGCATAAGAATGTTTTATGTTTAAGAAGAGGGGTTTTTTTTATAATCCTTCTATGCAAATCTGTAACATTATTTCAAAATTTAACATTGTTAGCATAATCAAGAAAAACATTACGGGAATTGGAGGATCTAAACTCAAATTGATTAGCAAGTATTTCAAGAAAAATGATAAATAGATGCGAGGAAAATGATAATTGAAATGAAAAAAGCTTGATTAGTTTTTTTTTCTTATGTTTACATCTCTTATAAATTACATTCTTATATAATCCTTAAATGAAACATGCCTAATGCAGAAGCCATAACATCATATTCTAAAAGTCCTAAGCTTAACGCTAGGTACAAGTGACCCATTTTGCATTTTTTTTACTAGAATTATCATATGCATTAGTTTTCACGAAGAAATCTTGGTTGCTAGTTATATGATTGGTGTAATCATTATCAAGATACCGTGTGTATATATATATATATATTACTCAGAGATTGCTTAATATATATGTAGAACAACTTAGCATTTCCATCACCTTCTTTATCTTCACAAAGGTCTGCTTATTGATTGATGTTCTACTTGCAATCTTTTTGAAAATGACCAAATGTTAGTAAGGATGGGGATACAATGCTTATCCTACAATCTCGCCACTCCTTAAAAGCCATAAATAGATAGTAACCCCAATTTACTAAACAAGTAAGAAAAAACAAAAATAAAAACAAACGCCACAATGAGTATAAGATTTAAATAGAAACCCCATATAAGGAAAAACTACTAATCACTGATGAATCCACCATGCAATAAGAGAATTATGAACATAGAAAAGCTACACCAATAAGAGTATATCTAGAATATGAGCCATCTTTATAAATAGTAATAGCAAGTTTTAACCAAAGCTTGAATATATAAAGATCTTTGAAGCTCCAAATCCCTTGGAGAGAAAAATAAAGAAACCTTCTATCTTGATCTCCAATTCCAAGTTTATCTCTTGAATAAAGCTCTAGTTATGCAGAAGCAAACCTCTAATTTCTTTTCTCCCCTATGTTGAGGTTTCTCTTATTTCTCTTTTAGTCTTCTTACTCTCATCATCCCTTATGTAAAACATAAGTCTAATATAATTAAACCTGCTTCACATAGGTCTAGACCAACCATATAAAGTGTGACCCATCAATCTGCCCCTCTAGACTCATGAGGAGGACTCTTTCTTAATTCTTAGAAGATTTACACCTAAGTACCCACCTAATCTATGCAAAGCTCGTGTCTTTCTTAACTAAACGACTTCGCCATCATGTATGAAGAATGATATCCATATATATCTTCACAAGCTTCATGTTTTTCATCTTTAATGTACTATAGGTCCAATGGTAGTGAACATCAATGTGCTTGGTTCTTGAATAGCAAAATTAATTGCACTTTAACTATCACAACCGATTGTGTATTCATCTTGCTTCAAGTTTTTCCTTGTAAGAAGCCTATTAGCCATATTATTTCCTTGTAAGCATTAGTAGACGCAATATGCTTTGTTTTGGTAGAAGAAAAAAAAACACACATTTTGGAAGCTTTGTTTGCTATGAACCAACTCTCCATCCAAAAGTGAATACATAGCCCAAAGTAGATATCGTTAAGTCTAATTAATTAGCTATATCCAAATACTTATACCCAACCAAAATAAGGATTATCACTACCAAAGCATAAACATAAATTGTAAATGCCTTTTAAATGTCTCATTACACTACTAACAAATACTCATTTATGAGATTTGCAAAACCTACTAACAATACCAACAACAAATGTAATATCTAGTCTTTTACAAAGTATGACATACATTAAACTTCCAATAGTAGATGAATAGGGAATCAATTGTATCACAATCTTTTTTATATCATTTGAAGTACTTTGATTCGAACTTAGCTTGAAATGGCTTGCAATTGGTATCCAACTAGCTTGGCATCTTTTATATTGAATCTTTTAATCACCTGTTTAGTATTTCTTTCTTGTGATTGCGATAACTTGCTTTTGTATGACACTTGATTTCCATTCCAAATAGTTTCTATGTTGGTCCATGTCTTTCATGTCAAAAGACTTAGACAAATCTTTATCTAACCTATCAATCTTTTTAAAATATTTGCCAATTAGAAGTATGTCATCAACATATGGCAAAAGAATATAAAACTAGCCATCTACAAACTTCTTCATATAAACACACTGTTGTATTTCTTCTTTTAATACCATGGTTCACCATAAAGAATCAAACTTCTTGTACTATTGCTCAAGAGCTCATTGTAAACCATGCAAGCCTTTTTTGAGCTTGCAAAACATAGTTTTCCTTAGCCTTCACCACAAAGCTTTGTGGTTACTGCATGTAAATATTCTAATTTAAATCTCTATAAGGAAAGACCATCTTCTCGTCTAATTACTGTAATTTTATAATTCTGAAGATGGACATCTTGGCAACTAGTGAAAATTTTCATAAAGCATGTGGTTTCAGAAGAAGAGAAAAAGAAAGCCAAATTCTTCTCACTAATTTGATAATACTAAATAAACATTACAAGATTTATAGGAAATCATACCCACCAAATAAGGTATGAGATTCCTCTAAACTAGGCTTAAGTGAATATCTTTATTTCAAGGGATCTCATTTATTTGAGGATTAAAATTTACACAACAAACTCAAACTAGTTTCTTAATAAAACTATTTTTAAATGGGTTTTTCTTACCTTTTTTTTTTAGTCAAGAAGAGTTGTAATAACTAATAACTAAAGGTTCAAGAAAAATTAACAAATGATACACAACTAGAGACTAAGATCACACTCACTGGTTATATCCAACAACCTACTAGGCAACTTAAGACCCTCATGAAACAAAGATTGGAAAGGATTTCTACAAGCATAATTAGCAAACTTATCAGCAAGAGCATTACAATCTTTGGAAATAACATTCACAACTAATAAAGGAAATCGGTTCAACAACATCTTGTCCCCCTTAGCAGTATTGATGTATCTATAAGAGATGCACCAATCCTTATGATCAGCCTACAACCTTACAATCTGTTTCAAGGATGATTTTATTCATCTTTGGCTCCTTACATTCAAAAAAGTTTTGATTTTTCCTTCACCATGTGCATGTAAGTGAATCTTAAACTATTAGTTGTAATAAAAATATATAGCTCGAGTTAAGATAGAAATGACCATGGGTTTGGACAAATTATTAAAAATGAGCCCTAAATGAATGTTAAATCTCGAAGGAGATTATGTGTTTTTTCATTAATCTTGAATGAAATTATGTGCTTTAGTTATGGATAAGTTGACTAAGCATATTTAAGATCAAATAACTTACTATATTCTTTTTGTTGATGATGTTGTCTTAGTTGATAAAAGTAGAAAATATGGCATTTTAAGTTAGAGATGTAGAGAAATACTTTTAGAAAATAACTGTTTCAAGTTATATAAAGTAAAAAGGGAGTATGTAAAATCTAATTTCAGTAACAAGAAAAGTAGAAATGAGGGAAAAGTTAGGATGGGTGATATTGAGATTAGTAGAAGTACAAATTTTTTATACCTAGGTTCTATAATCCAAGATAATGGGGAAATTATAGAAAATGTCACAAATAGAATTTAGGATCAAAATAGATTGGGTAAAATAAAGTGAAGCTTCCATTGTAGAATACCTCTTAGACTAAAAGGTAAGATTTATAAAAGGTAGTTTGGCCAACTAAGATGTATATATCAGAGATGTTGGGTAGTAAAAAAACAACATACTCAATGGATGAGCGTGATTGAAATGGGAATGTTAAGATGGATGTTAGGTATTACTAGGAAGGACCAATTAAAAAAATGAATTTATTCGGAATAGATTGGGAGTGGCACCTATTATTAACAAGTTAAAGAGAGAATATGTTAAAATGGTATAGACATGTCCTTAAACAATCTGTAGATGCCCCATAAGAAAGATGAAAGCTTTCCATGTAAAATGTAGAAAAGGGAGAGGTAAACTTAAAATGTGTTTAGTAGAAGGTTTATATAATAATGTGTAACCTTGGTTTATCCATTATTTTAGCTTTTGAGTAACAGATTTATGTAGCCAACCATAAATAGTTAGAATTAACAGCTTTATTGTTGTTGTTATTGTTGTCATTACATCACTTTGTCCTATGCTTAAGTTCTGTGATACTGTAGAATCGATTTTGCAAGTTAATGTCAAAAAATTTTGTTTGAATGAGAGAATGTAATATAGAAGCTTAAAAGGGCTTAAAGTGAGAGGAGCCTCTTGTGGTTTTTTGAAGGCTCAGGTCGTCAATCTCTACTTTTCTGTGTTAAAACACTTGGGCGGGAAGTCAAAGAAAATTATCTACTATCTTCTTGCAGTGATAGATAGAGAGAAGCTAAGAAGCTAATATCAGTATTTTGTTGAATGTGACAATGGAAATTTTGAAGCTTAAAAAGCTTTAAACTGAGAGAAGCTTATTGTGATAATTCCATGGCTCGGTTCTTTAATCTCTACTGTTCTGTGTTAGAACACTTGGCGGAATGTCAAAGAAAAAAAATCTATGATATGCTGGGTACAGTGATAGATAGAGAGAAGCTAACATCAGTATTTTATTGAATGTGAGAATGAAATTTGAAGCCAAAAAAAATGTTTAAACTGAGTGGAGCTACTCGTGATATTTTCATTGCTAAGGTCTTCAATCTCTACTGTAAGAGAGAATTTAATATCAGTATTTTGTTGAATGAGAGAATGAAATTTTGAAGCTTAAAAGCGTTAAACTGAGAGAAGCTTCTTGTGATATTTTTCATGACTCATACCTTCAACCTCTACTGTTCAGTGATAATCCACTTGGAAGTTAAAGAAAAATGGCTATTATATATTGGATGCAATGAGGGATAGAAATAAGTTAATGTCAGCATTTTATTGATTGTCAGAATAAAAATTTGAAGTTTAAAAAGCCTTAAACTGAGAGGAGCTTCTTGTGATATTTTTTTCAAGGTTAAAACCTTGAATCTTTACTGTTCAATGATAGAATGTTTGGGCGGGAAGTCAGAAAATACCTGTTACATATCGGGTTTAGTGATAGATAGAGAGACATATCTCTTTACTCTTTGAATGGTCCACTAGTTTTTTGCTTGTTTACTGCATATGGGAAAGCAACATCTGTATGATTGACCTCTTGCTTCTCTCTCTATTTTTTTCCAGAGGTTTCTTATTGCAAAGATGCTTAAATATCAATTTAGTGGGAGAAAAATGTTGACAGATGATTGAAGCATGGTTAGTGGAGTTGAAGCTTAAGTCTGTTTGCAGGAATGAGATCATGGTTGATGGTTGATTTGTTGTTTATAAATTGTCCCGAATGTTTTTGTTCTTAGATGTATGTTGTTATAGTAGTGTAATTGTGTGTGAGGCAGGAGGGAAAAGCGAGGAGAAGGTCGAAGGATGAAATGAGTGGTTCTGATTTCATCATCGATGAAGTGTTTTTCGATTCGAGGCCTTTCATTAGGATAAATGGCTAGTTAGTTGACACGTGTATTCTTATCCATTTGGGGTTGTCTCTATTCTTTAAAAGAAAGTATGATGTTAAAGAAGAAGATAAGAGAGAAAGTAGTGGGCTGTTTTTCCAAGTATTTTTCTTCTTTGTTTTTCCAGTTTTTTTGCTCTGCTTTTTCCGGGTTTTTGGTCTCATTTTTTCTTTTTATATATCTCGGATTATCCAACGAGTGGTATCGAGCTTTTTGTGTGGCTACTGGGTGTGTTCGTCTGTGGTGAATATTGTATTTTTCTAGTGTGATTGGAAGGCGGGGAAGGTTGTTGTGTGTGTGAGGAGTCTATCAAAGTGAAGGAGTATGGCATCTGGTTCTGGTACGTCGGAGTTCTCACATCCTTCATTACCGGTGTTTAAAGGAGATGGCTATGAGAGATGGAGTGTCAAGATGATGACACTATTTTCGGAGCCGGAGTTTGTGGTCGATTGTGGAGCAAGGGCCCCTTGAAAGAAGGCATGGATGAACAAAAAAAGGAGAGTATGAAGGTGAATGCAAAAGCATGCTTTTTTAATTCAACAAGCTGTTGAGGAGTCTATATTTGACAGAATTGTAAGATTCAAGACTGCAAAAGAGGCATGGGATCATATCCAGTCAAAGTTTCATGGATCTTCAAGGATAGTGACAGTGAAGAGACACACCCTTAGACAGAAGTTTGAAGTTCTTCAAATGCGGGAGAATGAAGGTATACAGCAGTATGTTTCTAGAGTTATTTCCTTGGTGAATCAAATCAAAGGTTTTGGGTATGATTTAGAAGAAAAAGAAGTTGTTGCAAAGGTGATGAGAAGTGTTATACCAAAGTTTGACAATGTGATTACAACTATGGAGGAAGCTAGAGATCTTGATAAACTGACATTAAGTGAATTGAGTGGGAGCTTACAAGCATATGAGGCAAGATTTAATAGATTTAGTGATAGTCCAGCAGATGATAGAGTATTTTACATGAAGGGAGAGTCTTCTTCAGGTGCCGACAGTGAAGGTTACCGTGGTAGAGGGTTTTCTAGAGCAAGGGGTAGATTCATGAGAGGTAGAGGCAGAAGTTTTAATGAAGGAAGAGGCAGAAGTAATTTGCATCATGACCATAGACAATATCAGCAGCAACAGTTCAATTCAAATTCAAAGAGATTTTTGGTAGTTCAAGACATGGTGGAAGGCCATATGGTGGTCGGAGATCCGGTAGAGGAATGTTTGCGAATGTCGATGCTTTTAATTGTGGGAAATTTGGACATATGAAATCTCATTGTTGGCATCAAGGTTCAAGTTCTAGGAATGAACAAGGTTCAAGCTCTAGAAGTGATCAAGGTACAAGTGAAGCTGGACGTTTATTTATTGTCACGCCCGAACCCTAGCAGACGCGTGTGACCGCCACGACGACAAGAAGTGGGTCCCTAGCGGCCCCACTTTCGGTCGCCGTAAGGCTCAATATAAACTATTATCACAATTATATAACTAGAAGACAACATAATAAAATATCACAAAATAGGGTTCCCTAGTACTAGGAACCCTAAACACAAGTAGCAACAATAATAGAGACTAAACCGGGGGTTTTAAGATACAACCCGAAAATATAAATACAGAGAACCACATATAAGGTCAAGTCTAGTGGATCCATAGAGGTACATGCATACTATAACAAACCTAAATAAGAAGTGCAGATAAACCTCTCTTTGCAGACTGGGACAACTCGTCTAACGTCGTGATCAGAAAAGATAAAAGGGGAGTGGTGAGTAACAGAGGTTACCCAGTGAGTGGTGTCAGCATAGATGTAACAGAGTGATAAAGTATTTCAAATGGTAATTCAAAGAAATAATAATAGCATATAAAATCAGTTCCAAGTATTCAACATATTAACAAATAACACAAGATTCATCAATAGTAAAAGCAAATAACATTTTAAAACATAATGAACATAGCTCCAAAAATACAGGCTGGCCTAAAACAGTTCCCACACTAATCGTGGCCGCGACTAGCTGTGGGACCACCAAGGAGTTTTTAAAACTTTTTAAAATTTAAAAGGGTGCCTTTCCTTGGTGTTGGCCACTGAGATCCCCGTGTGGTGACCCCGGGTTTCTCACATAACAGAACCCCCTGTCAATGGCTCCGCGCACCTCTTGACCAGGGTAAACCAGGGTTAACCACGCCGCCTCCCATCAGGCCGGACCGTGGAACCCCACACTGCAGTGTCGGACTAAAGTCCGCTGTCACCATCAAAACTAAATGCCACAATATAATTCTTTCCAACTTCCAATTCAAATAATCCATCATACAATGTTTAAATACGGAAATGTACATCAAACCATATCTCATTTGCATATAAATACGGAAATGCAAGTAAACATGTTTCTTTCAAATAAATAGGTATAAGCATTCTAGTTTTAACCATTTCAAGTAAATTCGTACTCAAAATATATATATATCAAAGGAAGTCAATTTATCATCAAGTTTATGTGATAAAACACATGAAGAAATACTTTAGTACTCTTATTAAATCTATGCAATTATAAATTTAACCACTCATCGAACCCGATCTGTCTCGCCACGAGAGCGCACTCATCGATCGTGAGCTCCTTCCCCTTGGAGGATGCTTCGCCACCTAGATACAAGTAGGGAATTCAAATTCTAATGAACATAAGAATGATAATCACAAGAAAATATATAAAATACGATTATACATGTCTAATACAAAACATTACGGTTTTAGGGCAAAACATCGTCATTTTTGGATCCAAACGATCTCGAATGGAGTAAAACTAGTTCCAATGAGTTCGAGGGTAAGAAGAGCTTCAATGTGGACCAAAGAAATACCATATAAGGCTCAAAAATTTTTCGAGTGCTACAGATAACTTCAAAATTGCTACTAGAATCTGAACCTTATACTATGGTTTTTCTCCCAATTTACAACTCTAAATCAAAAAAATTTTTCTTCTACAACATTCTCATACATGCATTATAAATCATTGGCTTCAATTTAAGCCTATGAATCATCATATTCATGGAGAAATCGAAATTTTTTTATATTTCTAAAAACAAGGAAATACTGAATGAAATACAAAAACAAAAACATTGGATATAAGGCTTACCGGATTCGGGAGTGAGAGAGGAATAAGTTTGGTATTGAAGGTCGCGGAAATTCTCATGGGAAAGATTTTTTTGTTTCTAAGTTTATGCTCGGTCGAACAAGAAGAACAAGAAGCAAGGAAGCAAGGAAGCGGGAAGGAAAAAGAACTCTCCGAGGCTTTTTCTCATTCATTCATTCATTTTTCATAAATAGGAAATGACCTAATTGCCCTCTTAATAGAAAAATCATAGAAATGGATCCAAATGACGAAATTGCCCCCGATTTTTCACATAAAACTACTATGCAAACATGCAAAAATGGCACTACTATTAAATGACCATTTTATCCCTAATGCAAGCATAAAAATCTAAATAGGCCCGAGGTCTAAATCAGGACAGGGTACAACATTTATGGTGCATGAAGGAATAGAAGTAAATCATACTGACATTTGGTTATTAGATAGTGGGGCTTCTAATCACATGACTGGAAGGAAGAATTTGTTTCATCAGCTAGATGAGTCTATCATGCATACAGTAAGATTGGGTGATGACAAGGAGGTGGCAGTGAAAGGAAAAGGTTCAGTGGCAGTTAAATCTCATGATGGAAGCAACAAATTAATTCATGATATGAAGTTTGTTCCAAGCTTAGCCCATAATTTATTAAGTATTGGACAATTGACAGCATGTGGATATAATGTTGTATTTGGAGAGAATGAGTGCTATATCAAAAATACTCATACTGGAGATTTATTGCTAACAGTGCAAAGGAATGGCAATAATCTGTATCCTGTTGTGTTTTCTGAAGTTGATTTGGCTAACGTTGTGATCAGTGGTGAGGAACAAGCTTTGTTGTGGCATAGGAGGTTTGGCCACTTGAGTTATCAGAATCTGCAGTACATATATCAAAGGAACTTGGTAATAGGTTTGCCTAAATTACAGAATTTTAAGCACTGTGAAGCTTGTGTATATGGAAAGCAAACAAGATTACCATTTAGTTCTGGCACTGCTTAGAGAGCCAGGAGTAGATTGCAGCTGGTTCATGCTGATGTCTGTGGACCTATGCAGACAGAATCTCATGGAGGTAATAGATATTTTCTGCTTTTTGTAGATGATTACACAAGGATGTGCTGGATTTATCTTCTGAGACATAAATATGATGTGTTTAGTTGTTTTAAAAAGTTTCTGGCATTGATAGAAAGGCAGACTGCTGAGAAACTCAGAACTATTAGAACTGACAGAGGGGGTGAATTTTTGTCACGTGAATTTGAAGCTTTCTGTGACAATTTAGGTATAAGGCATGAGTTGACAGCACCATATACACCTCAGCAAAATGGGATTGCGGAGAGAAAAAATAGAGTATTGATCGAAAAGGCAAGATGTATACTGAAATTTAGTAAATTGCCAAATGCGTTTTGGGCAGAAGCTGTGTTGACAGCTGCTTATATTTCAAATATCTCTCCTACTAAGGCAGTTTTTAATAAAACTCCATTTGAAAGTTGGTTTGGGTTGAAGCCAAAGATACATCACTTGCGGACATTTGGATGTATTGCTTATCCTCATATGCAAAAGGTACAGAAATTGGATGACAGAGCTGTCAAAGGAATATTTATTGGATATGCTTATGCAGCTAAAGCTTACAGGATATATATTCCAAGTTAAAAGAAAGTAATTATTAGCAGAGATGTGACTTTTGCAGAAAATGAGACATGGAATTGGGGTACTAATGAAGTTGGAGAGAAGAACATTGTATTGACAGAATTGCTGAAGAATTCTGGTCCTACAATCACTGAAAATGTACAGCAGAATACTCCAGAGACAGGTACTGCAGGAAATTCTGGTGCTGGTAGTGCTGCATCATCAAGTTCTCAAACTTTACCAGGCACTAATGCAGAAATTGATGAATCACCGGTACAAAAGGTTAGAACTCTCAGAGAAGTGTATGAAAGTTGTTCATTTGCTCTCACAGTATCTGATCCTGTTACATATGAAGAAGCACAACATTCAGAACATTGGCAAAAGGCTATGCTTGAAGAAATGCAATCTATTCAGAAAAATGGCACTTGGAATTTATGTCAATTGCCCTCTGATAGGAGTGTAATCGGAGTCAAATGGATTTATAAAACAAAGTACAAACCTAATGGAGATGTGGAAAAATATAAAGCAAGGTTGGTGGCTAAAGGTTATGTGCAAGAATATGGCATAGATTATGAGGAGGTTTTTGCACCTGTAGCCCGTTTAGATACAGTGAGAATTGTTTTGGCTTTGGCTGCAATCAAAAAGTGGCCTGTATTTCAGCTTGATGTAAAATCAGCATTCTTGAATGGTGAACTTGAAGAAGAAATTTATGTTGAGCAACCAAAAGGTTTTGAGATTGCAGGAAAAGAACATTGTGTGTACAAATTAGTTAAAGCTCTTTATGGCTTAAAACAAGCTCCAAGAGCTTGGTATGGAAGACTGGATAGCTGGTTTCAGTTGCAAGGGTTTAGAAGAAGTGTTGTTGAACATACTTTATATAGAAAAATAGAAGAAAATGGAGACATCTTATTGGTTTGTGTTTATGTCGATGATCTGATTTATATGGGTTCTTCCATGAAGCTGGTTGTTGAATTCTGCAACACAATGAAGAATGAATTTGAAATGAATGATCTAGGCCTTATGTTATATTTTCTGGGGCTAGAAATCAAGCAAGATCAGTATGGTATACACATTTCACAAAAGAAGTATTTAGAAGATTTACTGAAGTCCTTTCATATGCAAAACTGTAAATCTGTGGTTGTGCCTTTAACTCCAAGTGCTAAATTGCAATTGTTTGATCAATCAGAGCTGACAGATGCAACACAATTCAGATGTTTGATTGGTAAACTCTTATATTTAACACAATCACGACCTGATATAATGTTTGCAGTCAGTTTTTTGTCAAGGTTTATGAACAAACCAAGCAAAAGTCAGTATGGTGCCGCAAAACATATTCTAAGGTATTTGTCTGGTACATCCGAGTATGGAATTCAATATAGTTCAAATGCAAGTGGTGTTTTAGTTGGGTTTACAGACAGTGATTGGGGTGGACATTTAATTGATAGAAAAAGTACATCAGGAGGAGTGTTTAACATTGGTTCTGGAGCTGTATGTTGGTATTCAAAAAAACAAGAAGTGGTAGCTTTATCCACAGCAGAAGCAGAATACATTGCCTTGAATGCAGCTTGTTGTCATGGTCTTTGGATGAAACAAATTCTGACTGATTGTGGAATATCAGTGCAGGAACCAATTCAGATTTATTGTGATAGCAAAGCTTGTGTGGCAATAGCTCAAAATCCTGTATTACATAACAGGACAAAACATATAGATATAAAATTTCACTTTGTCCGAGAGTTGGTTGTGAATCAGGATGTGCAATTGAGTTTCTGCAAATCAGAAGAACAAATGGCAGACATTTTCACCAAGTGTCTAGATGGGAAAAGATTTTGCAATTTAAGGAACCAACTAGGTGTGTGCAAGCTTCAATCAAGGGAGAGTTTGTTGACAGATGATTGAAGCATGGTTAGTGGAGTTGAAGCTTAAGTCTGTTTGCAGGAATGAGATCATGGTTGATGGTTGACTGTTGTTTATAAATTGTCTGAATGTTTTGTTCTTAGATGTATGTTGTTATAGTAGTGTAATTGTGTGTGAGACAGGAGGGAAAACTGAGGAGAAGCTGAAGGATGAAATGAGTGGTTCTGATTTCATCATCTGATGAAGTGTTTTCAGTTCGAGGCACTGTTAGGATAAATGGCTAGTTAGTTGACACGTGTTTTCTTATCCATTTGGGGTTGTCTCTGTTCTTTAAAAGAAAGTATGATGTTAAAGAAGAAGATAAGAGAGAAAGTGTGGGCTGTTTTTTTCCAAGTATTTTCTTCTTTGTTTTCCAGGTTTTTGCTATGTTTTCCAGGTTTTTGGTCTCTGTTTTTTCTTTTATATATCTCAGATTATCCAACAAAAAAAAGATGGCCAAAAACTGGTCGTTCACCCACTCTCCACTTCTCTGTTTTGTTCTTTCTTTTTGGTAGCTATTTTGACTGATAAGCACCACAGTATTCATGCCAAATAATGCTTGCTCCATACCTGTTTTAGATCTTCCTTTGAGGAATAAAAGGTTTGATACTTAGGATCAGTTTGTTCTGTTAATATATTTTTCTTACAAGTTCCGGTTTAGTAATGCATCATGGTTTTAGTGTATATTCATGTCAGCTTTCTAGCTTGCTATCTTCTTGCTTTCAGTATTTTCCTTAGATTGTGATGCCAATATTAGTGTTGCTAGATGAAAGAGATTTATCTTATTCTGTCTTTCCATGATTCAGCATGCAGGAAACAATTAAACATTATGTGAGGCAAGCAAGGACCACCAACAAGGAACTCAAAGATCCTGAACAGTATATCCAGGTGAAGTATCTTTTTTATATTCCTTCAGCAACATCAGTAAGTTTGAGTTATTCTTCAGTGAATTCAAGTAAATCTTGTGCCAATGTAATACCAGATATATATCAGCACCATCAATTAACCATCTTTTTACTTTGGCTGATTTCATGATAATGAATATCCATTTGCATGAACAATTTGGATGGCATATTACTTTAAATTTTTCTTTCATTTGCTTTTCTCATCTTATTTCCTCCAATTTCTGTTTTGTTATTGTTCCAATGAAAATTCAAGCACATGTGACAAAGTGTGAAAATTCAGAAATCACATAAACAAGAAGTGAACACTAATATAGTTCTCAACATAGAAATTCTTAGAGAATAATTTTTTCAATCTCAAGCTGTAATGAATTTAGAAGGATAATGTAGCATCAACAACACAATTAGCTTTAAAATATGAAAGCTTTATTTGTTGAGAAATTGAACTGGGTGCATTTATATGCAGCAATGGAAGGTTGAAGTTGCAGATATGGCAAAGAAGATTGAACTTCTGGAATCATACAGATGGTGTCATACTCTTTAATTCTTTTTTTTTATTATTGTTTTTCCACTTGATATCAGTTTATCAACTTGTAAAAATATCCAGGAAACTATTGGGTGAGAATTTGGAATCATGTTCAATTGGTGATTTGCATGAAATAGAAAATCAGGTGGAGAGAAGTCTGACAACCATCAGAGGAAGAAAGGTAATCCATAATCAACTTCATTTACTGAAATTTTCCTTTGAAAAACTTCATTTACAGTTGCTTAAATTTTCTGTTCTCCTTTTTATTTCAGTATCAAGTGCTATCAGAACAAATTGAACAACTGAAAGAAAAGGTAAACTGATTAAATTAATTTTCGACGTATGATCATCTCTTATCATATTGCATGCACTCATAACTTCAGTTTATTAATTTCTCTTTTCCAAATATTTTGCTGATTTTCAGGAGAAGACTCTCAGGGAGCGCAATGAAGCATTACTCCGAAGGGTTAGTATTGTTTTCATCATATATAGTTTTGTCTGTGTGTAATGAATAATCACAATTGCAAGAACATATAAAATACTTAAAATCATATCAATATCACTTTAAGCTTTTGAGTTGAATCGAGACCAAATACTATGTTCGGAGTATGATTAGAGTTTTATAAACTAAACCGAAGAGATATTGATATCCTTAATTACATTATTATTATTATTATTATTATTATTATTACAATAACAATTTTCCAGGTGGAATCCTCATTTGAGGAGGATGTGGAAAAAGAGAAATGAAAGGCAAGAAATGGAAGTAGATACAGAGTTGGTCATTGGAAGGCCAGGGAAGTAGGAAGCAGTATATGGTGAGGGATTAATTGATTGCTGAACCTACTTTTGAATTCTAGTTTAAGAACTAACTTCTACATGAATTTGAAGTACATGTTTAGAATAATAATAATATTATTATTAGTATTATTATTATTATGTATATTTAGTAACTGTTTATGACAATACAATGAATGATAAAATTGTCAAGTTCTTGCTTATACTTTTAAAAATGATTATTCATGTTGCATGGATTTTGGGAGCTTAAAAGTCTTAGCTTAATATTTAATTCTTATGACCTGCAGTAGTGGGTTCCCTAAACTTTGATAATGTTTGGTTTTTAGTTTTTGTTTCTGAGCAGTGGAAATAGAATACACAACATAATAATGTTTTGTTTATAGAGTTTTGGCCATATATTGATTGGTTATGGCCCATAGAAGGAGGGCACATTGTTTAGGGAGGGGGGGGTCCTCCATTTGGGGTTGTCTTATAAGTGGGAAGGCATTATTTTTGTACTAAATATTTTTTGAGCAACTTATAATAAATTTATCATTTCAGAAGAGAGAGAAAAAGAAAGTATTGGTTAGGTCAAACCACTTGTGAGGTGAATTAGGGTTTGAACAGTTTAAGTGGGTTCAGAGAATTTCAGCTTTGATATTATTTATTTATTTATTTATTGTTGATCCAAGAAGAAGAACTTAAATTAATATCTCTTATGTTGCCATCAAAACAATTAAACAAATAAATGAGTACAAGATGGACCATTAATTGTACACTTGATAAGGTTTTCTTAGATCTTAAGAAAGCCAAGAAAAAAAACTCTTGCTATGAGTCAAGCCGTCCCCCATTGATTATTATAAAACCAAAAATTAATAAAAATGAATAAATAGCACATGGTTTGGTCCATCAACCAACTCCAAGATTATTCTTTTTATTTCCCTTCATTCCCCCCCAACCTCCTAAATATTTTATTCCTTTGCTTTTCTCCATATATATATATATATATATATTCTAAAATTACTTGAATAGCCCCTTGAATGACTACTTATATACCCTTATAAAAATCATATTTACTTTTATATGTTTTTAAAATTAAATTTTAATTTAAAGATGTTATAAAGTTAGAATATTTTTTTTGTTAAATTTTGTTTTGTTTTTGACCCACAAAACTAAATGTTACAAGTCTTATAAATGATACACCTCTCCGAGAAAATATTCTTTTGCACGTACAAAAAATTCAAACACAAAATTATTTATTTAAAATAATCTAAATCTCTTTTTCTTTGAATTAACTTGACGGTATTTCACTTTTATTTTTATAAAAATAGAATAGTCTAATCAGTTATCAGAAATCAATACAATAATACTTTAATATTTTTTTTATTTAAAAAAATATAATTTTTTTTTTGTCTCAATTAAGAAATCATAAATTAAAAATACTTTTATTTTTAACAAAATAAGTATAAAAAATTATCAAGTGGCTTTGGCCACTTGATTCAAGTGATTAGCGGCACCAAAATAAAGTCTCTCCTTACATGTGGAATAGTAAAAATTTGAATTTTTTATTAGAAAAATTAATTTATAAAGTGATTTCGCAACTAACACACAGTATAAAAATGGGTGATTATCGTCATTTTCAAAAAAAAAATTACGAGTGATTAATTGAACAAACACCGCAAACATAATAAAATTATTTTCTCTCCTATACTATATATATATATATATATAGAGAGAGAGAGAGAGAGAGAGCAATAACATTAAATGTAATAAATAAATATAATTTTTATAAGAATAAAAATTAGTAATTACATACCCACCATACAATCAAATAACCATAAAACCCACAAAATAAATAAAATTCTTATAAGGGTATATTAACAATTACCCACTTTCTAGGGGTATCCAAGCAAAAAAGCCCCCATATATATATCCATCTTTCTCGGCTCGGCATTCCATCAAACACCGCGTAGCCATTCCTCATTCTCTTTGCGGCAATCCATCGAGCACTTGATCGGCATCCAATATCCATCCATGGGATTCCCTTCGGCCTGCTACTGCGTCGTCCTCCCCAAACCTCTCGTGCTCCTAGTCCAGCTCCTCGATCACATGGAGCTCACCGTCTCCGCCGCCCTCGAATACCTCCGCTTACGCTCGCCCACACCCGATGACGCCGCGCATCAGACCTTTCTCTCGGATCTCCCTGGCAGCGGTATCCCATCGGTGGAGAGCTCGGCGATCAAGCAGCTGCTTCCGGTGGTGAGCTTCGGGAGTTTGAGGACGATGTGGGAAGGGGCGAGCAGCTGCGCTGTTTGCTTAGGTTCCTTGAAGGCCAAGGATGAGGTCCGGCAGCTAGGTAACTGCCGCCATGCCTTTCACCGTGCTTGCATCGATCGGTGGGTGGATTTAGGCCGTGTTACTTGCCCTTTGTGCCGTTCCCATCTGGTGAGCCTTCGCCATTGTTGATCCCTTCGCATCATCCTCATCCTCATCTCTCTCTCTCTCGCTATGTATATATATATATATATATATGATCTTCTTCTAATTAAACCTTTATCTCTCTTCATTAGTGCTAATTAATCTTCTTTTTTTCTATCTCTTTTAAAAAACATAGCATGATCTTCATTAATCTTTTCTATATATCCTCTTTTTCTCATATTTCTTCATGTAATTATACTTTTACTAATTTTCTATCAAAACTTGATCTTTGTATTATTATTATGGGGTGAAACAAAGAGGAACAAACTTGTAAATTGGGTTTGTTCTTGACTCTTTTATATATATATATATATATTGTTGATGATGTTTGTGATGAGGATTTTGATTGATTGTATGTTGAGCAAAGTATTTGGTATTGCATCATTTTTTTTGCAGGTTGGTCTGGGATTGTTTTAGACTTTTTAGTGGTGGCATTGAATTTGGCCACTAAAAGTTGGTGCCTTTTCTTTATTAGATTGTACATTCATGTGGACATTTTGTAAATAGTACCAACTTTGTCATTTTGTGTTGTTATATATATATATATATATTCATACATTTTAATGATTTTTCCAAGCAAGAGAAAATAGATGATTTCTTTTGACTTTTTAGTAGCTTATTATGAAAAAGGGGTCATAAAGAAAATTAAATTCCACTCAATTTCTAACTTGTTTATTCTAATTTTTTGACTAATCTTTGATGACTTGATTAATTTTAAATTTAGTTAAAAATTGAACAAAATTTAATTTTAAGACTGAGCTAAAATAACCGCTCCTATAATTAAAAAAGTTAGAATTTTTTTTTCTAATTAGATATTAGAAGTCTAATTATTAGGTAAATTATTTTGATAGGACACCAAACTATGGAGATTTCAATTTGAATCAAAATGATTACTCAATTTTAATTTTGTTTCACTAAGTGATTATCCGAGATATTTTGGTTTATTTTTGATAATTTGATATCATAAATTTTGGTTAGAATGTGATAAGAGTTGTCAAAAGGGCGAGCATGAGACTTTAATTTGAATCAAAATTATTATTCAATTTTAATTTTGTTTCACTAAGTGGTCACCCAAAAAATTTTGGTTTATTTTTGATGATTTGATATAAGAATTTTTTATTAGAATGTGAGATAAGAGTTGTCAAAAGGGCAGATAGTGTGTCATGCATATATTGACAGAGAATTTTAAACATCTATATCATAAAAAAATAAACAAAAAGGTGGGGATCTCTAGAGTAACCACCTAATAAAATAAAATTAACGTTAGATAACTATTTTAATTTAAATTTGAAATTTGGACTTCACAATGAAAAAAATCTTAGTTTGGTATTCTACCAAAAAAATTTACCCATTAATTATTAAATATACACAATTTTACAAAATATTAGTGCTTGTTTATTAACACTAAATGTTATAAATTAACTAAAATGCTATACAATAAATTAAAAGAATAAAATAAAATAAACATTTTTTTATTAATTTTTTAAATTAAATTTTATTTATGAAGCCGGATATCATTGGCTAAGATGTTCTTGTTTTTATTAAGAATGTAAGTTTAAATCTTAATTTATATAAAATAATAATATATGTATTATTAAATTTACGATTGTGCTTTACGTATGTGTCTATCGTGACACATGATTTATCATGAAAAAAAATATTAATTATTAAATATACAAATGAAAAAAAACACACACACACTATACATAAGGTCATCATCACTACCATGGTCCCACCAAAACCAAAATAAATAAATCAAGACTTTCAAACCACAAAAAATTAAATTAAGAATCAAAAGAAATCAATGAATCCATATTCACAGAAACTTCTCCCGTCCCATCAAATGAATGAAGGTTCCCCAAACGAACCCAACAACTCAAACCCAAACGCAACTCTTCCAAATCCTCACCGTCCAAACAACCAATCCAACGGCTAACAACCCCCTCACCACCTGAAGCTTAAAGAACTCTCCAAGAAACAAACACACTCAACTCACACACAATACCTTGACTCAAATTCCAACTTCCTCCCATCCTTCCTCCCAACTTCCTTCATTTCTCTTCATATATATATATATATATATATGAATGTATATTCACACTACTACAAGCTCTCAAACACTTGTTAATGGACTCCTCCCTCTTCTTCTCCCTCTCTACTTCACCATTACCATCACCATCTCAAGCTCTTCAAGCTTCATCAATGATAACATCAATGGAAACTCAAGATATAAGTGTTTCAGACTACTTCAGTGACAACACTGAAGTAGAGTACATAAAGTCAAATACCATTTGTAACCTTATAAGCTTTTCATGTGAAGAAGAAGAAGAAGAAGAAGAGAAGGAGAAGGAGAGGAGATATAGAGGAGTGAGACAAAGGCCATGGGGGAAGTATGCTGCGGAGATACGTGACCCAAAGAGAAGAGGGTGTAGAGTTTGGTTAGGGACTTATGATAGTGCTGTGGAGGCTGCCAGGGCTTATGATAAGGCAGCGTTTGAGATGAGAGGGAGGAAGGCTATACTTAACTTTCCTAATGAGTTTGGGTGCTCGTCGGAGTGGGTGGAGGTGTCGCCGGAGCCGGAGAAGAAGAGGAGGAAGGTGGAGATGGAGGTGGTGGTGAAGAAGGAGGAGGTGGGGGATGAGTGGGATAGTGTTTGGGAGAGTTTGGGACCTCTTTCACCTTTATCTGAGATTATGGCTGCTATTTAGCTTGATGAACGGTTGAGATATTTTGATTTTTTTTTTTTAAATTTAGTTATTATTTTATTATTCTTTTATATGGAAATTAAATATAGATAAGGTTGGATTTTTTATTTTTTATTTTTGGTGGTGAAGAAAAAAAGCAGCTAAGCTGCTTATATAATGCAGGGCTTAGGCTGAGATAAGGTTGGATTTGATTATGTAAAATTATAGTGTATGGATATTGTTGTTGTGAATTGTAATTTGTGAAATAATTCAATACTTGTTTTATTTTAATTTATTAAATTAATTTTTTTATTATTTTTATAATTTTATAATGTAAATAAGTCACCACATGAATCATAGACCTGAGAGGCAAATGCTTTAATCGCCCCCGTCAAATGATGATTATTTTTATTTTTTTATTAAATAACAATATATATATATATGTATTTTTCCGGTCAAAATGGTCCAGGATTAACCCATCATCAATTATGATTCAAAGAAGCTTCCCAAAAAAAAGTGGTAAAATTTTTTTTTTTAACTAACTCAAAAAAAAATACAATTTGATTCATTTTTTTTATTCAACCAATTCTGTTCCGATTGGAATTTTTCCCCATTCATTTGACTAAAAAAATAATAAAACGAAACATTTAAAAATATAAATATTCATATTTTTAAATAATTTCAAAATAATTAAATATTATATGTATAAAACCAAACTAATTCAATTACTTCTATTCCAATTTAAATCATTCCAAAATCTCACATTGAATCTCACCCCTCTTTATATATATATATATACACACACACACACACACACATCAAATTAACTTAAATTGACATAATTAATTAATTAATCAATCAAACTCCAAAAAAACTCTATTTAATTATATATAATAATAATAATAATAACCATGCCTCCTTGTCAAAATGCACGAGCTGTTCCACCGACCATCCGAGAAGTACTTGCTCTCATCTCGGGGTTATCTTCTTCTTCTCCTTCGTTTACTTCTCAAACTCTATTATATAACTCTCAAGAAAACCCACATTGCTTTCTTTATACTATTTCTTTCTCTTTAGGAATTCCATCAAACACCTCTCGTTCTCAATGAAGTCCTTCATCCTTCTTGCGATCCTCTTGCTGTGCATCTCCATCGCCCCAACACGCAGCACCACCACCGCCGATCCTCATCTGCCTCGCCCCCTCATCCTCCAATTCCCCTCCGTGGATGCCGAGAAAGAAGACCTGATCATGTGGTGCCAGAGCTGGAGGTTTGCCGGAGAGGCTAACAAGCTCGCCCCCTGGAAATCAGTACCGGAGGATTGTGCTGCCTATGTCAAGGACTATGTCACTGGTAAGGGTTACAGATTCGATCTTGAGATTGTTGCCACCGTGACCTTGGCCTATGCTAGGTCTTTTGAGCTCGCTGATGATGGCATGGATGCCTGGGTTTTTGACATTGATGAGACTTTGCTCTCAAACTTGCCCTATTATTCTGATCATGGCTTTGGGTGAGTTTTCTTCTTCTTTAAGTAATGTATGTATATTTGTTTTTTGTTTTTTTCATTAATTTGTTGTTGTTGTTGTTCATGTTCTTGCAATTTTCTTGAATCTGAGAGGACTATGGCATGTGCTTGGATCAAAGAACTCAAATTTGATGATGATGATCTTTGAAAATTTTGAAAATCTTGTTCATTGTATGAAGATTTATGGTAGGATTTTCTCAATGTGGCAACAAATGCATACTTGTATCAAAAAAATTGAAATTTTTGAAATCTTGTTCATTAGTTGCTCATGTGCTTGCGATCTTCTTCGATGTGAAAGAAAACTTGTTTGCCAGGGCACACAAATGGCATGCTTGGATTAAAGAACTTTGATGCTGAACTTCAAGTTTTGAATTCTTGTAGATCATTGTATCAATTTTATCATAACTGTACAGTGGCAATCCTTTTTTTGGATAAATGTGAGACCTTTCCATTTGGACATAAATTTCATGCCTCTTTGTTGTTTTGTTCTATGATATGCATTAGTTATTATTGATTTATTGGGTCTCTTATATTCTTTTGCCTGACAGCAATTGCTTTTTTTGTTTTTTTGTTTTTGTTTCCTTTCAAATGCATGATGATTAATGTGTGTAAAATTGCAGCTTGGAGATTTTTAATGAGCAAGAGTTTGATAAATGGGTGGACAAGGCAAGCGCTCCTGCAATAGAATCCAGCTTGAAGCTGTATGAAGAAATTCTTGGCTTAGGTTTTAAGATTTTCTTATTGACAGGTCGGAGTGAGAACAAGAGAAGTGTCACTGTTGAAAATCTCAAGAGAGCAGGCTTTGAAGATTGGGAGAAGCTCATATTGAGGTAAACTCTTGACCTTTAAAATTAAAACTTTAAAGCACTTGTGATCCTGTCAAGTAAAACATTTTCATCTTATTTTGTTTTGGTCCTTTAAACCATTATGGAAGATGATGTTTTAAGGCACATGCCACATATTGCAAGTCCACATTAGAAGGACGGTCAAAATGCACATTTTTTCACTTGAGAGGTGAATTTTTTTGTTAGCAATACCATCTTCTCAACAGATTTTATGGCATGCATATCAAACTTGAGATTATCTTTTAATATTGCAAGGGAAGAACTACACAGAACATTAGTTGGGCTGAAAATTGAAAAAACTGTGTTTTATCCGCTTAAAACATGATGAATTTTGTCTTTCAGTTTGGTAGAAACGGAACCTTCATTTGATTGATTATTCTGAATTATTGAACTTTTCAGAGCATGAATTTTTCTGTAAAGAGTTGTTCATTTAGCCATTGGAAGGTTTTGAACTTTTGAAAACTTAAGATAACTCTGCATGTAGACCATTTCAGTAGAACACATTAATAGGAATGGTTTGTTCATTGGTTTTTTCGAACTTTGATTTATTTCTAATGTTGTGGGACACAGGGAGAAGCATGACCATGGAAAAACTGCGACGAAATACAAATCAGAGAGAAGAACAGAGATAGCATCAAATGGATACAGGATCGTCGGAAACTCTGGTGATCAATGGAGTGACTTGTTGGGCTATTCCCTAAGCAACCGATCTTTTAAGCTGCCAAATCCTATGTATTTTATTCCTTAACTGAGATTGAAAGTTACATTCTCTCACCATTGGATTAAAAGTGAAGATTTGTATCATAATAAACAACATCTTCTTCACATGTGTGTCTTAGAATTCATGTACTTGTATCAAAAATATCAATTCTAATGCACATAGTTATCCAAAATATTATCCTCTAGACAATTTGAGGGGAAATTTCGGTATAGAGACAGGTACATCTATGTGTATATGTATATCCACAAGGAAAGTGGATGCTTATTTGCTTGTCTCCATAAAGAATATTTATGTCCCCACAAAATTATCTATATATTTTGGAATCTTACCTTTTCTTACTATCAAATCTGATAGTTTTTTTTTTCTTATATAATATTAAAAGCTCAGAAAAAACATCTTCCTTTTTTATTTTTTTGAAAATATTATTTTAAACCATCTTATTCACAAAACTGTTAATTTTACGCTAGAAAATTAAATTAAAATTTTATTTAGTTTTTTTTTTCACAATTTAGTTTATTGGTGCTTATCCTACTGAAAAGCTGAGTTAAAATTTTAGCACGTGTAAATAAAAAATACAAAGTGTTATAGTCATACGTGTCGGTACTTGACATGTGAATTGTTCCGGTTTGTTTGAAAAAATCAACGCATTATGCGGAATACACATAATTATTATTTTTTTGAGGGGTGTAGACATAAATTTCGGTCAACCAAAATTCAGATAAAGTGATAAACTCTATCTATCAATTATTTTTAATCCAAATAAATCTTATCCGTCGGATGATATCTCAACCTTGCCCTCTTTCACACGCATATCCAGATCTAATATCCGCCACGTGGACAACCACACGTGGCGTTCCCTCTCTCACGCTGTTCCTATAAAAACAGCATTATTACATAATAATCAATCTCATCCGTTAAAATTGCCTCGAGATCAAAATCAAGCAAAAAATACACGTCCACGTAGTTTTATTTCAAACAACCATTTTATCCAATCACCGTCCTTTTATCTCTGTCTATCTCTTCGTTTGTATATAAAAACCCAGCCAAGCTCTTGTTCTTTCGTTCTCGATCTCCATTGCGGAGCTCGCGCTGAATCCCTAACCCTAGAGGAAGCTCAAGGAGGTGGATGAGAGTGAGGAGGCGATGACGAGGAAGTGCTCGTCGTGTAGCCACAACGGGCATAACGCGAGGACGTGTTCCGCCCGGGGGGTGAAGTTATTTGGGGTTAGGTTGACGGATGGGGCGATCAGGAAGAGCGCTAGCATGGGGAACTTGTCTCATTGCGCTGGATTGAACATTGGAGGCTGTGGATCGTTGCCGGCTGATGGGTTGGAGAATGGCGGCCGTGCTGCGGATGGGTATGCTTCTGAGGGCTTTGTCAAGGGGTCCTCTTCGAGCTGCGCTGCCCGTAAGAAAGGTTTGTTTGTTGTTCTGTTTTTGGTTTTTACTGGAAAAATGGTTATGCGATTCATGAATTCGATTCAATAGGTAAGCTTTATTGCATTGTGGTTCTTAGATGTTGAGCAAAATTTCATCTTTTTGATTGATCATGATGTTTTGGATGTCAAGCTATCTGGTTTTCTTCATAACGATGGCATATGTATGTTTTGGTAACTATTTTTTATATTGTGTTAGATATTGGGGATCTATTACTCGGTAGATCAGTTCTGTTAGTTTTTATGTGACATTTGCAGGGTGCTGCCTTGTTCTGTGGTTGCTAAGATGTGTATAGGAGGTTTTTTTTTTTTCTTTTGTTGTTTAAGTCCATGAAATTCTGGCTTTCCATCTGTAAGAAAGCGGGATGCTTATAGATGTTATGTTTCTTTCTATTAATGTATACTATTTAGCTAGTGGAGTACACTTTGTGGTAGCCATCCTGTACCATTTCTAAGGTGAGTGCATGTATGCACAAACCGACAAGTGAGGATCGATTGAGTATTTGTCATATTGTTGCTTAACAGAGAGATGTTGACTGTATGCGGTGAGCTGATTCTACATTGTCGTTGTGTTATTAATGAAACAAAAGCATTTCTGGCATTGTCCCTTGACAGATGTTGAATGCATCTGTTAAGCTGATTCTGCATTGTTGCCATGTTGCTAATTAAGTGAACAAGTGCAAATGAATTGAATATTTCTGGCGTTGTCATCTAACAAATTTTTTACTGTATGCCTTAACGAATTCTGTATTGTTGTCGTCTTGCTAATGGAATATTTTTCTCGGATGGATGTAAACCGATCAAGTATTAGCAAATTTAATTGTTGTTTTTTGTGTTGGCTGCGTGCTGTGTACTGTTCAGTTATATTTAATTTTAAAAGCAATCAGTTGTATAGTATTATGGTAAGCTTTTCTCAGTCAGCTTCAAGTATGCTAATCTAGATTCAAGTTTTTGATGGGATTATTCTTTTCAAAAGTGAAGTGTTGTGATGTGTATTTAATATTTTTGCAGTATAACCATTTGAACAGGGAACCTCTTTAAAACTGTGCTATTGGTAGTCAATGTTAGAGCAAGAGTTTGTCAGGCCATGTTGCTTTCAATTAGCTGATTTGATTATGTGATTATGTTTTCTGGCCCTCTGGTCATTATTTAAAGTTCCTTATTTAGTACCCCTCTTACCATATCTGGAAATTCTTTGAGACTTGGACTTCTACAGAATTTTTTTTAGAAGTTGATAGTTCATCCATATGCCTGTACATTACTTTCACTAAAAAATAGCATCAGGGTCGCAAAAATGGTTTCTGCAGTTGAGTTAATTACACACTAAGCCTAAACTTTGTTCTTCCTTATCATTCCTGAGAAAGTATGCCATGGTTTGTTCTTGAATAAAATGTGTGCTGCATAGGGTTCACAAGCATATTGCTGCAAAACTTGAAATTGCCTACTATGCTATCTATACTATAGCTTCAAGCATGGATGTTTTTCTCATAGTTAATTTGTGATTCTCATATTAACATCAATGAGGTCTCCGTTATTATCCTTTTGCTGTTTAAAAATATCTCAGCTGCTTTTGTCTTCATCATTCTTTAATTTCCAGGGGTACCTTGGACTGAAGAGGAGCATAGAATGTTCTTACTTGGATTGAAAAAGCTTGGAAAAGGTGAATGGCGGGGGATAGCTCGTAACTTTGTTGTGTCAAGGTCACCTGCGCAAGTTGCCAGTCATGCTCAAAAATATTTTCTCCGTCAAATGAATACCTCTGGGAGGAAGAGAAGATCAAGTCTCTTTGACATGATAACTGATGAAGTTTGTATCTTCTACTCATCTACTTCTAACTCTTGCACATTGTTTAGTGTATCAGATACTCTTCAAATAATTCTCATCACATTATCAATGGCTCTTTGACTGTTATGCATCATGTTCTTCTCAGGCTTCAGAAACTCAACAAAACCCCACAGACGGTTCAGAAGAAGCGGAGGCACAAGGTCAAAATCAACAACCACCATTACCTCCACTGCCGGATGACGAATCTGAATCAATGGATTCAAGTACAAATGATCTTCAAACATCTACTCCAGCACCGGTTCCAGCACCGGTTCCAGCACCATCCACTTACCCAGTGGTATACCCTGCATATTTCATGCCAGTCTTTCTCCCTACCCCTTATTGGCCAAGTTATCAGCTAGATAGCGCTGGGAAAGAGGTGCATGGCATTGTGAGGCCAACAGCAGTACATCCAAATACCCCTATAGACGTCAACGAGCTCATGGGAATGTCACAGCTCAGTCTAGGAGATTCAATTGGTAGACCACCTTCTGCACTGTCACTCGGAGGATCAGATCGGCAGTCTGCTTTTCATGCTAATCCACCGAGGAAGGATACAAGTACAAAATCCGGCGCTAGTCCAATCCATGCAGTTTAGTAATTTTGCCCATCATTGCAGACCCAAATTTGGTAAATTTTGTTATGGTAGTGCTGTTTGTTGTTAATACAGGACAATAATTTCCCTGTTTTTGTAGGTTTCGTATATATATATACATATCTATATTTGTACATCTGAAGTTTTTGGCATGCTCCTAATGTTGATGTGGCTAACTTATTCTTCATTCTTTTTTAACAATGACTCGACAGTGTGTATATTCAACTATAATGAATGCCAATTACCTGGTTTACATTCATTTTTTCCTATCTTTGAATTACAAGTGATCTTTATTTTTGCTTCTGAACTTAAACAGGAGAACTCCTGGCTTGTAATAGTTATATAAACTCTTGTGTTCCATGTTTAGTTTGGCCTCATTGGACCTTTTCACAGTTTCACTACTACTTCATACTGTAAAGGAGTTCTCCGGATTTTTATAATTGGCCCCATTTTGGCCTGCTATTTATAAGTAATTAACTTGAAAATGAAGATATATAGAGGAAGTAATTGCAAATTTTTCATGTGGTCACTATATTATGGCTGATTTTCATTTTGATCATTGTGTTTTAATTTGTTTTTTTTTTTTTCATTAGATATTAATTTGTTTTCACCGATTAGTCGACTTGGGATTTTTACGGCAAAATTTAGATGACGTTCGTGTCGGAAATGCCACTGCACTTTTTTTAAGTGAACCCGAATCAAGAACCTCTCAAAGAACCCTCTCGGTGAGATGAGAGAAAATATATAAAAAAAAAAGTGACGTGGGGTTTCTGGCCGCCACGTCATCTAAATTTGGCCAGAAAACCCCAAGTGACCAACCGGTGAAAACAAATTAATATCTAATGACTAAAAAAAAACAAATTGAAACACAATGACCAAAATAGAAATCAGCCATAACATAGTGATCACATGAAAAATTTACCCATCAATTGACATTTCTTCAGGCATGGATTTTCCTGGCTAAGACAATTAACTCTAGACATCAATCACAGAAAATGCATAGCATACATCAATTATATTTTACCCTGGCTTTTATTTTACACTGAAATGTTATCCAACGTATGGAATTAAGCCACATGAAAATTAGAATTGTTTGTTTGTTTTTTCGAACAATAAAAACATGAGATTGCTCATGAATAGTCAGAAATTAGACTTTCATGATACAAGGTTAACAAAATAAATAGAAGACAACATCTAGAAATCAACTCTGTTATTCAAGGAGCTTGGAATCTATTGCCTCCAGAAAATGTACACCAGTTTTGCCACTGGCTGTTAAAACCTTAAAGTCCGTCTCTGTGACCTCAGACGAATCGAAAGACATCTGCCTCTGCAAATGACTGTACGCGCAATATTCCACTTCGAAAACCTGTGCATCTTTCAGAAAAGAAGAGACTGAAACCCCAACTCCCTCACCTGCAAATTCCCGTGATCGTAAATGATGTTACAATTGTCTGAAACTGAGACATTGAGCATCCAAAATTAGACATTTTTAGCTCACCATGTGTCACAAGTAATAAGTTTTCATGCGGAAACTTGTTCGCTAGATCCTTGAAAATTGCATAATATCTACTCCTTGCACCAGCCAATGTTTCCTTCCATTGAGGCAACTGGAAATTTTTTCCCAAGTTTAGTCTCCCAGTTTCATCATAGACAGAACAATTGCATGGTTATATGAGGAAGCCACGCGCAAAAACAAAAGTCTCTAAGAAAATAAACCTCTTTATAAACCATATCCACGGAGTGGTCTATTGTTCCAATGGGTAGTTTAGCTTCAAGGTCTGATAAATCTGGAAACCAAATCCCATCTTTAGGAGCATACTCAGGTTTAATTGCTTCAACACACAAAGCCTCGCATAATCCATATTCTATTGAGACCTGCAGAACAGAAGGGGATTATTTACAAGGAAAAGGTCAAAGGATTAGATACAGATATTTCAATGAATGCTATAGAATAGTTAACGACACAGATATCCAGCAGCTTTGGACTGGGGCTAAGAAACTAGTTTCAAATAATTAGTGATGATAGCTCATGTGCGTTGTTGGGAAGTAGCCTAAAGCTAAATATCAGGCTTCACAATTAGCCTTTAGCATAACCCTTTTTGTGAGAATCACCCTATCAAAGTAAAGAAATGAGGGATCTTGCATTTGATGAGGATTTCAAAACAATCATTTGTGCATGTATAGCTTTCCTGCTTTTTGTTAAATGTCATGGAGTGGTGATAAAAACAGTTTGTTGACAAAAATGCAGAAACACAACTGACGTAATTCTTCTTAGACTTTATGACTTACAGAGCTCTATTGCACAAGAGAAATGAACTTCCTTATAAAAAGTAAGCAAGTAATAATCAAATCAACCACCAATGAGCTATCACTAAGAATGACATCTTTAACTAACAGTGTCATTGCTTATAGTTATTGAACATTGAATCAACTAAAATTTCCAAAATGAACAAGGTGAACTGTAGCAAATCTATTTTTATTGTCACATGATGTGTTGGTGTGAGAAATTCTGTAAGAAAAAAAAAAAATCAAACACTTCTAGTGGGCCAATGGGTTTGGTAATAATCCAAACATGAACAACATCAATGATGAAAATATTCAAGAGCACCAAAATTCCTCTCCAGCCATGCATCAACTCAACCTCTACCATTCAAGTGCCATTTTTTCTAAAAATCCATAAGTACAACAGAGAGCTTGATCTTTCCTAATATGACTAGTAACATAAAAGCACCACCTTTGACAATCTAGGATTTGTCCTTTGTGAAATCTTAGAGAAACGATTAATAATAAAATGAGAACTTATTAGTACAAAAAATAAACATCATCTGCAATGAAAACTCATTCCGTGGATTTCCTAACAAAGCTCTTCACCAGCATCAATACTCTCCTAATAAACCTTGCATTTGAAAATCAAAGTAAATCCCTAGAACCTACACTGAAGATCAGAGCAATACCTTGACTTTAGAGGGGTCAATGACGACACCCTCGCTGGTCTCCATGGCGAGGAGTTGAGTTTCATCATCGACGATGGCACAGAGGGCGGAGACCACTTCACGGGCTGTCTGGAGGCATCGGAGGAAGGGGGAGACGATAACACGGTGGATGGGGAAGCCGATCGCGCGGAGACGCTTACCGGTGGTCCAAGCGCGGATGAGGCCATCGTCGGTGAGCGGGGGATCCCAGGGACGATCGGCATGGGTGAGCCACATCGGCACGGCGACGTCCATCCGATCGCCATGGCGCATGACCACTAAGTTCTGCACCGCCGTCGAGGCCTCCATCGCCACCGCTGCTGCACTCCGGAGTAATGGGAAGAGAACCAGATCCCATTCTTTCTCAGCGCTTTTATATATGTATATGGCCTTTTTGCAGATAACCCCATCTCTTTGTAATAATTTGATTTTATATCATATTTGTGTGTGTTAACTGTTATGTGTATATATACGCATAAAATATCAATATTTGTGAAATATAATTTTATAGTCAAGAGTGAACAAATTTTTTATTATAAAAAATAACATTTTCATGCTAATGCAGCATAAAGCATCTTTAAATTAAAAAAAAAAACATTGTAAATATTGGTGTTTTCGAGGGGGGAATAATGCAATTTTAATTTTTTATTTTTTTTATAGATTGCTTGGAATAAAGACTATAGACTTTCCGTCAAAATATTTATTTTTAAGTCTATTAGTAACCAGGTCTTCATTAGAACTCTTTACAAGTGATGAAAATTTAAATCATTGGTAAAAAATATATTACTAAGTGTAAATAGTGATTTTGTGCAAACAGTCCCAGCACCCATATGTGTATATACCTACTCCCACTTATTTCACCGAGATTTGCACACACCTCTACTTTTTTTTTTAGCTGCCTACCCGTTCACATTGGCAAATAAATAAATCCTACCTCAAAATTTCTTTTTCTTATTTATTTATTAATTATATTTCCATTCCATTTTTTTGTATTCTTAGACAAGAGAAAAATCAGAGGAGGGACCAATGGAGAAATTGGCAAAAATCCAGGGACTTTACATTAATTACCCTTTGTTAATCACCAGTTACACCCACCTATAAGAAAAAAAGCTCACAATTTCTGCATTCAAAGAGAGGTGTTCATAGTAACATATTACATATACAGTCACAGAAAAACAAACAGAACCAAGAACAAAGCTGATAAATGTTTGATGAGAAAAGGGGGATGTAAAAACAACAACAATAACTACTGAATGATGATGAGTCTTATGCACTTTGAATACGAGTAACGATGACTATAATGAAGACCATGACAGCCAACATGAGGGAAGACCTCAATAGATCATCGGCGGTCTCGAAGTTCTTTTCCTTCACGGAAGAGTGGAAAATAACACTCATGAGCTGCATGATGTTGCCGATGATTTCCACAATCTTCATCTTTGTACACTCATAAATCCACCCCAAGATCATCCCAACTATGTCGGATCCTTCACTAGACTTGTTTGTTATACTGGTTTTTACTGCATGTAGTCTATCATCTGTTCTGACACATAACGAGATAACATTGTCAACAAGTGATCGATACTAATATTTGCATAAAGAATAATGTTTCTGTTCTTTGGTTTTGTGGAAGATTAGCATTCATTTTTATTGATTCACAACTAAAAGGATGAGATGGAATATGTTAAAACATGTTTGATGAATAAAATGAATAACAAATGCATGCATTTTATGGTTTTAACTTATTTTAAACTAGAAAAATTATAGTGATGTAGAAAAGCTCAAATGAAGAGGCTGAAAATGAATGGCAAATGTCTAATTGCAATCTAGGTTCATGAAGGTATGTATAATAGTAAGCAAATCGATAAATAATACACACTAAAGACAGTGTATCAGAAGGTTAATGGGTTTAATCTTTTTATCAATTTTTCTACAAATCAAGGAGTAATAAAAAGAAGAAATTTAGTTGGCAAAAATGCAGATAAAACATGTTCAAATCAAAATAGAGATTCAACACAAGATTGTACAGTACATGAGGCAAAACAAATTAGCAAAAATGCATAATTACTGATTTCATATGCCTTCAAATCACAACCTGAGATAAAATTACCAGCATTATGACTGAATGAAAGTAAAGAACTGTAAACAAACCTGAACCAAGTGATGCCCGAAGTTTTCGAACAAGCTCATTGTTCATAACTGCATTCCAAACATTCTCATCAGATGACAATGAGACCACCATCCTCTGCATTCAAGAAAACCAAACACAGTAAGTAATCCAAACTTGTTTAACTTTCACAAATTGTGCAAATTTATAAAAAAATCAAAAAGATCAAGACATAAACTATTCATAAAAGAAGTATCATCAATTCAAGAAGATGTAAGCAAAGAGGATGTACCTGAACAGAAGGGTTTGATTTCAATAAGCGAAACGCATCAAGAACTTTGGAGGCATTTGGTCTATGAAGATGCTGAGAAGAAGAACCAGAAATTCTCTGATTCAACAATTCAATTGAAGCTGGAATTTCATCAACCCTATCATCCTCATCCAAATTGTGAACAAATCTATCTCTGAGAACCTGAGAAAGTGTCAATGAAGCAACCATCCTGGAAACACAAAAGCATCACAAATAAAACAAACGAAAATCAAAGACAAGAATTTGAAAGAAAGAGAATGAAAAAGGGGGTAAAAAGCTTACTGTTCCAAGATAGAGATCGCATCCTCAGCTTCTTTCACGGATGGAGCTGGACCAAAGATGAAGCCACGAGAGATCCCAAGCTTGTGCTGCTCTTCCTCTCCATCAATCAGCGAATGGTGGTGACTCGTAGTAGCAGCGAGGGGGAAGAAGAAGAAGAAGAAGAAGAAGAAGAAGAAGAAGAGGGTGAGAAGGAGACAAGGCCAGGGGGCTTGGCCGGTGACGCGCCCATCGCCGGAGCGCTCATTCCGGGGGCCACTGGCCGGCCGGCAGTGCGGAGTGTGCTACCTCCCCCCATTGGTGTTGAGCGTCGAGAAAATGAGTGGACTACTTCGTTATCATCACTTAAACTTAATTTTTAAGCAAAATATCTGATCACATGGCTCACTTGGCCCTTTTCAGCGTATGCATGTACGTATGTTTACTTTATTCATATAATAATACAAATGTTATTTTTATATGTCTAGATTTATTTATACACAATTTTTGCACTGGCACCGACCTGTTCCTATAGGTAAAAAGAATAAAAAAAAAAAAACAAAATATAAACCGTGGACACGGTTTTAAGAGTGTGAATAATGATTGTGTACCTACATATATACGAATCCTGCTCTCACTTGCTCCAAGACTTGTGCATAAAGATGACAATGAAACAGGACAGGAGCAAAGCAAGTCATTACCAACACCGTCCTGCCTACCATATACCTTTCCCCACCCCGTATAAATAGTAATTTTTTGCTCTAGTCCCACCCGCCCCGTCTATCTTCCAAACCATATAATTGATTTTAGAATACTCTCCAATATATATACACATATTGCACTATTATGCACTACAGCAATAACATCTACATATCTACAATAAACATCTACAGTACTACACGAGACGGGCAGAGTGAAGCAGATTGAGATATTTACCATGCCCATCCCACCCCACTTCCTCCTTAAAAAAAATCCTCATCCCTACTCTCAAATGAAAAAACCCACCCCAATCCGAGCGAATCAAAACAGGGTGGATTTTGCCATCCTACTTGTGCACTTGAATGCAGAGTTTTTTTTATTATAAAGCACAGGACAAAACAGAGATTTTTTGTGAAACAAGTGGGGTGAAGACGGGCCACCATATTGCGATCCCTACAAAGATCAAAAAATCTGCACACATCCAGGCACATTATTTGTCCACATTTACAAAAATTAAAAAAAAATAATAATAATAGAATCACACCCTTCTGCTTTGCTCTAGTTCATTCTCAATTTTCAAGCTACCACAAAATAAAAAATAAAAAAAAAGGAAAGAGTTAACAACCAACTCCCTTTTACTTTAGCTGAATTAATTCTACAAACAGCTAGAAACTATACAACTTTACCTGCAGGGTTGGTAAAAACTTGGGGTATTACATACACAAGATGGCCTCAGTCAAGTATATAAGTTCCAAAGATCCTGTACCTTCTGCTACCCCACGTATCACTTTTATCCAGGTAATAAGATTTTAAGCAACAGCACACCCACGGTGGATCTCTAACAGAAGTGGCTGCTTCCTCTACTCCAATATTTTCCTTTATGCCAAGAAGCCGGCGCATTTTAGTCGATAATTTCTCAACCTCCGGATGCCCTCCGAAAAACTTAACCTGAGGTGGCATCATAATTTTGATCATATGTTAGTGTCTCTATTATTCTTTGCATTGACAAGTGTGATAGTAGAAAGGGTGATAACATGTCGGAAATGAAAATGTTGTGGAAACTTAACCAAGTGCAGTTTTGATATACTAGGATGACAAGATAGCAAACATTTTTGTTATGCCGATCTACAAAGATAATAGATGTGATGCAAACCTATGTAGAAAGTTAAAAAAGTGATGAGTAACAATGAGAGACATTATAATCATATATGGAAGCAAATGAAAAATTGATATGAATGTGAGAAGAATTTGAACATTTTACCCCATCATCACCATGAATGTATGCATGGATTCTCGCGGTTGAATCTTCCAAAGTCAGCCTAACACGATAATGGCCCTGAACGGGAGAACGGAGGTGCTCGCCTTTCCAAGGATATGCCGCTACCACCCGAACAATAGACTTGAATTTGTGTGTTACCTATAGCCAAAACGATTGAATGCTGATTAACCAAAATGACAAAAGAAGATTATTTTGAGTACTGATGTTACATACAACATTTTGAGGTTAACCAAATCAATCATCAGTGTTAATCCCAACTTTTTTCAAGCATACGACTAGAATACTAATGCAAAAACAAAACATCTTGGATTGAACAAACCACCTGGAATGAAAGGAATCATCGAATTCTACGTACCAAAATGTAAAATCCTATTCCAATGCGTTTACAAGCCCAAGCGCAGATATTTCAAGATTTGCAAACCTATAATAGATGAATTTGTACAAGCCTGTTTCATATCCCTTCTTGAAGCAATGAATTTGAACATTCGATCAATTCACAATTGAAGAATTTAAAAATAGAGAGCTTATTCATAGTACTATGCCTTTTAACCATATGTTTCTAATAGATGACCACTATTCAGACGTTACAAATACACTTTTGCCGTCCTAATTCTATCAAAACCATATCTTATTCAATCATATTTGTGACTAAGATATTGAAATTTAGTTTAGTCAACCAAAAGTTACATTTTAAAAAATATGATCACAAGTCAGAAGGGATAAATATAAAGATACCTTACGACAAGCAAGAGATTTTATTAGAGCTACACAAGGCTCCTTCTCAAAATCTGTCCCTGCAAAATTACAGTGCAGTGTAAATGATAAAAGAACAGAAATGCTGAGAAGAAATTTGTTCCAGCCAACCAAATAGCTCTATTGGCGAAACAAGAAACAAAAAATGATCAAACGTGTGACTTATTACCAGTAAAATAATTGAAGACAAAGGCATGCAAAAGTAAATTACCAACTTGGTAAGACATAAGGAGTCTAAACAACTCCCAACCAAGTACCAAATATATATCAACTACATTATCCCGGATGACAATTTTTGAACTCTAATTTACATAGTAATTTTAATATCTCCAATTTAATTCAAAAAACATGTTAAAGCAAAACATTAGATTTCAATTATCCTCGTTGACTTCTATGATGCTTCAGTTTCACATTTCAAGATACCTGAACAGAAAACTTGCTTTATGAATTTGAGCAGGATATACAGAAATACAAATATAACTAAATGAAAGAAGAGAGCAACCCGACATTGGACCCTGGATTTTTAACTACTAATATTTTAATATAACATAAACAATGACTTATTCAAATACACGTGTTTGCTTTGTTATAAGTTTGGTTATATTTCAAGTCTCAACTTATGCAAGCCGAAATTTTGCACCTTTGAGATACCGCTCCCAACTGAACCAAACACTTGAAATTAATCTAGATACAAGATTTGGACTTCCCTGAGTCTAAATACATCAGGACAAAAACACCATAAAAAATCAGCTCCATACCTGTCATATAAGAATGCCTAGGAGAGCATGTCAAAGACTGAACTCGGGCTCCAGATGCAAGTCGATCTTGATAATCCCTAGTTAGGTACAAGCGTATGTAGTTTGATAATATCTTGAAAAGACTTAGAAAACCAGCATAAATCCAGGGAAAACTAAAACAATCGTACCTCATATTAGACTTGACATTTTCATCTTCATCTGATAAGATATGAACTTTGCTGGAACCATGGAGTAATCCTCTCCAAATTCCGTAATGCAATTCACATGTCAGATTGCATAGCTTGACCCAACAACCATCACTTAATTGGGGTATCTCTTCAAAGTATTTTCGAACAACAATCCTGAAGACTGTCCCAACACAAGGGAATGTTTGAAGAATCTTTCTTGAAAGTGGCACTATGTCAAGATTTAAAGGTAACGGATCTTCTCCTTCTGCATTCAAGCTATGTTTCAAAAGAACAAGAAAAAAAAAACTCATCATTCATAATCAATGCAAAAGATTATCAAATATTAAAAGAATTATAAACATGTAATGTGTGTGGGTGCATGCACACGTGTGTGCAATTTTCAGTTCTTACATAAAATCATTGGAATAATTCCCAACTTAGGGCTTTTATGAAACTTGTGTCCAAACTTCCACATAAAGTTAATAAAGTAATACCATTTCCATTAACCATTTATAAATTTGAACTTTCTTTCAGTAAAATCTTGCATCAGAATTAGTTCATTACAGCAGAAAGTGATGAACCATATATTAGATTATTTAGAAACGATGATATCTTAAAGATTCACAAGAAGAATGTCTGATTTGAACTCAAACTGTATTCAGACTAATTTCCTCTTTCAACCATTAACATAATTTCATAACCCAAGAATACTTCAGTTTATAATGTTCTCAAGGGCCAATTACATCACCTTTCATAAGCATTAACTCGAAAGTTCTATGCTCGAAGTAATCACAGAGAAACTTAGGGGGTGTTTGGTTTGAAGGAAAGGAATGGGAATCATTACTTATATTGAGAAAGCCCTTGTTTGGATATGGAGTAATGGGAGTGGGAGAGGCATGGGCAAGGAGTGAGAAAGGCATGAGGGGAGTTTCCATGCCTCTCATTTTTGAGGGGAGTGGGAGGAGAATGAGGGTTATGATGGGTAAATTTACCCATTTACCCTTTTATTTTTTTAATTATAAATCTATTAATCTAAATAATCTCTTATAATAATTAAATAATAATTAACCCGAAAATATTTAAATACAATATTAATTATAATAAATAAATAAATAGTATTAAAGTGAACTATTTTAATTTAATACTTAATTATTGTAATTAAAGTGAATAATAATTAATATGAATGGTTATTATGACTTAATTTTTTTAATTAAAAATTAAATAATTATTTATTATGGTTAATTAATTGTTAATTAATGATATTAACAAAAAAATTTGGATATTAACAAATAGTGTCACATGTGAGCTATTAAAGTTAAATATCTTTTTTTATAATAATGAATTTATTTTAATATTTAAATAATTTTAAAAATAATTATCACACCTCATTATATATATAATAATATTGATATTCATTTATATAAAAGGGCATGACGGTCATTTTATCATATCTTCTTTTTTCATTTTTTCTCATTCCCAATAAACTACCTCCCCAATCCTTCCAACCAAACATAGTTTTCATACTCATGCCTCTTCCAATCCCCCTCATTTTCAATACTCCTCCACTCCTCTCCATTCCATTCCTTGCAACCAAACGGCCCCTTACATTTAACAAGCTAACAAATGAGAGGAGAAAAAAAAGGACTGAAGGTAGCTTTATACCCAACAACCAATTCAGCTAAAATCATAAATGACGCAGAAGAAACCATAAAGAAATGAATACCTACTCTTTATGGCAAGGCGCACAGGGAGTATCTGTTCCATCCCACACATATATCATCCATTGATCATCAGAAATTTCACAAACATGGAGGACCTTCACAAGGAAAAATAAAGGTCATTCAGACATGTTTGTTTCTCGTAAATAACTAAGAAAATCAGATCTAAAAGCTCACTTACCCTGCATATTAAATCAAACACTGTCTCAGTCTTGACGCTATTTAACCGCAGCAGGCATGATTTCATCACTAAGCAAGTTAATGACATTAGTCATACAAAAAAAACCCACTAAAAGGAGTGTGAAGTGTAAAGAATAACCAATCATAATGAACTTGAAAAGAAAGGTAGAAGGCATGCTGCAGGGCAATAAAACAAGAAAATCATAGAGAATATATATGCATATCGATGATAAATTGCCATTATTAAAAATAAAACCAAATAATCACAAAGGGCATCCTAAAAGATAAGGCTTGACTATATTTTTTACTAGTATATTGAGAAACTTTGTTTTCACTAACATGTAGAAAATAGATTTTTTAAAAAAGAGAAAGCATAAACTACTTTTACATTAAAAAGGATAAAACAATCACATATGCCAAACAAGAGCAAAAACAATCACATATGCCAAACAAGAGCAAAGCATCAAAATCAGCATGCTGCATTCCTAAATAAAAGCTAATCTTCATGTTCATCATAAAAGAAAGCATACAAGAAAATGGATGACAATGATTATCATTAATAGAAAATTACCCGCATCAGATTTATGATCATAAAAATGTGTTCTTAATTTTGACAAAAGTTCCTTCTCATTATTTGAGGCCTGATAGTTGATTGATGTCTGATAAGCTTTAAAGCTCTCCCTTGCCTTCCCTTCAAATAGCGCAAATGAAGAAAAATGCTTATCATAACTTCCATAACACTCCCCATTGTGAACTCGCATCTGCTAAGGAGGCCTTTTGAGTTTTGAGGATTATACATACAGGTACTCAAGCAAAATTATAATGAATCGAAACTTTTACTTCAAACATTTATAAACGAGGATAACATTCCCATGAAAAAAAAAGGTTAATTTTAAACATTTAAGGTTATCTAGAGGGAAACTTGGTGGAACAGTTCCTTCTGCAAAACCTTTGGTGGGTCTTGAAGCTTGAAAAGAAATTATGGGAATTTGGAATAAAAATACACAATATTTAGGATATCTTTTTATTATAATTTATAAGCGACAAAACATATAAATTAGAATGTGTTGAACATTTTAACTGAACAATAAATGGCCAGAATCTGGAAGATGAAACAATAGACTTCTCTTGAAAAAAAAAAAAAGGGTTATGGGTTGATAAAAGATTTTTTAGGATCAACTTAATCACAAAATTCTCACATGTGAAAATAGTATTCATGAAGGGTTAAAAAAAATGCCAAGTTTAAGCAGGAGCTAAACTTAAACGGAGATCATTAGATACCAAATACAGGAAATGGAAAGGAAAGTCAAATCCTGTGCCGCTAAAATTTCTTTAAAGTAGATCTTGCAGCAATTAGCATATGAATACCCACCAAAAATGAGCAAAGATGAAAATAAGATCAGTAGAGGTAGTCAACAAAATATTTGAGTTTCCACTTTAAAAGTGATACTAAAGAAATCAGCTTGAAAATCACCACATTCCAATAATAGACAAGAAATATATTCCAAAGAAATGATAACACACATAAAAGCAAAATGTAAAAATAAAATCTTTTTTGAGAATTGAACAAATGAAATGCATACATAATGGTCATAGAAACTACCACAACACGACGCAAACATATGATATCCCCATTTGACTGAACATTTGGTAACTTTCCAGTATCCTCCGCGAAAAAGTTCACGTATAGCCCAGGAGATGACTGATCTGCTACCTTCAGTGTCATAACAAAATCTGGAAAGGAGTTTGATTGTCAAGTAAACACAGTTTGAGTAGTTTTTATACAAAGATATAGAGAATGATCAATTCATACTTTGTTTTCCTGCACTTAGCATTACAAGTCTGCATACTCAATAGAGTATACACTGAAGGGATTTTATCTTTAAGAATTAAAGCTCAAAATATACAAAACAGTGCAAACAAATCCTACCAAAACCATAGATGAACAGTGAGAAAAACAACCGTATGGTGAAATGACAACATCAGTATAATCCCACAAGATAAAAAACAGAAAGCATTACTCCAAATTCCACAGTTGGTTGGACAAAGGAAAATTCAACCATGGTTAAAAGTTCTTCATGAGTATTCTGGATTTCACAACCTTTTTTAACACACACAATCAACATTCATCAAAACCATATATTAGCATCTTCTTGATTTTATCACTTCATGAAACTCTAGAAACATACAAAAGAAGGGAAAACCAAGACACTCTAGCAAGAATCATTAGGCAAAGCACATTCTTGCAAGCTATATAGACTAAAGCTTAGAGATCAATCAAAAGGACTTTTTGAACGTAAGTTTCACAATAATCTTACAATTAAAAGAAAAGAATGAGAAGCACTCCAAACCAGTAAAGCCTTTTCTTTTCAAAACTCAAAGTCGAACAAAAACCAGAGACTGAAAACTAGATAAAAAGGCGGAAAAAAAACGTTCTTTTGGAAATATGGAACCCTAAATCAGCTCAGACAACACCTTACGACAAGCACATCATACTACTACCAACTGAACCCCAAATGAATGAAAAGAATTCCAGGGTAGGGCAGCTGTAAGACCGGCCTTTTTGTCATCATCGCCATTAGGGTTTTCCAAACCATCAGTCACCTCCCTAACAAAACGCAGACAACAAACAACAAGAAATCCATGGAAAATAGAAGGGTTTCAGAGGGAGAGAGCAAACCATGGCCTCGGCTCCGCTTGGGTCTACTGATCTCGGTGACAACGGCGAAGAGGTTGACTTTGAGGCCGATGGATTTCTTCGCATCGATGAGGGGGAGGTACAAGTACTTGCCCAGATCAACAACCGCCATTGAATCCTCCACTCGATTCTTGGAACTCTTTAAACTCTAAAAACCCTAGCTCTTCTCCGCATTTCCCATCATATTTATAGAACGATGGAAATGGTCATGGACCGGAAATCTCACTTAAAATACAAAAACCCAAGTTTATTGCTGTTTATTTATATATATATATATATATATATATATACTAGACGACATTTTCAAATAAAGTCATAGAAACGAGTAGTTAATGAGTGTGGCTGCTCTGTTCTTACCGCATCCAGTGGTAGTTGTATTTTTTGCTTTATCTAATATTAATAATTTACTCATTTTTTTTAAAAAAATATTATTTTTGGGTGTTAATTTTTTTAGTTTTGTTATGTAATTTAGTGGAAATCAATGTGGACGATTCATAAATACAGTGACACTAGTATTTATGATAAATATTATTATACAATCAAAATTAAATCTGTTGAATTTGCTCTAAGAACGTTTATAGATTTTAAATCTACAAATGTTTTCAAAGAACGCAGCCTGTATGTATATATACACACAGCCTATATGTATATATATACACACAAGTAAAAATCTTGTGATTATGAGAACCGGAGCATAATCCAATGACTTCACATATCTAGTATTTGAGAGGTTTAGAATTTGAATCTTTTAAACACCAAGACTCCAAATCTGTAGAAGACTTGTGCATTATTTTTTTTAAGGTTGTATCACAAGAGAGTTCACAGGTGTATCATGACAGTTTATCCTTAAGAGTTTATTAAATACTAGTGCATACCTGTCTTTGGCTTATATCATAATGAATTTGTTAATTTATTTAAATATTATTTAAATTTATTTTTATATATTTTATTTTTCTCATAAACATGTTCGGACAACTAGCTTTGATTTTTATATATATTATTAAGCTATAAATTTACGGAAGTCTTATGCGAAGTTTGAATCCCTTTCCTCAACCCTCAATGAATAAGTATAAATAGTTGTTTACCCATTTTATTAAAAAATTTAAAATTATATATATTATTATACAAAGCGCGGTATTGGTTTAATATATTTATTTATCTGCAAGCTAATCCTCCATGTGTGTCATGGCTAGCTCTTAACAGGTGATTTCGGTAGGTAGTTCATCCAAATACAATGGTACTTCTCTTTATATTTCACAATCAAGAAAAGTAATGGCAAAGATTTGTTGCAGGGGACCCTTTGTTTCTTTTCATTTCTATCAAATGTTGTCATATGATGTGATTAAATATTGATTAGTAGTTCATATTAGACATGATACTTTATATATTCAAACTTAATCTGATGATCTTCTAGAAAACAAAACAACAAAAAAAAGCAAACTTATATTAGGTCCCACTTGTACAATCCCAAGCCAAATAAGACCAACTAAATCTCCGCTCATGCAAGCAAACAAAGAAGAAAAGAAAGCCAAAATCAAATAAAAAAAACAACCAAATTAGTGGGAAAAAAAAAAACCTCTATAAACACATCAACAAACATATCTAAGTGTTGTTAGCCACAAACTGGTGCATACCCTGAAAACCACCACCACCACCACAACCACCACAACCACCCTCCTCCTCCCCGGTCGCAACCACCTTCCGGTTCGGCCGGGCTTCTCTAAGCATAGACAGCACATCTCTCATCGACGGCCGATCAACCGGATTCTTACTAGTACAAAGCAAAGCAATCCGAAGAACAAGCAACATCTCCTCCCTCACTTGTTTGCAATCTGCTCCAATTTTCTTATCAAGCACCTCCATCACAGCTGCAACATCCCCTTTGCTCACCTTCCCTCTCACCCACTCAACAATACTAATTCCTTCTCCAAACTCTGCCTCCACCGTTCTTTTCCCGCTCACAATCTCCATCAACACAACTCCAAAACTATAAATATCACTTTTCTCATCCACTTGCAATGTGTAGGCGTATTCTGCATCATATTGAAATCAAGTACTCAATCAAACATATGCTCACATTATATGACATAAAGATAAATGTTTATAAAAACACTCACCAGGAGCAATGTAGCCATAAGAACCGGCAACAACTGACATTGTATGCTTGGCATCAGTGTGAATGAGTTTAGCCACACCAAAATCAGCCACCCGTGGCTCCATTCTTTCATCAAGAAGAATGTTGCTTGGTTTCAAGTCACGGTGAAGTATAACTGGATCAGAGTCATGATGCAAATAACAAACACCTTGAGCAACTCCAAGAGCAATCCGGTATCGAGTCAGCCAGTCTCCGGCAAGCTTAGTCCCATCTTTGGCATTAATTCCAGATGGACGATGAAGAAGATCTTCGAGACTACCATTAGGCATGAACTCGTAGAGCAGCAATGTGGATTCATAGTTGCTGCAGCATCCAAGAAGACGAACAATGTTCCGGTGGCGTACTGAGCCGAGAACTTGAACCTCTGCTAATGTGGCCGCGGCAGCTGCGACTGCGGCACGGCTTCGGCGCGACACTGATGGCTTCTCGTCTTTGCTTCTACCCCAAAGCTTTTTCACAGCGATGATGTCGCCGGATGGCATGTCAGCGCGGTACACGGTGCCGGTGGAGCCCATTCCGATGATCTGGTCAGTGATGGCAATGGACTCGGCTACGTCATTTGCTGTGAAGTTGAGACGTTGGAATGCGGTGAGCTTCCATGGCCCAGGCCATTCGTCTTCCTCTTGGCTTCGTGTCCACCGTGCACCGACGAAGAGGACAACAAGGCCGGCGCCTACGGCCCCGGCGGCTATCCAGACGAATGTTGCTCCAGCTGATCCTTTGGTGGTGGTCTCTGGCTCTTCTGCCCGCCGCCATGACTCTGAAGCGCATGGTTTTCGGACGGGCTCGCCGCAGAGAGCTTCATTGCCGGAGAAGGAGGACCGATGGAGGTTCTTGAGGATGGTGCCGGCGGTGGGGACTTCACCGGAGAGACTGTTGAAGGAGACGTTGAGGTTCTCGAGAGTGCTGCTGTTATCGAAGCTTGGAGGGATGGGGCCAACTAGCTCGTTGTGGGAGAGATCAATGTCGGTGATCGACGGCAAGGTGGAGAGCTCCGGCGGGATTATTCCGACCAGCCGGTTATGATTGAGATTCAGGTTGAGGAGTTTGGAGCAGCGACCGATGTCCATTGGAATGCTTCCATTGAGCTGGTTTCCGGCGAGCTCGACCTTGTAGAGATTCCGGCAACCGGGGCCGAAGCTGGGGATCTCCCCGATGAGCCCGCACGAACTTGCCGAGAAAATCTGGAGATCCGGCGCACCCCAGATCGTCTCCGGGAGAACACTTCTCAGTGGGTTTTTGGAGACGTTGAGGAACTCTAGCCGTGGCGCGGCTCCTAAATCCGGCGGGATGCTGCCGGAGAAGTTGTTCTGGCTGAGGTCCATGTACGTTAGGTTGGGAAGAAGGCCGAATCCGGCGGGAATCTCGCCGGAGAACCGGTTAGTTTCAATGCGAATCCGCCATAGTGACTGGCACCTCGCGAGTCCACTCGGAAGCTCTGAGTCGAATGAGTTGGAGAACAGAATCAGCCGAACGAGACGATTCCCAGTGCAAACCCCAGCCGGGATCGGCCCGGAAAGCGAGTTCGAAGAGACGTCGAGCCTCTCGAGCTTCCCATTTAGCCCAAGCTTCGGCGGCAAGCCTCCAGTCAACGAATTGTTCCACAGGAGCAGAGCCTGGAGATCCGGAAGCTCACCAATCCCCACCGGAATCTCGCCGGAAAGCTTATTGTTCATGAGACTAAGCAGCGTGAGATTCTCAAAAGATGCAACACCGGCAGGAATCGGCCCGGCGAGCTCGTTATCAGAAAGATCGAAAACCTTCAATGCCCTGATCCCGGAGAAGCTCTCTGGAATGCGACCGGAGAGAGCATTCTTGAAGAGAAACAAGGATTCAAGCCTAGTGAGGTTCCCGAGCTCACTGGGGATCTCACCTGAGAGATTCGCCGACGAGATATCAAGATATCGGAGACTCCTCAATGCTCCGACATCCGCCGGAATGCCGCCATTGAACGAGTTGTAACCAATCTCAAGATGTCGGAGAGAATGCAAGGAACCAAGGCCAGAAGGAAGCTCACCAGAGAGCAAATTCCCGGCCAGATGGAGAAACTGGAGGGAGGCAAGAGAGGCGATATCATCAGGGATTGGGCCGGAGAAGAAGCTGCCGCCGAGGTTGAGATGCTGGAGATTAGATAGATTGGAGAAGCCGGAAGGGAGAGGGCCGGTGAAGCTATTGCTATAAGCGGAGAAGACGGTGAGGTGACGGAGGTCGGAGAGACCGGAAGGGAAGGAGGAGTTGAAGTCATTATGGCTGATGTCGAGAGTGAGGAGATGGCGAAGGAGGAGGATGGATTGGGGGAGAGGGCCGGAGAAAGAGTTAGAACTGAGGTTGAGGTGGGAGAGGGAGGGAGAAAGGAGGAGGAGAGAAGAGGAAGGGAGATGGCCGGAGAGGTTACGAGAGGAAAGGTCAATGGAAGTGACGGCGGAGGTGATAGGGTCGCAGGTGACGCCGGAGAAGGAGCACCATGGCGAGGGGGAGGAGAGATTGGAAGGTAAAGACCAGGAGGAAAAGGTGGAGAGAGGGTCAGAGAGGGAGGCTTTGAGGGAGAGGAGGGATTGGAGTGGGGGAGGGAGAGGAGAGGAGAGAGGGAGGAGGAGAGCAATGGCGGTGAGGAAGAGGAGGGAATGGATGGTGGTGGTAGTGGCCGCCATTGATGGAGGTGGAGAAGGAGGTTGAAGGTGGAGGTGGGATATAAGGGATAAATGGTGATGATTACTTCACTGGAATACTGAGCTTTATTTATTTATTTTATTTATTTATTTTATTTTGTGAGAGTGCGTGCTTGGCAGTGTAATGGATGTACTTTTTTTTTTTTTTGGATTTTTACAATATATGGTATTATTAGTTTAAAGAAATTGAGTAAAAAAATTATGAATTTTTTTTTATTAAGAGTAATAAACGTGCTTAATGGACAAACAGGTATAGAAATATATCAATTATAATAGCCATGTGTCATGTCATATATAATTTTAAAATTTTTTTTAAAAAAAATATGCTACTCCTCAAGTAGATTTATATGAATCTAAGTTATCTAATAAACAATATTTATGTGTGGAACAATATATTAACAGTAATGCATGTGCTTCAATACTGTTAGTACTTCGGTGTATGGATTTAACCTGCATATTGTACTGATTTGTAATATTCACTAGGCTATGTATGAATTTTGAATTTGTGAAAAATTATGATGTTAAGTACTTTGATAAAATGTCTTCAAAAACAAAAAATCACATAAAATGTAATTTATTATTGGGAAAATAAACGTAGCTGGCTTTATGTCTCTGATTGAAGACGAAAGTCATGTCAAAGGAGACCATCTTCAAACTTTCAACAATTTAATTATTATTCAAAATTAAAAATTCAACATTTTTTCTCAAAATAAATAAATAAATAAATAAATAACACTCCATCCTCAAGAAAGTGGGTCCCGTAGTAAAGTTGATTCCAAGCAATTGGCGTGGCGAGACGTAATGATTTCGTTTTCCTTCGTTTCTTTCAGTGTCTAGTTATTGATTTATTTTTATTTTTATTTTTATTTCTTTTTTTTTAAAAAAAAAAAAAGGTAATCGGATCCAAGAAAGCGGGTTTGGAATGCACGACCCGAATTTGTTGAAGGATCCGATAGAGATGATTAGGATAGGGTGGGGCCCAGTGTTTTGCACGGGAAAGAACAAAGAGCCAAACATTCTCTCCTGAACCTGAAACAATGAATTTAATAAGTAATATGACTTGATTGATATTTATTACTAGTAACGTGGCAGTGGACCCAAATTGGGATTTATACTCATTAAATTCAATGGCTTTAATTGGTGTCCCTTTTGTTCTGTTTTGGCTAATTATGTGTATCATTGGCTATTTCTAACATGTTTCCCTGATTGGGGATTGAGCTTATAATTCCTCCTTGTCTTTCATGTTACAACCTTTTTTGGAATATAAATTAAGTTGTATACATGATTTATTTGATCAGATTTTGATGTTTTTTAGAATGATTATAAACTTAAATAAGATATAGTTTATGATATGTGTTGTGGTTCTTTATAAACTTCCCAAAAAAAATCAAAGATATTAGTTAATATTTTTTTATTATATGTTAAATAAAATCTTGTAATTTGGTTGCTTTTTAAGTGTTTATATAATTAAAATAAAAAATAAATTAAAGACAAATACTACAAACTTTACATCTTTATCGGACATATTTTATAGAGAGCTATCAAAATGTTTGAGCTTTAAAGATTACGCTTTATGGAAATATATGGTAAAAATACGACAACTAATACATTGAGAAATTGGGAAAAATGTCGAGCATTATTAAATATGGGTCATTTTACATTTTTTTTATTTATTTGTTTGAAGAATTGAAGGGAAATTATAACAATACAACATAATAATTAATGTAATGTAATGTAAGTGTTAAATATGAATAAGCAAGTCCAACCATTCAAAGTGAAAAAGAAAACCAAGACAAATATAAAGAGTCAAAGTTTTGTTTATCACAGCTTGACATTGGTAGATCACTCACTGCTTTGGTTTCAGCTTTCAAACAACTCACACAAAAAGAAGAAAAGGAAGAATGCTATTTGGCTTCTCAATGTCAAGTCCTCTCATGTTTCTATAAACTCATCAAACTTCTACTGTCTGTACTTTCTACCACTTTGTTTAGTTGTTCCTCTACACACACACACACACACACATTTGTAGCAACTCCTGCTTTTCTTTTTGTGTTTTCAGACAATCAAAATTATACAATAATTTTGTGTCTGTATATATATCTATATATATAAAGTTGAAGCCAACCCATCAAGGGTAATTTTGGTAATTCACACACTGTTTCAATGCAGATTACACAGTGTCAAGTGACTGACGGGGTAGTTGTGGGTGGGGAGATTATGAGAATACCCTCATGTTTAGAAGAAAATTACTAGAAAAACATGCACTGGAGTTACTAGGATTAAGGGTAGATAAATTTTTTGATACGGCACTAAACCGTGATTTTTTTTAGTTTTGAGATCCAAATTTTAATTTGAATCAAAATAATGACTTGATTTTAATTTTGTTTAACCGAATGATCATCTTAAAAAAACATAATTTTATGTGAATCAAGGGAAAGTATAAAAAGAAGGACAAAACGGTAAGAAAAAAAAAACTAGGGTGATGTTGCTGGTGGGGTATGTTATGATTGCGGAACAATGTTGCTTTGCTCTCACTGCGCTCTGGTTGGAGCTTTCGCTTTACAAAAATAAAATAAAAAAAAAAATAATGGGATCATGGGTTGTGAGAGCAGCTTGTGGGGACCACTGGTGGGGTTGGTCTCCTTAATCCCCATCAGAACCTGCGGCACATCTGAAGAATATTTCTTCTTTTTTTTTTTCTTATTTATTTATTTATTTATTTATTTATTTGGGATTTAGTTTTGGAGCTATTCAGGATGGAGCACGTGACTGACGCGTGAGAGATTTATATATATATATATTGAAGTTGTGTGGGGCCTACATGCATGGTGGAAAATGCCACGCGCGAGACCTTCGATGACGTCAGCTTTGCCACGTTCTTTTCTTTTTTTAACTTGTTATGTGTTTGTTTGGTTGTTACTTGTTACTACTAGTCTACTACTACTACTAGTACTACTCTTCAGTCTTATGCCGATTATTTTTAATTTATATTTTTAATTTTTTTATTTAACTTAATTAATAGAGTTTTCTTCGATTTTAGTCATATAATTATCTCAATTATTATATACTAATTAATTAACAGATTATTTTTTATTTAGGTTAAAATTAAGCTTCCTCATATTTTAATTACATATGTTATTAGATCATATTTTAAAAAAAAAATTTAAATTTTAAATTATTAATTAACTTTAATTGATTTTTCTTTAATTTATGTGAATTAGTTAAAATAAAAAATATATATATAAAAAAAATCCATGTAATCAACATGTTACTAAATGAGTTTTTTTAATTTGAACTATTTTATGTGTGCAAAATATATTTATAATCTTTTTTTTATGTCACCTAATGAGTGAATTTTATCTGTCGAGCTCATGAATTTTATTAATATAAAAAATTTTATAGATCGAGTTTCGTTTTGTTAAAAAGGGCTACTGACTATTGTAGGAATAAATGGTTGTCATTAAAAAAATTATAGTCATGTATTATGATTAAAAGTTTGAAAGTTATTAATGATTTGAATTTTTTTTTTTTTTTTTAGAGTACCATCAATTTCATTCTACTGAATGTAACAATTAACTGAAATTGTTATTTGTTATAAATAAAAAAATAATAAAAATATCATAACTTTAATTTGGTGGTGTTAGGTGACATGAATACAAATGAATCAAATCCACTGACAAAATTTTTTCAAAATTTACCCATGCATGCAATTTCAAATTGTCACTTCGAATCATCACAAATTATTCTCCATTCCCAATATCTGATTTTTTTAATAATAAATTCTAAATCATTAAAATGATGAAAGCAAAGAAAAAACAAATATCAAAGAGGACTTTGTCCATATGATTCTGTGCAAGAATGACTCTTGAGTTGATTCTTCTAGCCCTTTTATGTGGGTCTATATTGTTTTTACTTATTTATATATTACACTTTCACAATCTATTGTTTTCATAATATATATATATATATAGGGAAATGGTAATCTAAAGATACCGCCAGATTAATATTCTCTAAGAATGTTTTTTTTATAGCCGTTTAATTACTATCCAACAGTTGTTTGTTTATATAAATATTATATACATTTTTCACTATTCATAATTACTGTATGACATTATAGAACGCATTTTGCACTATTTATGATGATCATAACCGTTGGATTATCATCCGACAGCTACTATAGACGTCCTTAAATTTGAAATCTAAGTACGTCCCTAGATTATCGGTCTATATATATATATATATGAGTAAAATTTATATTTGTTTTTTATTAAGTTAAGCGAGGGTGACATAGTAATGTAATGATGAGAGATTGAAATAATAGGAATATAAAAGAGAATGATTCCAATTATAAGTGATGAAGAAGTGAAGTAGTGGGAGAAGAAGAATCAATAAGAAAGAGTGAGAGAGAGAGAGTCACTTGGATAAGAAGCAAAGTAACAAGTTAATCAGTGCAAATGATGACCACATAGTCCAACATCTTCATGACAAATAGTGACCAAAATTTTCACTTTTAGAAGCCTGCCTCTTCTCTGCCATTTCCTTCCTATTCCCATCTTTCCACTTTTATTTGTTACGTTTATACAGACATTCAAAGTTCAAACACACAATAAACTATATATATATATTATGTGTGATGTGAGTTTGATTATATATAATGTACATTGTTATGTTATGGGTTGATAATATTCTTATATTTATGAGAATTGATTAAAAAGAACTATAAAACTTTTAAACCATAGTTATATACATAATTTAAAATCAAACTAGTTTGAATCATTATGCATTACATTGTTTTTGGAAGGGCCATTACTCATGGCACTCCCAATGAGGATAATGGTGAGTAACATGCTCTAGCTTATAGACTTGCATCCTTTTGCTTCTTCCATCATAGATCTCATAATTTATCATAATCATGCCATTAACATAACAAGAAAGTTAGTATTTTATTTTTCTCACAATTTAAATATACATAATTAATCAACAACCATTTGAAGAGACATATTTAAATTCTAACTCATGCAAAATAAGAACACATTAGTTGTAAAACTCAACTTCGGGCTTATGTTTATTCCTAGTAAATTACTTGTCCATATTTATATAAAAAAAATTATAGGATCAAATCTCATGATTTTTTTTTTCAAATAATTCATGACTTTATAGATATGTATTAATGTATGTATGATATATATATATATATATTGAAGTTTTGGATGTGTGCATGCTTGTGTTTACATTTAAATATTAATTTTATGTAGGTGCTTATCATTAGTTGGTAACTTTAGAAAGTGGGAAAAACATATGGAAAATGATGGCCATTGTTCATCATTGTCTTCTTTTTTGTTATCACGCCTGCCGCTGCTGCTCCTTCTTGTGCTATTCTTTCTTTCTTTCTTTCTATCTTTCATTCATTCATTCATTCATTCATTCAAGTTATTGGCATATTGGCATGGAGAACAACATCTTTATCAATGCACACAAAACCATGCCCCCCATTCCCATGCCAACACTTTTTCATCTTTTTGTCTTTCCATTGTCCCCCCTTTCTTATGTTTTATGTTTCACTTCCCTAATTATGTTTATTTTTATGGGTATTAATTTCCTAACCAAGTTAATCCAAGAGGTATGTATTTGAATAGTTTGAACGAATGGTTTTGAGTTTGAATTTTTACATAACAAAATTAAACCTATGAAATAGATCAATCTCTTATAAGGTTTTTTGATATTTTGTCCTGACTGATTTTTTAATTCATAACTCATAAAAAAATTATATAATAAAAAATATTGATTTGATTAAAATGTTATATAATAATTTGGTAAAAGCCATGGATGTAAGTGTTGAACTTTCATTATTTGCCACACTAGACTTTTGGAACAAAAAGGAAATCATTAAAAAGATGATCCCAAGATCATTGCTTGATTATTATGATTAAAAATGATTAGTTTTGGTATTAAGGACTATACTTAAAGTATTAGAATAAGGTTTTTAATCATTAACAAGCAATAGAACTTTATTTATATTATCTTGATTTAATATTTCATTTTAATTTCTCTATTATAAATTTATAATACTCCTTAATATCCAATCAATTACAAGCATGGGCTTAGAGCCCAAGTCTAATTTTTCAAGATTAGTTACATTAGGAACAGTCCCATCAAATGAAAGTGAAGCTCAAAAGAATATAAAAGAACTTTTAGGAATGCTCACATAGATAGTGACACAAATAACACCAATAAAATAATAATTCACCATTAAATAATTAATTATTACTATTATTTTTTTTATATCACATATAATTTTTTCCAAATATTAAAAGCAAATTAGAAGCCCATGGCAGCCCAATCCATTCATACTTAAATATTATTTATTTATTTATTGATAATCAAACTTGATTAATTTAGCATCTGTCTCGTTTGGTTTTTCATTTAAAGAAGCACATAATGTATTTGAGAAATCATTTTTTTTAATTTTCTGAATAAGAAATATGATTGTTGTCAAAGAATATTTTATAATTTTCACTAAAAAAGTAAAAAATAAATTATTATTTATTTTTAAAATAATTATTTAAGACTTTACTGTATATATATATACATAATGGTACAGATGAGTTGCTTTCGCTCATTTACCAAAATGAAAAATTTTACTAAAAATTCACTTTTCCAGTTAAATGAATCATGTCAAATTAGTTATAAAAAATTATTATATATATATAATAAAATAATAGTAACAGTCAATGGTTCATAGCCTGGCAGTAATTGAGCTTATTATGAAAAACACATGTAATACAATTCCCGATGGTGTGTGGGCTGAACAATTAATTTTTAACATGCGGGCACCATCCTAATATATATTATTACTTTCATCATAATTTTCATCAAAATAATAATAATAATTAAAAACTCTCATGGAGCACAAACACTACTTATTAAATTACTTTTTATTACAACTTGAGATACAAGCAAAGACAAGAGACACTGAAAACATAATTCACCAAAACCCCAAACCAAACAACAAATTTAGAAAAAACTCCCTCAAGGACCTCAAGGATATTCAGCAGGGACTGGTTGATAACATCCAATAAAAATATCTCCATAAACAAGTCCGGCGAGGCCACCGCCGATGAGAGGCCCCACCCAATAAACCCAATGGCCGGAGAAATCACCGCCGACCACCGCCGGGCCAAAAGATCGAGCTGGGTTCATAGATCCGCCACTAAAGGGGCCGGCGGCGAGGATATTAGCGCCGACGATGAATCCGATCGCGATCGGCGCAATGGTCCCAAGAGATCCCTTCTTCGGATCAGCGGCGGTGGCGTAAACGGTGTAGACGAGGGCGAAGGTGATGATGATCTCCATCACTGCTCCTTCGATCTCGCTCATCCCCGCCGCCACGCCGTGCGTCGGCACCGTCTGCCGCCATTGATTGAGATTTTTTTTTTCACATTAGTCCCTTTTCTTCTTTTAATTTTAAATCTATCCTATTTTTTTTTGCGGAAATAACCTTATATGTATTAATAATTAAATAAAAGATTTACCTTAGCATGTGTGACGAATTTAAGTAGTAAACATGCTACGGTTGAACCGAGCAATTGGGCTATCCAGTAGAATATTCCGGTGATGATAGTGATGTTACCGCCGATGGCTAGACCGAATGTGACGGCCGGGTTTAGATGACCACCGGAAATATTTGCGGCTATTGCTACACCGACGAATAATGCGAGTGCGTGTGCTATGGCCACGGCTACTAAACCAGGTGGGTCTAAGGCCGCATCAGCTGTTAGTTTACCTGTTTTATTATCACAAAATTATTGTGAATGTTAAATAAATTAATACCTATTTTTTTAATAAAATAAATAAATTATAAAAATTTAAAAGAGTGATTATAATAATACAGTGAAGTTTAAATTTGAAGTAGTTTATTTATCTTTTATAAAAAAATAAATAAATAACATACAACGAACTAAACAAATAAACAAATAGAAGAAGGCGACTACAAATAATATGAGAAAAACAACAACAGACAAATAGAAAACTTGACAGTTTTTATAATGTCTAATTTTGTTGTGATTTTTAATGTGTTTTAATTAGGGGGAAAAAATAAGAATAAATGTGAGAAACTCACTGTAAGCAATGGCAGAGCCAACACCGGCAAATACAAAGAGAAGTGTGGCAATAAATTCGGCTAAGTATGATTTGAGTGATCCAACACTAAATGAGTCACCCAAGCTTCCAAATGCCAACTTCACCATCTTCTTCTTCTTCTTCTTCTTCTTCTTCTCTCTTACTTAATAAACACTAGACTGAAATAAAACTCTTTTGCTTCTTCTTGTCTCTTTGAAAAGAGTCCTACAAGGAGTGTTTTATAGGACTATAGAGTCATGGACAGCACCGACCAAGGGCCATAGTGAAAGCTCAATAATGAGAGAGTTTATTTAAATTAAGTAACTTATTTAAGACTTTTGTTTTTGTTTATATTATTATTAATAATTAATGAGTGGCTCCAAACTCTTTTTAACATAATTTTGATTGGTCACTTTCAATTGAAAGCCGGCCAACCGCCCCATGTTTTCCTTTCCTTCTCTCAATTCTTCTTCTTGTTCCTTCTAGTGGTTGTGCATGTGATTAGTGATTACTTCATCCAGCTAGCCCTTGTTTTCATGCCTCAACGTTGTACCTTTTTTAATATAAGGTACATTTTCAATAGTTTTTGTGAAGGTGGTATTGCCACTTAGGATATGTTAAAAGAGTCCGTGAGTTTATAGGGTGTTAATAGTTTAGATCGGGCTATCACTCTGACTTAGCCCGGCCCGGCCCGGTTCAGCCCTATGTTTTATAGAAGTTTAAGTTAGGGTGGTAAACAAATTAATGTGTTGATTCAAACTTAAAAGCTCAACTCAACTCAACTCATTTATTAATTAGTTAAACAAACAAACTATTTTTAAGTTTAATTTCTAAGCTTGTAAAATAAATTAACATGTAAATATTAAACACCACTAAGTTGAACTTGTTAAGGCTTGTGAATAGCTTGTTTATTATTATAGCAATTCACAAATTATTACTATATTTATATTACTGTAGTTAAACTGACGGAGCTAAAGATTTTTATATATTTTTTTTAAAGTCAAACTCAAGCATGACAATTGAACAAAGCTTGGCTAGGGCTCAAGCTTAATTAAAAATAATGGCAAGTTGAATTTTACTATGTTTAGGCCATTAAAAAAAATAGGGGTGTCGGGTCGTGCACAAATTTTGATGGAGCAAGTGAAGATAAGGTCTGCACACATGAGGGTGAAGACCCAAATACTACCAGACCACTAGGTTGTTGGTTACAAACTAATTTTATTATATATTTATGAATAGGCAGCATTAGGTACTTATATTTTCAAAAAGGGCATTAGATGAGTGATTGGGTAGAGTGAATTCATTAATGAAGCTAATTAGAGGAGTGATATATATAATTAAGATTAAGAAGATGGTATTAAATGAAAAGGTGACGTGGAGGTTTGGACGCCTCAGCTTTTTTTATGCTTTGATTAGCTGGCTTGGCTTAGTTGGATAGTACATTGGGCCCCTCTCATAATACAGACATGGTGCACATGAAGGCCTGAACCTTGTCTTATTGCCTTCTTTGTAGGTTAGGAACTTAGGAATCCTATCTTTCAAAAATTTAATTATTCTTTGGATTTATTTGTACCCTATCAATGGAATTATACAGCATATTTGCCTTTATATTTGCTAATTAATGGCATTTTATTTATTAAACTTAGAGGTTTACTAAAAAACACTGTTACTGACCATCTTTGGTCTAAAGAATAGGAGAGGTTTATTTCTTAGAAAACTTGCAGTAATTCATCCAGATTGGTTTAAAAATTCCTAGTAATATCAATGAGCTAGTTTAAGTGATAGAAGTAAAAGAGATCTAATTTTTATAGAAAATTCACCTAAGTTGATTTAAAGTTGTAATTCCTAAAAATTAAAATCAAAGTAAAGATCGCTTAAAAATATGGGTTGTTTATAATTAACTCATGAATTAAGTGTTATTAGTGTATAAATAATCTATGCTTATATTAATACATTTTTATCATTACTTCTTTTATAACATATATTTATATATATTTCACATACCCCATAATATATATATATATATACTTACAAATTTTGCAAATATGTGTAGGTGTAATTACTTCAATATATAGGGGTATTTATGTATGCATTTGTGTGTAAACTTATAAACAGAGATGGGCCAAGAAGGCGAAGACGGCCTTCGGATTATGATGCGCCAAACTAACTTTTTTTTTTTCCTCCATTCAATAATTATATATTTTTTAATTTTCATTTCTTAGAAAAAAAGTTCTCTAATTTTTTTATAGTATTTTTCTGGACATGATAATGAGGCAACAATGCACTACATCACAATTGTTTTAATATGTTATTTTTAAAAGTGAGGATTTACATAATATTCACATTACTAAATATGAACATATGCCATATCATGTTTTCATGTATTTATTTATGAAGGATTAAATATTATTTTTCTAAATTTATCTTTTGTATTTAATGTATTTCTATAATTTTTAATAAATTACATTCATCTTTTAAAACCATATTTTTTAAAAAAATAATTTTAAAAAGTTAATATATTTTTTATAAATTTTAGATTACAAATTAATTCTAATCAACTTTCTTAATCTATGTGATTTAATTAAAATGTGCAAGTAAAATGATTGAAGAGATATGTTTGCCACATCAAAATCATCATTAAAAATAAAATAAGGGAACAAATTAAACACACAATTATTATTATTATTATTATTATGAATTATTTGAAGAATATATATATGTATAGAAATTGTAAGTTTTTTATTGCTTTTATTTAGTACAATAAGAAGAAGACATTGAGAACCACTGGGCTACCAGTTGTATCATTCAAATAAATAAATACTGTATAAATACTATACAAATATTATACAACTTTATGAAAAATATCATATAGTACTATAGAATATATAGAGCACTATACAAACACTGTATAATATTGTAGAAGACATCTAGCACTATGGAAATACTGTAGCATAGTGGTATCTCATTAAAAAAAATAAGGTACTATGTAAATAGGATTATAATCCATAATATTCCATCTGAAATGTATGTGACAAGTCATTATTCCTCAAAGTGTTTATTCGTCTAATATGATAAATTCATAAGGGTCATTAAACTATCATAACTAGTGTATTTATATAACTATATATATATTTGATGGTGTTTGTCATTTTGTCAATATATTTATATTTATATATAAGAAACATCAACCGGGAATATTCAGATACAATAAGACTGTATCGATCAATGTTTTTAAATTTGTAATCTATAAACATATTGAAATGATATATATATATATATCCTTGAGAAAGGCTGCATGCATGCTTAAAAGCCTTATGTCTCTGCCTTGCATGGCCTCATCTCCTTTCTTATTATCCTTATTTCTTTCTTTTTATTTTTCATGTTATTACTTTTTTATATATATATATATTTGTCTTATGGAATGTGTGTGTGTTTTTTTTCTTTTCTTTTTAATATATAGGGCCACTGCAAGCATGTTTTGGTGGACTGAATTTATTGTTCTCTCCGAAGTCCTAACTAATTGATTATTTTTATAAATATTTAAATTATGATAACTTTGTGCAAACATGTTTAGATTCTTATCAAATTGTAAACAACTCTAAGTTAAATTATGGATTGGATTTATTATTCATTTTTTGTATGCTTTAAAAAATACTTAGGAAAAAAAATATATAAACAGCTTATTCTCCATTTTTTTCAAGTAATTTTATTTTTTTAATCCAAACATAGCCAATTAAGAAAATAATAAATAGCATTTATTTTAATTATTTATTTATCTAATAAATGTGGTGAAATATTTGATGAAAGAATGAGAGAAGAAGTTGTTGATAAGGAAAAGTCATAAAGGTTTCAGAAAAATAATAATTAATAAGTTGGTAGCCCCATGTTGCTTCGTCCTTCCCTTGAAGCTTATCATCACAATATATATATATATATATATTTATATATATTTGTATTGTTCTACCTTTGAGATGTCTCTATATTTGTATTGTTCTACCTTTGAGATGTCTCTCTCTTCTCCAAACTTATTCCCTTTTCTTGTTTACCAAACACTTACACACTTTTGTTTATTTTCTTCTCGTGCTCCTTGTCTAGCTTCTTTTGGTAATCATTAGATTTTTCCCCCTTTTTTAATATACAATATTACAATTTACATTCACTCTATGTTTTATCTATGGTAAATACATTTTACATAGTGAAATTTTAAAAAACTTAATTGAATATGTTTATTTGGATTTTTTTTTCTTTCGTTTCTAAATATTTTCATGCATGTTATTGCATTTAAAAAAATTTCACACTAGTTCATTCAAACACAATTTATTGTCTGTATGTACGTATATATAAATGCTTCTCATATATTATAATCTTTATAATTTTATTTAAAGTAGAGATGTATTAAAAAAAAATAAAGGAACTTTATGTATTGTTGTGTTTGAGTGTAAGAAAAGGTTGGAAAATAATCAAAGGAATCATGATGAGAAGTTTTTCATTTTAGATAATTATATATGGTAACTCCAAAATGGTTTTCTAGATTTAGTTATGAAGTCTTTTGGATAGTTTCAATGAGATGTCTCTTTCTTCAGTATTGCAAATAGTGAAGCATGATCTCATTTGTTTCCATCTATCCAATTTTTGATTTTTAGTTATCTACCTTGATTTTTGCTTTTGGCCATTCTCACTATCAATCTAACCTATTGGTCTTTATTTTCAGAATATATTAAAATTCTAAAAATTTTAGTTTTAAGGTTTAGAATTAAAAGAAACAAATCTTAAAGAAATATTCAATGATAATAAAAACAATTAAATAAAACAAGCACATACAAATTTAACATGAAAAAAAATTAAAATCGGAAAAAAACCATAGAAAGAAGAAGAGAAGATGATTTCATTATTAAAATTTGATAACAACGATGGTATAACTAATTTTTCCAAAATAATTTCATCAAAATAAAACTTCAAAATATATTTAAATAATTCCTATATCACTTATAAATTTAGATTATTTGGATTTAATTTGAAATATGATCTGAATACTCTACTACTTATTACGTGTAGTCAGATTATTTAAGTTTTGTAAACAAATCCACACCCCCGTACTCCCAATAGGATCAGTGGCAGGTTATGAGATCGTGTAGAAGATTTTTAATTTTTTTTAATTCAAAAAATTATATTAGTCAAATCGCTAGTTTTTCACCGCAGGTCAAATAAATTTAAGATAATAAACTTTAATAAAACCAATAAATATAATGATAAGTAATTATTTTTATTTTAAATATATATAATTAGAAAGATAGATAAATTTAGCAAAAGATATGCATGGTTTATTTATTGACTAATATCATCACAATTCTTCCATCTCTTTTGTAATACCCTGAACCTGTGGATAACTGTTAGAAAATATACTCAGGGTATTACTATAGTGGTAGTAAGATTTTTCTACAGATTAATCTTGTTGAGAAACCCCAAGTGAAAAGAATAAGGACCTAAGTGTAAAAGTTTTTAAAAGATTTTGGGTTAAAGAATAAATGAAAAGGATGGACATGAAATGTTTATGGAAACCGAGGACTGAAAGGTAAGATGGAAGGGATCTTTTTTTGAAATGTTGTTTTTATAATCCAGGGATCATTGGATAATTTGAAAGGACCTTTTGAGAATACTATTTCATAATTCAAGGACCATTTGGGAGTTTTTTTCAGGGACTGTTTTTGTAAGAAATTATGTTTTCAGGGACTAATAGTGAATTTCGGCTGAAGAGTTAATTGAGAAAAAAATCTAGAAAGCTTATGTTGTTCAAATCTTCTTTCCACCATTTTGCTACAGATGCCCGAGAGTTAAAAATGAAGAAATGGGAGAAATTAGAGGTTTTTAAGGAGAAAGATTTGGAGATCATGGGAGGGAGTTCATCGGGAGTGGTCTTACTTGGTAAGAGTCTTCTTTGGTGTTGTTTTTGTTTAATGTTTGTGTATGTTTAGATGTATGTATTTTTGGGTGATTTTGGAGGAAATAATGAATTTGTTTTTGAGGAAATTATGATGGAGTTGATGAGAGTGTTGTTGTGAAATTATTTTTTTGTGTTAAAAAGCCCTCATATTGGTGATGAAATTGCTTGGATTGGTGGAGAAGTTTGCTGGGATTCTATCGTAGCAATTCATCGTAGCACGAGATTAGGGTTTAGTTTTGATTAATTAAGTTGATGATGATTAATAAGGTGTTAATGATGATGGTTAGATTGGAATTGGTTGAGTTGAATTGGTTTTGTTGAGTTGGGTTTGATCAAATCAAGTTGAGATGGTTTGGGTTTGGTTCAATTGATTTGGGTTAAGGATTTTTTGGACTGAACCAAGTTGGTTCAATGGATTTTTGTATAAGAATTGAGTTGGTTCAAGGCTGGTTCAGTGAAATTGAGTTTGGTTCAGTGAATTTGAGTTTGGTTCAATGGAATTGAGGTTGGTTCAGAATGGTCTCAGCCCAATTTGAGTTGGCTTAAGTGCGATTGGAGACCAATTTGATTATCTGCAGTCGAGGTTTGAACCGATTGGAGTGAGTGGAGCAATAGAAGTCTATTATTATTTTTTTGTATTTTTATTTTTGAGTTTAAATGTAGTATTTATTTTGTTATATTATTACATTGGCGTTGTTCGATCTTGGGAGGGAGTTCAGGGTCTAGTGAGGAACCCAAGGACACCGGGTGAGTTGGTAGTGGCTATTATTTTAAATAAATAAATTATTATCATTATTTTGAAATAATTGTTTAATGGCTAGTATTTTGGAAATAAATGTTTAAGTATTTCATTTTATCATGTTTAATTGCGTATAAGGTCGAAATATACTTATATTTATTTTCCTACGATGTGCCATGATAACCGTATTGATACATCAGTTTTGTATAATTATACGTATTTGTGAATAGTAAAAATACATGTATATGTGATTTAATTATTCAATTCTTGTATTTATTTTTGATGGGTATATATGCTTTGATTTGGAGTGATTTGCGAAACCATGTGAGCATATTAAAGATGTTTTATCGGCATTGTTAGTAGAATTGGTTTTCATTCATGGTATAGGAATGGTATCGTGGATCTGGGCTTTACTGGCATTATGCATTGTTATACTTTTGGCATTGGCTTTGTGGAAAATAATGGTTATTTCCGTGATGTGAATACTTGTCCTGGAAAAGGATCCTGTGTTATGATTTATACAGATGGTATTATTGCTGTATTTACTTGTTGGTTTTGATGGTGACGGGCTAAGGGCCCGACTCTGCGATAGTGGGTCCCCACGGGCCGACCTTTAGAGGTGGCGTGGTGGACTCGGGTATTGATTACTACGAGGGCGGTTCGGGTGGGAGTGTAGAGCCACGATCGGATATTCATCGAGTAGTCGGGGTCACCGACGGCCGAACTGGATGGGTCAGCGATCAGGGACATGAGTTCTCGACGGCTCCGAACCCTAGCCGCGCCACGCGAAGGTTTAGAGAGTTTTCTGAACCATGTTATCTTTGGGTGAGTGTTGGGTATTCTTTGTATTTTTGAATTTGAGAGTTATGTTATTTTTTTGAATTGTGATGAGGCGGGTCTCTCACTGAAATTTGTGTTTTCTGAGAAAATCAAATTGATGTTGATTTATGTTGAATTTATGTTTCGAAAAATTCTTTTAAAAGATTGTATTTTTGCTAGAATTACAGTATTTTTGGAAAAATTATTTGAGCGAGTTGGTATTTATATATTTTTATATATCATCGTATTTAAGTATTTGAAATTATTAAGCCACTCATCGACCAACTGAATGTCTCTGTAATGCAGGAGGCGAGGACCCTAGATTGCTGATTGAGTATAGAGCTAGTCGGGGGTTGAATCCGGGGATTGCAGTGGGTCCCCTTCCTTTCTTTCTACTTATGGTTGTTGTGATCTTGTAGCGGTTGTACTGCATAATTTGAGTTATTGTATTCATGGTATTTATGTATTTGAACCCGTAGTTGGTGTGAAATTGTAAATTGTGATTTGTAGAGTCCGATTTTTGTTTTAAAAGCAGAGTGTCGGGTTTCGAGTTAAAAGGGAATTTTTAAGCGATGGGTGCCACATTTACCTCGGTAGAAGGGGTGGGTGTGACATCTTTTGGTATCAGAGCTGTAGGTTGAGATATCCCTGGTTGGTAGAGATCACGGGTTGTGATCTGAGCCTAAGTTTAGAAGTCATGTCTAGACTCAGAGGTTTAATAGTGATTAGACATAAAGTTAATGGCCCAATAGAAGTATTTAGAGTCTCCAATCGGGTTAAAACCTAAGTTGCATATTGGGATTGAGGACTGATAGTAGGTTTTGACATTTGAGACAAAGAGCTGAGTAGTGTACTGTGATCAGGATCATGGCTGAGATATTTGTCGGAATTGGTTTTATCTAAAATGAGTTAACTTAAAGATGCCAAACAAAGGTGTTTGGATGCTCTTTATTGACTGATACATAGTGATTTGCAGTGTGATTATTTACTATTGAGCAGATTTGTAGCAAGAGAAACAGCGTCTTGGACCAAGTAAGTGAAATTCAGTGATATCAGATGGATAAATGCTAAGAAATTTCGAGGACGAAATTTTCTTAAGGGGGAAGGATTGTAATACCCTGAACCTGTGGATAACTGTTAGAAAATATACTCAGGGTATTACTATAGTGGTAGTAAGATTTTTCTACAGATTAATCTTGTTGAGAAACCCCAAGTGAAAAGAATAAGGACCTAAGTGTAAAAGTTTTTAAAAGATTTTGGGTTAAAGAATAAATGAAAAGGATGGACATGAAATGTTTATGGAAACCGAGGACTGAAAGGTAAGATGGAAGGGATCTTTTTGAAATGTTGTTTTATAATCCAGGGATCATTGGATAATTTGAAAGGACCTTTTGAGAATACTATTTCATAATTCAAGGACCATTTGGGAGTTTTTTTCAGGGACTGTTTTGTAAGAAATTATGTTTTTCAGGGACTAATAGTGAATTTCGGCTGAAGAGTTAATTGAGAAAAAAATCTAGAGCTTGTGTTGTTCATCTCTTCTCCACCAGTTTTCTGCTACGATGAACCCGAGAGTTAAAAAATGAAGAAATGGGAGAAATTAGAGGTTTTTAAGGAGAAAGATTTGGAGATCGTGGGAGGAGTTCGCGGAGTGCTACTCTGCTTTGGTAAGGGTCTTCTTTGGTGTTGTTTTTGTTTAATGTTTGTGTATGTTTAGATGTATGTATTTTTGGGTGATTTTTGGAGAAAATAATGAATTTGTTTTTGAGGAAATTATGATGGAGTTGATGAGAGTGTTGTTGTGAAATTATTTTTTGTGTTAAAAACCCTCATATTGGTGATGAAATTGCTTGGATTGGTGGAGAAGTTTGCCGGATTTACTGTAGCAATTACTGTAGCACCGAGATTAGGGTTTGGTTTGATTAATTAAGTTGATGATGATTAATAAGGTGTTAATGATGATGGTTAGATTGGAATTGGTTGAGTTGAATTGGTTTTGTTGAGTTGGGTTTGATCAAATCAAGTTGAGATGGTTTGGGTTTGGTTCAATTGATTTGGGTTAAGGATTTTGGACTGAACCAAGTTGGTTCAATGGATTTTGTATAAGAATTGAGTTGGTTCAAGGCTGGTTCAGTGAAATTGAGTTTGGTTCAGTGAATTTGAGTTTGGTTCAATGGAATTGAGGGTTGGTTCAGAATGGTTCTAGCCCCAATTTGAGTTGGCTTAAGTGCAATTGGAGACCAATTTGATTATGCAAGGTCAGGTTTGAACCGATTGGAGTGAGTGGGCCAATAGAGTCTATTATTTATTTGTATTTTATTTTGAGTTTAAATGTAGTATTTATTTTGTTATATTATTCTGTTAGGCGTTGTTCAGTCTTGGGAGGGAGTTCCAGGTCTAGCAAGGAACCCAAGGACACCAGGTGAGTTGGTAGTGGCTATTATTTTAAATAAATAAATTATTATCATTATTTTGAAATAATTGTTTAATGGCTAGTATTTTTTGGAAATAAATGTTTAAGTATTTCATTTTATCATGTTTAATTGCGTATAAAGGTCGAAATATACTTATATTTATTTTTCCCTACGATGTGCTCATGATAACCCAGTATTGATACATCGGTTTTTGTATAATTATACGTGATTTGTGAATAGTAAAAATACATGTATATGTGATTTAATTATTCAATTCTTGTATTTATTTTTTTGATGGGTATATATGCTTTGATTTGGAGTGATTTGCGAAACCATGTGAGCATATTAAAGATGTTTTTATCGAGCATTGTTAGTAGAATTGGTTTTCATTCATGGTATAGGAATGGTATCGTGGATCCCGAGGGCTTTACTTGGCATTATGCATTGTTATACTTTTTGGCATTGGGCTTTGTGGAAAAATAATGGTTATTTCCGTGATGTGAATACTTGTCCCGAAAAAGGATCCCCGTGTTATGATTTATACGGATGGTATTATCTGTCGTATTTACTTGTTGGTTTTTGATGGGCGACGGGCTAAGGCCCGACTCATCGAGTAGTGGGTCCCCACGGGCCGCCCTTTAGAGGTGGCGTGGTGGACTCGGGTATTGATTACTACGAGGGCCGCTCGGTGGGAGTGTAGAGCCCTCGATCGGATATTCATCGAGTGGCCGGGGTCACCGACCCGGTGAACCGATGGGTCAACGTTAAGGACATGAGTTCCTTGACGGCTCGAACCCTAGCCGCGACCACGCGAAGGTTTAGAGAGTTTTCTAGACCATGTTATCTTTCGGGTGAGTGTTGGGTATTCTCTGTATTTTTGAATTTGAGAGTTATGTTATTTTTGAATTGTGATGAGGGCAGTCTCTCACGAAATTTGTGTTTTCTGAGAAAATCAAATTGATGTTGATTTATGTTGAATTTATGTTTCGAAAATTCTTTAAAGATTGTATTTTTGCTAGAATTCGGTATTTTTGGAAAAATTATTTGAAGCAGTTGGTATTTATATATTTTTATATATATCGTATTTAAGTATTTGAAATTATTAAGCCCACTCACCGACCAACCGAATGTCGTCAGACTGCAGGAGCGGGGACCCCTAGATTGCCTGATTGAGTATAGAGCTAGTCAGGGTTGAATCCAGGATTGCAGTGGGTCCCCCTTCCTTTCTTTCTACTTATGGTTGTTGTGATCTTGTAGCGGTTGTACCCGCAAATTTGAGTTATTGTATTCATGGTATTTATGTATTTGAACCTGTAGTTGGTGTGAAATTGTAAATTGTGATTTGTAGGTCTGATTTTGTTTAAAACAGGGTGTCAGTTTCCAGTTAAAAGGGAATTTTAACTGATGGGTGCCACATTTACCTCGGTAGAAGGGGTGGGTGTGACATCTTTTGTGTATTAGAGACATGTTAGAGCAAAAAATATCATTACAATGAAGAATTAAAGTATTGATTAAATAATGAACATGCAATTAAGAACAAAAACATCATGAAAAATCAATAATATATTAGGACCGACAATACCAATGAGAGGATAAGGAAACAAACTTAACACTAGAATTGAGAAACAAAAACAAAGAAAAGATGCTATCAATCAAATAAGCTTAAGCAATGAAATTGATTAAACAATATTGGCTGAGGCAAAGGCAGATGGGTTGGTGAACAATAAGCTTGATATCATGCACATGTACAAATTGCTATTCAATATTTAGGACAAGCACATTGTGGTAACCTGTACATCTAGTCCTTTAATTTTACACTTGTTATTGTCTTTAAATTATAAATTTATGATATTTAATTAAATTTTTTTTTTTATAAACATATACAAATGCATCAAGTCATGTAGATGACATGATGTATCATTATTTTTTTTTTCAATTGAACACTTTTTTAAAAAATTATCACAATAATTCTAAGGTGATTTTATTCATCACATGTTAAATGCCGAGTGAGCGCTAATTAGGCACAAAACAAGTGTTTTTTTAGCTAGCCCAATAATTTTTAAAATTAATAAGTACATCGAATTTTATTTTTTTAATTTGTTTTTAAAATGACTGATCTGGATCAATATAGTTGACATGATTACTTGAGAGTTTTTTTTTATTTTTAATTAAATGAGGAAATTAATGTTGTAAGGGAGAATTGATCCTTCAATCTTTTATTTGAAAAAAAATAAAACATTACCATTCTTCTAAAAATGTTAAGACGAAAGAGAGTCATTTTGATTAATAAAATAATGAAATTATATATATATATATATATTTTGATGTATCACTGATGGTAAAGTTTAAGATGGTAGTAATAAACATCATAGTGTGTCTATATTTATTTATGGTATAGTAAACACTGGAGATGTCCTTGACATGTGTCATGTGTGCACCAGCTTGATGGTGTCAGTTGTCCTTTGGATGTGATCTGTGACTCAAACGGTTTGATACAAAAAGAAATATTTTCCTTGATTAATTGCCATTACCTTGTGCTCTATCTTCTTTTCTTTTTCTTATTTTTTTTTTTCTTCACCAACACTGTTACTATATCTGCAATATCTAATTAATAGTGCCCTACTACTCCTCCCATTTATTCTGTTGGTTTAACCACCACAACCTACCCTATACTATGAAGTCATCTTTCCATTAGCAAATCAAATTCTTTTTTTAAAACTTACTCTATCTCTTTGTGTAAATATGGTTGGAAGTTCATTTTCATTCAAAAATTCAAACGTAAAAATAATTTTTTTCTCTCAACTAGATCTATTATATATATATATATATATCGAAACCTTATTATTATAAGAGAATTTTGTTATTCAGTATTTTTAATATACACAAAAATTATTAATCCAAACTTCTATTAGTAGGAGGAAGATCATCCATCTTCATCCATCAGTGAATATTACTCTCTCTCTCAATGCACATGCATGTTAAAGTTCACTTTTAGTCCCTAAACCAAAAATATATACATGCCTACCCTCAAAACTCAAGACAAAAACAAAGAAATAATTCTTGCATTTATAAATACAAGATATCTTTCTGCATATACATATATATATATATATATTTATATATGTATATAACTTCTATCTCTCTCTATATATCTTTTTGTTTATCTTTCTGAATCTCTAATGAGAGATGGAAGAGATGAAGAAGAAGAAGAAGAAGAAGAAGAAAGTGAGAAGTTCCATAAAAGCTATTCAGAATATCATGACTAATATTATTCCCACAACTCCCAATATTTGCATGCAACTTGTGAGTCCAAATTACTTCTCCTCCCCCTCCCTCTTCAACTCCATCTACTACAGTACTCCTTCAACCATGTCCTCCTCCTCCTCCTCCTCCTCAATTGATCATATCTCCAATGATCATCAAGACTTAGATTTTTCAGTTCATAGGCCAGCCATTATCTCTGCAGGCAGGTTCTTCTTCTCTCCAAGCTTCTCCAAATCAATAATGGAGGAAGCTAAGAAAGAAGATGATGATGAAGAAGAAGGAGGAGGAGAAGAAGAAGAAGAAGGAGGAGGGAATGTTTTGAATGGGTTGTTCAAAGAGAGCTTGATGATGACAATGGCTTCTGATGATCCATACCAAGACTTTAGGACATCAATGGAGGAGATGGTGGAAGCTCATGGAGTGAAAGAATGGCCACACCTTCAAGAACTACTTCATTGTTACTTGAAGCTTAATGAGAAGAAGACTCATAAGGTTATTCTTCTTGCCTTTGTGGATTTGCTCATGCAACTCATGGCTAAACATGATCATGATAATTGATTTTTTTTAAAAATTATATCATTAATTAATTAATTAATCTGTATTTTGTTTCATTATTCATCTTGAAGTACACTTTATTATTATTATTTTTTATTTGTATGGTGAAATTTTTGTATTGTAATTATTTATTGGGAGTTGGACAAGAGAGTTGGATAGGTAGGTTTGGTTGGCAGATTGGTTGGGACTTTGAGAGTGAGTGGTAGAGAGTGATGAGAGAGATTTTTTTTTTCTTTTTATTTGGTTAAAAATGAAATTTTTTAATAAATAATTTTTTTTAAAAAAAATATTATTTTATAAGATAAATATTTTCAGGAGAAATGGCACTCTTTGCCATGTATGTATATTTATAAATTACCACATTGCTAAGTTATCTATCTCTTTATTTATTCATTTTATTTATATATCTAATTTACCAATTAAGCAGCTAATTAACTCAATTATTTCTCATAGTAATCCAATGAGAAATAAATGAGTTTGGTCTATATATGTATATCATTTTAATTCAACAAGAAATTAGATATTAGTTTGGTAATATAGCTAGCTCTTTTTTTTCACAATGAACAATTAGGTTCCATAGTATATGTTTTGGATTTTATTCGCAATAAAAAAGATATAAATATAAACAAACCAACCAACCTATATAATGAGCCATAATGCAAATGTAGCCTCACTTATAGTAGTGTTATTCCAAAATGAACATAAAACCTATATATGTATAATGCCCCACCATATATGTGCCTCATTGCCTTTTATATATTCGTTCATTATTAATAATGCATTCTTTATTTAGCAACACAAGAGAAATATTTTTAAATACAAAGCTTAAAACATGTTGAATTATAAAAAAAATTAATATTTTTAATAGGATATTCCCATACATAAGGTCATACATATAACTAATAATTCATGTACATGAATGATATTGATATATTCAAAAATAGATATGTGTACATTCTTGACATTACTGACTTGTCATTTACGTGTATGATTATTACTAATAATTAGTTTGAGTTTTTTCTAATGTCTGTCGGTCATGAGAATTTCTGAGATCGACATTGTGTGCTTCACAAGCTAACTACTCTTATAAGTTGGCTCTGATACCAATTGTTACAGGTCACTAGTTTTCTTTTTATCCAGTTAGACCTAATCTCGGTATTTCAATGTGATCAAATTAAGAAAAAAAAAGAAAATTTATGAGGAAAATTTTTGAAAAAAAAGCACCATATATATATATATATATAATTTTCATTTATTAAATAAAAAGATGGCACTTGATGATGGGAATCACCTGAATGAAAAATGACAGAAGAAAAATACAACAAGATCTTTGCGCATGACCAAATTATCATTATTATTTAAAATTTATATGTATTGGAAAATATATTAGTTTAATAAATAAATAAATAAATAAAGGTAATCATGGACGGATTCCATCTCATGCTCTATAATTGAAGTCCTTCACAATCAAAAGATAGAGGACAAAGAGTTAACATTTAATAATTTTAAGTTCCGTGTAAAAATAATTCTTCTTTTATATATATATATACCAAATAAAAAAAAACAATTACAACCTTTTTTTCCCCAAATTATAACAAAAAAAAAAGTTAACATTTAATAATTTTAAGTTCCGTGTAAAAATAATTCTTCTTATATATATATATATACCCAAAAAAAAAACAATTCCAACCTATTTTTTTCCCCCAAATTATAAAAAAAAGGAAATTTTAATATCATGCATGACTTTGGCTGCATTGGAAAACCCCACTTATTATTTAATTACATTAAACTCCCTCATTATACAAAATGCACTCATAAATCACAAAGTGCTATAAATATCTCATTAAATAATAATAATAATAATAATAATAATAATACTAAAAATAAAAAATCTAGTGATAACACCTAATAAACAAATGGCTACCATTGCAAAACAACAACCATTTGTGTACATGTACAACACTCTCAAGTCTCAACTACTATTCATTTTTTTAATACATTTTTTTCACACTAATAATAATATTTTATTTTTCATATATATATATATATATTAACAAATTAACAAATAACACAAGCATTAGGATTTTCTTCAGCACTTTGAACATAATAATGGGTGGTCATGTGAGGATTATAAGCTTGATAAGCTTTAATAAGCTCTTGAATATGCTCATTTGGATCTTTAATTTTCTTATTATCACCTCCTCCTCCTCCACCACCACCACCTTCATTGTTCTTCTTGGCTTCATCTTTTTTCTTATCATCTTCTTTTTTATCTTCTTTTTTGGTATCATCCTTCTTTTTTTCTGGCTCTTTTGCTGGTCCAACTGAGACTAATTCAGCATGCCATTTTTTTTGCCTTAATTTTGCAACAAGATGGACTGGATCAACCCCTCCAACCACTGTCAACTTTTGATTTTTCATATCCATTTCTATTAAATCAATTCCTATATATCAAACCATAAAAATAATAATTAATTATTATTATTATTACCAATTAATTTAACAAATATATATTAATCTAAATTCAAGTAATTCAAATAAATAAATATATAATTTACCATGGAGAGTGGAAACGGCTTTCATGGCTTTTTGCTTGTCTTTGTCATCATGCAAGTCAAGTTTGAGCACAATCTTCTGCAATATAACAACAACAATAACAAGAGAATTAAGAAAATAAAAACAAATGAGAAAATAAAAACACTAAAGAAATTAAACACTTAATTAATTTTTTTTTCCAAAAAATAAAACTACCATTCTTTAATAAAAAAAAAATAATAAAAGACATTTAAAGGAAAGAAAAAAGAAAGATTAGCTAGATAAAACTATTCACCTTCATTTCTCCCATTTCTCCAAAGCTTTCCTTGATGAAGATGAAGACTTAAGACTTATAAAGAAGAAGAAGAAGAAGAAGATGAAGAGTTTGTTTTTAGAAGGAGAGAAAAAAGAGGAAGTGGGTTCAACGAGGAGTCATTTTGGGTGGGGGGGTTTTAAAGAGAGAAAGAAAGGAAAGTGTTAGGAGGGATCATAAGATCACATTATTTTCAACATTTGACTCATTCCTACAAGCCTTGTCTTCCAGTCAACCTACCCTTTTATTTTATTTTATTTATTTATTTGTTATAATTAGGGCGGCTATATATTCATTGAGTGTGATTCTTAACGATCAATTAATTTTCAATTATGTATAATTAATTAATTAGAGTAACAATCAAAGAAAGATATTTTAAAATATTAATTTTATATGTGATCAATGCTACTAACTTTAGGGATCATCGTCATGATTTCGTTTGTGTTTTATTAAATTAATTATCATGTGTTTTTGAGAATTTTTTTAATACATGTTGTAGTTTTTTTTTTTTAAATTTTTTTTATTACAACCATAAAGATATTTTAAAAAATTTTATGTGACAGTGATGTTATTAGCTCTATAAATAAATTATTATATATTTTCACTAAACGGGTTAGTCAAAATAGTAAGAATTTGGGTTTGTTAAAGTGAATTTGAATTTTTGTGTATCCAAATATTTCAACTGAATTGGTTTAAAGACTATGGCTTTTTAAAATAACGTCATTTATATTTTTAGTTGTATCATCAAATAAACAATGGTTTTAGTTAATTTATAAAAAAATAAGTTTATGGTTGTATTGACTTGAAATGAAGAAATTTTAGTCAAGGACGGCAATTCAAAGGAGCAATTGGACAACGTACGAGGGACCAATCTCACTGAATAACATTTTGATTAAGACCCAACATGAACTTGATTAAACCATGACTAACATGCTCCTGACAAGATAGATGGGGAGGGCCCAAACCAAAAATATTTAGGCAGGTTCAATCAGTAAATTTTACATTTTAAGTTTCATTAATGATTTGAGGTTTTCCATTTCTTACTATTTGATACAATTAATAATAATAAAATAAATATTGTATCGTCGATAAACTATTGTAATTAATGTATTTTTGTACTTGTTTATTCATTTTACAAACTCTTAAGTAGGAGTCACTTATCACTAATTGTCAATATAAAAAAATAATAATAAATAATAATAAAATAAAGGCAAGAGTTAGAATTAGTGGTTAATCTTCCTCATTTATTAAATTAATTAGATTAATATAACTCTTGACTGTGTTTAAGACATAATAAATAGACTTCAACTCTAGTGGAAAAACTAAATGGAGTATAACATATAATTTAATGGTGAAACAACATGTGATTTTTTTGGACTAATAAAACAAAGCTCAAGTTAGTTGCTGCCGTTGTAACTTTATTTTTTATTTATTTTGGATAATTGGATGTGTGTTTTTATTTAAAGATTAGGCCCGCCTCCAGACTCTCTGCAATAAAAGATAGGTAGTTCTACATTTATCTCATTTCATTAAAAGAAAAAAAATGGTAATTAGTAATTCTCCCAAATTAAAGTTGAGGTTACTAAAAATATTATATATGTTAGAGGAAGGAAGGAGAAAGAGGCAGAGAAGAAGGTGATCAATTACTCATCTCATGTATTACAACAAGTGATCATGGGGCTTCATATAGAAGCTAAATGTACAGGTATACGTATGTATATATATATACATCTAATATACATACACATATCTAACACCCCCCCTCAAACTCAAGGCGGATCATGTGTCTTGAGTTTGGACAACATAAATAGATGCCGATCACGAGTCCGGCTTTAGTGAAGAAATCACCCATCCCGAACCCTCGTGAGGCGAGATAATGAAGCGACACAGATGAGCACGAACATGACAACGAGTGAAGTGTGCATCCACACCAATGTTTTTTGGTCACTCATGCTTGACCGGATCAAGAACAATCAAGGGCTCTCTGCATCGTCACAAAGTGAATAGGAATAGAAGAATGAATCCAGACACCAAAAATCCTCTAGAATGGAGCGAATCCAAAGCACCTCCCTGCATCGAGAAGCCAAAGCATCGAACCTCAAATCTCAAAGATCGACTTGGCAACAGTCACTGCTTTTAGTCTTCCAAACAACAAGGGAAGACCCAAGAAAGATACAGAGAGCTGACGATGGAGACCCTATCATCGTGGGAGCCGCCCAAGTAGCATCGTAATAAGCCTCGAGTCAAGAGTGGACCGTGTGAGTAGAACAAAACCACGCGAGACAAATGCTATCGAAGATATCGCAGAAGACGCGAAGAAGATGTCCATAATGAATGTAGGTGGGAGCCGCAACAAACCGACCGAGAATGTGCACAAAGATGAGAGATGTCGTGACGGTAACAAGAAGATATACCAAGCTACCAACAAGATGCCGATAGCGAGTAGGATCCGTAAGGGAGTTCCATCTCGAAGCACGGTCGCAAATGCAACTCCACTCGTAGCGAAGCAGACGAGTATCGGCCAAGCCGGAGCGAGCAAGAAGATCAAGAGTGTAACGCCGAGATAATCGATAACCATCAAGATGAGATGTGATCTCGATACCCGTAAAATAACGGAGTGGACCTAGATCACCATCAAGAAGGTCTCACACGCTTCGCTTCACAAAAAGTGATATGAGCGTAATCATCACCAAGAAGAATCATATCATCCACATATAGAAGAAGAATGGTCCGCCACGAGGGCGAAGAAACGAATAAAGACCACGGATCATGGATGCTCAAGTAAATCCAAAGCAGCCTCAACAATCAGACTGAATCTCTCAAACCAGCACGAGGAGCCCCGCTGAGACCATAGAGAGCACGACTGAAGACGACAAACATGATCCCTCGAGGCACCAAGACCGGGGAGGAGGAGTCATGTAGACCTCCCTTTCGTGTCCCCATGAAGAAAGGCGTCTTCACATCAAGTTGATGAAGAACCCACCGACGAACAGCGGCAACGGCAACTAATGTACGAATAACAGTGCATGTGGGCCACTGGGCAAAAGTCTCCTCATAGTCACGACCATACTCCCCGCCGAAAAACCGCTGAAGCAACAAGACGCGCTTTATAGCGCCAAGAGATCCATCGAATCGGGTCTTCACCCGATAAATCCAAATGACAAGTAATGGGAATAGTATGAGCGTGGGAGAGGGACAATATCCCATGTGTGAGTCCGAGATAAGGCATCAAGCTCCTCGCCATGGCAGCCCACCACTCGTGGAATCGAACTCGCCTCGTATGTACCGGCCCAACGACATCCGAGATACTAGTGCTAGAAGAAGCATAACGAATGTGTGGATGTAAAGTGGAGCGATCTCGTGAAAAGAGTAAGGAGGGAGGATACCCTCAGTGCCGGATCAATAGTAGGGGAGGCGCTGAGAGGACCCGCGAACGGTGGAGTCACAGTGATCTCGACGATGGTAAAGTAAACGAATCAAGCGGGTGAGCAGGAGGGAGTAAAGAAGAAGTGGTAGACACAGCAGGAGACTCAACAGATAGTGGAGGAGGAGGATCAAGAGAGGAGTGACTAAGAAGCTCTGGAGAAGTGAGGAGAGGAGGAGACGCAGGTATTGGAGAAGTATCTGCAGGAGAAAAAGGAGGGAAAAGAAAAGAGAGAGGAACCAAGGGAGAGGGAGACTCAGTAGAAGAAGGAGGGGTATAAAAGAGGTTAGCTTCATCAAATGTGACATCTCGAGAGATACGAATACGACGGGTAGCAGGATCATAGCAACGATAACCCTTATGCTCAAGGCTATATCCCGTAAAAAAACACAAGAGATGATTAGGGCGTGAGTTTGGTCCGTTTTCGAGGTGAGAGCGTAACAAAACAACGACAACCAAAAACACGTAAGATGATCATAGCGAGGAGGTGTGCTATGAAGACACTCTCCCGGCCGCGATCATGGAGATGAGAGGAAGGCTCGAGGTTAATTAGATAAACAACATTGCATCGACAAAGATCGCCCCAAAAAGTGAGGAGGAAGAAATGCACCAAGAAGAAGAGCACGAGCCGCCTCTAAGATATGACGATGCTTTATGCCTCGCTACCCCATTCCGAGGATGAGCCCCAGACAAGATAATCGAGGCAAGGTGCCCTCGTGAGGACAAAAAAAGCACGAAAAAGCTCGAGAAATGTATTCACCACCGAATCGATTGAAAGATCTTGACTCGAGGCAAAGAAATCGGGTGTGAAACCATGGCTATAAAAGATCGATAAATAGACAATAACTGACCACGATTATTCATAAAGTAGATCCAAGTAAAGCGAGTGTAGTCATCAATAAAAATAACATAGTAGCTGTTACCTCCTTTAGAAACAAAAAAAGGAGCGGGACCCCAAACATCGAATGAATAAGATCAAAAGGAGCGATGAGTCCCGAGATACACTCATAGGATAAGGAAGTCGAAGTCGCTTACCAAGTTTACGACCCAAGACGTATAACATCAGAGGAAGGAGAGACAGCCCCTAGGACGCCAAGACGAACAAGAGACGATGCAGTATTAGATCGACACTAAAATGACCGAGACGATGATGCCACGTGATGATGAGATAAAAACTGCAAAGATGACAAAGTGATGAACATCCTTAGCGGAAGATGATAGATGAAGAGTATCTAACACATAGACTCCATCATGGCGCTCTGCCAACTCCAATCACCTTCCCACTATGATCCCGCACTACCCACATGAGGTACTACCAAAAATAACCTCGACGACCCATAATCGCAGAAGTCGACTAATGTATATAAGGTTCATGGATAAACGAGGAACATGAGATACAGAGGGAATAGAGAAGAAAGTAGAAGAAAAATGGCCAGAGGATGAAATAGGAAGCAAAGCAGCCATCAAGCAGACGAACACGCGTAATATGTGAATGGTGGACGAGAATGATGAAGATAAGTGGCATCGGAGTCAGTGAAGAGAAGCACCGTAATCAAGAAGCCATAGAGGATGCAGAACTACCGGAGCGTAAGGTGGAACCTCGAAAGTCGACTGCGTACGACTCAGGGGATCTGCGAGGTGAGACTGCTGAAATTGGCGAAACATCGCCAACAGCTGATGATCCGCAGGAGACAGAGACGGAGACGATGATGGAGCCGAAGATGGTAGAGCAGGAGAGCCCTCGAATGTAATGAACCTCGCTGGTCGGAGTGAGGCAAATGTAGAAGAGGCGGTGAGGGAACAAGACGGGAAGTCCACCGCTTCTACGACACTCACGCCTAAGACGACTCAAACATGCCACAAGAGCGACTAAAACCATACCGCTGCTTCGCCGCGTAGAAGAAGAAGGCCGAGATGAGACGTAAGATGCCGGGGTCGAGTAGATGAAAAACGAAGAGACAGGAGGAAGGCGAGGGCAAAGAAGAGCACTACCACCCTCGTAATAGAAGCCCCGGAGACGGGTTTCTCAAAGACGAACAAAAAGTGAAGGCATCATCCAAAGAGTAGTACCGAGGGGATGTAAGAATCGAGCCCGAGTTTGCTCAAACTCGTGACGGCGCATAATGAACTTCGATACATACGCCGTGTCCCATCATGACTACGGCGACGAGAGCAAGACTCAGAACAAGTAAGGATCCGGGCGCAGATGAGCAAAGACAATAAGGAGGAGTCGAGCATCAATCGACGCCATAATGCACAATACCGACTATAGAACTGGTCGACAGTATCCTCGCCCTCAAGACTAGAGAGAGTCCGGTATAGGCGTAAAGTTGCGCTCGACCGAATCACGAGAGCGACGCCAAGATAATCCCACATCTCCCGAAAGCGGGAAGGTCGCTAACTGAGTACGAATATCAAGAGCGACTGCCTCGACTGATTATCATCTTAGTCGAGAATCGCTGCCAGCCCCATTTCTCAAACCGCCGCTCAAAGGCCGTGAGAAGGACGATGAGGCCCTCGTGGAAGGAATGGTGTCGGAATAGAAGGAGCGTATGAGCAAAGATTAGTACTCGCTAACGTGATTTAAGAACACGAATGCCATCGAGAATTCGCTGAGAGTGAGCCGCCATGCAATATAGTTGGTGCCATCAAGGACAACATCTCGAATGATGGAGATCAGGGATGACGCGATATCGAGAAAGCACCCCACTCGAATCCATAGCCATCCATATTTAATTATAGATATAATAATAATAATAATAATAATAATAATAATAATATTTTTTTAAATCACATGTGCACAGTGACAATCAAATCAATGTAGTTGGTTTTGAGGACAGAGGGTTTCTTTGGGCTTGGCATCATATGTTTGGAAAAGGCACAAAGCCTTGATTCAAGGAAATGGAAAATGGAGGGCCGGTGAGCAATGGGGCCGGGCGCGAGGTGGGCTCAATCGCGAGGCTGGGGTCAAGGGTGAGCCGGGCGAGGTCTCAGGCGGGCTCTGGGCCGGACTGGGCGAGGCTGGGGCAAAGTGGCGAGGCTGGGGAGCCGGGCGGCAAGGCAGTCATGGGCCGGGCGCGAGCCGTGGGGAAGTGGGTCAAGGCGAGGCCGTGGGTCAAGTGGGGGAGAAGGGGCCAGGGCGAGGGCTGGGGAGAATCAAGGGGAGCATGGGCATGAGGCTGGGGTCAAGTGGCCGGGCGCGAGTCAGTGGGGTCAAGGGGAGCCGGGCGAGTCAGTGGGGCGTCGGGAGGCGCGGCTAGTAGACTGATTAGGCGTAAGTTTTTAATGAAAGAGGGAAGAAAGGAAGAGGTGTAAGAAAAGAGGGAAGAAGAAAGAACTGGCCGGAGAGATGATCGGAGAGTTGGCCGGAGAAGATGGCCGGGGAAGAAAACCTAGTCTGATACCATGTTAGAGGAAGGAAGGAGAAAGAGGCAGAGAAGAAGGTGATCAATTACTCATCTCATGTATTACAACAAGTGATCATGGGGCTTCATATAGAAGCTAAATGTACAGGTATACGTATGTATATATATATACATACATCTAATATACATACACATATCTAACAATATATACATACATAAGGGTGTAATCGATTGAGTATGAGCTGAGCAGCGAGCTCTTTGAGCTCAAGCTAAGTTGAAAACTCATTTCTCAATACTCAGCTCAAACTCGATTGAGTTTTGTTTTACTAATAATAAATTTGGTTTAGTTAGAGATATTTTTATACTTGAACTCGAGTCCAAGCTTGAACTCAATTATATATATAAAACAAACAAGTATATATACACATATATACACACACAAATACAACTATTCGATTAAGCTCGTGGCACTTGAGTCAAATATTAAGATGCTTGAACTTGGCTTGCTCGACTACTCGAGTTACTCAAGCTCAACCATAAGCTAGTTGAGTTCAAGTTTTCCTTGAATTGAACTCGAGTAGCTTGCGAGTAGTAATGTATCATTTATTCCCCTATATATACATAGTCACAAAAATAAGAAAATAACTATAAATATTTTGGAATTTCATTGAACAATTTATGAAGTTTTTTTTTAAATCCATAGCAAAATTATTTATTTTTTAAAATTATTTTTTTAGTCCAATATAGTTTTTGAATTTTATAACAAATTACCTTTCTAAATCCACATAAACCAAAATGTTTTTTTTTTTTTTTATAATTTATCTTCCCTGTGTAACCAAATTATTATTATTGAATCTTAGATAGAAAATTGATTGGTTCATACACAAATACAAAAGCTATATATTTATTTTCTCTCCATATTTTATTTATACAACTCGGATCTTGAACATTTGTAAAATTAATATATATATATATATATGAATCAAGTATCAACTTTATTGATACTGATATACGAGAAAATGAAAACTTGGCATTTTAATGATTTCTCTAATAAATTATTTTTATATATACATATAAGTGCTGACTCAGCATTTGAGAAGATGCCAATAAAGCTATTTTGGCAAAGAGGTTCAAATCACAGAAAAAATAAGTAAATAAAAATAAACAATAATTAAACCTTGGTTATAGATAGGCTACCCTAATAATGTCTTTTAGCAAGTGTTCCTTACATATTTGTTCTTTGTTCCCTTCGATTCTATCTAATCTCCTCCACAAAGTCACCTACACAATGATGATTAATATTCATCCTAGCTATCCTTATCTTATTTGCTTACTCATATTTTTTAATTTATTTTGACAAATACAACAGATAGCATGTGCATAGACTAAGAATTAATTGTTTAATTAGCACACCTTCACTCGATGACACTGAGTTTGAAGTGAATACTTGTACCCATAACCCAGGGGGCGGAGCTACATTGGTTTTTGTGGGGTCAAATGATCCCACAAAAATTTTGAAATTATTTAAAATATTATATATATATCAATTATTTTATGAAAATTTGTAAATTGACCCATAAGATTAGAAAATTAGTGGTTAAGGTGCAAGAAAAATTATGAAAACTTATGGGTTATTATATAAAAATTAAAATTAAAAAGACCTCTATTTTTTTTAATAACTATAGAAAATATAAAACTGAAATCATTTTCTTGTCTTTGTTATTATCAATATTTTCCATTTGCTCTCTTATCATATTGCCTAATTTTTTTAAATTTAAAAATTAAACTTTTGATCTTGATATGATTTTTTTAATCATCCAAACTACATTAAATAGTTTGATTAAGTTCTGATATGAGTTTAAATTTTTAGATGTTTGAATTAATTTTTTAATATAAGTTTTTAAACAAAATTTCTTGGTTTTTTAATATTTAGAAATTTATATTGTTTTAACATAATTATTTTATATATGCTTGTGCATATACATATTTTTTTTATATCATACGTAGTGATATTATATTTATATATTGACACCACATAATAAATTGTCTGTCCCTGCCATTGCCATATCCAGTGAAATTTAAAGCCATACCCGTTATTTATTTGATTTTTTTATAATATAATACCTATTGTTATCATTATAATTTAAGTATTAATAAATGTAAATTCAATATGCATCACAGGAAGAAGTTCTTGAATATAGAGATCGTGGTAAGTCTTATTTGCTTTTATTATACAATCACTTTCACTCTCTTGTTGTCATATTTCTAATTAAATAATAAATTAGCCATCAATGTCTAAGCAAATTGGAAATGCCACCATGCCAAGATGGTGATGTTTTTTATGTTAATTTCATGACTTGAATAGATATGCATCCGGGTCACAATTGAACACCCACAAACATCCAAATGGAGACCTATCATATTTTTCGTTTTTAGGTTTCGGGTTTTGGATTTATACTATAGTTAATATTTATAACTTTATTTAATTAATCATGGAATGATTTGATTTGATTAAGACAATGGTAATGATAATTTGCAAAATGGAATTATATACATTATGAACGTTATCATTAAATTATTCATATTATCACTAATGATAGTTTAAAATTAACTTATTTATTAAAAAAAATTAATCCGAATTATTTCGAGTTTAAATATTAGTATACATGCAAAAACCGGCCAAGAGAAATCTATCTATGACAAGTTTAAAAGCTTATTTGGTGTTTTAATTAATTATTAATGAAGTTGCTGAGAAAGTTTTTTTTATGTAACTGTATTTTTAAAAAAAATTAAGACAAAGTGAAATTTATTAAAGTTTTATTTTTGAAGTACTTTAAAGACATGGAAAATCATTTGTGTATGATTTTTTTTTATGATAATTAAATAGTTTTATCATGACATATTCAATTAAAAAAACACATATTTCATCTATATACATTATGTCTTGGAATATGGGCTTGTGGGTTTGTCCAAGCATTTACTATGTCTAAAATGGTTAGGAGACGTTTGGTTCACGGTAATATAGAAAGATTACCACGTGTTATATGATAATCTGAAAATATTACCATGTTTAGCATTGCACCGGTGATAATGTGGATGGTAATATCATATTACCAAATTATAAATATTACCAAGAAAGTGGTAATCCTATTACCACCAAATTTGGTGTCTATCTTGGATTACCATGACAATCTTATAACTTTTTATATTTTAACAAATTAATTACTGTGACAACCAAACACAGTAATGAACTATTTCCAGTAATAAGAGTTCTCAAACAAACATGGTTATATTAAATTACCACAATATTTCCAACCATATAACATTCCCACTCATATTACTATAGTAATCTCGTTACGTGGTAATATATCATGACCACGAACCAAACGACCCCTTAGTGTTGATTCTAGCAAACATTGGAAGATTTATATAACTTGTGTTATTTACTACGAAAATTGTTAAATCATTTTCATCTTAAATTTATACAAGAGCTGAGAAATTCAAAATGCAGCTATCTTTCTTTGTGATTCAAAATTGAATGTGATTTCTTGTTTTGCATTAATGCTTAATTAATTTATTTTACAATTACATTAAGACTTTATTGCTCAATTGAAATTATTGCTAATTGAATCTATTTTTATTATTTACTATTACATATATATATATATTGTCTTGCAACACTAAAATTAGCTACTACAAGAATGGACACCATAAATTGCTGTCTTTCGCTGTCTATCCAATTATAATGGCTCAACTTTTGATTAAAGAGCCATTTATTTTCAAGTAGATGGACCAATTTTTTTCATATAATGAAAGCTCCATTATTATAAAATTATAATGCATGTACCTCGAGCTTTATATATATATATATATATATACTAAGGAATCAAAAGGAAGACCAAGATATAATTACCCCCTAATCGTCATTGCAGTAAACAATTCATTGGTTTGATTTCCATTACATTCATTTGTTTCTCACCTTCTAGAATTCACAAAATATCAATGAGAACTTAGATGCCATCATAGCTAGTGCCTTAAAAGAGTTGTTTATCTTCTGTGGACATAATTTATGACACAATAGGACCAAGCTCCAAATTAACTAAAGTAATATATATAGTTTCATAAAAACATGCAAACTAATATTTTCACTTGTTAAAATTAATCTCTACTGAAAAGTCATATACATATATATATACACCAGTTTTTAGTACAAAAATTACAGCAAATTACAGATTGATGCTTCATGTACATTTTTTACTAAGAGAAGTGAAATTTCATTCTATCCTTATGTTTTGTACACTCGCTATCTCTAGATATATATATATATATATATTCAAAAGAATAGATAAAATATGGTTCATTAATTAGTATTAGTGCATATTTCAATGTTATTTCTTGATGTGCATTTAAATTGACAACAAAGGATTAACATTTGAAGTTTCAGAAACATATGATAACCTTTGCATACATGATAATCAAGAAATAACATAAAATTGAAGCAAATAAAGTGATTCTATTGATCAACTACTTCATTAGAAAACTAAATTTCCGGTTTCACAGCAACATTTATCTTGGAATTGAAAGAGAAGTTACTCGTGCCACAACTCGAAATATATGAACATCCAACTTTATGAACTCGCTGTTTGTAGAGATTAGCTCAAAAACACATACATCCCCTTCTTCCATATTGTTGTCGAACACGAATGATTGCCATTGTTGCCCTCTAAACCCCCAGCTTCGGTTGCAATGAAATTTCACATGCCATTCCTTCTTTTTCTTTTGAATACGAAGAATCACAGTTTGCTTTCTTCGGTTCATATGTAGAGATGCAAAATGACATGGTACTGTCTGCAAAATGTTACAATTCACAATAATGGTAATATCTTTCAAATAATGACAAGTGCTTAATTATAAAATGCAGAAATTAATCTTTGTATACCATGAAATATGGCTTAGAGATATGTGATGGTTGCATAATTGTTATAAAAGAAGGATTGACTGTTTCATAGGCTTCTGCTAATTGTAACGCTCTTGCTTCTTCTTCTGTGCTTATTTGTCTCCTTTTTGAAACAATTTTGACATAATACTTCATTTTCGATGAGCCTGGTTCTATTTAGCAAGTAAAACAAAACAATCGAATGATTATTGTTATTACATCAACCAAAAAATAACTGAAGCAAATAAACTATGTGAATGAAAATGTTACCGCATTCTGTGTTTCTCCTCTTCCCATTTGTTCCATTTTTCTGAACATCAGGGGTGCCTGTTTTATTGAATTCTTTCTTCATTTCATGCTCTTCGAGTGGATTCGATCGTCTCACAAAATACGAAGCCTCCTTCTCGCATCCACTTTGATCAAATATCAATACATCAAAACATGAATTTCCATCATATTTGAAAACAAGAACATCATTTTCTTCTACATAGTGTTCATCAACAAATTCCTTCCAACCATCCTTCACCATCAAACTCCCTGAAACTTTCTCCAATTTCACACTCCATAAATTACCATTTGGACTTCTCAAACTTCCCTGGGATTAACTGCAGAGCAAGTATTACTCTTATCACTTTCAATGCCATATATATATATATATACACTCATATAACATGTAGATTTATGAGCTATGTTATCTGCATACCATTCCTTGAGAGAAACTGAAATCCATAACCTTAATAAAACTCATTCCTTCCAGCTTGAAATGATTCCAATAGAAATGCACCTCAAATTCCTTGCAAGGTTTACACCTTTCTTTCATTGTGATTTCCCCTGCAAAACCAGTTAGAAAGAAACTATTTATATACAAATTCATTCTTCAAGATAAATAACAAGAAAAACAAAGAAAAAAAATGATATTAATTTTATATACTTGAGCTCTGATCTGTGTAAAATTTCAATAGACAAAGTTCTGTTGCTATTCTTCTTCTCAATTTATAATAAGACTAATCCATAGAAGCGCAAGGGACATTTGACCGTTAATTAAATAGTTGGCGGGAATTTGAAAAGTCGTTATACAGCGCTCCAATCAGAACCTTACAAATGGGCGACGCTAATGAAGCTTATCTGGTTCCAAGGGAACACCATACCAGGCATTAAGTAAAAATTAAAACCCAATTAAAAGCTAATTATTAGACCAAATTAGAGAAAAAGACTTGTTTGAAAATTTATTAACAATATAATCATTCTTATTTGAAACCGCCGGTTGTATGCAACGTAAAAATTAGTTAATGATTTCTTTAAATTATTTTTTTAAAAAGAAAACACTGTATTACATATATACTTGGTTTTGTAATTTTAATTAATTCAAATAAATAAGTACTATATTGTTTCATATAAAGATTCATAACGTATATGTTATTAGATCTCAACCAATTTCAAAACTAATATTTGCATTAGATAATGACAATAATACATGCACATTTGCATTAAAAAAAAAACATAAATATAACCTAGAGCTATAACAATGTGGTGGTCATCTAGTACGGTTCGGAGGGAACATAGAGAATTAAGACTTCTTTTATATAAATGATTTTTCATAAATATATTTTAAATGAAATTTATTAAAATATATTTATAAAATATATATATATATTTAAAATGGATAAATACTAGTTTATTAAAACTAGGGAACACATATAAGATATGTGAAAAAAATAAAAAAAAAAACAACTATAACAAATAAAAAAATCGGAAAAAACAAATACACAAAAAACAAACAAAATGAGTGTCATCAGAGATGAAATACAAAAAAACATATAAGAAGAGAAAGTCAATAAGACTTAAGGAAAGGAAGTCACAGTAAGTCAATGATATCCACAATGTAATATCATAAAATCAACTTATCTATTAAAAAAATTGAATTTCACTAATCATAGGGGTGGAGCGTATGAATTATTTTCATTTCTGACACTCAGAAGTAGGGATGGGCATGGGATGGGGAATCCGAGTCCCTAGCGGAGATTCCATTTGGGGCAAAAAATCCCCGGTTTTCTCCTCCGCAGGGGTTGGGGTGGGGGAATAAAATTCCCCGATTATTGTAGCGGGGTGGGGGTGGGGAGTGATCTTCCCGCCCTGCGGAGTCCCCGCCTCGAAATGTTTTATATATATATATATAACAATATATTTGTTGAAATAAAAAAAATAAAATAAAAAAATAATATAATAAAATATTGGTTATTAGTAATGATTAGTCTCAATTAATATCTAATTTAATAAATTTTTTTCCTTAGATTATTGGATTTTTGAAAGAAATGTGTTAAAATAAAAATTAGAAAATATATAATATAATAATATGTTTGTTATTAATAAAGATGAGTCTTAATTGGTATCTAAAATTCTAAGTTCATGAATTTAAACATTAGATTAGTGGATTGTTTTTTTTTAAAAAAATTGTGTTTGGAGGCCGGGGTGAGAATCCCCGCTCCCATGGGGATCCCCGTGGGGATCCCGTGCGGGGGGCTTCTTCTTCCCCGATTCCCCAACTGGAGCGGGGATGAAAAATCCCCACCCAAAATGAAAACAATAAGTCGAGAGATACTCCCATGGGCGGAGGGGAGGGGCGGGGCGCCGCCCCTGTCGCCAGCGAACCCCCGCCACCCCTCCTTTCACCCCTCTCTTTTCTCTCCACCCCCTCTTTTTCTCCTCTCTCTCCTTTATACTACTTCTATGCATCTCTCTCCTCTTCTTCCCCTCCTTCCTCCCTTTTACTTCTCTCTCTTGTTTCCCCTCCTTTCTCTTTACTACTCTTTTTACTTCTCTTTCGTTTTCCCTCCTCCCTTCCCCTTTTTACTCTTTTTATTATTTAGGGTTTTTTTAAATTTATTTTTATTTTTTTAGTTTTTTTCTCTATTTTTTTAGAGTTTTTTACTTTCATTTTTTTCATTTTCTCTATAGTTTCCTCCTCCTCTCCCCTTTTAGTACGTAGGGTTTTTAAATTTTTTAAAAAAATATTTTTTTAAAAAAATATCTCTTTCTCTCTATTTCTTTCTTTTAGATTTTTTTAAATATAAATTTTTTTATATATTTTTATACTTATCTTCTTAAACATAATAATTTTTTTAAAAAAATATTTTTAAAAAAACTTATTATTTAATCTATTGATAATTTATAAATTACTCTATGTGGTATATATATTTTTTTATTTCAAAAAAATCTATGTTTTTAGTTTTTTTAGTTTTTTTATAAATTAGTTTACACAAAAATATAAAAATTATATTTTTTTAACTAAGTTTTTTTGTAAAAATTTTTATTGTTAGGCTTGATTTTTTTATAAATTAAACTACAAATTAACACATAAATAAATTTTTAAAACAAAAATTTATAAATATTTTATTAATTATTCTTTTATTATAATTCGCCCCCTACCCTAGAATTTCTGGCTCTGCCCCTAGATACTCCCCGTCCCCACCCTGCTCCATGCCCATCCCTACCCAGAAAATCTAGTGAACGTCGTCTCATAGTGTGGACCGCTTCACTCAAATGAAAACGGGTGATAAATAATACTTGGAAAGCAGGATAGCAAGTGATTTCTCTATTTTCAGGAGTAGCAAGTGAAAAACTTTCAAATTTTTTTGTTTAAATTAAAAAAAAAAACTAAAAATAAAAAATAAAAAAAACCGCGAGTGGCTTCTCTTCGAAGAAAACTCAACCTTCGCACGCCATGGAATGGCTTGGAAGGCTCGGCCTCGCCCTCTGGAACTGCGGCGTTTCCACCTCGCCGCCGGCGGCGGCGGCGGCGAGTGTCAGCTCCTCCCCCGCCCAAGACCTCGATGAGGACCTCCCTGCTCCGGGGCTTCTCCTGGCCCAGTTTGGCGCCGGCTGCTTCTGGGGCGCCGAGCTCGCCTTCCAGCGCGTCTCCGGCGTTGCTCGCACCGAGGTTGGATATAGCCAGGGCCATCTCCACCGCCCCACCTACTCCGACATCTGTACTGGCTCTACTCTCCACGCCGAGGTCGTCCGCGTCCACTTCGACCCCCAACTCTGCCACTATGATCGCCTTCTTGATGTCTTCTGGGCTCGTCACGATCCTACCACTCTTAATCGCCAGGTTTGTTCATCTCTCTTTTGATTGGTTTTTTTTTTCTTTAATTGGAGTTTATGTGCTAACTAATTATGGATATTTTGCATTTATTTTAGTGATTGATCGTAGTTGAGCCTGAATTTGGGAGGTTTTTTTTGTGCATGTTGACATGGAACGTGGAAAATTTTCTTTTTTATTGAAGTTGAGACTGAAATCTTTGTATGGAAGTATGATTATGGAGATGGATGGTGTTATTTACTTTTGAGAGATGGTTGAATCTCTTTGGGGATTAGAATAAATAGACTGTTTCACAAGTTTGTTCTAGTGTGTTTTACGATGTTTTGTGTCGACAAATGTTTGAATGATAGGATGGAATTAGATACTTGCATTTGAATCAATATATGCATCTCTTTCTCTGGCAATAATAAAATAGTGTATATAAATACAAAGAAGTTTTTGCTCTGAGCCTATGAGGGTGGCTTGTGTAGTTTTATGATGTTAATGATGTGCAGTCTTATTCATTCTGTTTAAGCATGAGCTAAAAATCAGTCATTATCTATTGATCTATTGAAAGTAAAATATAAATTTTGTAGCAAATTGGAAAGCGTGCATTGTTGGAATTGAGTGTAGGGATGGATGCTTTTTCTAGTTGTACTTTAAGTATGTTTTTTTTTTAATCTTTTGGCTTGTTGATTTGAATTGTGGGGATTTTTATGAGTACAGACAATTGGGACCACTTTAATGATGATATTATTTGTTTTAAGGCTCAATAGAGGACGTCCTTCAACAGCAACACAGTATGTTCGCATAAAACTGTTTAAATACTTCTGAGCCAGAAGCTCTGTGACAAAATTATTGATAAGTCTCTTTTTTAAAAAGGTTCTTGTGGAATGGCTGTTAAATTTTACAAGAAACATGCCATACCATAGTAATTCCCTGGTTTTGAATCATTTGCTTGTTTTGGATTGTTCATATCTCAGGGAGCATGTAAGTCCCAAATATGATGCTATTTAAGAGAATATTTTAATAATTTTTACCATTGAGAAAGTAGAAGGCCATAATCGTTAGAGTTTAGAACAACAATAAGTGATTTTCTGCATCAATGTTGAAAGTAGGTAGCAATAACACTAATTATGATATTGTCTCTTCCACAAACTGTTGTTACAGTGCATCCCAACGCACGCAAGCCAGATGTTCTTGCTGCCTTGTCAAGGCTTCACCTTCACTACCCCTTGTTCTCCATGGCAAGCATATCAAATTAGGGTTGTAGCGGATCATGAAAGGCTTGCCAGATCAGACAATATTCCATGCTCTTAATATGGGTTTTTCTTAGTCGTCTTATGTGGCATACTTACCTTGTTGAATTGTATAAGAAATTTATCATTTACTTGAAATTAGCTGTATGTGTTTTGTGCAGTCATTTTTATTTGCTTTCTTTTCATTTCTTCTGCTATCCTCTTTCTTCTGAAAAGTATGATCATAATCTTCTAGATCATATTGTAAGCAACATAAAGAATTGTGTGTGAATTATACAAGTGGAGTTTGAGAATTTTTTTAAAGGCTTATTAATTCCAGTCACATCTTAAGTTTACATTATTCCCCTGTATAAGCATGATGGCTCTTTATTCAGTCAACATTTGGACTTCTCTGTTAGTATTGTTGCTTCTTTCTATTTATTTTGCATAAATCCCTGGCCTGATACCTATTAGCAGACTAAAGATATAAAGGTTACAGACCATTCTGCTTTTGGTTCATCTTTTACCCATCAAGCTTGAAAAGCTAGTGTTTAGTTTGCCAACAATATTAGACTCAATTTTCTAGGTTTAAAGAACCTGTTAACATGTTCTGCTTTAATGGTAAGGTACTTTTTTTTACTTTAATTCTAGAAGAATTATTGCTTTAGGGCTGGTGCTTTTATTAATATAATGCTGGAGAAAAGGCCTGCAACTGCATTTGAATGGTGTAAGAGTGAGTTTTGGGTTTTTTTCAATATCATGATTGTTTGAACTAATCATATTGTTAGACAACATGGGAACCTTGGCTTGACCTGCAAGCAGTTGTCTTTTAAGCCATGCAAAGTGATGGGGTTGTAGTAGAATATTATTTTATTTTTTGTCTTCAATTTTATTAGTGGTTTTATTTGGCTCTTTTATGGACAAAATGAATTCAAAAGCAGTGTTATATTTACCCATATCCTAGACGTTAAGTGATTTTTGTCTACCTTTCAATTGAATTATTCATGTACAATTTCCTTTCCTAAAACGTTATAGAGATGAGAATGGAGTTTCATCTTAGTGACAGAAAGTGCAGGAGGTCCGCAAGTTGAAATACTCATTATTTGATTGTTGGTTCTGATTGTTACTATGAGGAGTTTGGTGTCATGTTACTTTTCAATCATGTGAATTACATTACTTCTATTAGTCCAAATACCCCAATATGATAATTGGGTGGTTGAATGATGCATGTAGCAGTGCTTGATGATTGGGAGATCGTAAGATGGAGACAAACTAGTGATACTTTATTGTGCATATATTTACCAATAAAAGTTGAAGATTCTTTGAGAAAAAAGACAGCGACAGCTGAAATAATGTACATTGGTCAGATTCATGTTCAAATACTTTCTGTACCAGGCATGTTGATCTGAACTTAAGTCAGAAAATTTTTGAAACCACAATTTCTGTACCACAAAGGTTTAAATTAATGTTATAGATAGTTCTTTCCATGAATCTTGCCTTAACTCTGTAAGTACTAGCTAGTTGTTCATTTCTTAAAAATACTCGGTATTTTGACTGTAAAAGCATGAGCAGCATACTGCATTTCCTGGAAGTTCATATATAAATTTGTACTGTTTTGATCCTAAACTTTTGTCAGTGACTCTGCACAGGGAAACGATGTAGGAACTCAGTATCGGTCCGGAATTTACTTCTACAACCCTGAGCAGGAGAAAATGGCCAAGGAATCTCTGGAGAGGCATCAGAAATTCTTGAACAGGAAGATCGTCACGGAGATTCTCCCGGCAAAAAAATTTTACAAAGCTGAAGAATACCATCAGCAATACCTCGAGAAAGGCGGCCGTTTCGGTTTGAAACAATCTGCCGAGAAGGGATGTAATGATCTGATTCGATGTTATGGTTGAAGAAGCTTTGTATCACAATCATCTTCTAAGATGAATTCACACATGTTTCTGCCAGTCTTTGTAGCTTCTTTGTAGTTTGTAAATATGAAGTTATGAAAGTGAATCCATTGTGTGCTTGTGTTGGTATAGATTTTCTTTTACCAGGAATCATTTTATCAGTTAAATGTATTTATACATTTTAGGTTGTACCAACATTTAAAATATATATATATATATATTATTTGATGATAAATGATTCTAACATATTTCAAAGAGTCCACGTGTCATTCTAAACTAATCTAGAATGTAAACATACGATGTCTTGTTTTGTAGTATTTTATCATATGTCGTATTTTGATTTGTCGTATATTACATTACTTATGTTTACATTATTATAAATTTTATCAAAAAGAGATTCTGTCTTTACTTTTATCATATATAATATTAATAAAAAGAGTTATGAAAACAAAACCAAACATGTAAATAAAAAAGAAAATTTAAAATAAATATTTACATTTATAAAAAAAAAAAGACCACCCAATAGCGTTCAACTCTGTCTCTATCTCTATCTATTCCTTTTTCTCTCTCTCACATATCACACTATATAAATAAATATTAATTTTTCTCTCTCTCCTTTTTCCTTCACCCTTCCATATTTCTTATTTGATTCCCCCAAGAAATAACCAAAAAGATCTCCCCTTCTTCTTCTTCTCCTTTCAATGGATTCTACTCAATCTACCTCCTTCTAACTCTTTTCCCTCACTTTACTCTCTCTCTCTCTCTACCAAAAATATTGAGTTGTTTGCCTTTTGCAATAGGAAGAAAGAAGGGAAAAAAAAAGTTAAAAACAGATAAATATATATATATTATATATGTATGGAATTCAATTGGGATGTTTGCTAATTGTGTTGAAACTGTTCTTAAATTCAGATTTCCAATTATTTGCTTGTTTCATTAGCCTCTGTGGGTTGTTTGTATGGTGAAGAAAGGACCTTGCTGCCATTGTGGAGTCACAAGTGAGGTTTTTCTTGGATTCTTTTTTCTTTTTTTTCTTTCTCTTGAATTTGTTTTTGGAGTGTTTGATATATTTTGTGCTGCTTTTTCTTTGAATTTCTTTGATTCATTGGGAATTGTCTTTAGTTTTCAGTGCTGTGTCATTATCCTTTGTATTTATTTCTTCCCATTTAATTCTGTGGGTTGTGTTCAAGTTTCTGGTATCTCATTCTTTATTTCAATTTGAAAATGTTTCAATGGTCAACAAGTGATTGTTCCCATCAATTGCTTCTTCCAGTCTTTGTGTGCTTGGTGAATTCTTGTCCTGTTGCAATGCACTGGAGTTTCTGATGTTTGTGTAGCAGTGTAAGAGTTTGCTAAAGCAAAGATGTGAAACTAATTGTCACTATTCTTTGCAAATTGAATGTAGATTGACAATGATAACTACAAGGTGTTGAGTTCAATGACATACCTGTTACCATAATTCTGCTTCGAATTTTAGAGATGTTCTTCATTTATGTCTTTAGATTGCTTACAATACTCTTCGATGTCATGTTTATTTATCTAAGAATGTTGTATTGGTAGATGCTTGATTGGCTTCATATGACCTTGTAATGCCATTATGTTCTTGTAAACATAGTAAGTGTCTATGAAGAAGTGAATGTTCACTGCTTTGTTCTAGTTACCGGGGAACTTGTTTACATGTTTTGTATTTTCAGTGAGCTTCTTTCTCTATTGAATTTTCATCAGTGATAGATGAATGGTGCAACAGGCACTCCTCTTTGGCGTAATGGACCAGCACACAAGCCGATTCTGTGCAATGCTTGTGGATCGAGGTGGAGAACAAAAGGTACATTGGAAAACTATGTGCCACAACATGTGCGTGAGCTTACTGATCAAGTGGAACTGAAAGTGTCTAAAGAGAAAATTACTCCCTTAAAGAACAATTTACAGAGAGTGCAGAAAAGAAAGCTAGAGAATGTAATTGCAGAAACTGAACAAATAGTTCCACTTCATGAGCAAAACTTTCAAAAAGTTCTTGAGGAGGATACTGGCAATCGATCTAGTTCAGGTTCAGCTACGTCATGTTCAGAAGACCATATACATGCTGGTGCCCCGGATATCATTGATTTAAGAGGTTATGAATCTTTTCTATTTCAATAACACCATATTATACTAAAGTTTCAGCTAGTTTGGTTACATCTTTGAATGGATTGTATGTTATGGAAACCATACAAGCTTAGCTTCTTCGTTAAAGACAAGCATCACTTAGTTGCTTAAATGCTTTGTAGACTTCTCTATGGTTAAGGTCTCTTTATTCTCTAGAAAACTATTAAGGTTTAAGCATGTATTCTTCTCTAATCCTCTATCAAAACACTATCTTATGTTCTCTATTTTTGATTGAAACTGCTTCAGTTTAGCATGAGTAATTTCAATGAGTGATTCAAGCCTTCAAGGTTTGATTGCCAAGCCATATGCTTCTTTTCTTTTCTTTTCTATAGTTTTCACATGCTTGTAAGTAGTCATGAAATGAATATAAATTGATGATATCTCTGTTTCTGGCTGTAATGCACTTTTCAGCTTCAGCACAATTCTGTGGATGGAATGTGCCATCAAGAAAAAGGTCATGTATTCATCGCGCAAGGTCCTCTCCTCTTGCAAGGCTCCAGAAGGACTTATATTCTATATTCAGTGCACAAGGTTCATCGAGCACACCAATGGCTTCTGATGGTGATCTTCTTTATCAAAATGAAACTGAAACTCAAAGCGGTTCAATTGAAATTGGCCATGGTGTTGTCCTCATCAGACCTCCTAGTGCAAAAGCTATCGAGGAGGAGTCTGAAGCCAGTTCATTTCCGGCTGATAATCAGTCATACATTGCAAATGAGGCCATTTCCCAATCAGCGTCCCATTCAGTGTCTACTGGATGTATCAGAATTGGAAAGAGTAAGGAGCATATTGCAGAACTGGCACAAGAACATGAAAAAAGGTGCTTCTTAGCAAAACACTTCATTCAAAAGTAAAATATCAAATTCCAGTAATGCATTCTGTAAATTGTTCTCTTAGTTTTCATTTCTTTTTAAAATTACAGATTGATTTACAGTAATTTAAAGTGCATTATCCTTCTCTCACATCAGTATTTCTTTGCAGGGATAAAACCTTATATGAGATGTTGAATATTAAGCATGATAGAAAGTCTCCACTGATATCGATTGACCTGAATGTAAGACAAAGTTCCCACTCATGTTAGTGTGATGTCTTTATTTTTTAGAGGAATTCAATGGTTTCCTCATACCACTAATAATGATTGAAGTGACTCTTAACTTGTTTTTGTTGGTGTTAGGATCTAAAGATTAAAGAAAATACTCTAGGAGACCGATCAATTGCCCTTAAACATTCCAGATCAACGCCATTCAAAAGACAAAACAACCCAGGTTTGTTTCCTATGCTTAACCTTAATACAATGCATGAAATTCTTTGATTATCATATGTTGTTTCTCTTTATGGTTTTCATTTCTGAAGTTTATGAGCTTGCAGAATCTTTCTTATTGATTTTATAATTCAAGGTGTCATATCCTGATAGAACTAAGCTTTGATTGTTCCGTGTGTTCCATGAATTCATTGCAAGAAGCAATTCCCAATTTGCATATCAGAACTCTTATGATCTGATTTCTCTTATATTGTTAGCAAGTTGAATACGGAATTACGGTTGAAAATGAACAAATAACTCTTCCAGTTGCTCGAATAAACTGCAACTTGATTTTGCATTGTCTTTGTCTGAATGACAGTCCTGAAAGGCAGCATGAGAACGCCGGTAGGAAAATGCAGGCCAAGTGGATTGAGCATCTGTTCTAAAACTCTGACAAACTCTAGCGATGCGGCCTCAAGATTAACGCACACCGGTGATACTTTAACAGGCAATAAAGATGGAGAATCCATGCTATCCTCTTTTCAATTGACAGTTCAAGACATTCATCTGAGTGTCCCTGCAAATATATCAACCTCAAATTCAGAAGCCAAAAACCTTGGCAATCCATATAAGGGAAAAACAGTTAAGAAAGCTTCATTTGAAGGACATGGGAGCAACTCTTCACAGCCGAAGCATCGAGGGCCGAACAATATAACAGCCAATGCAGCATTGTTTGAATGCTCTAATGTTTGTCTGTGATCAGAGTTTGCTTCGCCAATGACCGAATGTTGCTCAAAAACTTGTCTCATTCCCCTGTGAATTATCATCTAGATGATATAATTCCCCTTCTTTTTTTTTGTGTAGGATGAATGAGTTCAGGAGCAGAGTTTTGAGTTTGATATATATAGTCTATGATGAAACTGCTGAAAGAAATATATTGTCATTTACAAAAGAAAAAGATCAACAGAGATTTTCCTTTGATTTTGTCATGCACACAAGTGGTGAGGAGAGCGTGTCACCAAAAGACCGGCCTATAGGGTAGGAGTAGCCCCAACCCTATGGCATGGTGGGGCAGGTATGCTTCACTCAACGACACTTCACTCGGGACCCGCTGGCCAGGTCGATCTGGTCGAGAACCCTTCGTTGGTCGACCCTCACCCAACCCACACATGATCACGAGGTGGGATCCATGACTTCACGAGGCCTATAGGGTAGGGGTAGCCCCAACCCTATGGCATGGTGGGGCAGGTACGCTTCACTCAACAGATTTGTTCTAGTGTTGTTAGCTTGCTTAAGTGGCCCATTAAATTGCCCAGATGATTAAAAAGAATTAAAGTTCACCTGATAGTTTATATATATATATATATTCTATTTTTAAAGAAAAAAATTGAGAAAATTTGAATTTACAGTGTATACACAGTACTGTAATCGACCCGGAATTCCATTCCACCCTGAGTTTATTCATTCACTATATTTTTAACATTCCACTAGTGGTAATTTATTATAAATATTTTTTTAAAAATATTTTTTTAAATTTTATTATAAAAAATTTTAAATACAAATTTTAAAAAATAAAATAAAATAAATATTTAGATCCCAAAAACTAATATTCAGATGCTAAGCTTTTTTACGAAACACTCTCTATCTCTCGCTATTTCTCGCTTGTTCTCTTTGCTCTGAGTCCGAGCTCCAAAACCCTTCTCCAATGTCGACGTTCTCGAATGATTCCTCTGAGGACGGCTCGGCTCTTCTTCTTCTTCTTCCTCCAACGCCGCCTTGGACGCCGAGGTGGTGCCCTCGTTGGCGCCGAGAGCTGGGGACAGCGGAGGAGGTGACCTGGCTGCCCGGGAGATTGCGTGTTCATTCTCGTTGTTCCGGTGTTGGTGGGGAGTCCATTAAGAAGCTCTACCAGGAGACCCGTGCCGGTATTCGCGTCCTTGAAGGCTCCGTTGGCTCCCCTGATCGTATCGTAAGCTTGCTTCTTCTGTTCTAGTGTTTTTTATGCTTCATTTGTTGGAATTCTTTTGCTTTCGTGAGTGTTTCGCTGAATAGATTCTGGTTGTTCATCATTGCGAGTTAGTTTAAGTTTATAGAGGATCTCAGGCTAAGCTTGGGTGATGTTTTTCTTGTCAAATTGGAAGCTTGAATTGTTGTAATATTTATTTATGCACTGTTTTGTTGGAGAATTAGAAGCTAGGTCTACTTTAGGGGTTGTTTGGATTGAGGGGAAATTGGGGAAAATCAAAGGAAGTCTTGTCAATCATTTTCTTTCATTTGCACATCCAATTTTATTTTCTTCATATAAAAATACACAAGAAAGCGACTTTTCTTGCTTTTCTGATCTTTTCTTCAGCTGAAACATGCCCTTGCTGTTCTGGTTTATTTTCCAATTGTGCTGGTCTCTTTAATTGTTTACTTGTTGAGGCTTGTGAGTTGAGTTCCTTACTTTGCTTATGTGTCGTTATTATCACATGATTTCCATTAGTATAGCTCAAGGTTTCTTCACTTTAGATATTGGATGCCGTCAAACTTCATTTGGAATTTCATGCACATTAGGGGCCTTATTGTTGATATCATCTCTAATGAGTCTGAAAATTTTGTAACATGTTGGAAGGCTTACTTCTATTGAAACATGCCCCTAGAAAATTTGGGGACATCTTGATTATGTTTTAAGCAACATGAAGAAATTGAAGAAATTGTGTGTGAATCATACAAGTGGAGTCTGAGAATTTTTTTTTATTTTTTATTTTTTTAAGACTTGTTAATACCAGTCTCATTCTAAATTTACATTATTTTTCTGTATAAACATGGTGGCTCCTTATTCAGTCAACATTTGGATTTCTCTGTTGGTATTGTTGCTTCTTTCTATCTATTATGTAGAAATCCCTGGGCCTGATACCTATTAGTAGACTAAATGATATAAAGGTTACAGACCATTCTGTGTTTGGTTCATCTTTGCCCATTGAGCTTGAAAAGCTATTGTTTAGTTTGCCAACAATATCAGATCAGATCTTCTAGGTTTAAAGAACCTGTTAACATGTTCTGCTTTAATGGTAAGTTTTTTTTTTTTTTTAAAAAAAAAGAAGAATTATTGCTTCAGGGGTGGTGGTTTTATTCAAATTATGTTGTTAAACAACATTGAAATCTTATCTTGACCTGCCAGTGCTTGTCTTTGATGCCATGCATGAATGATGGGGTTGTCGTATAATATTATTTTAAGTTTTGTCTTCAACTTTATTAGTGGTTTTATTTGTCTTCAAACCAATGTTATTTTTACCAAAATCCCAGTGGTTGAGTGATTTGCGGTTACCATTCAATTGAATTACTCATAGTACAATTTCCTTTCCTAAACCATTACAGGGATGAGAATGGAGTTTCATCATCTTATTTGATAGAAAGTGAAGGAGCTTCACAAGTTCAGATAGTCATTGTTAGATTGTTAGCTCTCATTGTTACTATGAGAAGTTTAGTATTGTGTTATTTCTCAATCATGCCAATTACGTTACATCTATTAGTCCAAATACCAAAATATGATAATTTGGTGTTTTAATGATGCATATATATATATATAGCAGTGCATGACTATTGGAAGATCATAAGATGGAGACAAACTAGTGATATTTTATTGCACATATATCTACCAATACAGTTTGAAAGTTTTTTGATTGAGAAAAAAAAAGACGGTAACAGCTGAAATAATGTACATAAAGTCCGATTCATGTTCAAATACTATCAGTACCTGGCATGTTAATCTGAACTTAGAATTTTTGGAAACCACAGTTTTTGTACCATAAAGGTTTAAATTAATATTATAGATCATTTTTCTTCATGAATCATGCCTTAACTGCATAGGTACTAACTAATTGTTCATTTCTTAATAATACCCTATATATCGACTGTACTGCATTTCTCAAAAATTCACATATAAATTTCCATTGTTTTGGACCTAAACTTTTGCCAGTTACTGTGCATGGGGAAACGATGTAGGAACCCGATATCAGTCTGGAATTTACTTGTACACCCCTACCCCTGAGTTGGAGAAAATGACCAACTCTGGAGAGACATTGGAAGGTCCTGAACAGGAAGATTGTCACGGAAATTCTCCCGGGAAAAAAAATTTTACAGAGCCAAAGAACACCATCAGCAGTTGCTAGAGAAAGATGACCGTTTGAGTTTGAAGCAATCAGCGTAGAAGGGATGTAATGATCCAATTCAATGTTATGGTTGAAGAATCTATGTATCACAAGCATCTTCAACCATGAATTCATTCATATTATGTAGCTTTTTGGACAAAGACGACAAGTGCTGCTACATAAGAAATTATCTCAAGGGACAAGCAGATATAGCGGTGCATCAATTATGGTGTAATAGTATTGTTGATTTAGAGATTTGATTTTGGGTCTATTTATTCACTATTTAAGTAATCAGTGGTTGTTAATATGAAACTATGCAATGTGAATCTATTCAGTGTTTGTATTATTATATATAGATTTTTTTAACAAAGTATTATTTTGCAGGATAAAATGCATTTATCCTTTCTAGATTGTGCCAACATTTCACATAAACCCTTGAATTCATTTGGATTTCTAAAATTATATCAAAATATATATTTTAAAAAATAATTTTTTTTCTTCTTATGATACTGCATATATTACATTTAAATGAGACACATTAATTCTTAAATTTTAATATATTTCAAAAAATCCACGTGCCATTTTAAAATAGTCTAGTTAACGTAAAGAATTATATTATACGATGTCTTGTTTTGTCGTATTTAATTGTATGTCGTATTTTGATTTGTCGTATATTACTTTACATATGTTTAGATTATTAATTTTATCATAAAAAGATTCTATCATAACTTTTCTCATATTTAACATCATTTTATTATTAAAAAAAAATTATGAAAACAAAATCAAAGCTGCAAACAATAATAATAAAAATAATACCCTAAAATAAATATTTAATATTTAAAAAAAAACAGACCATCCAATATCATTCCACAAAAAAATAAAAATAAAAATAAAAATAAAAAATCATTCAACTGTGTCACTATCTCTCTCTATTCCTTTTACAGTTTTACCCATTTTCTCTCTCTACATATCACACTATATATAAAATTATAAATACTAAATTTCCTCTCTCCTTTTCCTTTTGACCCAATAATTATATTTCTTAATTGATTCCCCCAAATAAACCAAAAAAGTCTCCCCTTCTTGTCCTTCCAATAGATTCAACTCAATCTACCTTCTTCTGACTCTTTTCCCTCACTTTACTCTCTCTACCAAATATATATATATATATATTTATTTATATACAATTTTTGAGTTGTTTGCCTTTTGCAACAGGAAGAAAGAAGGAAAAAATAGTCTTTTTTTTTTTTTTAAACAGAATTAAATATATATATTATATGTATATGGAATTCAATTGGGATGTTTGCTAATTGGGTTGAAACAGTTCTTGAATTCTTAATTCCAATTATTCTCTTGTTCTGGTAGTGTTTTTGGGTCTGTTTGTATGGTGAAGGAAGGACCTTGCTGCCATTGTGGAGTCACAAGTGAGTTTGTTCTTGGATGTTTTTTTCTTCCTTTTCTTGTTCTTGAATTTGTTTTTAGAGTATTTGATATCTTCTGTGCTGCTTTTTCTATGAATTTCTTTGATTCATTCAGTGCTGTGTCATTATTCTTTGTATTTATTGCTGCCCATTTAATTCTGTATTTCTGTGGGTTGTGTTAAATTTTTTTTTTTTGGTATCTCACTCTTTATTTCAATTTGAAAAATGTTTCAATGGTCAACAAGTGATTATTCCCATCAATTGCTTCTGCCAGTCTGTGTGTGCTTGATTAATTCTTGTCCTGTTGCAATGCACTTGAATTATCTGATGTTGTGATAGCATTGTAAGAGTTTGCTAAACAAAGATGTGAAACTAATTGTTAGCATTCTTCACAGAGTGTATATAGATTGACAATGATAACAATTAGGTGTTGAGTTCAATGGCATACCTGTTACCATAATTCGGGTTTGAATTTTAGAGATGTTCTTCGTTTATGTCTTTAGATTGCTTATAATACTCTTTGCCTTCATGTTTATTTATCTATAAACTAAGATTAACACTGTATATAATCAAAATTCAGATAAGAATGCTGTATTGGTTAATGCTTGATTGGCTTCATATGACCTTGTAATGCCATTATGTTCTTGTAAACGTTGTAAGTGTTGATGAAGGGGTGAATGTTCACTGCTTTGTTCTAGTTACAGAAGAACTTGTTTACATGTCTTGTATTTTCAGTGAGCTTCTTCCTCTATTGAATTTTAATCAGTGATAGATGAATAATGCAACAGGAACTCCTCTTTGGCGTAATGGACCAGCACACAAGCCGGTTTTGTGCAATGCTTGTGGATCGAGGTGGAGAACAAAAGGTACATTGGAAAATTATGTGCCACAACATGCGCGTGAGCTTACTGATCAAGTGGAACCGAAAGTGTCTAAAGAGAAAATTACACCCTTAAAGAACAATTTACAGAGGGTGCAGAAAAGAAAGCTAGAGAATGTAATTCCAGAAACTGAAGAAACTGTTGCACTTAATGTGCAAAACTTCCGAAAAGTTCTTGATGAGGATGCTGGCTATCAATCTATTTCAGGGACAGCCACGTCATGTTCAGAAAGCCGTATACATGATATCATTGATTTAAGAGGTTATGAATCTTTTCTATTTCAATAACACCGTATTATACTAAAGTTTCAGCTAGTTTGTTTGCATCATTGAATGGATTGTTTGTTATGGAAACCGTACAAGCTTAGCTATCTTCATTGAAGACAAACATTATTTAGTTGCTTAAATGCTTTGTAGACTTCTCTAGGGTCAAGGTCTCTTTATTCTTTAGAAAACTATTATAGGTTTAAGCATGTATACTTCTCTAATTCTCTATCAAAACACCATCTTTTGTTCTCTATTTTTGATTGAAACTGTTTCAGATTAGCATGACTAATTTCAATGAGTGGTTCAAGCCTTCAAGGTTTGACTACCAATCCATATGCTTCTTTTCTTTTCTATAGTTTCCACAAGCTTGTTGGTCCTCATGAAATGAACTTAAATTGATGGTATCTCAGTTTCTGGCTGTAATGCACTTTTCAGCTTCAGCACAATTCTGTGGATGGAATGTGCCATCAAGAAAAAGGTCATATATTCATCGGACAAGGTCCTCTCCTCTTGCAAGGCTCCAGAAGGACTTATATTCTATATTCAGTGCGCAAGGTTCATCGAGCACATCAATGGCGTCTGATGGTGATCTTCTTTATGGAACTAAAACTCAAACTCAAAGTGGTTCAATTGAAATTGGTCATGGTGTCGTCCTCATCAGGCCTCCTAGTTCAAAAGTTGCCGAGGAGGAATCTAAAGCCGGTTCGTTTCTGGCTTTGAATCAGTCATACATTGCAAATGAGACCAATTCACGATCAGCATCCTATTCAGTGTCTACTGGATGTATTGATATTGAAAAGAGTAAGGAGCATATTGCAGAACTGGGACAAGAGCATGAAAAAAGGTGCTTCTTAGCAAAACACTTCATTCAAAAGCAAAATACCAAATTCCAGTAATGCATTCTGTAAATTGTTCTCTAAGTTTTCATTTCTTTCTAAAATTACAGATTGATTTACAGTAATTTAAAGTGCATTATCCTCCTCTCACATCAGTTTTTCTTTGCAGGGATGAAACCTTATATGAGATGTTGAATATTAAGCACGATAGAAAGTCTCCTCTGATGTCGATTGACCTGAATGTAATACTAAGTTCCCACTCATGTTATTGTGATTTCTTTATTTTTTGAGGGAGTCATTGGTTTATCATTACTCTACATTTAGCAATTATGATTGAAGTGACTCTTAACTTGTTTTGTTGGTGTTAGGTTCTTAAACATAAAGAAAATACTCTAGAAGACCGAGCAAGTGCTCTTAAACATTCCAGTCCGGCACCATTCAAAAGGCAAAACGACCCAGGTTTGTTTCTTATGCTTAACCTTGATGCAATGCATGAAATTCTTTGTTTTTTTTACCACCTTGATTATCATATCTTGTTTCTTTTTATAATTTTCATTTCTGAAGTTTACGAGCTTGCAGAATCTTTCTTATTGATTTAATAATAATTCAAGGTGTCATATCTTGTAAGAACTAAGCTTTGATTGTTCTCTGCTCTATGAATTCATCACAAGAAGCAATTCCTAATATGCATATCAGAACTCTTATGATCTGATTATTCTTATATTGTTAACAAATTGAATACGGAATTTAATGTTGCTCCAATAAACTGCAACTTGATTTTGTATTGTCTTTGTCTGAATGACAGTCCTGAAAGGCAGCATGGGAATCCCGGTAGGAAAATGCGGGCCAAGTGGATTGAGCATATGTTCTAAAACTTTAACAAACTCCAGCGATGCGGCCTCAAGATTAACACACACCGGTGATACTTTAACAGGCAATAAAGATGGAAACTCCATGCTATCCTCTTTTCAATTGACAGTTCAAGACATTCATCTGAGTGTCCCTGCAAATACATCAACCTCAAATTCAGAAGCCAAAAACCTTAGCAATCCATACAAGGGAAAAACAGTTAAGAAAGCTTCATTTGAAGGACATGGGAGCAACTCTTCACAGCCAAAGCATCGAGGGCCGAACAATGTAACAACCAATGCAGCATTGTTTGAATGCTCTAATGTTTGTCTGTGATCAAAGGCTGCTTCACCGATGAATGCTGCTCGAAACTTTCTTTTGTTCTCCTGTGAATTATCGTCGAGCTGGATGATATAATTCTCCCAATTTTTGTGTAGGATGAATGAGTGCATGAGCAGAGTTTTGTGTTTGATATATATATATAGTCCATGATGAAACTGCTGCAATGTATTGTCATTTACAAAAGAAAAAAATCAACAGAGATTTTCCTTTTATTTGTTCTGGTTTTTTTAGCTTTCTTATTAGTATCAATGTTTTTAAGAAAACTTAATTGGCCCACTAAATTACCCAGATTATTAATAAGAATTAAAGCTCACTTATACTTTATATATATATATATATAATTTCTTTCTAAAGAAAAATCTAGAAAATTTGATTATTTTTTACGGAAGTATATTTTACAGTCCATTTTACTAGTAACATGCTAACTCTTTCAATAACAAATGAATCCAGTTTAATTTTTATTAAAAAAAATTATGGACAAAATAACTCAATGTTGTTTGGTTGGAAAGTCTGGTTAACTGGCAAATCAAACTAGTCTTTAGGTGTTGGTTATTTTAGACTGTCAAAAATTATAGTTTAGTTAAATTCTAAATTTTAGCTGTTCATAATTATGGTAATATTTTTTCAGAGCAAGAGAGCATGGGGATAACTTCAATGTGTTTATTACTAATTTCATTTTATAATGGATATATTTTTTTATTAGTAATGCGTTCATGTGAATTCATATTACTAGGAAGCATTTCTCAAAAGGGAATCAATCACACTCTAGTAATAAATAAAGTACAATGTTTTTAAAAACACATAAACCGATTAAACCATAAAAAGAAAATACAAGATAACCATAAGATTCTTGATAACTAAAGTGAAATAAAAAAATATATGTAAATATAACCAAAATATTTGCTAATTATTGTAAGACGGGAGACACACTTAAATATAACCTAAAATATTTAGGAACTAATATGAGATGGGAAAAATAATGACGAGGTTTAGGAGAAGAGGGACAAGATGGAAGGTGTTAGGAAGAATATGGTTAATATATACCTAAGATATTATATATATATATATATATATTATATAATATAATATAAATTAAAATTTGTAATTCACTATATATTTATATATATATTAAGCTTAAGCATGAAACTCTTTTTTATTTATATAAAGACAGTTTTTATTAATACATAGACGTAAATATATAACTAAATTTATTAAACTTTTCTTTGATTTATATAAATAATTCTATTAGAGAGTCTTTACCCTTTTTTTTTTAAAACAAAAAACACTAGGAATTTAGTTAAAGCAAAATGTCTTAGTATTTATTAAGAGGGGATCCGGCATTCACTCCTTCATGTTCTCAATTGTCTTAGTATTGATGCCCATAAGTAATTTTGCCCTTATTTTTATTATTTAGTTAAATTTAATATATTATTTTTATAAACTAACATTATTTACTAACTAAAAAAATATATATAGTTATATATTATATAAAATATTTACAGATAATACAAACCGGAACAGAGATACACAAATTAAGTAGTTTAATGTCTCTTTTAGAGATTTATTAACTTGGCCAAATATCTTACTTCCTCCGTTCTTTTTTATCTGTCGTGAATAACCGAATCTCATATACCAATAAATTTAGTTATTTCACAAATTTTTATAAAAAATTTGTTTTTTTTCCAAAATTACCTCTAATTTATATCTTAATATTTCTCTCTCATATTTAATTTTTAAAAAAAAATTAAATAAAGTGTTAGGATAATTTTAGAAAAAAAATAATAAATGCTTCTTGATATTAAAAAATCACAGATAAAAAGGACGATGAAGGAGTATATTATAAATACTTAAAGAAAAAATCTAAAATTAAAAAAATAAAAATAAAAATTGAAATTGAGGGCACGTGCAAAAGGGTATCTATCATGTGGCACGTGTGAGCGTTGTACTTGGGCTTTTGTGTATAAAGATCATCGAGATCCACAACTCTCACGAAACCCTCTCTCCCTCTTTCGCCTTCTCTCTCGTCTCTCCCTTCTCGTCGCTCACTGCGGACCTCTCTCTCAGCCCGACCTCCAAAACCCTTCTCCAATGTCGGCGCTTTTCGATGATACATCCGAGGATGGCTCTTCTCCTACATCCGATGCCGCCTTGGATGCTGAGGTGGTGCCTTTATCGGTGCCGAGAGCTGAGGAACAGCGGCGGAGGTGGCCTGGTTGGCCGGGAGATTGCGTGTTCAGGCTCGTCGTTCCGGTACTGAAAGTGGGGGGTATCATCGGACGCAGGGGGGAGTCGATTAAGAAGCTCTGCGAGGAGACCCGTGCCCGTGTTCGGGTCCTTGAAGGCCCCGTTGGCTCTCCTGATCGTATCGTGAGCTTGCCTTTTCTTTTCCTAGTGTTTTTTTTCTTCTTCTTTTGTTGGAAGTCTTTTGCTTTCTTGCTTGTTTTTCTTTGAATTGGTTCCTGTTTTTCATCGTTGTGAGGCACTTTTAAGTTTAGAGGATCACAGGCTAAGCATCGATGGTGTTTTTCTTGTAAAATTGGAAGCTTGAAATGTGATTCAATTTCTTGTTATGTTTATTTATGCACTGTTTTGTTGGAGAATTTGAAGCTAGGTCTTCTTTAGGGTTTGCTTGGATTGAGGGGAAATTGAGGAAAATCAAAGTTAATTCTTGTCAATCATTTGCTCGTCCATGTTATTTTCTTCATATAACAATACACAAGAAAGTAACTTTTCTTGCTTTTCTTATCGTTTGCCTCAGCTGAAACCTGCCCTTAACTGTTCTGGTTCATTTTCCAATTGCGTTGGTCTTTTTAATTGTGGACTCGTTGAAGCTTGTGAATTGAGTTCCCCACTTTGCTTATGTGTTGTCATCAGATGATTTCATTTGTGTTGTAGCTAAGGGTTTCTTCACTTTAGATCTGGGATGCCATCAAACTTCATTTGGAGTTCCATGCATATTTGGGTCTTATTGTTGATATCATCTCTAATGAGTCTGAAAAATTTGTTACATGTTGGTAAATTTGCTTTTATTGGAACGTATGGCCCTTGAAGCATGTGGATTGAGTTTCCCACCTTTAGGTTGGTACCACATGGACAATCATATAGGTTAAATCTTCTTCGCTTCAGGTCATGGATACGACAAATTCTTTACTGTCTCATCCACATTTGGCGTATTGTTATTGACATAAGGTTTACTCTATTTTGAGACTCGCTTAGTGATTCTGTTTTTCCTTGTTGTACTGTTCTCCGTAAATGACAATGCTCTAAATTTTGATAATTGACTTTCCTTCTTTACTATGAGTTCATGTCACGTGAGTGGGATCTAGTTTAAAACTTCTTCATTTCTGTTCTTGGATAATGGTAATTTTCTTGTAGTAACATCATCTTCGTTGAGACTGAAAAAAACAGTCACATGGTTAGCAGTTTCTCTTGATTGTAATGTTGCATCTCCAATCTGTTTCCAATCATTCTTTTGCCATCTTGCCTATAATCCTTGTAGTTCCATATAAATGAATGTCTGGTAGTCATCATATCCTAGCTAAAGGAGTGTACAGATCATGCTTTTTTACTTGGATTGATGTTAAGTATTTCTATGTTCTGATTTTTAGGTTCTCATATCTGCAAAAGAAGAGCCAGATGAGGAAGTGTCTCCTGCAATGGATGCTGTAATAAGGGTTTTTAAGCGTGCCAATGGTATATCAGAGAATAATAGTGATGGCATAACTACACAATCTTCTGCATTCATTCGGTTACTGGTTCCATCAAGTCAAGCAATTAGTTTGATTGGAAAGCATGGTACCTTGATTAAGTCAATCCAGGAGAACTGTGGTGCATCAGTGCGGGTTCAGTCTGGAGGTATACATCCTAAGCTTTGTCAAGAGTATTATTGATTATTACACTTTCTGCTTGATTTCACAACTGGACCTGTATGGATAGTTTTGACCCTCGAACCAGTTTTAACTGACTGTAGTCACATGATGATGTTTCTGGTGTTGCTATTATCATCAATTGATCTTGAGGTATCTTAATGGCAATGGTAGTAATCTTTACATTTTTCATGTCAACTGGTACAAGTTATTGAAATAACCAAATACCAAACTTGTTGCGACTTCTCAACAGTAATATGGGTTGTCCCACTCCGTGTTGGTTGACCTGCATTTACTTTAGAAAGATTTACTTTCCTTGTGATTTTGAGAGCTGGTTGGTTAAAGGTCTCAGGTTCTAGCCATCTGCCCTTATTTCTTCCACTTGAACATGAACGGCTTTGTCATTGATACTTCCATCCACAAAAGTTTGCATTGTTTTTCTTTTAAAGGAAATATACATTTGTCTTTCCCAATGAATGATTTTGTCATAGTTACAAGTAGCCTTGCATGATCAAATATTTTGCCTGTAAACTGGCTTGAAATCTTCCCAGATGAGCTGCCACTTTATGCAACCATGGATGAAAGAGTTGTAGACATCCAGGGTGAATGTTTGAAGGTTCTCAAAGGATTAGAAGCTGTAATTGGGCACCTCCGGAAATTTCTGGTTGATCATAGCATAATTCCTTTGTTCGAGCAAAATGTAAGCTTTTCACGTACTCTGTAAGTTAAATTTTTTTCCCTTTGTGGTTGGTTGTTCTGCCTATTGGTTAATAATAATTGGTTTTTTAGCTCAAGAATCAAGTTTCTCAAGAGCGTGCTGTGAATGCTTGGGGTGACAATACACAGTCATTGACCCATAATGTACACCATGCTGGGATCAACAATGATTATCCTCACTCAATGAGATGGGATCCGGTACATACTGATCGGGAACCTCCACCGGACCTGCCTTATCATCCCCAAGATCCACATTATCAACGCAGTGGGCTGTCAATGTATGGTCCAGATCCTTCTCATAGTGGCTTGCGTTCCATGGGATTGGGCCGCTCTGCTGGTGCTGTAGTTGCTCAGGTTTGTTATATTTAGTATTACCCATTCTGGTACTCATAATTGACATATGTCTGTCTGTATTCCTTTTTTGGCATTCTTAATTTCTAATTTCCATTAAAATTTAATATTTAAAAGAATATTAACAGTCATAATTCAATTCTGAACTCTATTAAGAATTAGTGATAAGGGCCTTTGTATCTAATAGCCACATAATTGTCTAAGAGTTTGTTTTCTGTTCATGTGTCTGTTTTACTTTGTCAAATATTAATTTTCATTGTTCATGCAATTTGCATAGTTAAATACTTTTAGAAAAAGGAGAGGGACATATGACATATGCAAGTTGGGCGTAATGTTTTCCGAAAACACATTTATTGTGGAAGGTTCCTCAACATTCACATCTTCTTGAGACTTGCTAAACTGTACATTTGCTGCAGATTTTGTTGCTTGAAATTTAACTTGAGAGAATGTCACAATTTACTATCTGCCTCCTAAAACCTAGAACTGTGTTTGAATTGTTCCATTGTCCAGATTTCACACACCATGCAAATTCCTCTAACCTATGCGGAACACATTATTGGTGTCGACGGGCAAAATATAACATATATTCGTCGTGCAAGTGGAGCAGTCCTCTCAGTTAATGAAAGTGTGGGAATTCCAGATGAGATTACAGTTGAGATCAAGGGTACCTCAAGTCAAGTTCAGTCTGCTCAGAGGCTAATCCAGGTAAGTAAAGAAGACTTGTCACCATATCATGGAAAAACAAATATTCATACATGTTTGTCTTTCAGGAATTCATAGCTGGTCATAGAGAACAAGCAGCAAGCGGCGGCTACGCAAGCCATGACGCAAGATCCCGGCCATCAGCATATTCTCATCATTCTGAAGCCACCACTGCATATCATCCATCAGCATCAACATTAACTTATTCTCATCATGGCGAAAGCGCCGCATATCATCCATCGTCATCTTATCCAGGGCAATTGAACAGTGGATATGGTTCTTCCTCTAGATTTGGAGGATATGGTGGAGGTGGCTATAGGTATTGAAGTTCAAAGTGACGACACCGCCGTGTTGAGAGATTTTACTAACATCGAGTTCCTTCAATACTGTAATTTGCAAATCATCGATGGACCAATGAATTTCAGTTAGTTTGTTAGGTCAGTTATGTATACTTGTAAAAGGCAGCTGTTTGTGGTTTCTTTTTTTTTTGGGAAGCTTGTTAAATTTTTTCATAATTATCAGGCCATTTTCAGAATCAGAAAATTGAGTGTTTACTCATAATTCACAAAAAAAAAGGTACTATAAATGCTTCAGAGAAGTTGGTATTTTCCCCAATATTTTGTTTTGTGTAACATTATTTAACAATGCAGAGCACCTCAAGTGAGATTCACAAAATTATGGGATTAAAAATTTTCTTTATTTTCTCTTGATTTAGGGTATTTTTTAATAGTTGGACAATTATAACTCTTAGTCATATTTATTTAAATTTAGTTTAAATAAATTTGCAATAGGTATTATGTATTTCTTTTAATACGATGAACATAATATTCTTCTTCTTCTTCACTCTTCCTCTATGAACATTTATTCATAATTATTTATTATTTTTTAAGTAAACTTGTTAATTTAATAATTATTTTTTTTTTTAAAAAAAAATGCTTATTGGTTTCCAATCAGTTTACAACTGATCCTGGATTAGACCTTATATTTTTGAAATCTTGGTTCCTCAACCACACAACACAAATATAATCACTTCAGTATTATATTATAAAATTATAATTTCTCACTCGGTATTCATTGCTTACATTCATTTTGAAAATAAAACATAATAAATACCAAACGATATAACATTAGTTTTGATAATCTGATTCAGAAACCCATCTCAATATCCTTAGTTTGATATTAATAAGTCTTTGAAATTAAATTAAGGCAAAATTAAAACTTTTGATCAAAAGTCATCATATTAATTAACAAATTAGTTACTCTGCCCGATTTGCCATTTAAGATAAACAAACAATTAAACAAGCCTTGCATTAAGATGAATTGAAAAGAATCAATCTTCCCAAATTTAGCAAACAGTGTATCATAATCATGTTACTTCAAGAACATTTACATCATACAAAACTTTCCTAGAATTATTCACATCACAACCTCTATAAAGTCATTAATAATGTACATAAAAAAAACAAATAAAAATTAGAATCAGAAGAAAACAACATTTGTTAGAAGCTTCAAAAGACAAACAAATCAAAATTTGGTTAGTAAATAGCAAGAAAGTATTGAAATAATTTATCAAAAAGTAAAATGACATAAATAACTTCAAAAGAGGTCCACACTAGACACTAGAAGGATATCTAAAGTTGAAGATCAATTTTCATCACTTTGCTAAAAATGCAGGCTAAGGTAAAAAAAGCTAATACTTTTGTTACTGTAATTTCCAAAGACTGAATTTTTTTTTTGTGGTCAAGTTGAATAAAAATGAAAATTAATCATGCCGTATATGCATTTAAAAAAGTTCCCAACCAAATGAGTAAGTTAAAGGTGAAGCTCTAAAAATCATTACACTATTTGCAGTATGGAACTCAAGTTTAGGGGCCCTTTTATTTATTTATATGTTTGTTTAACAACTAATTCATATATCATATACTGACATACATAAAAGTATTTCTTCATTCTTAATCAACTAAGGAGGTAATCTTGCCCAGACTGAAAACTTCAACTAGGAATTGATCTGGACGAACTATACTGCTTCAAACTCAAAACATTATCAGAATGGATCTGTACAAAATTGTTCCATCTTGGCCACAGTTGTAATTGATTTCCATAAATCCAAACTACCCTGCCAAATTTACCCAACATACAAGTCAGAAATTTATCCTTCAATTCGTACTCGAAGCACCAAATGACCAAAACTTAAACGAATAAAAAGCAGGCAAATGCATATGAGCCTCAAGCTTCCAGCATTCTGCAAATAAATGACACAACTTGCTGAGCAGTGCGTTAATAGTTTGGTGTATGGGGAGAGAGCTTGTCAGACTGAACTGTGGGGTTTCTATCCAGAAATACTGCACTACGGCCTATTTGATATTTTTTACCCCAAATGACTGAATAACTGAAATACCATAAAACAGGAAAGTTTAACATGAGTAATTTCCTACTCGAGAGCCAAAGTTGGTATCCTTCAATATCACTTTGTTACTATTCTTGGCTGTAGGATCTTTCTCTTCAATCATCTACGCATCGGATAAAGACATATCAATGAAATCTAAGTCTTCTGGTTCAAATCTATAACATAAAGATAGCCATACTAAACATGAAGGTCCTGACGCACCACACTCTGAGCAGGGAGAGCCCCAAGTAATATTTACGAGCTGAAACTAACATCACATGGACTAAGAAAAAGAATTGATGTACCTCAGACCTCAGTAATATATGCCTGATCCACCACCACCCATGTGCCTGCTACCACTGAAGCTATGACCAGGGTATGAGGCGGGGTAAGAGCTACCAGCTGCCTGCTAAGCAAAACAAAGTAAATAAATTTTTTTTTTTTTTAAAAAAAGTTTCAAATGGTTGTGCCTTCAAAGCAGTTGCCACTTGCCAAAGCTTACATCATGATCACGGGGAAGGTGACTACTAAAGCCTGTTGAGTGCATTCCACTAGCACCAATGCCGCTTGCAGAAACTAGGAAAAAAGGAAATACAAAATCAACATAGAGCATGTTTAGAGGTAAATGACATGCAACCCACGAGGAACAATTTAACATACCTCTACCATAGCTCATTCCCTGGTGTCTACCAGATAACACATGAGGATCGTGACCAGAAAAAGAAGCATGGCTGCTACCATATCTGGCATCAGACTGACCAAACCTGCACAAGCATGTTGAAGGTAACTTATATAAATTTTGTAATGAAAAGACAGATCACTACAAGCATTATGATACTGAACAACACGGACCTTTCAGCGTTAGCATTCTCATAACGAGCAACACGAGCACCAGCTCCATAATCTAAACGAGGCCTTGTGTGGCGCATGCTTGCATCAAAATAGGGAGGAGGGGCATAATCCTAAGGAAGAAGGAAATACTCATGAGACAAGGATTTGGAGAGAACATAAAACAAGAGAAACTACTCAATAAAATTGAGGGCAAAGTAATGCTCACAGGTGCTAAATATGGACGCTTAGATCCAGAAATAGGAACATAATCATGACTATCTCCCCTGTATGCAACACTAGGCCTTTCAGGTAGTTGTCCATATACATCGCCAGCATATGGTCTGTTGCCCATGACGCGAGGAGCACCACGTGGCACTATATCAGAATAACCTGATCCATGGGAAGAATAATCCTCCCTGTATGATGCTCTAGACCCATAGTCAACAGAAGCTATATTTCGAGGATTGAGCTCACCATGCCTATGATACTCTCGGTTCAAACTGTTATCAGGAACTGAGGCAAAATTGCACAAGCAAACCATGAGCCTTTTCATACATATGATTTCCACATGACAGTGAAACAGAAAAGAGATACATACCCAAAGGCCTCCTTTCATACGAACTCATAGGTGGAGCCATATTCAGTTGTCGAACATGAAAACCGAAATGCCTCTGCGATCCATGTCCTCTAGTAGGCACATCAAGAAACCTCTGCGGTCTGCTTGGATGCTGTGTGATTATATGAGCTGGGCGGTGATCCCAGGATGCATGAGCACGGCCTCGAAGGTCACCTTGGCTAGACCAAAAATCCCTTTGAGAACCAGTATTCACTCTCTCTTTTTTCACTGGCCTAGACAACCTAGCCCGGACTTTTTTCTGGAAAAAGAAATAATGACAGATAAGCATGTCCACATGAAAAGTAAGTCCAAAGCTAATGTGCAGCAGGACTACAATATAATACTCTAGGTGAAAATAGCTGACCTTGTTTTGACCTTCAACAAGTTCTTGTCCGTTGATACCCAGAACACATTTCACCGCATTGTCATGAGTATCAAAAGTGACAAACCCAAAATCCCGTCTCCTCGCACCAGGCATATTACGAGCAAGATCAACCTTTTTAATTTCACCAAATTCTTTGACATACCCCTTCAAATGATCCTCATCCCATCCAGCAGGTATACCATCAACAAAAACAGTCTTAACCTGGTTGGGAAAAAATGACACGGTAACCAGGAAACAGGACTATATAAGCTCTCATTACCACAGAATAATTCTTAAAATATATACGATGCATATAAGCATGATCAAAAAACAGGAATGAGAGCTGATCACTAAAGAGCAGAATCCATTAAATCCAGCCTTCTCAAAACCTGGTCCCTCACAGCTTAAAGCAAACAATGACCAGATCCAGTCGATGACCAAATTAAAGCAACCAAATCAATGCATGACTCAAAAACAGAAAGCATTCAGAAAAATGCTTCAACAAACCTGCGCCATGACTTCATCATCTGGTTCAAGAAAGGATTCTGCAAATGTAATTTTGGCTGGACGTGCAGTCCCAAACCTAGCACCACTCTTCTGCAACTGCCTATAAGCATATATAGCTTCCTTACGTGAAGTGAACTCTAAGAAAGCAAAGCCACGATTCATCCCAGCATTGTTAACATCTTCTAAAAGATTCAAATCTTCAAAACTCTCAATTCCATAACTCTTCAATGTATCCTTGAGCTGAATAACAATCAAAAGCAGGATTGGTTACTAATATAGAAGGAATACAAGAATTTCTTGCTAAGGATATAAACTATGAAGCAAACAGCCAAGCTTACATGTTCCTTTGTCCACGTTCTATGAATGTTGCCCAAGAATAATGTGTCACTGTCTTTGCTTGGGGCAACACCACATCGTTTTCCATTTACCTAGATCAAACAATTACCATTGAGTCATAGAATATTGATAGTGAAACTGGATTACAGATTCAACAAAAAATTATTCCAAAGTGACAGTCATACTATTGGATTCTTAAGCTCCAAAACTGCTCGTTTTGCTTGCTCTGCAGTTTCAAAACGCAGGAATGCAAATCCTTTATTCTTCTTGGTAAGGTGATTTCTCATCAACCTCACCTCCACAAGGTTGCCAACTGCTCCAAAGACTTTCTTAAGATCATCCTCAGTTGCATCTTTGTCTAGACCACCCACAAAGACCTCAAACTCCTTCTGCTTGCGATGCTCTTTATGTTGCTCTCCCAATTCCTTAGAATCCATGTTTCCTTTCTCATTCTCAGCATCCTCTCCATTATCCTTCACCTCCTCTTCAATCTCCTCTCCCATCTCCCCTTCCATTTCATCTACCATCTCTTCATCGACACTCTCCCAATCAGCCTCTTCATCACCTTCCTCAACATGCTCCTCTTGTCCTGCTTCATCTTCAATTTCCTTCTCCTCATACTCGGCAACGACTTCTTCATTTTCTGGTTCTTTATCCTCATGCAAATACTCTTTATCTGCATATAAAACATGAGTAAGCATAATGCACTCCGCCATCCGTCAGGAACACGTACTACATCTAAACAAGGAGAGCTAAAAGCAGATGATTTGTCATTCTTCAAGGATCACATTCGACAAAGAAAACGACATATTGCTTCCAACAAAAAACAGACCTGTCGCACTTCCAACAAAACAAATGAACATGTCTCGCATCTGACAAAATAAATAACCACACACAGACTAAAGTGAATATGAGCAAAACAAACACATGCAATCCATCAGAAGGACTGCCAAAGATCACAAACACATAAACGACAGAGAATACTCAAACCCGGGAAGAAAATTTAGCTCATCGAGAGTATAAAAATTCATATGCTGAAACACTAGACAGAACTAGAACAAGATAATCAACATACTCAAGTAACAATATATATCCCTGCTTTCAGAAGGCAAAGAAGTGGAGTACCATCAAATGAAAAACAAAACCGAATCATAAAAACCTAAAAAAGTAAGATCTTCATACTATCCAAAGACGGCAAGACCATTCAAACAGATAATGTGCATAGTCATTGAAAGATTAGAGATTAGTGACAACAGGAAAGGACCAATTTAACTACCGACAGCAACAACAGATCGATTACCATGAGAGAACGCCACCAAATTTCATATTTTTGATCAAGTGATAGAATTATACTCAATCAACAGGAACTAGAATCACAGAAAGACTAAACCTACTAATCCTAAAACATTCAACAAATTAAAACAAACAACAGAATCAAAGAAACAATTTTTCTCAAGATATACATACAAGAACCTCAATCCAAAAAACAAGCATTACCCAAAACAAAAAAATGAAAAAAAGATCTAAACCTTCAAAAGAATGAACATGAACAGCTTCAATCGCCTCACCGACCTCCTCCTGCTTCTCCTCCACAACATCATCCTCCAGAACCTCTTTGTGAGCATCAACGACAGGTTCCTCGACCTTAACCTCCTCTTTCACAACTCCACGGCGAGCAAAGGGCCTGGGGCCCGGAACAACAATCTTCTTCTTCCTTCCCATCACCTCAAATTCTCGCAAGGAGCCTCGATGATGGCGACCTCCACCGCTTTTCAGAGAAAATCCCTCAATCCAACAACTGAGAAAAGCACAGGAACCCTAGAAAATCTCCAAAATGTTTCCTATTTATAAGAAAACATAAGACGGCAGGGGTACTTTCGGAAATCAAATCCACATCGAAGTATGTTCTTTACTTTAATATTTTTTGAATAATCCTCTTTTTTTTTTTTAATTTTTAATTTTTTATTATTATGTAATTATTATATTTCTAGTCATTTAGACCATGATAAGAATGGATATTTTTAATGAATATTGGGGGAAAAAAATAATGCCAAAAATAGTTCAAGGGTAGTCATGGAAAAATCAGTGGAGAGTTGCTAAGTCACTTCCGAGTAACTTCAAATTTTTACCGTTATTTTTATATTATTTTTTTCATAGTATTTAATTTAATTAATTTTTTTTTATTTATTTTACAAAAGTCACAAGCGCCGCCTCCGCCTCCACAAACATATCCCGTCCCAATAAAAAAAAAATGTCAAAAGACAAACATATATAGTGGTGCACCAATTATAGTGGCTTAAAAACTATTAACTCTATGAGATACCCAGAAGATTTTATAATATTACTATAGTTTTATATACAGTGTCTGTAGTATATACACATTATTATAATAGTTTATCAACTCAAAAATTCAATATTGGATCTATTATTCATCATTTTCATAACATTCCACTGAATTAAATTACATATTCACTGCATTTTAACCAATTATTATTTTTACAAATTTTTGTAAAGAATCAAAGAGCCTATAAGAGTGTAAACAAATAATTATAAATTCAAAATTTTTTATAAAAAAATTACTCCTTAGAAAAATCTATCTTTATTAGCTCTTAATATCTGGTCCCAGTCTGTGCATCAACAATAAATAAAAGAAAAAAAAAAGAAACAAGTGATCAAAGATTGCCTTTGAATTGATATTAGTATCTGGAATCACAAAGATGCAACAATGGAGATTGAAGCTTTTCTCTTCAATGTCTACATGATAAACAATTGCTAGAACTATCTACAATGGAGATGGAAAAGCAGTTCATGTACAACATTGCCTGCTAAGTTCAAACACCAATTATCAATCAATTCACAGATATAACACATGTTAATACAACTACTGCTGGTTCATCAGTTGCTAGTTTCATCGGTTTTGAAATTTTCGGTGCAGAGTGGTGAGTTGTTTAGTGTTGTAATCAGTGTGGACTGATATGGTGAGAGAAGCATCCGGGGATCTGATTCGAGACTCAACAGCTTTGATCAGTGAGGCAGCAGTCGTCGGAGGAAGAATACCAGCACGTACAGATAATGCAGTTGCATGAACTTGAGGATTTGGACCTGATATATTTCCCGACGATGTGGCTAGAGATTGTGCGCCTGAATGAATTGCTGGTTCAGGTTGGTGAGCGGCTATTGATTGAGTGAAAGCAGCTGAATTGTAAGGAGAATCTCGGGATGATCCAATTGGAGTAGTTACAAGTGTGCAAGGACTTTTCAGAGGGCTTGATTCAGTAACTGGTGCCAAAGGAAAGTGAAAAGAAGATAAATTAGATATAAGTTTGCCACTGAATGAATATGATTTTGCAGAATAAATGCAATTTATGTATTGGTATCAAGCTCAATTAGAAGGATAAACCAATAAAAACCACTGCTCATTGTGAATTCAGTGTCACATATAACCAATTTTGGTAAAATCTCATGGGACTCATAATCAGTTGCTCTATGATATAATACTTGACAGATTACTTCCAGTAAACTTTCAGTTTATTAATAGAAAATGATAAAAAGTTTTTATAAACATAGTATATGCTTTTCATAGTGTAATTACAATGATCAAAGTCTCAAAAGCAGTATCTAAATAAGATATTTTCTTACCCTAAAAATTATAGTAGGACAGAAGTAATCATTGTCACAACCTGAACAAGTACCTGGTACACTTACTTTGGCAGGCATACAAAGTGCAGCTGGAAGTGCCGGAATAGCCACCACCTCTGTTTCACTCAGCCCGGGATGGATTGTTTTGCTCTCGTTTACTTAAGATATCGATTGGGCAGGGTCTAACTCCTGCAAATTTGGAAGGACAGATATCATTAGAGGTGAGCTATGCAAAGGTATATTTGAACCGGATTGAAACTCAATATCATGGAAGATATATATATATATATATATATTGTTTCTGCAAGATCAAGAGAATTTTGCTTGAATGGAAGGTATTCGTGAAAGAATTAGTACCTGCCATAGATAGATCCCCGAGTAGACTTCATACTAACCCTAAATATCAAACAAAACTTTAGTTTGTATTCTTATTTACTTCTTTACTAATTCCACTTACATGATGTGAAGCTTCAGACATTGTAAATTTCGTCTGACACAGCCCCTTCTTGTGCATATCTAAGGGCTTCATAACATAACTGGTTGTACAAAACAGTTATTGAGTCTCAAAGAATACCTTGCATTTCTGAACATCCACCAGTGTCCACTCCGGTACACACGGCACTTGCCTCTGGTAAGGCCAAAGATTTTCTGGTACTAATATCTGACTGAAGATGGACCAAATTCTTTGAAGTTCCTAAGGCAAAATTATGCTCCTTAACAAACCTTGTCACAACCCAATTTGCTGAAGTTAGTTTCTTTACAGCAATCATCACCTTACAGCCTATCCTTGTAATCGCCGTGGGACGCCTAACTTTCCCCTCATTGACAATGTCCTTTGTAATGCGCACTTCCCGGAAACCTTCTTTTGAACAAACAATCTGTCGAGAAATAATTGAATTATCACATCTTGACCTGCAATACTTGCTTACACGAGTACAGAAACCCATTATGCATAGCATAAATACTGTAAAATGTCCTCACAGCCTCTTCAGATTCAAATGCCATATCCCAAATCATGTCTTTTTCAGAGATCAGTGATTTTACTTTCGAATCATTGCCTTCACATGTTACCATCAATTCAACCTTTTTCTGTTATGTTCCTTTGTGAATCTGGTTATGACCCACTTTTTACAACCCACCCGAGTAACTGCTCGTTGCTGCTGTCTATGCTCACCATATACATCCTTCTTGACACGAACCTCACGAAAACCTTCTTTCGAACATACAAATCGTCTTGATTCAACAGAGTTATCGTGCCTCGATCGAGAGTACTTGCTAATATGTGTGTGGAAACCTATACGTCTAGTGTATGCACTATAGAATGTCCTCGCAGCTTCTTCGAAATCAAATTCAATCCCTTCACAAGGTTCTAATATTTCATCACTTTCAGATGCAATTAACTCCCTTCCATTAGAAACAACAAGCTTTTTATTAATGTCATGAGTAGAAGGATCAACTTCCATGGACACCATGCAAGCTTCTAGTTTATGATCTTTAACGCCAAAAGGCAATTGACTTTGTTCCTTTTCCATGTTAATCTAAATGCAAAGAAGAAGAGAAGTCACCATTTTCCTAAACTAAATCAGAACATTGTAATGAAATAAATTTACAAGGTTAGCCAGTGCATGCATGTAAATCCAAGAATCGAGAGCAGTAATATAGTTATATAGTGCAAATATAAACTAGATTTACATGACCTAACACACTTGAATGTTAGAATAAGTTCAAAAAAAATTTACATTTCTATTGAGTCTGGAGTAAAAACACCAAAATGCCATCAAAACCATGTTCCACCATCAATTAATAGCATAAATGAGCAAAGGTATATTTAAGAAAAAGACAGAAATAATAACTCAAGCTCATGAAACCAAAATCTATATTGGCCATGTTTTCCAACTCTCTTCCTACAACCAATAAGGAAGAAAAAACTCATCTTCTTGATTCCACCAAAATAAACAAATAAACAAAGTTTGGAGTCATTATCACTATTGTAAATCAATCCATTATCCAACTTTTTACTTTTTAATAATAGACGAAACGTCTTTTTTATATGAATATAAACCGTACCGAATAGTACTGGAATCCGAATATACAGTGTATATACTGTATAAAAATAATATAAAAATCCCGAATAAACAGTTTACAAACAGTATGATAAACAGTAAAATTTGAACCCAACCTTTACTTTCGAAGTAACACAAACAACACAGAAAAAAGAAAAAAAAACCCAAGAAATCCAAAAAGGCATCATCACCACATCTCAAAACTTCAAACTTTATGCAGCAAGGAAGAGCAAACAATCTCAAACTGAAACAAAAAGTAAAAGTAAAAAAACTGATGATCAAAGAGCTTCAAAACACAATCAAACCTTTGGTTTAAATCCTCAGAATCAACAATGAAACCAATTCCAGAGCCAGAGAGATCCATCACCATTCACCTCCGAAAGAGGATTCAAAGTGCGAGACCCCATGGATTCTAGCGCTCTAATCCACAGATATAGAGAGATATAGAAAGCGAAATAGACGGTGGAGATTCGCTCAAAACTCATATCTCAATAAAAGAATGGATCGACGGTTACCGTTTGATTAACGGTCAAGATCAGCAAGATGAATCTTAACCGTCCGTTGGTGAGACTGGGCCAGTGACCACCTTGATATTTATTATATATGTGCATTAATTCATACATATATAATACTCAATAAAACAAGTCATTGCTTTCAAATAATGAAAATAAATATGGGTTTCAAATAATGAAAACTGAAACAAAAATTGCAACAAAAGTATTTCATAATTGATAATCTTGAACATCAACAGCAAATGTAGTACTGCCTCCTTCACAGCATTCATGAAATCGAAGAAACTCGTGTTAATTATACAAGTCACACCTAAGATTGTTCATCAGAGGTTGATGAAATTGTTGCAGTACAAAATTTTGCGATTTTATAGCATCTATCTTTCGAACTTAACTAAAACAAAAAGTTCCGAGGACTAATATAAGTACGAAATCAGGAAATGAGTTTCATGCTTTTGAGTGTGTTTGTAACAAGTGTCAACTTTGCAGGAGCTTTTTCTTTGTAATCCTTCACCAAGGCTTCTGCTGTGAGATATTGTAGCTCGGGACTCTCTTTGTCTTCCTTGTTCCGGCCTTTAGTTATTTGGTTGATAGCAACGCTACACTGAAAAGAATTCCCGAAATAATATGAGTAAAACTGAAAGTATGACCACCATAGATGAGACACAAGCACTTTCTTAATCTTACCAAGCATAAGCCATACAGAGCTCTTGTGTTCTTCCCCCCGGTAAAATTAATGGCAGAAGCATAGTATTTTTTTGCCATTTGTAGATTTTCCAATCCACCCATCGTATAAAGAACCTATTAGACAACATACCAAGAGAATATGGGGTCAGAGTTCTAAAGTAGCACTACTGAGTAAAGCAATCATTCAATAGCAGCAAAAATTTGGAAGAGGACTCTGGTATTGAGACAAAAGATTTTGAAACAAATGGATGTAGCATGATAGATGTTTTCTTCAGAACAATGTAAAATATATGGAATTTCCTTGCCTCGGCGTAAGCTAGATGATGCAGAGGAACTGTTGGTTGGCATAATATTAGCTCCTCATAACAGTAGGCTGCTTGCTTGTACCTAATTAGTGGAAGAAATAATAAAACAGATAGTTACAAACAGAGTATATAGGATATGTTTCATTACATGAATGGTGATTAAAAGTGCCTCACATTTGAAGGGAAACATAAATCTCAGCAAGTTCTCTCCATGCATCCTGATCTGCCATAAATCTATCACATCCCACAACTTAATTAATGCATTGTAAAACCAAAAAGAAGCCAAAAAAAAAAGGGGAAAGAGTGACTATACCCTATACTCGAAGTAAAAGAGAAACCAGAGCTTACATTTCTAGGTACTTGTTCAGATATTCAACAGCGGTAGAAATGTTTCCTAGTGCCTTCGCCATGGCAATCATTCTCTTTTGTACAACCTATAAGAGAAAGTTAAAATTATTCTATGACAAGAAATCACAGAAGTTAATATCTTCCTAAAATCACATACAAAGAAATGTCAGTCCAAAAGAAATGCCTTCAAAATGCTGGAATTAATCATCTCTTCATGTTTGGCATAATTCTTTATTTTTACAAGAGTACATCTATATAAAACTAAACATTCATCATCCAAACCACAAGAAAAGAAAAGTCATTATTGATACTATTTCAGAAGCTTCCAATCTTACTTGATCATTTGGGTTCTCCTCTAAAAGGCGTCTGTAAGTTGTTTCAGCATCAGCCCATGCTCCATTTGCTTCAAGTAACATGCCTTCTAATCTGCCTAAGAATCATCACCAAATAATGAACATCCAGAAATAATAAATCGCTGATTGAGTTAGCATGCACAAAGCATATTCGTGCATTTGTATGTTAAAGAGGCTAAAGTTTTATTTGCCTCACACAGATATGCTGAATCAAAGAAGCATAATTTCAACTTGATATGAAAAAGAAAATGATGTTTTACCTTATCCATCAATATTGCAATTGATATTCAATAAATACTAAAAGCCCATTCCCAGATAGCATCTTATCCCAGAGTAATTCATTATCAGACAACTTTATCCACGATACAGATAAGAAACAAATTTCATTTGAAAAAAAAAAAATACAGAAATACAATTTCACATGATATATTATCTTATATTGTATTGGGTAATTACATATCTTCCACTCAAAGAGTAGTTACATAAAGTTATAATATCATTGTAAAAACTTTTAAAAGGAGGAGAATTTTCACCACTAAAAGGAGAACCGTAATTTGGTAGAAGTCCAGTGAGAAACCTCTCCATTGGCAACAGAATAACTAATTATTGATTGCTGGTTTGGCAATTGGCAAACATAGTGTATTACTAATGTTCGCATTCCATTCTAGTTCATATCAAGAACTAAAGGCTACTAAAAATGTTTTTAAGAAGGAAAGAAACAATAGATGATTAAACTTGCAAAGAACTTGTTGAGAACCACCCATTCCCATGTGGTAAATCTGCCAACCAACAAACGCAAAAGCACATAGTAATATATAAAGAAATAAATAAATTATTGATTTTCCATGTAGAACATTAAATTTTACTGCTTAGTAATTACGTATCAATTATAGCAACAAATATTATTTTTTACAATGAAGGTTTATTTTGGATCCAAGCAACACAAAAGATGTATATCAGAACATAGCAGCACTTACCAACCCTTGTGCTTCCAGGAAATTTATTTGAGAGAACTGATATACAATCCTGTGAAACAAGAAATTAGGCAAATTATGATGCATGCAAAAAATCAACAAGGATAAAACTTAAAACTACTTACATGATATAACCACAAGATATGTTGTCCTATAACACCTTTTCAACGAATGAGCACATTTGAGTAAAATATATAAAAAATAAGTTCCATTTTTCACATTATATATTAGACAAGAAGTATAAGGAGGGAAATTCAAACAAGTCAAAATGTTAATTAAGTAAATGATTGCTGAAATAAACCTCAACTAACTCCAGCCGAGGAAAAGCATGGTCTTCTGAACATGAAAGAAATAAGAAACTCAGAAACAAAATATGGACATTAAGAGTGAGAGTTCACCTTTGCAATATCCACCCTTTGGCAGTCCATAGCGGCAATAGCCACTTGCTCATAAAGAGTCCATTCTGCATCCAAAATTACAAAAGATTCAGTTTCCTGAAGTCTTTTCGTGCACAGTGAGTATATGGAGCATTATGCAGCGGCAATAATAATAAACATGCAATAATTGGTGGAGTAACAATCTAGCCGTTAAAGCCATTACACAACCTAGTTGACTTATCCTGATGGTAGGTAATTGGTATATGATTGTCTCTCTTGGTTGAATAACCATTAATCACAATCAACCTCATAGCATCTAAGGTAAATATTTTCTAAATAAAAAACATGAAAGAGGGCCTCCGTCAACAGAGTAAACCATAAGCATATCCACCATATGTTATTCCATCATCTATCATCAGAAAGGATGTGCTGCGCAAGCGTTTTGTAATCCATCACTACCACCTCACCACTTCAATACATGCCACTATTCAATTGTCACTATCAGTATAAAAAATTACTAATTGCTATTCAATCCAAATAGCGATCACCACTTCCATGGATATCAATTTGGCCTTCTGTTCCTATTTCCTATCAATCTCATACATACACAAGCACTGGTCTTTGCGTTCTAGTCTATTGTACACAGCAACCCACATACCTTGCTGTTTCAGCTCCCAACACTTTTATGTCACTTAACTCCTAAGTCGATCTTTATTTGCATCTATCATGCCAACTTTTAAGTGCCTTGTACATAATAAAAGCAGGGCACTGATGATGAAAATGAAAAATAAAAGGTTAACCAAAAACACGAAGCAGTGACAATTGATCTATATGGTTTTCGTAGCAGAGGCAAGTTTCCACTGTGTATAACCAGTAGACCACATACACCCAAACATAGTTACAAGATCAGAGCTTTCACCTTTGAAAAGCTTACCAAAAATCTCAAAACGAAATCTTTGCAAAAAAGAAAAAAAAAACCCAACTATTTACCGCGCGAACCAAACATCTATGATATACAGTTGAATTCTAATAACAGAACCACGAATGAAAAACGAGTATCTTGCAGTAGCGAATCAATCGAAAATTAATCCTTCAAACCTAGAAGCAAAAACAGATCAACTAATGAACATTAGAACAATCCAAATCCACGAAAGCAGGCAGTTTTGGGGACAAATCCTTCAAACGTGTTCAGATCTAGGAGCAATTAACCTCACCAAGAGCACCAGTACTAATGACTCCATGGTCAAAAGAAGAATTGAGGAAAAAAAGGCATCGATTCAAACCTTCAGTACCGAGGTTGGATCGGGCCTTGGGATTGTTGAGGATGAAGAGTCCGTGTTTGAGCACCTTGTCAGGGCGTCGAGCCTTGAGCTTGCGAACAAGGCAAAGGTACTCCCACGCACCACCACCGCCATTGTCGACCTGGCTCTCGATCCGATTCAGCTGCGCTTCCTCCGCCGCTCCCACCATCGCGATCGAAGTACTTCAATCCAACTCCGATCTCTCTCTCTCTCTCTTTTCCCCTTCGACAATGCGGGCCGGCGCTTTCTAAACTAAAAATATTATGCGCATATACCCTTGAAAATATTGATTTTTTTAAAAATATTTTTCATTGATTTTTTTTTCTTTTTCCGGGTAGATTTTTATGATTTTAATTTTATAATAATTTTTTACTCTTCCCTAATTGTTCCATGGCTATTTTCTGTTATGCTCTAATCTCTATATCCAATTTAAAATTATTATTATTTATTTATTTAATTATTCGTGTAAAAATAATATATTAAAAAAAATTGCACGAAAACAATAGAGGATTACAGTTTTTTCCCCTCAAAATATGTAATTAATAATAAATTAAATAAAAAGGTGGTTCATAAGGAAAAATTAAAAGTTCAGTGACAAAAAGCGAACAAGTCACAAGGATTATGAGATAATTTATCACAAATTTAATTTTAAATTGAAAAATATAATAAATGACATAGAATAGATATTCTAAATTTACAAAATTCTAAAAAAAAAGTCCCATAAAAAATAACAAATTATTTTTAATATTCTACTGCTAGACTAAGCCCAAGCCCAAAAAAGATTCTGGGCTGGATCTCATAAACACGTGCCAAACACGTGCCCAATCGTCGAACGAATACGAGCTTAATAAAGCTCAGAGCGAGAGAGAGAGAGAGAGAGAGAGAGAGAGTGTGTGTTCGAGTTCGAGAGAAGGATGGAAAGGGCGGCAATGGAGGTCATCGCCGATCGGCTCTCCGCCATGGATGACCTCTACTTTCCCCGTGCTTTCCTTGAAGGTGCTCACAACTCGGACCATCGGAAGGCCGCCCTTCTTGATCTCCTCATCCGCGATGCTCCGCTATTCCTCGGTACTAGTTTCATCCTCAATTTCAATCTGATTCTAATGAGAACCCTAGATCTTACTTGTTTTGTTGATTCGTAGAGAGATATGGATCTCGTCTCACGTCGGAGGAATTGAAGGGGTTCGATGTATTGGGGATGGATTATGAAGTGGGGTGGCATCTGAAGCGGATTCGGAGCGCGCGGGAGCCGACGGTGGAGGAGGTGAGGGTGAGGGTGGCGGCGGTGAAGAACCGGCGGCGGGCTCATATGGAGCGGCTGGTGCTTGCTGGGGAGTATTTCTCCGAGGATGCGATGCGGGAACGGGAGCCTTATTTGCACCATGAGCTTGTGGGGAGGTTCCAGGATCCAGTTGGGAGGGCGATGTCGCGTCCCGGGGAGAGGTGGTCGGAGACGCTTATGAGGAGGTGTGATGAGGCTGCGTTGGTGGAGAAGATTAGGGGCGAGCAGCAAAGGCGTGGGGTTGCTAGGAAAGATTGGGTTGGAGCTGCTGAAGAGGAAATGGAAGAGGAGGAGGAGGAGGAGGATGATGATGAAGAAGAAGAGGAGGAAGAGAAAGAGGGAAAGAAGGAAGAGGAAGAGAAGGATGAATTGAGCTCCTCGAAGGTAAAGTAGCAATTTGGCATGACTTCTCTTTCAATGCTACCTTTTTCCTTTCTTTCTTATGTTTACTGTTACTTACGAGAGATATTTTGTGAAATTCAATGTTTTTGATGATTAACAAACACAATTCGAGCAACTACTCACCAGATGAAAACTCTAAAAAGAAAAGCTAGTTTAAGGTTGTAAATTTTTTTTTTTTTTTTCTTTTTTTAATCTTTATAGAATTGGAATGTTAAGGTTTGTAGAATAAAGTATTTAGGTTCTAACATTTGTTCACCATTCTGAATTCAAGTTGGCTTCTGTTCAAACAATCTTGAAATAGGTATTTGTTCATTGTGGACTGGACATTTATTGCATGTTATGGTCTGCCTCTGGTATACTGGTGTGTGATTAGTACTAATCCTTTATTTTGATGCTCTGATTAATTGGTTATATGATTATGATAGCTTGGATGGAGTTAGTTGAATGAATGAATATGCCATGCTCAATCTTGTTGAGGAGCTGATGAATCAGGAAGTTGGCTGATGGTTAGTGTTATAAACTTATAATAATGGAGAATTTTTTGAGGACAGACAGACATTGGTTGCTGTTATTAAGATATTTTTGTGTCTTGGGGAAATGAACTGACGGACATAATAAGGGTATGCAAGGTGGATTTTTTGTTTTTTTTTAGTACTCCTTGTGGAATCATGTATGTTTACATGTTTAGAGAGTCCTGGATGATGAACAAATTAGGTCAATTATATCTACAAGTTCATGTTAATATGTTATAGCATGCTGTAGTTTTTGAGGACAGACAGACATTGGTTGCTGTTATTAAGATATTTTTGTGTCTTGGGGAAATGAACTGACGGACATAATAAGGGTATGCAAGGTGGATTTTTTGTTTTTTTTAGTACTCCTTGTGGAATCATGTATGTTTACATGTTTAGAGAGTCCTGGATGATGAACAAATTAGGTCAATTATATCTACAAGTTCATGTTAATATGTTATAGCATGCTGTTGTTTGTTCTGCCCAAGGTTTGAGCAGCAGGCAACATGAGGGGACAGTTAACAAAAATTCTTCAACCTTCTTCCCTGGTTATTCTGTACGTCAATTTTGCATTGGCTAATGGAACCTTCAGCATCCCATATAGATAGGTGTAAAAATAACCGTCTTCATGGCTGCCGCATATCCTTGTCAATCTTTGTACCTTCTAACCAATTTTCTTGCAAGTATTTTGCTGGCATTCCTCATTTTCAGTTTCTTTTTCAATCTCTGTAATTGTTTGTGTTGAACATACAATACCCTCCTTGATCCATCGCAATGCTTTTCTCATCAAGTGTCCGTTGTACTGCTCTAATTTCAATATGGCATCACTAATTCCTGATCTATGTGGCTCCTTTGTAATTATCAATAGGTAAGGAGTCTTACCTTATAGCTATGTGCCACCTTTGTAATCCTCAATAACTATGTGTTGTCAACATGTGACTGAATTTGAGAGTAGTTATCTTGAGTCACCAAGCGCCTTAGTTTGGTCAGCTCTGAGTTGCCCCGGGCACCAAGTTGAGCCCTTGCATTATTCTTAATGTATGATTATTTATGCCAGGCATGGATGTTGGGAGAAGTCTTGACCACTGTTTCTCACAACCCTGATGTTTCATCAACTTTTCTGGCAATCAATGCCATGCCTAAAATCATAGTGATTTATTGCGGAGTTTTTTGTTTTGCCCTAGTTCATTGGCAATATCTAATGACATTCTGTATGGAGTATTGTTCTACTTCCTTCTTATCTTATGCTTTTGAATCTGATGCAGGAACAAATTGATGGGGGTTCAAATGTCATCACAGCGCAGAGCTCCGGCGTAGAGTCCTTTGCACAAGCATTGTCTGAAGCAGAGCTAGAATATCATCTGGAACAGTTCACTCACATCATGCAACAGAAATTCCTGGCAGGAGAAGACACTGAATATTGGGACTACTCCAAAATAGATGATGATGAAAGACTGGATGATCATTGGATCAAGGAGGCCAATCAAGATGCTGAAGAGAAGTATTTTGATGAAGATGACTAACAAATACACTCAAATTTTCCCTTTCATCATGCTTTACTGACTAGTGTAAATAGCCAGGACTTGTGTCTCTATTCCATGATACCCAGAAAACACTCAAACTAGGTCATAAAATCTCTGTTTTCCATTTATTGGAGTTAGCTTGTGAAATCTTGTACATTTCTTCTATGCAAAATAATGATCTTATGCAAATGTTTATTCCATTAACACCATTGGATGAAATTAATATTCCATTTTCTCTCATGATGTTTATTACTGATCTATATAATTTTTTATAAAATAAATAAATCATAAATTTATTAAACAGAATAAAACAAGTACAAATAAAATAGATACTGGAACATAAAAAAAAGCGCCAGCCCGGAGAATAGATCTATATAATTTTTTTTTTAATGCAATTATCTAGACCTGATATTATTGGTGTTAATGATTAAAATAAGTGTCCAGTTTTTGTTCTTATAGACAAACTTTTGTTAATCAAATTTACTTATAAAAACCTAAATATATAATTTTAACATTTTGCATTTGTATAATTTTCTTATTTAACCAAAATAACTCAAAGCCATCTAGAAAATTATATTATGATTTATAAATAACTAAAACTAAATGACCATATTACCCTCGTCACCGAGGCATATCCACGATTTCACCCCTCTATCTCTATATCTCCCCGCCCGCCTTCTCTCGATTCTGACGAACCCCATGGTCTCCGCCCGTGATCCAAAACCCTAGAAATCTCCAGCCTCCAACGAAACCCTAGACTCAAACCCTCCATCAATTCTTTCCCCCCTTTCCTTTGATCGTCGCTGCCTTTGTTGCTCATGGTTTGCGTGCTTTTTCCTTGAAGATCTTGATGAAGGCTTTGTATTGATTCGAGTCTTTAGATATGTATAGGGATCGAGGAGTGAACGGCTCAAAGCCGGAAGCCAGCCCTTTGGACAGGAAGAGGATCAACAATGTCCTTGATAGGCACTTGGAGCGGGCCTCGTCGTCGACCACGAAGGGTTTGAATGGTAAGGAGAAGGAGCGGCTCCCCCTGACGTTGCCTGCCGCTGGGAAGCGCCCGGACCACCGCGACCAGCATCCTTCCCTTTCTAAGAACAAGTGCTCCGAGGGTTTGCTTCCCTTTTATTTTTGAAAGATTTGGATTATTTTGGAGGATTAATTGGTACGATAGACTGAAAGATTTAGGTCCTGTCTCTATGTTTCTTCTTTTTTAGGATTAACGTTTGATATATATGTATATATACCGGAATGGAATTGATTTATGTGAATTCTATGAGTTGGGAAATTCAAAACTTTTCGAGAGAAGGAAAAAAAAAATTACTTTTTGATTTTTCTGATTTTCTTTTGGTAGTGAAGACCTTGATTTTTCTGGTTTTCTATAGGTACTATAGGTAGTGAAGAGCTTGTCATTTCCTGGTCATCAACCATTGTTTTGTATGATTAGTGTTTTTGGTTCTGAGCTAAGAATCAAGATGTAACAATGCCTATTGTTTTAAGTGTTGAAAAATCTCTTTTTTCAGTATGCATTTTAATCTGCTTGTCTCTGTTGTCTTTCCGTGCTGCAGACGAATCTGATACTGACAGTGAAGAGTCAGATGTTAGTGGTTCTGATGGAGAGGACACTTCTTGGATTTCTTGGTTTTGTAACCTGAAAGGGAATGAGTTCTTTTGTGAAATTGATGAGGAGTATATACAAGATGATTTCAACCTATGTGGACTGAGCGGTCAAGTTCCCTACTATGATTATGCTCTTGATCTGATATTGGATGTTGAATCCTCCCATGGTGAGGAACTCATACTTTTGTTTATCAGCAGTATAAGTTAAATTTAACTTGTCTTTCCTGAAAACACTATGTCGGGGGTCCATTTGTTAATATTTGGTTCTTCATACCCTCATACGTTATGTTCATTTGTGGTTTTGATTTTTATATATGGCTTTGAATTCTTGCTTCATCTGGAATGGCTGGTTGCATATGTTGCAATGGCTTCCATATTCACTCATTTTGGTGAATAGATTTCTTAGAATGTGAACTAGCAAATTACTACTAATTGCATTTTGAAATTCCTGTATGCTTATTTGTTGTTTGTCTCCTTGCAATTTTCATTGTATGTTTAATTGCCATGAGGACTTAATATGATTGAAAACCCCATGAAATAAGCTAATTTTGGACAGACAGTTGGTGTGTAGATCAATCTCAGGCAAATAACTAGAGAAGTTCTCATAATGACAATGATGGCTGTGATACTAATAAATGGAAGAACCTGTCTATTAATAAAAAGAATTAAAGTGAATGCCTGTAAAGTTTGAATGAATTTGTTGTGGTCAGGCAATTATATTTTCATGAAGCATCAGTTGATAAAGCATGTGAATAAACACTTAAACAAGAAGATAGCATTCTTTTTTTCATGTTAAATCAATCAGTTGATCAACGTGGACAAATTATGGGAAAGACTTTCTGGTATATTAGACAGGAAAGCCATTAGCTTGCATCTTAATTTGGGAATGATGATTGTACTGATTTGGGTCTCCGTGTTTTGTATGCTTTGTATTTTTTATTTCTTGTTTGGAATTTATGATGGTATGTCATAAGCTTTGGCCTCTTGGTCAATTTACACCCGGATGATATCATTATTGTGTATGGGTGAGAATCACATTAGTTTGAGCTTTTTTGTAAGACAACTTTGGAGGAAACAAATTGATGCAGAGTAGCTTTTTTCATATTATTAGTATTATTTATTTGCTATTTTTTAGTACTTGTAGAGAATTTTAGTTTTTTTTTCCAGTTCGATGGGATAAATGTTTTCAAATTTAGGAACATTTTCATAGAAATATTCAACATTGGAAGTCTTATTATTGAAGATTTGTATGGCGGATCATGAATTGCTTCATTGTGTTCTTTTTAACGTCTGTGCAAGTCATATTAACTTGACAGAGTAACTTCCTAATGTATATTTAGTTACGATCTGTTTGTATTCTAGTACAGAAATATTTGCTTCTATGGATGTCTAGTTCTGTATCTTTACTTATATCTATAAAAAATTTGTTGACTCGCAAATAAACAGGTGATATGCTCACTGAGGAACAAAATGAGATGATTGAGTCTGCGGCAGAGATGCTGTATGGTTTGATTCATGTCCGATACATACTAACTGGTAGAGGGATGGCTGCAATGGTATGTTCCAGAATATGTGTTATTTTTCATTTTCCTTCTCTAGCTGTGCTGTTTTCTTGGCTTTCCAAGATTGAATTTATGTTGAATCTGCAGCTAGAGAAGTTTAAGAACTATGATTTTGGAAGATGCCCTAGGGTGCATTGTTCCAGCCAGCCCTGCCTTCCAGTGGGTCAATCTGACATTCCTCGCTCGAGCACAGTAAAGATATACTGTCCCAAATGTGAAGATATACATTACCCAAGGTCCAAATACCAAGGCAGTATCCTTTTATTCTCACATTTATTGAATCTTTTAATTTTTCCTGTTACAGATATATACTGCCTCTTTTGTGAATGATCTCATAACTTTCAAAATTTGCAAATTTACTTTTTTATTTTCTCATTAACTTTGTCAGGACTCTCCAATAGAAATATTGTCGGGTCCCTTTTTCACATTAATATATGTAAACACATTAGAAGAAATGTTTTCCAACACAATTCAAATGCCAAACCATTCAAATTGATCAATGGCATCTAAATTGTGAGACAAAAGTCACTTCATGTAACCTATTGATATAGCTGTGAATTTATGCCTCGCGCAAAAGGAAGCAAAATATATGGATCGACCCCATTGTCTCCACCCCGTAGGAACTACAAGATCCCGCACCCAACACACACACACACTCATATATGTTGATAGTGTGTTATTTCGGTTTATCTTTTATTTATCTTGAAATTTCTTGACAATGCTAGATATTGATGGGGCGTATTTTGGAACTACTTTTCCTCATTTATTTCTGATGACCTATGGGCACCTCAATCCGCAGAAACCTTCTCAACAATATGTTCCAAGAGTTTTTGGTTTTAAAGTTAGAAAGACCTAAAATTGAAGGTAAGGTTGACTGAGCATAGCATTTCCCTGGGCAGGTTGCTGCTCATATATTGAAGGAGATCATCTGGAACGACGAGGACCCTGATTTGCTACCGGTGTATCTCAACCATTCTGTTTTCCACACTTGCCCTCACCTAAGTTTGGTCCATCTTTATTAAAACTATTTTAGGGCTGAGATTTCTTTGCAATTCATTTTTAACCTATTTTATCAATTTCAATCTTGTCATTCTTATTCCACCCATGAGTGTATGCAAATCCTGTTGAGTTGATTGTCTTCCTTGCATTGAAATTATTTCTTGTTGTATTGAGTATGCATCCGGAAAAAAAAAAAAGAAAACCTAGGAAATACTATTGGTGCTTTCTTAAGCCCTTTTGCTCTGAACTTAGACCAGAAACATATGCATTTACCTGGAGGTCATTGGATACTTATTTATCATCATTGATGTGTCTTTTTTTTTAGCTTAATGCATGATTAAGCAGTCGTTGATGTGGTAGAGGACACGTCCATTTTATATTGCTCTGTTTCAGTTGTCACTTTTGTCTTTATCTGTGTGATTGGCCTGAAGCTCAACTCTTGTTTCTCGTGTTGTCAACTGGCAGCTAAGCATTGGCTATCTCTAATTCCTAGTACTTTTCATTAATTATTCTAGCTTATCTGTTCGCTTATGTGTTTTGGCATTAATTAAGTAGTGTCTTATTTCTTGGATTAAAGACCAATTGTGTTAGAAAAATCTTGGTGCAATTAACTTCAAAATCAAGAATAAAGAGTGCCTTTTATTAGATTTGGAAAATATGTTGGCTTTGAGATTTTTGTAGTAGCATGAATTTGTATTTGGAAGGAAATGTTTTGTTTTGTCAATACCACATCTTTAAATAGTTGAGGGGGTTCATATTCTATTTTTGATTTGTTCATATTTTTTAAAATAAAAAAATTAATGAGTTAATTTTATTTTTTAATTAATATATCAATGTTTATCAATAAATATTAATACAATATCTTATAGCAATAGTTAATGATTGTTTGTGTATTTAATTTGATTTTTGATAAAAAAAAAAAAACACTATTACTCCATGTTATTCTGTATGAAGCCTAACAATTAATTTTTTAAAATAAAAATACACAGATATTTGCCTTTTTTAAAGAATAAGACCAAGCATTAGAAAAGCAACAGGTATTCCTGTCTTATCCTGATCAATCTCTATCTACTTCTTGTGATTATTCAGTGTTACACATCATCACATCATACACCCCCTTCCTTTAATTATCATTCCAAAAACAAATTTATAATTTCACTCTACTTCCAAAATAATCATTATATATATATACATATAATTAAAATAAAAAAAATAATTATATAAATGGCCCACGGCCCAAGAACAACAACAAGAAGAAGAAGAAGAAGAAGTGATCCCATCTTCTTCATCCGCATCATCTTCATCAGATCCAATCATCATAAAAATCATCAGCAAAAGAGTCATCATCATCATCATCATCATCTTCATCTCATGCCATCCTTTGTTGTTCTAATGCCGCCATTATCCTCCTTCTTCTCCTTCTTCAGATGCATCATCTCAAGCTTTCAGAACCCCAGATCCGAAAACCCAGCATCTCTCCTTCCATCATGACTCCTCTTTCTCCCCCTTCTCCTTCTCCTCTCCCTCTCCTCCCCCACCACCACCACCACCGTCGCCGCCGCCTCCTCCTCCTTCTCCTCCTCCTTTCTTTTCCCATCCTCTACCTCCTTTTCTACTCCTCTTCCTCTTCCCTTCTCTTCGACCTCCTCTCCGCTCTCGCCCTCTCCTCCGCTGCTCTCCTTGTCTTCTCCGTCTCCCTCCCTCTTTTCCCCTCTATCCCCTCTCTTCGCCTTCTTCTCTCCCGCTCCTCCGCCGCCTCGCTCCTCCCCATCCACCGCTCCCGCCACCGCCGCCGCAGCTCACCTCCCCCTGTCCTCTGGTCCATCGGCAGCGAAAAACCCTCCCGCGATTCCTCTGACGCTAAGCGCCACTCCTCAGGCTCCTTCGTCCAGGCCTACAGTAACGGCGACGTCTATGAGGGCGAGGTTCATAAGGGCAAGTGCTCCGGTAGCGGCGTCTACTACTACTACATGAGTGGCCGCTATGAGGGCAATTGGGTTGACGATAAGTATGATGGTTATGGCGTCGAGACTTGGGCTCGCGGGAGCCGGTATCGCGGCCAGTACCGCCAGGGCCTCCGCCATGGTTTTGGGGTCTATCGGTTCTACACTGGCGATGTGTATGCTGGAGAGTGGTCCAATGGGCAGAGCCATGGTGTTGGCGTGCATACTTGTGAGGATGGGAGTCGCTATGTTGGGGAGTTCAAGTGGGGTGTCAAGCATGGCCTTGGCCACTATCATTTCAGGTGGGAAATTTTTGATTAGTTTTCAACACTTTCTTCATGATTTATTCAGATTTGGTTATTAATTTGCTTGTTTTTTTTTCCCTTGATCTTGATGTATTCTTCTTTCAATAGTGTGTATTTTTAGGTGCTTTGAGACTTGAGTTGTTGATCTCTTGTATGACATTTTTCTTATTGATTGAAATTTTTGTTTTCGCTGTATAGCATGTGGCAAATTATTTTTTTGACTGTGAAATGAGAGGTTTGTTGGAACTATTGGGTTATCATTTCTCATATGAAACTGATAGAAAAGAACAAAATATAGTTGATGGCCATTAGGATGTGGTTTGTCCCATGAAGTTCTGTGTGAATATTTGCATTGAGTTTGATCATCAGTCTACTCGTTTTAATTAAATGCATGAATCATTTGGCCATTTATTTGTTAATGCTGATGGTTATAAAGAAAACTTGATTTTTGAATCATTGATGAAATTGTCTTGTCTTCTTTTCTGGTTCTTATAATAAATTATGTGGGATTTGGTTCTTGTAAAGTGAAAATTAGGGATTTGGTTCTTATTCATAGATTGATTTTTTTAGTTATGGCCCCATAGCAGAATATTTGTAGGAAGGTGTTTATGGAGGAATAATGAGCATCCATAATTTCTCGCTTTTTTTTTTGCCTATTAGAGTATCTTGTAGTTATGGCTACCTGATGCGCAGGCCCTAAGTTGGTGCCTATTGACTTTTGACATTGATTGAATCTTGACCGAGTTCAGGGGTAGAGAAGCTTGATGGTTAAGTATGGACCAATTTGTATCATGGCATATATGCTTGGTTGATCCTAGATTGGAAATTGGTGCCTTGACCAAAGTCAGGATGTAGAAGCTTCATGGCTAAGTGTCTACCAATTTAATTATGACATATACTAAGTTGATTCGAGATTGGAAACTGGTGTACAAATGTGAGAATTAAGAGCCAAACAGTTGTTAAAATTTTAAACTGCATACATTAGTAGAAAATACTCGCTTTTTAAAGTCAAAGCCTATTGTTCAAATTAATGGCGGTGAAATTGTCAGATTGTTTTGTGCACGAATTCAAATCATGGGAGGACGTTTCAAACACTTCTTAATGTGGGTGAGAATTTTCATTTTACGGAAAGGCAAAAGTATAAGTATAGCTTGCTTGGTTAGTGGGATATGCCTTTGTCCATTGGGGCAGTCATGGTATGTTTATATAGAAGGTAATATGCTGCAGACACAATTTTTGCACCTTACGAATTGAGTGACTTGCTTTTAGTTTTTTATTTTTAGTTTTTAGGGGAGAATCTATGTTGATTTCTATGGTAAGAGCGTCAACAATCCTGTCTGAGTTTACCATGATGCTAAGGTAAAAAGTCTTGAATGAGGCTGCTTCATGTATAACATATGCCAGCAAAATTTTCTGTCCACATATTTGTTTTTGCAATAGGAATTTAACCTTTTAGGATGCTGTCAATGAGGAAATGAAATAGCTTCGTTATATAACAAAACACATGTGAGAGATACCTGAGCCTCTAGAGCTAACATTATGTCTGTACTTATGTATGCAGAAATGGGGACACCTATGCTGGAGAGTATTTTGCAGATAAAATGCACGGGTTTGGAGTCTATAGTTTTGCAAATGGGCATCGATATGAGGGTGCCTGGCATGAAGGAAGGAGGCAAGGCCTAGGGATGTACACCTTCAGAAATGGAGAAACGCAGTCCGGTCACTGGCAAAACGGTGTTCTTGATACTTTGAGCACTCAGAACTCCCTTCCTGGCTCACCAATTGCTGTGAATCATTCAAGAGTACTCAACACTGTGCAGGTAATAACAACATATCATAAAAGTTTGGTTCCAATAAGGTCTTAGAAACTCTAAACTTGAAATTCAAAACGATCACTGTGAACACATGCAACACAATTATTATATTAACTTCAAACATGTTAATATCTTGTCTCTTCAGGAAGCACGACGGGCAGCAGGGAAAGCATATGATGTACCCAGGGTTGATGACAGGGTAAACAAAGCTGTGGCAGCCGCGAACCAATCTGCCAATGCAGCAAGAGTTGCAGCTGTGAAAGCTGTTCAAAAGCGAGTCCCGAATAATGGTGATGACTTTCCGACTCCAATCGTGTGACTAAAACAGTTTTCCCTTTTATGCAACAGCATTAGACATCTTCTCTAAGAGTAATCATAATCCAAGAGAGCAGCATAGAATTCTCCGGCATAATTGCAGTATAGCAACGGACCTTGTTGTTTTCTCTTAAGCTCTTTTACAGATAGTTTTACATAAAGGAGTGCTGTCTTTTGTCGCTCTCGGGTTGTCGAAGAAGACAACGGATCGAGTGGCATTGTTTGTTTTTCGTGGTTGTTCTTTTCTTTATATTTTTCTAATTTTGTTTTCTCTAAATGTAACATGTAAATATGTTTTGAGTGATCATTCTGAGGTGAAAGTGCCACTGAGGTGAAATAGCAGGGTCTCTCCTCTAATCTGTAAAGTGTTTCTGTAAGTCAATTTGGTGTTGTATGTGAAAATGGAAACAGTTTATTAGTATCAATCATCATTAATCGCATGATTTTTCTTTCTTTTTATCAATTTTTATACTAATTTTTTTTTTCATATTTCCATATGAAGGACTTCCATGAAACTTGTTATAAATATGTATCTTTATATAAATTTTTAATAAATGAGATTTCGTTAAAACGAGGGGTTGTTTTCATAAATTTTCCAATAAAAATAAAACTCAAGTCCGCTTCTATATAAAGCCCGGTCACCATCTGAATGATGTTTGGATCGATCCTTTACCCAATCCCCGATTTCTCTTTTTAGCTCTCCAAACCCTCCGCTATTACTCCTCTTCTCCGGCGCCGGGGATCGTTAGCCGCCGGCGGGAGCCAATCCTAGGGTTCCGATTTCGCCCCCTTAGTCTTCTCTCTTATCTGTGCGTCTGGGCTGATCGATTTCGATGAAAGGATCGTCACAGGACCTCTCGGTATACGACTTCGATGAGGAGGAGGCGGCTGTGGAAGCGGCCTCCGGGAAACTCATGCGACGTTTCGTCTCCAAGCTTCCAAGTAAGAACGACGACGCCATCAACAAGTATGCCTTCCTCCAGGCCTGTAAGCACTTCTAATCTTCAAAACCCTAGTTTCTGATTCTAGTTGATTCGCTCTTCGCGACGGTAAATGAGATTCAGGTTTTAATGGATGCATCGAGTGCCTTCTTCATGGGAAGTTTATGCTTTGCTTGAGGTGTGAGTGGCAAGAAATTAGTTTTTGATTTTTTATAGTTATGTTTTTGGGGTTTTCATGTGCACTTAGCTGTAAGGTAGGGAAATGAGTGGCATTTGAAATTTCTTTCTCTCTTTATTTGTCTTTGTTGTTTTTTTCTTATTGTTGCCATTTGTCAATTGTAGTTGTTTTGATCTGTTGAGAGCCAGAAGTTTGTGAACACCCTATGACTAAACTCTTTGAATATCGTGGAATGGCCGTTTGTCCTTAGTGAGGATTTTGGTGATCGAGGAATCAGCACTTGTTGTTTGGCTAGCAGTAGTGGTGGAAGTCGTATGCATTTATTTCTATCTGTTTCTTTTCTGCCTAATATATATATGATACTAACTTTTTTGAGCACCATTTTGCTCAGTTTGGTTCCTATTAATGTAAGTTGTTTACCCACATTGCTATTTTCATGTGGACAAGTTCATTTGTGCAGTATCCGCTCATTGCTTCACCTCTAGTCAGTATTTCGTGGAGGCTGCTATGACATAGTCTGTTTAATAGTCTAGCAGTAGAAGTTTGTTTACTTGGATGGTGAAAATAATTTTTAATGATCCCTTTAAGTTTTAAAATTTTTGTTACTTTCATAGAAAATCATGCTTCAATCTTGTGATTGTATTTTCCTTTTTCCCTCTACTAATCAAATCCAAGTCTTCAGTTCTTGTTTCTGATTTCATCGTGGTTTTTCTCTTTCTTGCAGTTACATCTGGCATGAACAATGAGCAGAAGGATGTGACTGATATAATGTGCATGGATCTGCATGATAGAGATAATGCCGGTACCTCATTTGCCATAGATACGCCAGAAAGGAATCCTGCTTCAACAGAGGAGATTTCTGGGATGGATGCTATTGTGGCATCCTCCTCCAGCCATGATAACCATAACCATGCATGCGTAGATGAATATGAACAAGGAAGCTTATTAGGTGCGGATTCCCTGGTAGTGAGGGACAGTCTTGCAGAAATATCAGCAGAAAACAAACTGCTTGTTGAGGTTAGGTTCGGCTTTAATTATATTCAGTTTCTCTCAATATATAAGATCTTCATTGTCTGTGTTCTATTGACCTGTCAAACATCTTGTATTGACTTGGTGAAATTTCATGTCCCTCATGCATTTGTTTTAACAATTGCCTGCATTTGGAATTTTCTCAGAAAACACCAGTTAATGAGATCACTGATACTACTAATATTTAATTTTTTTTTTAACGAGCCTTACTGTGTAATTTTCATTATAATCTTGTTGTATGATTTTTCCCAGAGGAAAGCAGTAGATCTGACTTCTGATGATGAAGATGAAAGCTGGACGTCATCCAGATCCCCTTCAACTCCTTCCTCAGATCTTGAAGAGAATAGAGGTGCTGCTTGTTTCTTACCTTTTCTGGCCTTTGTGTTAGTTCTTGCTCACAAGGTCCTGATATCTTATTTCAGGTGATTTAAACTGCTTTGCTTCTTATAGTTGTTGCCCCACATTTGAAGACATGGTAAGTATATTAATTGCTAACCACTACTGTGTTATATGTTAGGCCTGATATATTTTGCTATGCATAATCTCCTTTTTTTTTTTTTAATTTTGAAAAATGATCTATACTTATCTTCTCTAGTATGTTTATTAGTAACTAATCCATCTATTGTTATATGTCTTTCATTAGAATCTGTAAGCTCATCATTGAATTATTTGATTTATTTCTCTACTCAATAGTATGTTGATGTTCTTGGACAGTGAGTTAGGTTTGTGTGGAAACCAAATTATGACATATATGCAGCTAGTAGGTCATCGTTAATAATAAAAAATTTGAAGCTCTGGAAACCTTTTCAAAGTGAATTCATTAATGTGAATTCTTCTTGAATGTGGTAGGATTGTTGAAGGTGCTTATCTAATTCATATTAAAAGAAGAAAATCACACTCTTCAGAAACATGTGTTTACAATAAATTTTAAATAAAATTTGGTAGTCTTTTGAGTTTTGGCCTAGATTATGCCTCAAAGCTGCTTATTGATTATTCTTTATTTTATTATCTCTTATTCGCTGCATGTATGCTTTCATTTAGTCACCCCTACATGTAACTGGCTTTCTTGAGACTTGCAGGAGAATGTTGAATCAGCAGTAACTGTTTTCGCCGATTATCTCATATATGAGAACATGTCCTATGGAGAATCTCAGATAACCTTCTTTTCAGATTGTATAAAGTTCGAATGTTATGATGCAAGAGCAAGTGATGAAAAAGTTGTTCTAAAATGGGAAATTACAGATGTAATTCATATCACCTGCCAGTGGAGCAGAAGTGTGAGTCCTAAACAGTACATTATGTGGTCTTTGCAATATATCTATGTGATCATTATCTTAGCATGACTTCATTATGTCAGGTTGATGCTGTTCTTATCAAGTTTCAGCTCGGTGCAACAGTGCCTGACACTGAGAAAATGCATGCTGCACCTGGTAAATATTTCTCATAAATAAATTCTCTTATATATTCATATCATTTTAGTTCTGTTTTTGCTCGATACTTAGGATGTGCTCTGTCTATTTTTTATTTTGTTAGTTCTATGGTTCAGCCTAATGTGTGAGTTGTTATAACTGTCCTTGTCTACTATGTTCTATACTAGTTAACAAAGGCTACCTTTTCCATGCTGCTGACCATGGATTGTTTATATTCTTGATATGGTTCTGATGCTTTCTGTTATGAATTCCTTCTTTGAGTTTTATAATTGGGTTACTGCAGCTCTTCTGTGTTTAGAACATACCTGCCTTTTAGGCATCTATAGACTTTGATTTGCTTGATAGTGTTCTTTTAATATTTCTCCCTTCTTTTTTATGGTGCAAACTAATTGTGCCGCTGTCTTATATGTTTTATGCTAGAGGCAGCCGCCTAGATTAAAAACTTACATGCAATACTCTTTTTTGGTCTTGTTTTGAATAATGAAAAGATTTTGAAGTGATGAGTGGGCAACACTGTAACCATGATCAAATTGTTGCAGTACTTGCATTCCCATGGATTCTTGTATTACTGAAAGAGAAGACTCACGTACCTAGATCACTCTTTAAACTTGGTTATGTTTAGAATGCTTTTTAATCAGGCCTTGGTTGTGGTTAAGCGCATGTTAAATGAACAAAAAAAAGTCTATATCATTTAATAACTTGTTATGATTCTAAACTTTCCTTCTAAATTTGACAATGTTTGTACTCTTAGAATCCTGTAATGACAATAAAATTGATTTTTGAATAAATCCTTGCTTTCCTTATTTGTCTGAATATGGCTGATTGATACCTTTCAATGTTTTTATGTTTTGCACTCTGATGAGTTGCAAATATTTCTCTTTAGCAGTAGAAGCTTTAGATTTAATTCTACTGATTTCCTTTTTTTCTCACACATGCATATTCTCATGGGCATGCAATTGTTATCACGTGGTGTGAATTAAATGACAACTTGCCTGGTTTGTTATGTATGACGCTTTTATTTATTATGCATCATTAAGATTAAGCCTTCTCACTATATTTTTTGTCCTTTTACCACAGGCAATAAGGCTTTCTTTTTATCCTTGGGGAAAATTATAACATCTTTGTAAATTTCTTGTAGATGTGACGGAATTAACAATTTCTGTCGTTGATTCTTACTGGCCGGACAAGGAGCAAAAGATAATGTCTCTCTCAGCAAGTTACCAAGATGTATGGAATGCTCTTCCTGGGTAAGTTCCTGCATTCATTTTTGTTATTGTATTAAGTATACTTTTTCTACTTTGCATGTACCTGCAGTTGTCATATTTTGTAGTAGGCATTTTTTTTTCCCTCTATCTTCGTCATATGTTAAAGGGAATAGAGCCGCTTGATAATTTTGATTACTCTTTCCAAATGGACTTGACTGTCAATTTGTTCTGTATATTAAAATATCTTTTTTTCTGTTTTTATGTATCCTACTATATTTAGATAGTCTTGCTGAAGTGAGCTCTGACTTCTAACCTACATTTTCATTTTAATACTTTCAGTGCTTATTTCATGTAATTGTCACTTTTTGCACCATATTGGTTTAACTTTAATCATTTGATGTAGTTATTTTTCTTGTCTGTATTTGTATTGAGTGTTTGTGTTAACCTTGAATTGTTTGCAGTGATGGTTTGCCTTGGGATGATGAGGCCATTGGGCGAAATATGTGTCTCTCAAAGGATTACTTTGAAGAGTGAGTGAATTTTCTATCGCATAGAACTTTTTAATGTGGAATGGGAGAAACTTTGGCTTTTATTATCTATAGTGTATAAATGAACATTAGTTGCTTAAATGCTGTCTAAGGAGAGAGGAAAGCCTGTCTGCTCAATGATTTTGAACTATCTTTATAGTGACCTAAAAGAAAATTAGGAATACAACCAATTTAACATAATTATTTATAAGCTCATAATTTTATCAGTGCATTCTTGAACAATAGCTTGGTATTGTACCACAAAACAAACACAACTATGTAGTTAAATTGCAACTTCGGTTCTATATCTTATTGGAAATGGTAGTATGGTACCCTACCTCACTTTTTTCTCCCTGGTTGTAGGTCAGCTGAAACTCATGTCAACTTCAATTCTTTTATCAGCCAAAACCTTCTGATTCTTCATGCTCTTATGATAATCAATTGGTAGCATTCTTGCAAATGTTAAGCCCATTGATAATGCTAAGTTGCTTATTGAATGTGGATCTTTTATGAATCAAACATTATTTATATAAAGGCTCTTCTCTATAATTTAACACTGTAATAGACTCAAGGATTAAGGGCAACCCAGCTGATAAAGCTGACCTATGTGTGGTGATTGTATTCCTGATAATCTCTATTAGCTGAATTATTTGCTTTTTTTAATTTTTGATTATTTGTTATAGGATGGTCAAATCAACTATTGCTTAAGATTCTTTGCTTTATTATTATTATTATTATTATTATTATTAAGACTGCTCTTTTTGGAGTATGGTATCTCAACATATAGATTTGCTATAAATATCCTTTCCACATTTCTAGTAGAAATACTGTTTATGCCTATTTTTTATCATGACTTAATAACTAGGCATGATAATGATACTTTCTTGCTAACCATCCTCCTCCATTCATATTGCAAAGTATGTCGCATATGAATTTCTTTTGAAACCAAAATATGAAAAAGAAAGATTTTAAAAGAATTTCCACATTAGCTAATGATCTAACTTTTCATGGTTATTTATTTAGTTTATTATTGACCAGTTTATCATATTTTTTTTCTTAAACTATTGCTTTTTAATTCAGAGCAAGAGGGTATTCATTTATGATCTGCGAAGGCCTTGTTTTAAAATATTTATATTAACCAAGTGTGGCATACCAGAATTGCAGAGCCATTTGAAGATGTTGTATATCCCAAAGGAGATCCAGATGCTGTCTCCATAAGTAAGAGAGATATTGAGCTATTGCAACCGGATACTTTCATCAATGATACTATTATTGACTTCTACATCAAGTAAGTCAAATCACAATAAAGTTTTTTTTCCTTTTAATTTTTCATATCAGCGAACTGCTTAAGTTTAAAGGATTTTTCCCATTCAAGTTTTTAGATTCTACTAAAGCTATTCTCCTTTCTCTTCATTTAAGTTGTGTACAATATCTGGGAAAACCATTCATTAACTTGTCCAGATGATGGCTTGTCCAATTCTAACCAAGCTTCCATCAACTCCTTGACACTGTTTTTAAAAGATGAACAAAACTTCCTCAGTAAGAAAATTATATTATTCCAGGAAGCATCTTTCTTTTCTATATAATCTAGTTTGTGTAACCTCAACCTGTAGGAAGTAGCTTACCATCTAGTCATTGCTCCAAATGCAAAATTAAATTCAAGGAAAAGTGTAGTGGTTCTGAGTTTTGTAGTTCTTTTTTTCTTTTAAGCCCTCTTTTAAGCCATTATTTTTGCACCCTTTTAACCTCTTCTTTGCTTTGAAAGGGATTGGAATAAAAATAAGCAGTAATGCTGAGTCTGGTGCATGCTACCTTACTAAGAATTTTCTGGATCACATGCCTTTTATTTCATATGCGTTTTGACAATGTCGTTTATGTTATACATGAAGTCTACTTTCTAGGATTCTTGTTTTGTTAATTTAATATAATTTGCAGATACTTGAAGAACAATATTGAACCTACTGAGAAGCATAGGTTCCACTTCTTCAACAGTTTTTTCTTTCGTAAGCTAGCAGATCTTGACAAGAATCCTGGATGTAATTCAGAAGGCAGGGCAGCTTTTCTTCGTGTTCGTAAATGGACGCGAAAAGTGAATATTTTTGAGAAGGACTACATTTTCATCCCTGTTAACTTCAAGTAAAGATATTGTTTTCCTACGTTGCTCAATTTGTTGAGGTGTTTTTTCCAAATCCTAAGTACTTTTTGTTATCATTACAGCCTTCACTGGAGTTTGCTTGTAATTTGCCACCCAGGGGAAGTTACCAACTTGAAAGGCTAGTGTCATTTTTCTATGTGCAAGCTCTGGTAATGAGTTTCCATATTAAATGCATAATGGTCATCTGCTTCTTTCAGATGTTGACACGAAGGAATCTTCTAAAATCCCCTGTATATTGCATATGGATTCCATCAAGGGAAGTCATAGTGGCCTCAAGAATATCATTCAGAGGTTTGTTTCAAACTTTCAATATATGGAACTCAAGATAGTCTCATGGTATTTCCCTGTAAGCTGCATTATGCATGTAAAAGCTGTGAACTTATACATAATGTCCTGATTATGACAAACTATTTGTACGTAAATGATTATTATAGAGTATCTGGTTATCTATGTTATAGGAAAGAAAATTCTGTCAAAATTGTTTAAACCTATAGAATAAGTGTGGCATATATTTACATTATAGAATAGGAAACTTTCATGCTTTTGCTGAAGTTGTTTGAAAAGTCTAGATTCTTGGTGTTTATGATATAGAATCAGCACTATATTTCAAATTTGTATTTCTAGTTGTTGTACAATGACTATTATATTGTTACATACTTGTGATAGCTTATGGCTCTCCTTCCTGTTATGGTGTCTAGATATGTTTCACTTGATCTTTTATGCTTAGTATTGTCCAATCTTGGTGTTTAATTTTATTTGGTTATTGTCAGTTATCTGTGTGAGGAATGGAAGGAAAAACATCCAGAGTCTTCAGAAGATGATGCTTCAAAATTATCAAACCTAAGATTTGTCTCTTTAGAGGTTTGTCTGTTGCTTTTATTTGCTAATGTAGGACTAAGGGAGTTTCGACTGTATGGTGTTATATAATCTCTATTTGATATCTATTATGTGAATGTTGAAAACTATAAGTGTTCTGGTGTTAAAGCCAGTGCGATGTGAATGCTTTGCCCTTAAAAACATTATTTTGTTGATTGGAGCTCTTTCTCAGATGATATCATTTTGGATATTTACTTGACATTATTCAATATTATTGGTGTGGTAAGTTTATCCTGATGAAAGTGTTAATATTTTTGAGAATGGAAATTGTCATACTTATTATAGCTTGATTAAAGGTGATAATCTTTTTTATTTCTGGTTTTGAGAGTGTCATACTGACATCTTGCTTGAATTGTTTTGTGTCATTCAATTTTTTTCCCTGATAGATGGTTTCTCTAATGCCATTTAACATTTCATGTGTTACATGGAAATTGATTTTGAGAATCTGCAAAATGCATTACATGCACAATTTTATCTTTCATTTCAGTCTCTAGCTTTTTGGTGACATCTTTGCTCCAAAACTTTGTTTTCTATTCTTCATGGCGCATTTCAAACTTTGAATATTGGATTATCTATATGATATCTTTATTTTTCTTCACAAAATTGATAGCAGTGCTAGAATTCAAATTTGGGCCTCGGAAGTCCTTTGTAGATCTGCCCTTGTTTGTCTCATTCACTCTTCTTGTTTTGATTAATCCTGCGTAATTATATCTTATTATATTTATTTTGCAGAATATTTATTATGTTCGGTTTTTACTGTAAACTTGATGTGCTTATTCCCGGTTGATTTTGTGTTTTTAGTTACCACAGCAAGAGAATTCATTTGATTGCGGTCTCTTTTTGCTTCACTATGTGGAATTGTTTTTGAAGGAAGCCCCAGTTGATTTCAGCCCATTCAAGATGGTCAAAAAACATTCTAACTTTGTAAGCATCTTTATGTCCGAAACCCTATGCTATTAACAAAGTATGCACACTCATCTATTTGCTTTACGAATGCTCTTGTAGATCTTCCTTCTGTACCTTTGACCTGCTTTACTCTCTTGATGAATATGTTGCTTTTGTCAAGATAAAAGGTCTATACTACGTGAAGATGCTTAATTTACATGCTCTTATTTCTAATTGGTGGTTATAGTCACAAAAATCGAAGTGCATGTGAGGAGATTTGTCTAACCTCTCTTCCGTTTCATGAAGTGCATGTGAGATGCACTACTTTGGATATATATATATATATTAGCTAGATGTGCTGCAGTTGTCTTTGTTTCTAATGCCATTTATTACATATTTGATTTATGGATCAGTAAATTAATCCAATGATGTAGTGATGACAAAATAGTGGGCCAAACAATGAACAATGAATTTTAAGTTCATTGAGTCTCTAAAGATCTCTCTGATTAAATTAATTGTGGAGAGAGTGAGGTCAATAGGCATTTATGCATTAAGGCCGCTGGTTTCATGTCGTTGGAACTGATAATGAGAAGATGATCTTAGCCAATAAGCAACCTTGGTTATATTATAAGTTGCCTGCATATTATGGTGTAAAATGCATCATCTTTCTCTTTGAAGCCTCACATTTGCAGTTGAAATATGCTATGCAGAATGACTTTGTGTCTGAAAGGCCTCACAATACATTAGTTTCATGTGTTTGTAACTGTCTGTCAGCCCCTTCACAACCCTGTTTGATAATCAAAGTTTGGATACAGCATGATTACTCAAGTCCGGGATGAGCATAAATTTAGCTTTTGGTTTGTTAATAGCAAGTGTCATTTACCAACCATTCATGATCATGTAGGATATATTTACATTGCCAGATATACTGTAAAGAATTTTTCTTCTTGTGTTATGGTGTCCCAGTAAAAGAAGACATCATCGTTTTTGTCTGTGTGGTGTATAGTTGGGCGCCAAATGAAATTGGTATTGTTGTGAATAGTAGTGTGGAGAACCATGCCTGCATTGTATGGCCATCTTGGTTAATCTTAATATTATTTGATTTAGAATTTGCATATATTCTCTTTCCATTATTGTTATGTGTTTCTGGTTTTGTTCCAGCTCAATGTTGATTGGTTTTTGTCCGCTGAGGCTTCTCTTAAGCGCTCTTTCATCCGGAAATTGATTTATGAACTTTTGAAGGAGTCCTCTCATGAAGAAACTCCAGGTGCTTATGGTAGTAATCATCATCCAGTGGAAACTGAAGACAATGGTATTGATCAGGAACCTGCAAAATTTATTTCAGAGCAGTGTAAGAGTGCACATACAGGTAGTGATAATTCAGCTTGTTTCAGGACGGAAATTCTCTAGACATTCTCTCAACTTGTCTCTCACTGTTTGATGTATTAAAGAAACAAGTTCTGTTTTGCATGAATTTCTTGAGACAGGAAGAGTAGCAGCATTTTCGACAGAGTGTTCTGATCATGCTCCTGAGCTGACTGTGACCCTCCAGAAGTCTGAATGCACAATCTCCCCTATTGTGGTAGTTACTTCCCCAATTTGTTATTTTGTAGGTTTTTAATTTAAGCACCTTAATCCCCATGGCTGCATATCATTTGCTATGATTTCTTTCGTCCTATTGTTAGAATTTATTTCCTTAGTGTCGTTAAATGAGTTTATTTTTCAAAACGTTTCAAATTGCCTTTATATCATGGTGTTACATAGCTGCTTTGGGTCATTGGGCTGTGGGATCTCAATTTTGGTAATTCAAATTAACCTGAATGTTTTGAATTTATTTTCAACTGTTAAAACTTTTGATTAGATTTGCTCTTTTGTTTCTTATCGGAGGATGTTTGTTTGTCTTGCAATTGACCTTATTTCCTTGAATTAGCCATAATCCTGTGTATCTATCAACCTTACGCCAAAGCCAAGCCAATTCTTTGCTCTTGTGAGTAGGGATGTAAATGGGGCGGGCGGGGAATGGGATCCTCGTCTCCATCTCCGCTTTCCACGGGACGGGGATTCCCCGTCTCCAAATTCCCTGCGAGGGAAAAATTTTCCCCCACACTCCCCCACGGGGTCGGGGAATCTGTCCCCCACCAATTTTTTTATTACATAAAATTCTAATAATATTGTGTCAATATATATATATATATATATTAAAGTAGAAGACCTATTTGACACTTGTCAATTTCTCATAAAAATTTTACCAATATTATTTTAATAATATTAAAATATTTATAACGTAATACTAAATTATATTATTTTAAACTAATTTTTATTATTTTATCTCATAATATATAATAAAATTAATTTTTAAAAAATATTATGTCTTTAAAGTTGATAAATAGTTTATTTTATCTAATCTTAATTTTATCTTAATTTATATAAAAAAAAAATTATTAAATTTTTTTTAAATAATTATATTCGTACATCACACGGGAGTAACACTAGTATTACTAAAAGTTTAAAACATTATTAATAAATACCAAATATGTATATATATATATATATATTTTTAAAATTCAAATATTTGGTCCTTATAATCTTATAGTCATATTGAATTTTTAAAAAAAATAAATAAATAATTATATAAGTTATTTTCAATATATATATATATATATTATTAAAAATGGGGGAATCCTCCCAGTGGGGCGGGGAATGCCCTCCCCGCTCCTGTCCCGCGAGGCGGGGAGGGATTTTCTCCGGTTCCCGTTCCGGGGGTTATTTCGGGGAATTCCTGCCCCATTTACATCCATACTTGTGAGGGTGCATTTAGGTTGGGCGAATTTTGATATAGAGTATCTCACTTTATTTGTGGTGTTCTAATTTTAACTGAATATTCTTTAGAAGTTGGGAAACTTTGGCCTTCATGTTAGTTTTCACTTAAAAACAAAATATTTTCCCTAATGTTCTTTCTCATACCATTCTCATGTGTTTATGTTCTAGGAAAATGTGAATGCGAATGTTCAATCTGTTTCCCAAGTCATGGGCACAGACTTCTCAAGCCCAAATAGTGAAGATCTGGCCACCCAAATTTGTACAACATCATGCTCCATGAGAGATGTTGAAGTGCATGAGACATCCTGGAATTCTCTGCCAGAAAGAAATGAACCGGTGCAGGAGCATAATGTCGCATCTGATCAGCAAGTAGTGGAGAACCTTGGGCATAGTTCACCAGAGAATGACAGCTATGCCCCAGACAGCCGCACTTCTACCTCCAGCTATAAGCCAGAGAGTTCAGTTGAAGACTCACAATGCATCAATGGTTCTGTGGCCGATGAAGGGGAAAGCAACTGTGAAGGCAGTCAGGAAGCAGAAATCACCGGTAATGATGCCCAGGGTCATGAAGATCAGCAAGGAATTGAAACTGAAACTGAAATAGTAGTCAGAAGCTGTGATGGATCTGAGTCTGATGGCAGCAAGGGTAACAAGACAGATAACACCAAGGAAGAGGACAGGAATGCTGAAAATTGCCCTGAGGTTAACACTATCAATAATACTGAATCAGGTGGTGATTGTGATGGTCCTCCATCTCATCAAGACAACCTCATTGTATCGTCATCGTGTCAATACATCGAAGTCCCTGGTGATGATAGTTCTCAAGACGAAGATGGTGCGGCAGCTAGCAAGAAGAGAGATGAATCCGGGACAGAAGCTGATCAGCAGCCAAACAAACGTCAAAAGGTTATTCATCCTGCAGGTCGAAGACGGACCCGAAGTTTCACAAGAGATCATGAGCCCTGATGCTCTTCCAGCAATCTCAAGGTTTAAGCTGCTTTTGTATAATGTATAGGTATATATATATATTATATCTTTTGATAATTTGGATATAATTGGGTTGGTTTGTGCTTAGTATACTAGTTGTTATGTGGTGTATGTTATATTGGTATTGAGATGGTTTATTCTTAGAAAAAAAATTTTAATTCCCTTTCTTTTGTTAGAAAAATGTTTAAGTAATCAGGTGAAATGTTCCGATGCGTGGTACATTTTAAGTGTGTGTGTGTGTGTGTGTGTGTGTGCATATTGGATTAAAACCACCAGTAGCAGTGGTTTCTAATTAGCCGGTAATGACTAATGATTGGAGTGAGAGCTATCACACAGTACCTCTGAGCATATTATGTTTTTTCTCCGTGTATATTGGGAAAATAGGGGAAAATCAAAAGTTAATTATTCTTTTCTTATTTTCTTATTTTATTTGATTTGAACCTAAATGCCAAAAATAGCTTTAGAGGCTTCTTCTCAAATGCTGAGTCAGCACTTAGAAAAAAAAATTTGTATAAATTGTTTTATGAAACTCCAAAATATTTATAATTATTTTCTTATTTTTATGACTTTATGTGTGTATAAATTTACAAACCTCAACTTTTTACTTGAGAGAAGAACAAATTCCATTTTTATTTATTTTAATGAAATGAGACAAGCGTGGAGCTACCATTTATTATTATTATTATTATTATTATTATTATTATTATGAAAATGGTTCTACTGTCTAAATAAACACCCAACCAAAATAAATAAAAAATAAAGTTTCAACATCAGCAACTCACTTGAGCTTTGTTTTATTAGTCCAAAAAATCAGATGTTTCATTATTAGATTATATGTTATATTTAAGGTTTGTTTGGATCAGCTATAAGCTGATCCAAAAACACTTATTTTATAAGTTAGTGCTTATGATGATTTATTGGTGTTTGGATCAGCTTTTTTGGATAAGCTGAAGCTGTAAAATAAGCCCAAAAACAGCTTATTTTATAAACTACAAAAGACCAGCTTTTTTTATAAGCACTTAACTTATTCAAAAGTACTTTTTCCAAAAGTGCTTCTACAAAAGCCAAAAAACAGTACTTTTTTTATAACCTCATCCAAACAAGCTCTTAGCTTTTCCACGTAGAGTTGAAGTCTAGTCTATTTATTAATCCAATTAAGTAGATAAATGTTGAAGATTAACCACTTAGTCTTAAGAGTTAACCTACACGTAACAACACAATAGTAGCATTTTGTATAAATATATTCTGCCTTTATATAATTTTGGGAGAGGATGATGAAAATGAAACTCCTCATGTTATAATTTTGCAGATAAAAAAAATTATTAATGGGTTGGAGATAAAAAAAATTATTAATGTTTTAGCGAGACACCAGCCATCTGCTTCGCTAAAGCCTCCTAATTAGTGAGCATATTTTTTAACTCCAACAAGGTTGTTTGAGTTGGCTGGCAGCCATAAACTCACTATACTTAAGTTTAAGACCATTGATAATTATCCTCCTCATTCGCTGTTCACTGATCTTTCTCTTCAGGGGCGACTTGTGCAATCTCACTAAATCGTGACTTTACCTTGGTGAAGTACTGATCGATTGTCATACTTCCTTGCGAGATTGTCATGAGCTCGTTTTCAAGTAGCTAGAGTCGAGCATCATTCTTCTTGGAGAATAGTGTGGCGAGAGTGCCCCATGCTATCTTTGGTGTGGCAGCTTCCATGATATACTTCAACAGCTCATCTTTAATAGCTGTTCTAAGAACATACATTGCCTTACCGGCCTTGATGCGCCATTTTCGCAGGGCCTCATCTTTTGACTTCTCTACCGCCAAAGCCTTATTCTCCTTTGCTTTAGTGTCACTAGCAGCATTTGTCACTTCTTCAAAAATGACATCTGGTGGAGTCGTTTTCGACCAACCTCCCATAAGTCCTGTCCTTGCAGATAGGACTCTATGTAGGCATTCCAATTTATGTAATTATTATTGTTTAACTTCTTTAAACCAGCAGTCATACTTGTAAACTCTATGGCTGTATCTGGGTCACTTGACGTCCAACAAGCCTCCTTGACAGAATGTCGGTACTCCACTTACTCTGACTAGCGAACTTCTTGCAGCACTGGTGAACTCTTGATACTATGCTCGGACACTTGTTGACGGTTTGGCAGAATTGTCCTGGCAACCTTGCTCTGATACCAGAATTGTTAAGCGAAAAGAAAAATATTTTATTAAAGTTTTATATTTACAACACTATCTTTCTCTCACTATGTAGTCTCTCACTATGCACTCTCTCACTTATAGCACTCACTGAGCTCTTCACTCTTTTCTTACATGCTTTGGAGACATTGATTCATATTTATAGCCACCAAAGGTCGGTGGATAGATGGTTCTAGGTACTAAGGGCGTGTTTGGTTCGGAAGTGTTCCACCGAAGTGTCTGAAGTCCAGAAGTGGCACTTCAGTGGAAGTAAAGAGTTCAGGTGAAGTCCCTAGTTCAGTGTGTTTGGTTGTAGTGGGAAGTGTGACAACAATGATCAGTTCTGGTGTTTGGACAAAGGAAGTGAAAGTCCGAAACTGGTCACTTCGGGAGTTCATGGTATTTGGTTTGCACAGAAGTGGAGATCCAATCACCACTTCAGTATATGGTGAGCTTACCCCTTCATGTATGTGGGAAGAATGTGTTATATTTTTTAATTTTTTAATTTTTATTTTTATTTTTATTTTTTTGGGTTTGTTTGTTGATTTGTTTTGTAATTTAAATTTAAATTTTAAACTTAATTTATAATTGTATTTATTTATTTATTTATTTTAAATTTTGTTTGTTGATTGGTTTCCTATTTAAATTTTGTTGTACATTTACATCTTAAACTTATTTTTGTAATTGTTTATAATTTTTATTTTTTTTAATTTTTTTTGTTTGTTGGGTTTGTAATTAAATATGAATTTCAAACTTAAATTTGCCGGACACAATTGTAAAATTTTTGGTTTTATGAAATTATTTATTAATCTTGATAACTTTATTTGTACGTATTAGCACTTTCAATTTTAATTATCAATGCAAAATGGATAAGTTAGCGTTGATTTGTTAATTTATTGGCATACTAACAGAAATATTAACCATATCCTTTGAAGGTGATCTATTGAGATAACCATAATGCATTGATAGTTATATGTTCACATTTCAAACTTCAACAACAAAATACTTTGGAATAATATATACAATTAAAACTATGCAATACAAGGGGTCATTAGGAGGACGACATCATCGCAATTAAAATACAACTGGTTTACACTGCACATTCATAACTGTACCCAAATGTAAATAAAGTGACACCACTACTACAATTGGTGAAATGAACAAATCCCTTCATTGAATTATGATTGAACTATTCCATAATACAAAGATAGGCAATGTTCTTACATTATTACATTATTTTCGAGTATAAGTACAACCCAAGTGTGGCCATTTGCACAAACAATACAAAATTAGTAACACGAACTAGAACAACGCATTGCTGGCATGTATTCAGCTGTATCTCCAGCAAATTATGAACTCGTCCCAGTTGAAACTGCAAAATTAGTAATTGGCGTACAAGTTGCGTCAACAGCATTGATCCACTAAAGTGACTCACCAAAACGGCAATGGCAATCGGGCTTCATAGCATGGCTCAGGTGGCAAATAGCTGCATAAGGCACTTCATTGGCATTCAAGGTTGCATCATTTATGTGTGAACACTAACATCACCCACAAAATACCAAAAAGAATCCAGAATAAGGGGAAAACAACAAAACCAAACACAACTCAATTTGGATCGATTCATTGCTTGCTCCTAACTGGGAATGAGTAGGCTGCAGTGGAGGCATTGCATGCCCACTGCCCCGCCGTACTCACCCTTGGTTGCGGGCAATCAATAATCATCCTCCTAACCATCTTACCACAGCTGGATGCTTATGGCTGCAATGGATTGCCCCGCCAAAGCATCCAGAGGCTTGACAGTGCCCTCAGCTGTGTTCACACACAACAGCAACCATAGCCAGTAAGGGAACCTTTGCCTCAGTGCAGCAGATAGACATTGCCGTCATCATCGCCATAATAACAAAAACCTACAAATAATAACACACACAACATGAGCACAGATGCTGCAGATTATCTCAAGTAACAAATAGGTCATCTATATAGTACAAACAACAGAATATTATGGCAAATAAAGATGTTCACAGGCGATGTACATATAAGCTTGAAAACAGCAACACATGAAAATCTGGTCAGTACAATAACTAATATATAACATCAACATAAGCCATGATATCTAATAAAAAGTCCAGCATAATATCGAAAACCATACCCACGTCCAGCAGAAGAACAGAGTACTCAATTAAACATGCTCATAAACATCAACAGTACCTAATTAAACCTGATCATAAACATGAACATGCAATATAAGTGCAGAGTCATAGTCCATAACAACGACACAACAAAATACGAGAAACATTCAAGGTAAACTAGGCCCAAACTCAAAACATGCAGCAAAGGCAACAAAAGTGGCCACACATAGTTTTTCACCAGCATGCATGCAATGCAAGTAGTTCATAGTGCAGGAAATAAAATGTAGTTATGGATGCAGATAACGCATAAAGCATACAATTCCCCTTCCAACCCAGATTTCTAACTTCCAATTGCGTCACTCATTCCGATTGAGAAACTTCTCAACCCAAACCTGTCGTATATCAATTCTCTTCACCATGAACCTACGGGCATCATTTTTCCCGCCTCCCCGCAAAATGATCGAACACCTCCTCTAGGATTTGGTCACTAAAGCCCCTCAACCTCCATCACCTTAGCATACAAAGTCTCGATCCCAGATGGGAAGGGCACCCTAATAGCAAAGCAGCCCATTTCTCCAACAACGCTAACAAGTTCGGCCATCATGGAATTGTTTTTTTTGGTCCTCTGCCCCTCTGTGCTCGAAATGTAGAAGAGGTGGCAGGGCTAGGGCTGGGAGGCACACGAGGGGCAGAGTTACCATCCCCATCCCCTTCACTGTTTGCATGTTCATTTGGTGATTCAGTATTCTCAATTTCATTATCCTCGGATCCATATTTATCTCCAAAATCTGAATACAGTGATGTCGCGTATGACCCTGTTGCATTGTCATCCCCACAGATAATTTTCAAACCTTCATAATTTTCGATTGGTTTGTTGATAAAGGGTTTCGCAGTGGGGTGGGCCTGCAATTGACAAGAAGTGCACACACATGATAACTTATATGCTAGGAAAACTCAAACAACATCAAAAAACAACAAATGATCATAACCTCAGTGTATGTGTATGCGACAATTGGGTCCAACGTGATCATTTTGTTCTCGTCATCCCAACCTGCCCCGCTTAACTCTCTGACTTTCTTAATTTCAATATAACGTGCTTTCAATGTCCTATAATGATTTTCCACATTTTCGTGGAGTGAAATCAGGAAAATTTTTTGCGATAAGACTATGCTGCAAAGGCAACTGCTTGAAGGATTTGTCACACTTGAGTCCTTTGTTGGCTTGGTCAACCAACAATGGAATCAAGAAATTGTCAAATTCATTCTTCCACCTCTTGTTGGGTGTTCCACGCTTGCCTTTTGCAGCCTTTGCACTTGGGGCATCGGGCGGGCAATTGAGGCCTTCCATGTTTCTTCAAACTCTAAGCCATACATAAAAACCATGAAATACTGCAGATTAATTATTTTTTGAAAAGAAACACATACACATATCGAACGAGATAGTAAAACAAGGGAAAAAAAGTTGAGGTGCAAAGGAAACTGATGCGCAGGACAGTCAAAGTTCAAAGAGAAAATACAGAAATTGAAGGCAGCAACACAGTTCAAGTACGAGAACTATATTGACGCCACATCTCAATGGCAATGTTATCCCTAAGTTCCACCCATTGCATGTTTTTCCTCGCTGTTCTCGCTAGAGCGTAGATTGCGATAGAACAAGATGCTCTTCTTGCATGTTTCTATCATGTAAAATCTGGTCATTTGGATCGATTCCCGCGATATAGTTGTGGATGATGCAACATGCAATGACTAAGAGGACTTGGGTCTTGTACGGGAAAAATGGATGAGATGTAAGGATTTTGAATCGATTCTTGAGAATAGCAAATGCTCGCTCAACTCTCGACCTTAACATAGAGTGCCTAAGATTGAATAATTCCTTGTGATTTACTGGCACCCGTCCATTGTGTTCTTTGAGATGGTATCTAACCCCTCGATATGGGGCTATAAAACCATTCATAGTTGTGTATCCCGCATCTACCAAGTAGTACTTCCCTACAAGAAATGCTAACATTAAACATAGCGCATTTAACTTTGTCAAAACAAACAAGTTAATGTTCACAACCTTCTATTAATTTCAAACCCTCGGGTTGTGGTCGCGATAGTGCATCCCTAAGGACAGTGAAATCGTTAGCGGATCCTTCCCATCCGGCTAGCACATATGTGAATCTAAGATCAAGATTCACAACGGCAAGTACATTTTTGGTTGGGCCTTTCCGGCCCCTAAAACGGGGTAACTCATGAATTGGGACAGAGGCATCTATGTGTGTGCTATCCAAAAGACCAATACAATCCTACACAGGATAAAGAAATTTAATCTGAAACCTTAAAATTATGAATAATTCACCAATAAAATTTGTGTATGTTAAGTATCTTAAATTACCTTGAAAAAGGGATACCAATTAGGGTTGGTTTCAATCTCGGGGTGGCAAGTGCCATTAGGGGGTTGAACATAATCATCGCGCAATGCGCACACTGCGCGTAGGACATTATTAAAGTACCTGCTAATTGTTTCACCGGAACGAAGAAACTCTATGCGCATGGTCCTATTCTTGGTGTTGTGACCGACAATGTGTAAGAATATCGCAAGTTGTTCCTCAACTGAGACATGTCTCGTATCGACAAGGAGGTGGGTATCACGCATAACAGAAGCCAAGTGCATGAAAGGGCCTACGTCCATCCTAAGGTAACTAACACAATAGTCTCGCCCACCCCGTAATATACGGTTCATATGCCTCTTTCTAGTTAGGTCCCTGAACAATGAAAGAATGGGACACCTTGATGTCCTAGGTAAGTGCAACTCTTCAACTAAAACGGCAACGATGACAACAACTGTTGCAAAAGCTGCGGTGAGGGGCCTCGCACGCTCATCTATTGCCCAACTATCCATCTACACATTTTATGAGACAATTATGACCCAGGTTTCTTATGTGATCCACTAGATATTAAATGAAGCCACAGTAAACTATGAATATGAAAGTAAGTACCAGAATTAGAGAGCCATGTGCAAAAAAAAAAAAAATAACATACACACACAAATCCTGAGTACATCAAACATGGTATGAAACAAGTTAATGTTCTGTATAGGAGTACGATGAAAGATATGCAAAACCAGTGGATAGTGAGAAACAACATGCAAATATAGTTATTAAACAGAACAACAGCATGAAAACATTATCAAAATGGAAACAAACTATTCACAATTGAAGCTGGATATTGTCATCAGACCTGGGAAACAACATTAATAAAAAAAAAAAGGAACAAGCATGCATATATATTAAATACACATGATAAATGGAATCCAAACAGCAGTTATCAAATGGGAAAGACCATGCAAATGTAGTTATTAAAGACAACAACACAATGACAACATTATCAAAACATCAAAACCATTTCACACTTGCAACTGGAGATTGTTCACACACCTGGACAGTACTATTAATACAAAACAAAAGAACAAGCATGCATATATATTACATTGACATGATAAATGGAATCCAAACAGCAGTTAATAAATGTGAAACACCATGCAAATGTAGATATTAAAGACAAGAGCACAATGACAACATTATCAAAACATCAAAAAACATTTCACAATTGATCTAGAAGATTGTTCACACACCTGGAAAGTAATACTAATAAAAAAAAAGGAACAAGCATGCATAGACGTTGGGAGTAATATAACAATTTACAGGAAACACACTAGCACAATAACCAAGAATCATGAAAGCAGAAGTTATTAAACACTGATAATGGTCGATAAGATTAAAAAGTGGCATACATAAACAGTAGTGCAAAATACTACTTCAAAAATTTATATAAGAAAAAAATGGTATGGAAATCATTTGCATCTAGTGTGACAAAGCAGATAAAACCAACTAAAACAACAAATAAACAAATGGGAAAAAGCATATTGCATCAATTTAATAGAAATGGAAAAAGAAACAGTAAAAAAAAGGATTATAAGCAATAAAAAGGATTATAACCAAAACAAAAAAACAAAAACAACAAAAACCAACAAATAAATAATGAAGCCAAGTCTTCATGTATCACGATTTGTAACAAGAAACAAACGAAAAAAACCAAAACAAAAGTGGTTAGATCATTTGCAGATCTGTAACAAAACAACAAAACCAACAAATAAATAACTATGAATGCCTCCATGTATCACGAATTGGAACCAGGAAGAAAGAAAGGAAAAAAACATAATCGGATCTATAAGAAAACAACAAAAAAACCAACAAATGAACAACTATGATCGGCTTCATGTATCACCGATTTGTAACAAAAACAAGTAGAAAGAAAGAAAAACAACGAAAACATAAGTGGTTAGATCATTTGCAGATGTATAACGAAAAAAAAAAAATAAAAGAAAACCAAAACCAATACATTAACAGGTAAATCATTTCGTGTATAGCAAATATATAACAAAAAAAAAAACAAAAAACCAAAAGGTACACGGTTAGATCATTTCACTCATACAAGATCTATAACATAAAAAAAACAACTCATAATTGATCAGAATTGCGTTTATTTCGCAAAAATTTTGCGGTAAAAAAAATAAAAAATTAAACCAAGGTGGTGAAACAAAAACAATTGCAGAGAAAAGCCACAATCCACAATAGTATATGTATACATATACAAATAAATTAAAAAAAAAGACATCAACATGAAAACCAGACAATACTACACATGGATTAGAAGAAATCGATTCGAGAAACATGCGTGATGAAAACCCTAATAGCAAAAAACAATCAGAAAAAAAAATATTTTAACAACGGTGAAGACGCGGTGAAGAGGATGCTGTCTTCCTAACCTGCAAAGAGAAGAGAACAAACAGATGAAGAAACGGTGACCTCCTCAGGAGAGACGAGAAGGAATACAAGAGACGGCGAGTGAAGGGCTCTAGGCAAGAAGGCGAGAAGACAATGGGAAAACCCTAACGAAACCCGAGGAGGTGATAATAGCGAGGTCACGTGGGTTCGCAGGCCGGAAGTGGAGACATCAGCCAACAGTACAAAAACCACCGAAGTACGACTTCGGAGTTTTTTTCTGGGAAGTCGAAGGGGGGAAGTGGGGGTGTATTGGAGGTGTCACATCATCACTTCCCAGACCACTACAGCGAAACAAACAAATGGAAGTCAAGCTGAAGTCATGATTTCGGTCACTTCAGCCTTAAATGAAGCCAACCAAACACGCCCTAATCATACTTGCTTGAATGTTCTAAACTAATGAACCTAACGAGGCGGTGCTCAAACTTTCAACAAGGCAAATCGGTGATGATGATTCAAGAATGTTCTAGGTGCTGCTCTTTATCACTTACCACCAAATGCTTAAGTTTTTTTTTTTCCTCTTATTTTTGGTTATCCAAAGCTATGATGGAGAGGAAACCCACCCCTCCAGTTTCAGCCACAGTAACTGCACTTCGAATAGACAAACTAATCTAATATCTAGTCAGGGAAACTAGATGACCATCAACGAAGTTTCCGGCATGACAGCGGGATTGATAGCAGTTGTAGTGATCCTATCTCTGATTGTTCTTCTTTTCCTTTGCAGCTTGGCATGCGCTGCTACCCGTCCTCAACCTCCTTTTTTAAGCATGTTTCTAAAGGCGCCAGGATGTGTGTTGAAATTCAATATAAGTTAATCATTACAGTGATTATTATTGTAGTTTCAGAAATTATATTGTTACTACTTACAAGTTGTTACACATGGAATTATTGTGTCCTGACATTAAGTAGTGTCTTATCTGTTCACTCATGATTTATTCAGATTTGGTTATTAATTCGCTTGTTTTTATTCTTTGATCTTGATGCATGCTTCTTTCAGTAATTTGTATTTGTAGGTGCTTTGAGACTTGGGAACATTTGTTTGACATTTTTAATTCTTCTTGACTTAAATTTTTGTTTCCGCTATATAGCATGTGACAAATTATTTTTTGACTGTGATAGTTCCGGTGGGTTAGTCTGTCTAGGGGAGCCACTCAATCTCACAAGAAAATAAAGCACGCACACACAATCAAGCAAGAGAAAGAAGACACACAAGTTGGTTACCTAGCTCTGCACAACCTTGCCTATATTTGGGGGGCCAAGAAATGATAGAATAAAGAGTACAACTCTCCCTTCCTCTCTCAAGACAAATAATACCCTCTTAAGATTGCCCAATGCCCACTCTCCTCAACCCTCACTAAAGGGTCGCTCACTTATGGTTCATCCTAAATCTTCAAACAGGATATCTTATATAGACGTACTTATGTCCATTGAATCCTTTTTCTTTTAGAATTCTCCGCGGCTTCCTGACTTGGAAACTTTCCAATGTTAGATGTTGCAACACCCAATTGCAACACTGCCCACCTTACTGAACATGACTGAGTTATAGCCAATTGCACCCAAACTTGAGACACCTTCAATCCTTCCGGTTCTTTCAGTTTGCTTCATAGCAGTTGACTTGTCCCACGTCACTTCAGCAGGTCATCATTGCCACTTCATTTTTCTTTGCCATATCACCTCTTAGCTTGTCACATAATGCCAATCCACGTCGTTAGACCTAACAGACTGTGAAATGAGAGGTTTGTTGGAACTATTGGGTTATCATTTCTCAAACGAAACTAAAAGGAAAGTCTATGGCCGCCATTAGGATTTTGTTTGTCCCATCAAGTTCTGTGTGAATATTTACATTGAGTTTTATCATCATACCACTCGTTTTAATTAAATGCATGAATGACTTGGCCATTTATTGGTAAATGCTGATGGTTATAAAGAAAGCTTGACTTTTGAATCATTGGTGAAACTTTCTTTTCCTCTTTTTTGATTCTTATTGTCACGCCCCGAACCTAACCGGGCACGTGGCAATCGCCACGACGACAAGAAGTGGGTCCCACAAATGACCCCACATATCTGTGTCGCCGTAAGGCTCAATATAAAACCTCGTTATCACAATTATATAACTAGAAGACAACATAATAAAATATCACAAATAGGGTTCCCTAGTACTAGGAACCCTAAACACAAGTAGCAACAATAACGAAAGACAAACCGGGGTTTTTAAGATACAACCCAAAAAAATATAAATACAAGAACCACATATAAGGTCAAGTCTAGTGGATCCATAGAGGGTACATGCATACTATAACAAACCTAAATAAGAAGTACAGATAAACCTCATCAGCAGACAAAGACAACTCGTCCAACGTCGCAGATCGAAAAAGATAAAAAAGGGGAGTGGTGAGTAATAGAGGTTACCCAAAGTGAGTGGTGTCGAGATAGATGTAACAGAGTGATAAAGTATTTCAAATGGTAATTCAAAGAAATAATAATAGCATATAAAAATCGGCTCCAAGTATTCAACATATTAACAAATAACACAAGATTCATCAATAGTAAAAGCAAATAACATTTTTAAAACATAATGAACATAGCTCCAAAAAAATACAGTCGGCTTTAAAAAGCGGGCTCCCACACTAATCGTGGGTCACGACTAGTCGTGGGACCACCAAGGAGTTTTTAAAACTTTTTAAAATTTAAAAGGGTGCCTTTCCTTGGTGTTGGCACATCGAGATCCCCTGTGGTGACCCCGGGTTTCTCACATAACGTAACCCCCCGTCAATGGCTCCGCTGCACCTCTCGACTGTGGTAAACTGGGAGTTAACCACGCCCGCCTCCCATCGAGCCGGACCGTGGAACCCCACATCGCAGCTGTCGGACTAAAGTCCATCGTCACCATCAAAACTAAATGCCACAACATAATTCTTTTCTAACTTCCAATTCAAATAATCCATCATACAATGTTTAAATACGGAAATGTACATCAAACCATATCTCATTTGCATATAAATACGGAAATGCAAGTAAACATGTTTCTTTCAAATAAATAGGTATAAGCATTCTAGTTTTAACCATTTCAAGTAAATTCGTACTCAATATATATATATATATATATATATATCAAAGAAAGTCAATTTATCATCAAGTTTATGTAATAAAACATATGAAGAAATACTTTAGTACTCTTATTAAATCTATGCAATTATAAATTTAACCACTCACAGAACCAGTCGTCTCGTCCTGAGACGCACTCACTGATCGGCGAGCTCCTTCCCCTTGGAGGACGCTTCGCCACCTATATACAAGCAGGGAATTCAAATTCTAATGAACATAAGAATGATAATCACAAGAAAATGTATAAGAATACGATTATACATGTCTAATACAAAACATTAGGGTTTTAAGGCAAAACATCGTCATTTTGGATCCAAACGATCTCAGAATGGAGTAAAACTAGTTCCAATGAGTTCAGGGTAAGAAGAGCTTCAATGTGGATCAAAGAAATACCAGAAATTGCTACAGTAACCCGAACCTTATACTATGGATTTTCTCCCAATTTACAACTCTAAATCGAAAATTTTCTTCTACAACATCCTCATACATGCATTATAAATCATTGGCTTCAATTTAAGCCTATGGATCATCATATTCATGGAGAAATCGAAATTTTTATATATTTCTAAAAACAAGGAAATACGGGTGAAATACAAAACAAAAACATTGGATATAAGGCTTACCGGATTCGGGAGTGAGAGAGGAATGAGTTTGGTATTGAAGTTCGCCGGAAATTCTCGCCGGAAAATTTTTTTCTTCTAGGGGTATGCTCGGCCGAACAAGAAGAACAAGAAGCAAGGAAGCAAGAAGTGAAGAAGGAAAAGAAGGTTCCAGGTTTTTCTCTCATTCATTTCATTTTTTTTTTTAAATAGGAAATGACCTAATTGCCCTCTTAATAGAAAAATCATATAAAATGGATCCAAATGACGGAATTGCCCCTGATTTTTCACATAAAAGCTACCATGCAAACATGCAAAAATGCCACTACTACTAAATGACCATTTTATCCCTAATGCAAGCATAAAAAAAATCTAAATAGGCCCGAGGTCTAAATCAGGACAGGGTACAACACTTATGATAAACTGTGGGAAATATGAGTGAAAAATGGAAATTAGGGATTTGGTGCTTATTCATCAATTGAATTATTAATTTATTTAGTTATGGTCCCATAGAAGAATGTTTATTGGAAGGTGTTTATGGAGGAATAATGTGCATCCATATATATATATATATATATATATTTTTGCCTATTAGAGTATCTTGTAGTTATGGCTACCTGATGCACAGGCCCTAAGTTGGTGCCTATTGACTTTTGACATTGATTGAATCTTGACGGAGTTCAGGGGTACAGAAGCGTGATGGTTAAGTATGGACCAATTTGTATCATGGCATATGCTTGGTTGATCCTAGATTGGAAATTGGTGCCTTGACCAAAGTCAGGATGTAGAAGCTTCATGGTTAAGTGTCTACCAATTTAATTATGACATATACTAAGTTGATTCGAGATTGGAAACTGGTGTACAGACGTGAGAATTAAGAGCCAAACAGTTGTTAAAACTTAAAACGTCATAAATTAGTAGAAAATACTCTCTTTTTAAGTAAAAAGCCTATCGTTCAAATTAATGTTAGTGAAACGGTTGGATTGTTTTGTGCAAAAAATCTAATCATGTGAAGATGTTTCAAACACTTCTTAATGTGGGTGAGAATTTTTATTTTATAGAAAGACAAAAGTATAAGTTTAGCTTAGTTGGTTGGTGAGATATGACGCCTTTGTCCATTGGGGCAGTCATAGTATGTTTATATAGAAGGTAATATGTTGCAGACACAATCTTTGCATCTTATGAATGACTTTCTTTAGTTTTTTATTTTTAGCTTTTAGGGGAGAATCTATGTTGATTTATATGTTAAAAGGTAGAAAGTCTTGAATGAGGCTGCTTCATTCATGACATATACCAACAAAATTTTCTGTCCTCATATTTGTTTTTGTAGTAGGAATTTAACCTTTTAGGATGCCATCAAGGAGCAAATGAAATAGCTCCATAATATAACAAAACTTATGTGAGAGATACCTGAGCCTTTAGAACTAATATTATGTTTGTACTTGTGTATGTAGAAATGGGGACACCTATGCTGGAGAGTATTTTGCAAATAAGATGCACGGGTTTGGAGTCTAAAGTCTTGCAAATGGGTGTCGATATGAGGGTGTCTGGTGTTACATAGGGACTCACCACCCTAACTTCTCCATAACTCGAGTTACAAGGAAGGTTTGGTAAGAGTATATGAAGCTAGAGAGAATTTGTCTTACAAACAATATAGGACTATGGACCAGAGCCACTACGTCTCAACACCTGGCACGAAGGAAGAAGCCAAGGCCTAGGGATGTACACCCTCAGAAATAGAGAAACATAGTTCGGTCATTGGCAAAATTATGTATTCCATGCATAGTCCATTTTAAATGTAGCAGTGGTTTCTATACTTATTGGGTCATTAAATAACCAATAATGATTGGAGTGAGAGCTATGACACAGTGACCTCTCACCATATTATGTATTCCAACATCATTACTTTATTAAAGATGTGATTTTTTTAGGTGTATATCGGGAAAATTGGGGAAAATTCAAAGTTAATGACATTATTTTTACCTTTGTTTATTTTAGTTCAACCATTTATTTTACCGTTTATTTTAAACTTTTAAAGAGCTAAAAAAAAATACAACTATTATATAGATGAATTTTGTATAATTAATAAATTTTATATCTCTAGCGCAATATCAAGTGGTTGTTTTGCTCTTATGATTTTTTCACTTTGTTTTAAAAAAAATTAAAAAAATTTATGTCATTTTAAATTTTTAAAATATTTGATTCTCTTCCCTCCCAAATAGAATATAAGGTGTGTTTGGATGAGGGTGATGATTATTGAGAATAGACACAAGTTTTAATGCTAACACATATTTTTATAATATAAGAATGTGAATTGAAACATTTCCATGTGAAATTAAAGGCTGATTTCTATTACCCCAAATGTGAAGGTAATGGGGAAGAATTGATAGGATTTGAAATATTTGCTCTCCTCCCATAATTACTTTAGCATGTTTTTAATTTTATAATAATAATAATAATAATATGAACTATTTAATATAAATATATAATTATAATCATTAAAATGAATAATACTATCTAAATTATTTTCAAATGGAGCTATTTTTATTAAAACACAATACATCAAATATTTAATTATAATAATAAATTACATTAATTAAAATTAATCATAATTGAAGTGAATTATTTAATTAATATTTGATAATAATTTAAGTAAATAAAAAATAAAAAATATTTTATAAATTAAAATTTGTCATAAATAATGTTTCAATATTATTTATTAGCACTAAAGGCAATATAATAATTTTATCCCATTTTCCTTCATTGCCATTATCACTTTCATTCATTAATTTTCATTTATATTCCGCAATCCAAACACACACTAATTATTTTATTTATATAAATTGTTAGAGCGAACACTAACAAAATTTTGACTTAAAAAACTCCCAACATCATATAAGAAAATATATTAGCATGTTATCAAAGAATATATATATATATATATATATATATATATATATTTACGCTTATTGAACACTCTTAATTGTCTATCATGGAATAAAATAGGCAAGGTAAGCAGTGTACTTATTGTCTTGTATTTCAAGAAACTAGATTACGTGTCTCAATTGTTCAAAAATTTAATCAAGAGATGCATGAATTTCAATCCAACCATATGAGGTGATTGGTGCCGAATTGGGTTTGGGCTTTGGTATTATTGACCTGAGAGTCAAGTCAATTAATTTCCGACCATCCAAAAATTTAATTAATAATTATTGCTAAAAATGATATTACAATATGACATAATAATTGACAACTATTGAAATTGATGGTTATCATTAATGTCAATTAGATATTGGCGCCTGAGAATCAAAATATAAACCCAACTTCTTTCAATCAGTTCACACATTTCTCAATCTAATCCTAAATTAATTTGCATTAATTCTAGAATAATTAAATTTGACTACAATTTCAGTCAATTAAAATTAAACTAAAATTGCCAACTAATTGTTCCATCTTCTAGATTTTTTTTTTTTAAATGTGTTTGTTTTCCACCAACAAGATATGGATCAATTTTAATAAACCATGTTACTTTATAAACAATTAGTGCTTAATCACAAACATTAATTGTTAATTAAGAGAACCTTGAAAAAGGCACAAGCCTCAATGCTGAAGCAACTTCTCTCACCTTGTTATCTATTAAAAGAAAATAATAAAATTATAGAGAATTAATTTTTTAATGAATATAATTATGATAAAAGCGTATGGATTTATTGAGTTAGTGAACTATTGCATTTTCTAATATTTTTTTGTGGAATGTTGGTGAATAAAAATATTTTAAATAATATGACTTCTATAGACTTTGTACAAAATGGAGGTTTGGTGAATTCAATTTATCACATCAACCGTAAACTCATTTAGTATGACGATATTTTGATGATGATATTAAGGTGACGTTTGCATGTCAATACACCATGATAAATTAATTAAGAATTATTATTTTCAAAAAATATATATTTTTTTTTATCTTCTATTTGACTAAATTAGTCAATTTATCTTCATTAACATTAAAATATTATGAAATTAGGACATTGTTTTTAATACACGCATATACACATATATATATAATATAAGGGTGTAATCCACTCATGTTTTTATTTAAGAGTCATCTACACATATTGTTAGATAAAAAAAAATTAAAAATATTTGTAGACCTAGATACATATTTGAATTTGGATAAAAAAAAATTTAAGTACATCCATAAATCAGCTGCTCAATTTAAATACAACATTTACATATTGATAAATAGTAAATGCATTCATAGTTATTGGATTATCATCTAAATAATTCATATTCATCATCCACCATAAACATGACTCGGGATTAGTTTAGGTCCGGATCTCGAGGCAATGAGTTAATCGTGCGCATTAATAAAAAGCGGCAGAGATCAAAATCCTTCCAACTTATCAGCATGGATTCAAGATAACCAATAGAAAACAGCCACGTCGTATGTTAAATTACGTGTCTATTTGTCATTAGATATATGTCCGTATGGTGTTCAGGGAGAGAGATAAAAACGTGCGAGACAAACCAAGCATGGATCGTGTGCCACGTGGCGCTGGAGCTTATCCAATGACATCGGACGGTTGTAATAGCGCTGTGATGTGACGTGGCGGGGGACCACCAATCCCGTGCTGGAGAAGTCGTCGATTTTTTGTCGTTTTCCGTCGTGTTGATCATCTCCTCCCAAATCTCAGCGACGATAAAGCCCCTTGTTTTCCTTGTTCTTCTTCGCCTTCGCTTCGGAGTTCGGTGAGAGATTGAGATAGGGATGGCGGAATCGGTGGAGCTCCCTAGTCGTCTTGCGATTTTGCCCTTCAGGAACAAGGTTCTTCTGCCTGGAGCCATCATCCGCATCCGCTGCACGTCGCCCAGCAGGTAATTCAATGGCGAATCGATTTTTTTTTCTCGGCTTTGGGTTTTTCTTAGCATGATTTGTCTTGGACCATGATGGATTTTGTTGAGGGCTTGATTATTTGTGAAGTTTTGAGGTTTTCATTGATGTGTTTTTGGATCATGAATGTCAATTGTTTGGAATTCGTATTGCTTTATGAGGCTTTGACCTTTTGGGGCATGATGAAGGGGCTGCTTTAGCTTATTGGGTTTATTGGATGATTGGATTCTTAAAAAGATGAATTTTTTTATGCTTTGGAGTGAAATTTTTGTGAATTTTACTTGTGTTTTTATTTATTAATTTTAAAAAAAAAGTCAATGGTCATAAGAAAAAAAAAGGATTTTTCTCCATTTTTAAACTCTTTTGTCTTCGGATGTTCTGAGAGCTTCCTTTAGCTATCTCTTATGATTGTTTTATTCTTCTTTTTTTGGTGTTTTATAGTAATTTTTGGCGATAATATCCAAAATAGTTGACACTTGATAGATTGATCATGTTTTGACTTGCATATTTCTATTTTCCAACGTGATTGTGTATAGTGTGAAATTGGTGGAGCAAGAATTATGGCAAAGGGAGGAGAAGGGATTGATCGGGGTCCTTCCAGTCAGGGATTCTGAGGCGGTGTTGGTTGGCTCTGTGTTATCTCCAGGTGATCTTATGGATATGATTGAATTAACACTGTTTGATTCTTTGGCAATTTTTAATTTGTACTGTTTGATTTTAGGAAAGGAATCTTAATGAATGAATTGCTTGTTCTTTGAAGGCATGGGGAATGATTCTGGAGAGCGGAGTCTGAAAGCTCCAACTGAGACATTGCCAGATTCCCACAAGCAAGATGGCAAAAATCAACAAGAACTTATTCACTGGCACGACAGGTGGGTCAATTAGCAAATTGTTCTTTTGGTGTAATATCTTCTGTAAACTGTTATGGACCAAACGTCATTCTTTTTGTAGAATACCTTAAAAGATAGATGTTATTACTTTTAGTTTGGACGAATTTTTCTGTATTGTTGCAAGACTGAGTTTAAATCTGGTTAATTCCAGAATCAAGCGTTTTTTGATGGTTTGGAAGACTTTTGTCCTTATCTTGATTTTGTTGCCGTGGTTTTGTTTGCTAGCATATTCTAGTCTTTGCCTGTTTAAATACAAAATCTTAGCCCTTGAACTTGTTTCATTGTTTGAAATAGAAAGATCTACTGGTTCTTTATCCATTAAGGGAAAATCGCCAAGCCATTGCCAATGTCAGTTGATAAATGAGTGCGTTAGTAATGGAACAAGAGAAATAAAGTTCTTTCAAGTTAGAAATTGTTATAATTTCTGTCTGCTTCACATTCACTTAGATCTTATTGGCACATGCGTGCAGCAGACGTGCATTAATCATTTAGATTTGCTAAAGACTAGCTGGTTATTAATTTTCAGGGGAGTTGCTGCTAGAGCTCTACATCTTTCTAGAGGTGTGGAAAAGCCAAGTGGAAGGGTGACATATATAGTTGTTCTTGAAGGCTTATGCAGATTTAGTGTTCAAGATCTGAGTGCAAGAGGCACATACTATGTTGCACGTATCTCACGTCTTGATATGACAAAAGCTGGTATAATCTTTTTTTTACATCCCGTAGAGCAGTTTCATCATCAACAATAAGTTATGAATTTCTAGGCTTCTAGCTTTTGTTATTTAAATTAGAGCAATATTTTTATGGAGAGCTTCTAGTTGAGAAACTTCCTATTTTCCAGAGTTTTCATATGCTGCAACTTGACTTTTCTCTAAGACAGTAACTATCTGATAGATATTTGGAGTAAGGATTACTTGATGAAAATTTTGATTAGTTATTTGTAAGGTGATATGCTGTGATTAGTACCTAAATTTATCTGCTATGAATTTTGTGAAATAAGTAAAATTCTGAAACAATTGTCATTTCCTGACTTCATTAGAGCTGGAACAAGCAGAACATGACCCTGATCTGATTTCGCTATCTCGCCAATTTAAAGCGACTGCCATGGAGTTAATCTCTGTTCTTGAGCAGGTAAAGCATATTAGTTTTGTATTGTTTATCTTTTTGAAGGCTTGGCAAGGAAAACTTTTTAAGCTTTTCTTGCATCAAAAATAAGGGGGAAAAGTTAACTGAGAAGAAATAGATGCTAGCTTCTTTCCATCCTTTACATAGTATAAACAACTATGAATGTGCTTTCAGCTGTCTGTTGAACCAAACTTGATTGAACTCTTTATTGTTTTCAGAAGCAGAAAACCGTTGGTCGAACAAAGGTCCTTCTTGAGACAGTTCCTGTTCACAGGCTAGCAGATATTTTTGTTGCTAGCTTTGAAATAAGCTTTGAAGAGCAGCTCTCTATGTTAGATTCAGTTGACTTAAAAGTCCGGCTCTCAAAGGCTACTGAATTGGTGGAGAGGCATTTGCAGGTCAGATTGAACTAAAGTAGCTTTCTTATATGAGATAATTTTCAATTTTGGTGAGACTTTATTGAAGTTGTTTACTGAGCTGTGTGCTTGTTTCTTTGCTTACTATGGCTTCCTGGGTTGATCTGCTCTATTGGTCATATTCATTTTCATTGCCTGACATGTTTTCCTTCTGGACAGTCCATCCGAGTGGCAGAGAAGATTACCCAGAAGGTCGAGGGCCAATTATCCAAATCACAGAAAGAATTTCTTTTACGCCAACAGGTTGATTTTCAAACATTGGCATATTTGTTGCTCTTTTGGAAGTTCCCTAAAGCATTTGCAACTGATTAATAAGGCTATCCGCGTGATTTTACTTAAATCATTCTGAACTCATGGAACTTTGATAATTAACTTGTGGGAAAGAAAGCATCCATTCTTTTGTAGTGCATTATTTTTATTTAAGAAGTCTTAATCTGCATTTTCTATGACGTCTTTCCATTGAAGATGTTTTTATTGGGACAGTTAATGCCAAGTAATCTCTTCGCTATCCTTGCGTCAAGATACTTGAATTTCGTGCCACTTGTTATCACCTTTATTTTCACAGATGACACCAACATATTGGATATTGATGGGGTTGTAGGTTGCTTTTCCTTATCTTTTCTTCCTAAATCTCTCTTTGATGTTTTTCCAGATGAGGGCCATAAAAGAGGAACTTGGGGACAATGATGATGATGAGGACGATCTAGTTGCATTGGAGCGAAAAATGCAGAGTGCAGGAATGCCTCCTAATATTTGGAAGCATGCCCAAAGAGAATTACGGTAAGTTATGAATCTTATGATCTTAATGCAAGTAAAGGATTTTACTATCAGATGAAATTGTAACAAGCCTGGCCTTTTAGTACTTAATTATTTCAATTAGGAAAAAATTAAAGGAAATACCATTCTTGCATGTTGCTTATCCATAAATATTTGAACTTTTAACCTACAGGCGTCTGAGGAAGATGCAACCTCAGCAACCTGGGTATAGTAGTTCACGAGGATACTTAGAACTTCTTGCTGATCTTCCTTGGCAAAAGGTTAGTGAAGAGAATGAACTTGACCTAAGAGCAGCCAAAGAACGATTGGACAGTGATCATTATGGTTTGGTCAAAGTTAAGCAACGGATTATTGAATATTTGGCTGTACGCAAGGTAAATGTTACCTTTTGTTTATGGTGTCTGGTTTCCATTTTATATGTTAATACTTTAATTGAGTAATGTAACCAATACTAATCAAATGAACTGCAGCTCAAGCCAGATGCTAGAGGTCCGGTGCTTTGTTTTGTGGGCCCACCTGGTGTTGGAAAGACATCATTAGCATCTTCAATTGCAGCCGCCTTAAACAGAAAGTTTGTACGGATATCTCTTGGTGGTGTCAAGGATGAAGCTGACATCAGAGGCCACCGAAGGACATACATTGGGAGCATGCCCGGGCGTCTTATTGATGGCTTGAAGGTCTTTGATTTTATAATTATATCAAATTTAATGTCTTGTTAATTAAACTAAGTTATATCTGCCAACCTGCAACTAACATCAAAGGATCAGAGCTAAAAGCTGTATGTTGTTTTATTACACACGATGCTTGCTCCTGAAGTGTGTTTTGTTAATTGCTTTATATCTCTTCATTTATTGATATCTAATAATCTTAAGATTTTCCATTCTTATGAATTCCTTCTTTTCTCATATGGTAGATTGATGAGTTTTTGTAAGGGATGTTAAAGATTCAATTTTAAAATTCATGTTTCTTCTGGTATTCTACACTATGTGCACACCCTTCTTTTCTTGAAGGCAAAACATATAATTTTGGACCTTACTGCACTCTTATAGCAAAAACTATTATTTGATCCTGCTTAGATCTTTTTTGATCTGCAACTTTGGCATCACATGTTTCTTGAACTAAAGCTTATCATGGTCTATATTTTGATGTATCAATTAACACTGTATCCTTCCTATTCTTTAAATGCAGAGAGTTGCTGTTAGCAATCCAGTTATGCTGCTTGATGAGATTGACAAAACAGGCTCTGATGTCCGTGGAGATCCAGCATCTGCGCTATTGGAGGTGCTCGATCCAGAGCAGAACAAAACATTCAATGACCAGTATCCTTTTTTTATTATCATAGTTATTTGTCATTTCAGCTTTGAGATTATCATCTGTTCTGTTTTCTTGTTTATTTTCTCTTCAAATTTTGTCCTGGGGATTGATTTCATAGTCATGATGATTGATTAATGAAACCCGAATTCCATCCTAGATCATCTACAAATAAATAAATAAAATAATATTACAGTTCGATCTCATTTGTTTTAGAACGAGTTTGTTTGACTAGCTTGACTACATAGGTAATGTGTAAAATTTACAAACCTCAGAACTCAGATCAGAGTCTCCAAGAATGAACTTTTGGATATCATTCCCAAGGGATCTTTAACAATCATGCACCAGTTTACATCACTAAATGATGCAATTTTATTGGGCCGCTATGTTTTTTCTTTCTAAAATTTATCTTTATGGAATGTCAGTACAGAAAATAATATCTTTATTTTTTCCAATTTATGGAAAGCATGCATATATATTGTTGGTTTGAACTTTGCCCTCAAACCCTGACATATTGATTTCTTAACTATAAATTACCAGCTATTTGAATGTGCCTTTTGATCTATCAAAGGTTATTTTTGTTGCTACTGCAAATAGGATTCAACCTATTCCTCCACCATTGTTGGATCGAATGGAAGTTATTGAACTACCTGGGTATACTCCCGAAGAAAAGCTGAAGATAGCCATGAAACATTTGATACCACGTGTCTTGGATCAACATGGGTTAAGCTCCGATTACCTGCAAATCCCTGAGGTGTGTGTCATATAGTCATTTTCCTGCCAGAAGTTTATGCAATTTTTATACACGACGCTGTTACCTAGGGTTCATTTTTGTTAGATGGATGGGGACATGTTTATATCACATGTTTTTGAGATGATCTTATTTCATTTTTGTTTATCTGGGTGAAAATAGGGCTTTAGTTACTATCTACTAGCCACTCCATACTCCATCTTAATTTGTCTTTTTTTATCTCAATCTTTTAATTTTTTTTTTACCTTATTATTTTCTTGTCTTTTGTTATATTTATAAATTGATTCTTATCTTTCTGATTTTGTTGACTGTAATTTTCATGATTTTTTATGATTGTATTGCACTTTAATTTAAGTTTTTAATATAATTTAAATAGCTTTTCATAAGTTACATTTCTTGGAAAACCGGCTCACTTTTAGTACCTTGCTCGCCAACTTTTCTAAAAGCAATGCAAGTCACATGTCTGTGTACATAGAGATAAATACACGTAGTTATAGCATGTGCACATGTTTAAAGGATTGTAGTCTTGAGAATGTTGGTTCTTCTTTATTTTAATTTTAATTTTAATTTTAATTTTTTAATAATTGAAACCTTGATGTGGCTTTGCATAGAAGCTGAAGCTATCATGCTTCTGAAGAATTTTCCAATAATGCTGATAAGGAAGTTTTTCATGTTTGCTTATTTATGAACATGTCCTGCTATTAATCTCAAGTCTAAAAAATTAGTATTATTTTTCTACTTGTAGGACATTGTTAAGCTTGTAATTCAACGATATACTAGAGAAGCTGGTGTGCGAAATCTTGAGAGAAGTTTAGCTGCCCTTGCTCGTGATGCGGCGGTCAAGGTTGCAGGGCAAGAAACAATTCAGCTTAGCAAAGGTGTAAATCCAATTGCAGCTCCACTGCTGGACACAAGGCTTTCTGATGGGGCTGAAGTCGAAATGGAAGTTATTCCTATGGGTGTTAATGGCAATGAAATCTCAAATGCTCTTAGAAGCACCTCAGCATTAGTTGTGGATGAGGCTATGCTGGAAAAAGTGTTAGGGGTATTGCAATTTCCTATTTTCAAACTTGAGCTATTTCCTGAAATTCTCCTCATCGCGATGAATCCTAGACTAACCTTTTGTAAAATAGTGGCTAAAATTTTGTGTTTTTTGTGGAAATGCCAGCCTCCGCGGTTTGATGATAGAGAAACAGCTGAACGTGTGGCAACTCCTGGGGTATCAGTTGGACTTGTATGGACATCCTTTGGCGGCGAAGTTCAATTTGTCGAGGCCACAACAATGGTGGGCAAGGGTGATTTGCATCTCACTGGGCAACTTGGTGATGTTATTAAAGAATCGGCACAAATAGCTCTGACATGGGTAAATATTTATTCTCTTTTGTCTCTTACATCTTGTATTGCCAATGGTCATGAATATCAATACAATATTGTTTTGATTTGTATTGATGATGTACAGATGCTAAGTTGTAGGTAGCCCAACTCGCAGGTTGCTGATTTTTAGAAGCATCTAACGAGATCATAGAACTTCTTGCCTTTCTCTTCTGTTCTGTTCTTTGGCCATATCAACTATATGTATGACGTAGCATAGACTCGGAAGATTATAGCATTTACTCTTCATGTGACTAATGACATTTAATTTCTCATCTCCATTGAAAGAGAAATGGGACAGATATTACTACTACATCCTCATTTAAAGAGAAATGGGACAGTCATTAAGACTACATCCTGATTATATATATTTTTATTTATTTTTCATTGGATAAGAATCAGCATATTTATGAGCATGTAGTGCGTCAGTGCGTGCATGATGGTACAACCTTCGTAGGGCTTGCATGTATTACACATGTATGTGATAAAATTCCATCCATAGCTAATGGAATGTGGTCATCATTGTCAGGTAAGAGCAAGAGCAGCAGACCTGAAGCTGGCCTCTCCTAATGAAATTAATTTATTGGAAAACCGAGACATTCATATACATTTTCCTGCTGGAGCTGTGCCGAAAGATGGACCTTCAGCTGGAGTTACTTTAGTAACATCATTAGTATCATTGTTCAGTCAAAGAAAAGTTCGAGCAGACACTGCTATGACCGGAGAGATGACTCTCAGAGGACTTGTGTTACCTGTTGGCGGTATCAAGGATAAGGCATGCACCATTCCTCATGTTTTACAACCCTCTTGATAAAATGAATTCACTTTGACCAAACATTGGCTTTTGGATTGTAATTTACAGGTATTAGCAGCACATCGATACGGGATCAAGAGGGTGATCCTGCCAGAGCGGAACTTGAAGGATTTGGTCGAAGTTCCACCGGCAATTCTATCTGGCATGGAGGTAAGTTGTCTCTCTCTCTTTCGAATGCATTGTTTGGTTTGAATTCAATCTGAAATCTTCGCAATTTTGTTTTCGGGGCAGATTTTGCTTGCCAAGAGAATGGAAGATGTATTAGAGCAAGCTTTCGAAGATGGATGTCCATGGAAACACCGACGGTCGAAGTTATAGCATTTTTTACTCTTCCAATTATTCCACATTATCATAACAAATACACGCGTCGAACCTGATAACTACAACTGGAGAAACATGATCGGAGAATGCTCAATTCTCATGCTTGTACTTGCTTACTTTCTCCTTCGGCATTTGATCATCAACACGTTTGATCCTGTTCCATAATGAGTTGGAGTATATACAGTGATGAATTGTATATTATTATGATGATGAACACAAAGCATGGGCTGGTTTTTCTTGATACATATATTTATAGTGACCATACGGTTGTTCGGAAACAGTGTTCATACCTGTTCGTTGGTCTGCATTTCAATCTGGTTGATAGGATGATCTGTGTGGATTGTATAATGTTTTTGAGGGTTTTTAATGTATGAGCCCTTGCAAACCCACTTATTTGTATGTATATCTTTTCAGGGTTTGTAATTGCTTATCTGCCCTCCTGTTATTAATAGTTGGGAAAAATAAAAAAATAAAATTGTGGTTTTTTATTTTTATAAAAGAAAACAAACTGGTTTTTTTTTCTGATTCAATTACTTGTGGTTTCTTATATTTGTAAAAATAAAAATAAAAAACAGTTAATTGTGTTGATTTGTTAGTTTTTTATTTTTTATACAGGTAAAATCGTTCATTCATATAAAAAATTGCTTGCAATGTGGCCTTAAACCTTGATTTAAGTTTTTTTTTTAAATCTGGTAAACTATGTATTATATAATGGAAAAAAAAAAACTTTATATTTATTTTTGTAAAAGTCAAAAACTGGATGTTTTTTATTTATTTATTTATTTATTTATTTTTTACTTTTACCGTTAAAAGTTTGCATAGGAAACTTCATGTCAGCGTTAGATTATTGCCACGTGTCTCACTCAAATCTCCACCGTGCGATCACCTGCGCTTTTGTAGAATAACGCGGGAAATGGAACCAGAAAATGGCGCCCCATTGAACAGACCGTTAAGGCCTTCTTTCTCTTCGTCTCCAAGCGCTACCATAAACCCTAGTTTCTCTTCCAGATTTCTCAAGAATTCCTTCAAGATCTCTTCTTTATTGAGACCTCACCTTCGAGATGGATTCGCCATTGATGCGTCTTCGTGAGCGCGAGTGGTTCTCTGCTCCGAGTTCCACTCGATTCTGCGATCCGGTACCCCAAAAATTTAATCTTTTTCTCATTTTTTTTTTCCTTCTGATTTCTCGTGTTCTTTTTCCCTGAAATTTGGCTGTTTTTAGGGCGATAGATTCATACCAACGAGGAGTTTGATGAATCTTGATCTCGCTCACTGTTTACTGACAACCAAGGATCAAGCCAGAACCTCTAATCAATCCCCAACCCTCAATTCAAAGGTTGAACCTTTTTGTTTTCTTTTTTTTGTTTTTGTTTTTCTTTGGTTATTGAGATGCACTTCTTAGAATGGATGAAATGTGCAGGAGGAGTATAGGAGGAGATTGGAAGAAAACTTGACATTGGATGATGAAGGGAAGCCTTTTAGGATGCTGGTTTTCAAGCCAAGCCCTAAGAAATGCAAGAAGAGTCTCTTTTTAGCGGATGAGATGTTGCAAGATGAGAAGAAGCCTCCACAAACTCCTCGTTGTATACCGACGGTAATGACTGCATTCTTTTAGTAGTATGATTGTTCACTCCATTAACAATTGCTTGGATTTTAATTCAACCTTACATTGCTTTAAGCTTTTGGAGAAATTATGAGCTCAAGTTAGCTTTCAGAATCATTAATCTTGTTCTTAATTTGTTAACACTATGAACCTTATAAAAAGTGAAAGAAATAGTGAATTGAGAGTGATGAGATCATCTACGATTGGTAAGATGTTCTGTTAATAATCTGGTTTTTGTTGTTTCTGTAAAAATTAGCAATCTGAATATACTGAGTTTGGAAGTGTTTGAATTGATGCCTTATTGACTGATGTCTACATTTTGAGGAAGTTTGGACTGATTTTTATGCTCATATAATGATCATTGGACAGGTAGCAGATCGAATATTGGATGGACCAAAGATTTTGGATGACTATTATCTCAACCTGTTGGATTGGGGCAAGAACAACATTCTCGCAATCGCGTTGGGGTCATCGTTATATTTATGGAATGCTGCAAATAGTGAGGTGCAGCTGTTACTGACAATGGAGAATGAGGAAGATTACCCCACAAGTGTCTCATGGTCTGATGATGGGAAAACATTAGCTGTTGGGTTTGCAAGCTCAAAAATCGAGCTCTGGGATGCTGTTGCATTGTCTAAAGTAAGATTATTTTGCGCTGAATTGATGCATTATTTAAACATTTTGGTACCACTTCTTTTAGATTTTAAGCTTAAGTGATGTCTATTAGAAAGTTTTTAAAAGTATTGACATTTTAGTAGAGGAAGGCTTTATCTCAATCAGTGTCTGTTTCTTATATGAAGATTTCATCATGCAGGTGAGAGCATTAGAGGGACCAAGTGACAGAGTTGGAAGCCTTTCTTGGAATGAAAAGATCTTGACATCAGGGAGCCGTGATACTTCCATTATCAACCATGATGGTACATCGTCTCATATCCTTATAAATATCTATAGAAGAACAATATTTCAATTTGCAACAATCTAAAACTTTTCGTTTTTTGCCGATGTCTGCTTCAGTAAGATCATTTAGCCAATCAAAGTCCTATTTTCAAGGACACACGCAAGAAGTATGTGGTCTGAGATGGTCAAGCAGTGGGAATTTTTTGGCCAGTGGTGGCAATGACAACATTGTTCATGTTTGGGAATCTTCGAAAATGGGTTCATCCAAGTTTCTGCACAGATTTACCGATCATTCTGCAGCTGTGAGAGCTCTGGCCTGGTGCCCATTTCAATCCCATCGATTGGCTTCCGGCGGTGGAACCCTCGATCAATGTATTAAGATTTGGAATACTCAGTTGGGAAAGTGCATCAAAAGTACAATAACCGGTGCACAGGCAAGTCTATCTCTGGTTACATTTGCTATTCCTCCAGTTCAGTTTGTTGATGTATTTCTCTTGTTTCTATTCAGGTTTGTGCTTTGGAATGGAACAGACATCAGAAAGAGATATTGAGTGCTCATGGATACAATCAAAACCAGCTGAGTTTGTGGACATACCCTTCAATGTCCAAAGTTACAGATTTAAGAGGCCATACAGCCAGAGTTCTTCATCTTGCACAGGTATTTATTATACTATCTTTTAAAGCATTCTATTAAGCTTTTTCCCCCCTTTTTCTTTGGTTTGAATATGTGTGTATTCCATTTGGTTCACTTACAGAGTCCAGATGGATCAACATTGGTTTCAGCGGCCGCAGATGAGACGATTCGTTTCTGGAAGGTGTTTGAACCACCTTCTTCTTCAACATTGAGGTCAAGCATTGATGAAAGCCACAATTTCTTTTCTCTGAAAAGAATGCACATAAGATGAACAAAGTGTATACATTACTTGCATTCTCCCTTTCACTTTGTATACTGGGAAGTGCATCAAAAACTCTCTATTTAACTGTCTATAAAATTTTCAAATTGTAAACAACAGGTGTTCAGAAATACAGAACAAAAATTTTCTGATTGCAAGCAACAACAGGTGTTCAGAAATATCTACAAATACAACTCAATTGAGCATACAAGAATGCAGAAAAACCAGAAGAACAACAACAACAGCTAAGAGAATTTCCGAAAGGAAAAGCTTCATTCCGGCACTGCAAGGGAGATCAGTTCCACTGAAACAACCGGTCTTTTGTTCGATCCCTTTTCCGCCTTCAAGAACAAAACTAGAGTTTGTTTTCCCACTGCTGAATAACACACACCAGAAATTCGGTCCTCGATGATCTTTACTGAATCCTACACCAACTTCAGTATGTTCTTTACTATGCAAAAGAGTAAGCATTTGCTTGTTTTGTATCAGAACACTGGAAAAGGCTTGTTGTGGACTTAGTTCATTCCAATTGCAGCCAAGAAGATGACCAGATATAATACCAACTGTGGGTAGCTCTACACCGCAATTCGGCGCATAAACTTCGGTAATATTTACTTCTGGTGGACGGCAATTCATGGTATTATTTTTACTGCAGTTTCCAGTGCATTCAGATATGTATTGCAAAGCCATGCAGCCTAGTCCTGCACTGTCATACAATTTTGGTAGCTTGTTTGATGTTCTATTCTGATTTATCATGTCCACAATCTCATTAGCAGGATTTCCTAAGAATGAATTTTTCAAATGTAACACATAAAGAGTGTCAAAGATATAATAATAATCTTGTATATGATAATGATACATCAAAATCTTCAGCAAAAAACTGCATAAATTGTAGGAGCTATTGAGTAAATCATAATAATAATAATAATAATAATAATAATAATAATAATAATAAAATTTGGAATGAAAGATGAGAATGAATGTACCATGAACTTCAGCAGAAACTTGGAGAATGATGAACAGTGAGAGATGGAGAAGATGAGGGATGGAGTTCAAGGACTTGTTTGGATTCCACATTTGGAGGACCAGAACAGAAACAACCACAAAGAAGTGATTTCTTTTATCTGGTTTTTTTCTTTTCTTTTTTTTTTCTTTTGGTAGAATTAAAAAGCATTAAAAGAATGAAAATGGAGAAAGTGGGTTACAAGCTGGTTCTTGTTGTTTATGGTGGTGGGGACAGCTAAAAAGAAAATATATCTGGAAAAGCTGCAGTGATGAGATTTGAAGACATGTTTATTTATTGCTGAACTTTTTGGCGTGAATTCAGGCTCAGTGGCATCATAAAGGAGTGCAGTGGGTGGAGCCCAAATGCCCAATTATATCATACCTTAATTATATATGTATATGTATTTCATAAGAGCAAGGATTGATTTTTTTGGGATTCAAAATTGAAAAACTCTTTTAAAAATAAAAAATAAAAAAATTTTTAAAAAATTCTTTTTATAAGTAAATATAAACAAATTAAAAAAAAATTATTACACATCATATTTATGACATCAAGACAATAGCTTAGTGGTTAAAGTATTTGATTTCTATGTGAGAGATCTGAGTGTTTGACTCTCTCTTAGGGTTGTTTGGCCCGTAAGTAGGTGTGATGTAATTTGAATTACAGGTAAAATCCCAACATTGGTTGTTTGGTTTACTGTGAAAGCATTTTTGCTGTGAATTAAGTTACTTTTTTTTGGTGTTTTGCTGCATTTGGACTTACGGCCAAATCGGCCGTAAGTCCAAATGCTGCATTTCTTTTTTATAAAAGTAACCCCCGAAGGACTTCGTCACCTTGCCTGCTCACAGATATTCATTTACAGGATTTCACAGGATTTCAATCTTCTTCATCCTTAATGTAAGTTATCTCTTTTAATCAAGTGAGATGACTTCTTATTAATGCATAGTTGAGGAATAATAATAAAAGTATATGTATTTTAGGTAGTTTATCTATTTTATAAAAAAAAAATCATATTTAAACTATTTTATATAATAATTTAACTACTATGTGTAATGATTTAAATAAAATATATTCTCTTTTTTTAATAAATGAAATGCCTTTTTGTGTTTACTCATAAAATTTATATAAACAAAATTAAAGCCTTTTCATGTCATTTCAAAAATTAAAATTTAGATTCAGACTAAAAAGTTCAAGTTACATGTATACTAAATCTTCATCCAAAGAAACAAGTTATATATTAAATGAATTAAATGAGTTGAGAATCATTCATGGTGTACTCTTTGTTGTCCCTTCAATTGGGAATGTGAACAGCGTGGCTACTGCCAAGTCATTTTCACAAAATTCTCTTTTCATTATTTTTTTTTAAAATCATCTTGGAATTTATAGCCAAAGTATCTATTAGTCAAATATCAATTAATTAAAAAAAATTTTGATTTAAATTTTCCTTCTAAATTGGATTGACTAACTAATATATGCTTTGTTAACTTGTATCATGAAATAACATTTGATTTGCTCTCTCTCTCTCTCTCTCTCTCTCTCTATATATATATATATATATATAATATTGGTACATTCGTAAATAAATTATCCATGGACATTTTCTTATCAATCATTAAATTTGAATTTAACTACCATTAAATTTGAATTTAACCGTTGATGTCATCTATTTTGATCAACAGTATTTTATAAAAGATATTATCAACCGTGTTAAGTGGGATGAATACTGTTTGATTTTAATCAAACGGTAAAAAAAAACTAAATCACATCCATACCCCTTTATTGACACTAATGACACCTCTTTTGTTTATATTGGTCATCTGCGTATGTCCTGACAAATCGCTCATATATATATATATATATATATATGTGCAGGAGAATAATATCAAAATTTTTCTTTAACGAGATAACATAAAGAATAATAATTAAGTACAATGTCTTAAAAAAAAAAACATAAGTAGCATTCATAAATTTCCCACAAACGTGATTAATTTCACTCACATTTATTTTGATAGTACAAATTCAAAACTTCAACTTTAAAAAAACACAAATGTCAACATGTATCAAAACACAAATAAGTCAAATATCTCAACATAAATGAATGAAATAAATGTTTTAAAGGTGAAGATCGAATCATGGAAGATTAATAGCTCTGCAAGATTTACGGATATCTCCTTGTGTACCAGTGAGAACTTCAATGGCACCCATTTTAACCATGGCATTGTTGAACAAGAAAGGGAAATTGAAACCATTGGCTAAATAAGTAACCATATTTTTCGTCGCGGAGTCTAGTGCAAGACTCTGATCGATCTGAAGAATGCCTTTCTTCGCGATGATCTGTTTGTAAAAACTATTATCGATGATGTTGGAACTATACTTATTTTGATCCAAACTAGTGAAATTATTCACAATCACATTCTGAGGACAAATAGTTCTTAGTTTTGTGACAAGATTAGGATCCATGGTTTTATCAGCATCATTAGTACCATTGAAGTTATAAAGACGGTTGACGAAGTTTGCACAATGTGCAATTCCCACGGTGTGGCCTCCTGAGATATGACAACACAGTGATTAATCAGCCTAAAATTTGAAATAATAATTAAGTAATGATAAGTGGATAAATTGCAAATAAAATTGCATTTATTTCATTTGATCAGGTTGTAAAATCTTTTAACACCAAAGCTTCTCATTTTGTCCATATATTAGAGGGCTTTCTTAGCTGCTATCTATTAATCCTTTAACTACATCTCTCTTAATCACTCTTTTTAAACCAATTACACTAGGCAAAGTTGACCTTTAACTGTATCTGTGTGTGTGTATAATATATACATGATTGTAGTCATAAAAATCATATTAAAAAATAATTTTAAAATGACTAAATTACTGTTTTTTTTTTTTCATTTATCTCTTTTGTGTGTATGTGTGTGTGTGTGTGTGTGTGTGTGTGTGTGAGAGAGAGAGAGAGAGAGAGAGAGAGAGAGAGAGAGTACCAAGGAGAATAACCATGTCAGTGGTGGTGAGGTTCTTCTTCTGAAAAGCAGCAATGGACTGAGCTACAGAGAAGAAAGGAGAAGGAAGATCTACATTGCTAGCCAATGACACTCTTCCATCTCTCCTTCCCATTTGAACTGCATATGGCCATCCCCCAGCCTATAATATATAACCAACAATCACCATCCATTCATTCATTTCTTAATCAATCTTATAAACAATCATTAATCATTAATCATCATCATCATATCTTTGTTAACTTATATACATACCAGTGCAATGGCATCTCTTGTTGCAGCAACAATGATATCAGCACATGAAACAACACCAGGGCAAGCCTTCTCCAGTGCAGCCTTCACTTCATCAATGAGATCATAACCCCTCACTGTTAAATTCGGTATTGCCATCTTCTCCGATGAATCCCCATCGAGTAACAGTGATGCATCACATCCCTGTAATTTAAATTTAACATGGTATCAGAGCCGATACAAAAGGACTGCTGTTAGTTTTGAGAGTAACAAGTATAAGCATGGATCAGTACATGAACAAAACAGTCATGGAACTGCATGCGGATGAGAGCAGGGGTGATGGTGGGATCTTTAGCAAAGCCGGCGGCAACAATGCGGCGGATAATGATCTCAACGTCGTTGAAACCACACTTGCCTCTATAGAACCCATACTTCAGCTGGGCCTGGCATGACATGGCCAGGCTTAACAGCACAAGAATGGTCAGGGTACCAACTGAGGATACCTTCATTCTCACTGACACTGGTTATTTCTTGGATCTGGAGTGCTAGGGATGTGCAAGTCAGGGCATGAAGTATCTCAATTTATATAATGCAATTGGAGCACCAAAAGTAAGAGCAAGACATGGATTGCATAACATCCTAGCAATACACATATATAATATGCATATCAATGTAACTAATAAGAAGAGCACTTCTACAACAAACATTACAAACGTGCATGCATGTTTGACAGTTTGCGGAGGAGATGAATACTGGTGCAAAACAATGTCAAATATTCTTCAGTATTATTGTATTAATTGAATTAAAGAAGAAAGTGTTGAAAAACACATACAAGTTTAGTTGATGGCTACACAGGCTTATTGGGTTTGACTTTGAAATTTTCCTGAAACAATCATAAACATTAGCACGTCTGAAGGGAGTAAGAAAGTAGAAATATAATTTAACTCTGATGTTGAAAACTTGGAATATAAACAAACAACCTAAATGGAAAAGAAAAATCAGCTTACATCCTGATTTCAGCTAGCTTTTCGCACCGGAGAAATGGTAAAACTGAAAATGCATGGTGAACAGACTTAATAGAAGAATCTGCAGAAATTGAATCTTTCCATTAGATCATATATGAGGAGTTACCACATTCAGGATCCCATGAGAGCAATATATAATATAAAGCATTTAAAGAACTAATCTCAAACATGAAAATATTAACACCACCAAGACAGATGTCATTGTCAGCATTTCCAGCTTGATGAACAATGCTGGATTTGCCATCTCAATTACAGCACCCAAATTGAATCTGTAACAGTCACCAAAACACATTCTTGTTCAAAGCTGCAGGTATCACGTATCAGAAAAGTCAGCTATCTTCCGAGGCAAGTCTATACTTTTAGTAAAAATTGCAAGGTAAATCTCACTTCATGTTCATCTCTGTATATGAACATGATGTGGCATTTTATGTGACAAAAAAGGACCCAAGATTTGTTATATTTGGTTGCTAATTTGCATCTCCAATCCTTGAAATCACCATCTGCATACTTGAAAGGGATGCACGAATGAGAAATCATCCTCCAAAACACATCCAGGTGTTAAAACAAGAGTCCTTCAAAATATTGCATGTTTTTTTAACATTTTTTTTTTCAAAAACATTAAATAATATGCACGTAAGCCGAAAATTGGACATTAAGCCTGCATATCTTCACCTGATTACACAGGATATAATTTATAAGTCTATATACAAAACCAGTAATTCAATATCACCACTATATTCAAAGTAATTCAGTATCACCAATATATTTAGTTAAATTTAAACTCAGGGTTTTTTCAAATATCGTGCATGTAACAGCTTTCTTCTATTTGAAGTCGATCTAACAATTTATCCTGTCTCGATACATGCACACACATAATTAAAAATAAATAAAAAAATAATCCTAATAAATATGTATTTTTTTAGAATATTATTTAAATAAAATAAATAGTTCCCCTCACACTAAACACTCAAAAACCAAAGAGAAAGACCTAACAACATGCAGTATGTGTTGTATGGCCAAGAAACCATTCCAAGTTCCAACTCCTTAATTAACGCATCTACAAGAACCATTCAACACCCTCTCCCACTCTTAAAACTCCCCCTTCCTCCTCCTCCCTCACTCTTCCATCCCCCTCTTCCCTTCTCTTCTTTATATATATATATATATATATATTTTAAAATTATCACTATAATATATATTATTATATATATAATAAAGAAAAAATTATATATATATATATATATATAATGAGGCCTTTAAAGTGTGTGTACTTATTCATCTTCATATTGTACCTAAGTGTTCGACAAAATGCCGCAGCAACAAGCAAGGACGGGACGTGCGCGACGGTGGCGGGCGTGGACGAGACGTGCAAGACATTGGCCGAAGGCGAGGACGATATCAACCTAGACTTCTGCGTATCGACACTGAAGTCCGACCCGCGCAGTGCGTCGGTGGACATGCACGGGTTGGCTGTGATCGCTACCCGGCAGCTTCTCGCGCACGCGTCGAGCACGGAGTCGAAGATTGAGGAGATGATGGAGCTGGAGATGGATGGGAAGGAGAAGGATGCGTTTGGATCTTGCTTGGATGAGTATAGAGATGCGTTGGATAAGCTGAATGATGCGCTGGATAATCTGAATTCGAAGCTGTATGATGAGGCGATTGCGTTGATGGAGAAGGTGTTTGATGCCGGCGAGATTTGCGAGGAGGCGTTCCTGGAGGTGCAGGAGGGAGCGTCGCCGGTGGCTTCGGAGGATCGGAACTATGGGCAGTTGGCCGGAGTGGCGCTGGCTCTTGCCAAATCGGTGGAGTGATTCAGAGCTTCTGTGAATGAAGGAATGCACGCAAGGTGTTTGTAGTTTTGTCTTTTAAATTTTTAATTTCTTTTTTTTTAAAAAAAAAATTTCCTCCCTTTTATTGTGTTGGTCTTTTATGTTGGGTTGGTGTTATTTGTAGGAGCGAGAAGGTGTTTTTATTTATTTATTTATTAATTTTTAATGATAAGGAGGCAGGATCTCTCTGTGCTTTGTTCCATTGGGTTATAGTATTTATATAAGGAATTTTGCATGTTTTATTTTATGATTAGTTTTCATTGAATTTGTAAATTTATAATGTATATATTGTTAGGAAAAAATTAATTTTAATTAGCATGCAATTAATCAACTCATAATTTAATTAAAATCAATAAAATAGAGTTGGAACGATGTAGCATTGGATTAGACTTGCAAAAGCACTATCTTAATATTGAATTAACTCTCTTTGTGCAAAATAGAACAGTCTCTCTCCAATTCCAGGATATATTAATCCACCAAAAAAGATCTACTTGTCGCATGGTACGTTCGGCAAGTGTCACCAAAGTTCAGTTATTTGAAGCAGCAAAGATATCAGAAGATGTGATTGAGTGAATGAGCATTTGGTTGAAAAACATGATTGGCACATAATTCATACACTTGCACACAAAAACGCAAACCCAACAATTAGCACATAAGCATACATATAGTTTCCTGTTAGCTTGGTGTTCATCACAAAAACACAAGCCTGAGTCTGTTATTTAATTGATGTCTAGCAACAACCAAGATGCCCTCTACCAAATGGTATTCACCCTTCTATCTTTGCCACCATCTAGCCTCCAACAGTGTTTTGTTCAACGAGGGGATTCATGAAAAAAAAATGAGGTCACGTCATAATTCAGACATAAACTAAATCACATTTGAGTATCGGTTAAACATAGATAAATTTTATTTGAAACTTTTTCTTAACATGCATATGTTGCTAGTTAATACATTGAGCGGGACCACCATATAAAAAACTTACGTCCCGATATTTACTAACATTGTAGCACTCTTTTTTATCTTATGCGACGTTGAGGTTATCTTCAAAGTCATACGCATTACTATTTTTATCAATAGCTTGGATTCCAAAGAAATCCGTTGCTTTACCTTCACCTTCCTCTGGGTAGTGACCGCTACCCATTGCAGGACCTTTTTCATCTCTTTGATACACCACATCTCCAATAAAATGAACCCAAGATGCATCATCTGCCAAACTAGTAAAAAGAGATCCCGGCCAATAACCTATTGCGCTCAATTCATCATAGTGACCAGATGATCCATAATAAAACCACCAATTTCCAGAAGCTAAGTCTTGTTAATAGATCAATTTCATAAAATTTTGGCACCAATGTTAGTACAATAGGAAAACATTAACCATTTTAATAGCCTCAAATTTTGTTGATTATTATTTTAAATATACCATGTTGAAGGCGATCCCTTTTTTCCAACTTTGAAAGGGTAGATTTTTGGTAATTATGAGCATATATCAGAGAAACATCATAAACACAACCTTAAAACTACATGGTTGTTGATATGAAAGATCCAAAATGACAGTGTGTAGGAATGAAATGACTAAGTAAGAACATACCTTGGAGACTTTTATTGTTATATTATATTGTGGTCCATCATAAACTGAAACTTGATTAATGGAACTTCCTGGAATTATATTACTCTTGTTAGCAAGTATAAATCCTGAGCATCGGGTATCAAAGCAAACTGTTTGATATCCATCTCCCTATTAGTAAAAAAACAAATGCAAATAGATCAATGCACTTCATACACTTCCACGTCATTTATATATAATATAACACACCATATTTAAAATATTACCATCCAAAGTGTAAATAAACTGGGCAGGTGTCATGATACAGGTGTGGGTGTACCTACAAATGAGGAACGATTTAGAAGTTGAATTTGAAACCTATCACGTGCACCTATACATGAGGACCATAGAGTAAATATGTTAAGATGTTACCAAACTGTACCCATATTTCACTCGGTATACAGAAATTCAATTTATATCTTTTTTATCACCCTACTTTGATTTGATTTCAACGGGAGAACACCCGAGACATTCCGGTTAAAAATATCTATTTTGGACACCAAATTAGCCATATAGATGGTGTTTGGGCACTTCATATGTTGATGTTGACTTATCATGTCACTCAAAGAGTCACTCCATCCCCCTAAATGCCATCAAATTTTATGCTAACATGGCTCCTAGGGTGACATAGCAAATCAATATTAGCCTATGACGTGTCCAAATATCTTCCTCGTGGTTAATCTGGTGTCCACATCAAACATTTTTCACCAAAATCCATTGGGTGCCCGCTAGTTGGAATCAAATCTAAGTAAGGTGACCAAAAACAATACAAATTGAAGTTTAGTATCCAACCTGAAATATCGGCGGAGTTTGGTAACCTCCTCTCAAGATTTTTACATGTTAAACATCATAGAAATATTATACAACAAAAATGTTATTTATAACAACATATTTTCTTTAGAATGATGCACAAAAATTGAAAGTATGGTTAACGCATAAATGGAGAAGAAGAAATTTAAATATGGATACTAAACTTACTACAAAATCACTTTTGAACGAAAACACAACAAGATGATGTTCACCATTTGTAAATAAAATAAATAAACAAATTATTATTGTTTGCAAAATAAATAGTGTTATATTATCACCTATTAGATTTTACATATTTTGGCAAAATTAAATAAATGCAATTTTATTTTAAATGAGTGCACACGCGATTATAAATTAACTTAACTATTATGACCTATGAGAGTATATAAATCATATAAAATTTTAGGTAAAATAACTTACATGTTCGATCATATCATTAACTTCATCATTCGTTGAAATAAAACTTTGATTCTTGAACATCTCACTCCACAATAAATTGTGTTTCAGCACTTTTTTCCTGCAAATATGTTTTTATGTTAGAAAAACTATTTGTTATTACAGACAGATAAAACACATTTTTCTTACAGAATATTTGCAATTACTTTAGTCTTTTAATTAATCAGGTCAAGACCAGTATAGAATACTAATGCCGCAATTCTTATTAAAGCACCCATACATTGGTTTTGGTGCAGAGTAATATCTAAAGGTAGCTTCTCCAACAACAAAAAAAGACGTTTTTTTTTTATTTTCATTTTTGTTTTTTATTTTTTTGGTCTGCACACTTCAACAACGTGAGGAATTTTATTTTAATACCACATAAAACCGATACTCATTTATAGAGCTTCAAATGGCCATTAATTATGCATATATCTCTTCAATAAAAAAAACTGCTAAAAAATCTTTGAAGATACTAAATTCACTTATATAAAAATAAGATAGATTGTATTAGATTCTTCTCCCAACACAAAAGCTCATAGATCGAATCTTAATAGTGGCCTCCTCATATTTCTTAAAACGAAATAAATAAATTATTTTACTATTTTTCTTTTTTTGATGTTGAAAATTGGAATAAAATTCATCTAAATCTGTGTTTAAACAGTTAGTCAGATATTGCTACATGTAAACAAATAAAAATATTTTAAAACGACATATAAGAATATATTAGCGGTTACTCATTTTTACAAAAATACGCACGGTTGATGTAGAAGAAATAAATAATATAAATTTTTACTTTTTATCTATCAGATGTATGTGCATTGTCATTTTACCAAATTCCAAATATTATTCAATAAGTATATAAGTGAACCGATGATGACAAAAGAAAAAGTGGTAGAATGCTACCTTTGGCATGGTTGCTAGGACTCCATTGTCAAAGATAATGAGAGAAAGGCATGCAATCATCACACAAAAACCATAATTTGCATTCCATATCTATGTATTGTTATAGGCTTTCAAAAGAAATTTCATGGTCTATATATATAGAAAATGAGTAATTAACTCCACATGTCAATGTTCAAACATGATAGACTTGTATCTTTCAAGATTTATGTGAATCTTGAATCTTGTAAGATTACAAATAATATCTTCCCCGATAGTGCAAAACGTGAGATTTGTGTGAATCTTGCTAAATTACAAATAATGTCTTCCAAGATAGTGTGGTATCTAAAACGTGGATGTATTTTTTATTTTTTTAATACAATGGGTAAATTATAACTTTATTAAAAAAAAATGAAGAGAGAAGGGATAAACACGTGTGAAAGAAAAAACAAAACACAAAAAAAAATAAAAGTACAAATTGAAGTTTCTCAATGGAGATGAGGCGACAATGAGAGTCAAGAGGAAGACAAAGTCTAAACCGGTGAAAACTACGTGGGTGTATTACTATTGTGGTTGTCAACAAATTTTAAAAAAACAAAAATAAAAATCACCATATACTAATAGAAATTTTAAAATAAAGAATAAAAAAAATACTAATTTTAAGCATATTGTCTACTTAAACCATTTTTAGAAAACTCTTTTAACCAACTATTGTAAGTTTCTCTTTAGATTTAGATTAAAAAGTTCATATTTTTTTTCCTAAATTTGTACGTACTTTCAAAAGAAGAAAAATCACTAGTACAAATAAATAAAACTTTTCAATAGACTACCAATTGTCTTCTTTTAATTTCTATATTATAGCTTTAAAGATTAAAATTTTTTGAGATTTTATAGCACTTAAGCGAAATTTATGAAAAAGAATTTGGTTAGATATCTTAACTATGTACTAATTATAATTAGTTGCAGTTATAGGCAAAAAAAAAAAAAGTATTTCTTAAAAAGTGCGAAATGGAGGTATATTATTAGAAAAGTTATGCTGATCCAGCGGAACACCAGATAAATCACTGACGCGGTTTTCTATTCTGCAAAACCATCAGATCGAATTCCATTCGATAATTTTTCTTTTTCTCTTTCGATCTCGATCTCGATCTCGATCTCGATCTCGTCTCCATCTCTCCGTCTTCTCTGCTTCGATCTTGGACTCCGAGATGGCGCCGGTGTCCGCCCTGGCTAAGTACAAGCTGGTCTTCCTCGGTGATCAATCTGTGGGGAAAACCAGCATCATCACCCGTTTCATGTACGACAAGTTTGATAACACCTATCAGGTATCTATTCATGGGTTTTGATGCCAGATCCAGCGGGAATTTGATCCTATTTGAATCTTGATTTCAATTGTTTAGGTTTGCGATCTCGTCGTTCCTTGTTTTGATTTGAGATCGTCATTGGACGTTGATCTTATCATGCTTTTGTTTTGTTGAGCTGAGTGCCGGGTTAGTTCGGATTTAGGTTTTTGTTAATTTGATTTTATTGACAGATCTAGAGTTTTAATAGGGAGCTGCAATTGGGATAGTGTGTTCTCAATCCGGGATTGAATTGTTTCTGATTTTTTTACATTTCAATTGATGGTTTAATGAACTTTGCATCATGCTGTTGCTGGGAAATTCCCGATTTATTATTGAAAACCGAATTAAGTTACTGATAATCGGTGAAAGTTGATTTTTTGATAGCTTTAGTTGTTCAAGTTGTTTGTTTAATCGCTTATAAACATACTGTATGCTGGTTCTATTGCCTTTTGGTTGCCTAAATGTTACATTCTATGATGAACAGGCTACAATTGGCATTGATTTTCTATCAAAAACAATGTACCTTGAAGACCGAACTGTCAGGCTACAGCTTTGGTATGATCAGATTTCAATTGGTATTTAAAATGTTACCACTGCAATTATACTTGATTTTGTTAGTCTATCGATTTATGCATGCTAACCATAGTGGAGATCTAGAAGATAGAGGTAGAGGTAACCGAAGATTTTGCATGTTCTTATTATGTTCCTATAATATGCGCATTGTAGTGAAATGGCATAAGATGTGAATGAATGTTTATCTTAGAGTTTGGAGTATAACTGAATCTATATTTCAAAGTAGGAAATCGCGAATGTTGAATCAAATACACATTTTCCCTTGAATGCTTGTAAAACCTATCCTCTAACTCTAGCTGAAGGCCTTATGATCTTGCCATATCTACAGGCCTCCAGTTATCATAGTATCACTCCCTTTGCTGAGAATGAATAATAAATGATATTAATTTGATGTCGAGCACAATTTTGATCATATCAATGCTATTCCCACTACCATCTACTGTTTATAGAAAATAGTTGGGCACTGTTGGAGTAATCTTAATTAGTTTAGATGGTGACTAGGTGGTGATCATTTCCTACGCTGTTTCAACTTGCATTTGATCTTATCGGTGACTACAACTGACTATTCAAATCCACAGTGGGAACTGCTGATATTGGCATCCTGGCTGAAATTTTGATAAGTATAGAAATCCAGAATATCAAATCATGATTTCTTTTGTTTTCTTTAGATTTTACTTATGCAAGAATTTCAGACATTAGGTATTGTGACATTCATGTTTAGGATGTGGAATTTCTGACATGATAGATATCCATGTTTTCATATAATATTGAAGTCTCTCTGCATTCTTTCTTTCAAGTCTGTGTTTGTGTATCTCATTTTAAGTTTTAATTTAGCTTTATTGTAAATTCATATCTTCTGGCTTTGGCTCTTCAAACTAATTAAATATTTTGTTGTCTATGTGGATTTTGATCTCTTTTTCTGCTATTGCACCTGTGGATTCCTATTGTTTTGCTCCTTGGATTTTTTTTGGCTTTCCCTTCTGTGACTAGATTGTATCTTTATACTCTCCAAGTTAGAATTTTTTTTCAACATAGTCCTAGGCTTCTTGGTGTATTTATCCTTTCAATATTCTAATAAATATCCTCCAGTGAGTGAGGATAGGTATTTTTTGTAATGATTTTCCAAGATGTGCAAGATTGTGCACATTCTTCTATTCAATTTTAAAAACCTTGTTCTAAGTTGATATTTGCTTTACATTTGTCTCTACATTTATCTACAAGTAAAACCTTTCTTATCCACTTGCCTTGTGAAGTATCATTCTAGAAAACAATGACGTGGATGAAAATCTTTTGTGGATAAGACTATAAGTTACTGGCAAAGACATTATTTTACAAGATTAGAAATGAAGATTATATAAAAAAAAAATTCAATTCTTCCACTATTAAACTTAAAAAAAGATACTAAGTGATTCAGTCCATTGTAGAATTGCAAGATCTTTCTAAATATAGGCTTTATTGAGTTTATTTTGCTACAGGGATACAGCAGGCCAGGAGCGATTCAGGAGTCTCATTCCAAGCTACATTCGTGACTCTTCTGTCGCAGTTATTGTATATGATGTTGCCAGTATGTTTTCTTCAAAATACATTTCATTGATATCCCTATTTTTCTAACTAGCTTGCCAACCAAATGTGGGATTGGCATTCATGGTGTACTAGTTCCAACGTGAAATTTCTATCCATACCAGATGGATATCAATTGACTTCTTTTCTTTTACATGGATAAACACCATATTACAAGAGAATACTTGCTGACTTTCTACTGGAACTGTTGTATAATATAGGTCGTCAATCTTTCTTGAACACCTCAAAGTGGATCGAAGAGGTTCGTACTGAGAGGGGTGGTGATGTTATCATTGTCCTTGTTGGCAACAAAACCGATCTTGTTGATAAAAGGTGAACTGCTGCTATACATGTTTTTTTGTTATGATGGATAAGATTGTTGTCCTGCAAATTCTTTGTGTTGAGATTAATTTCATTTAGAATAGAAACTCATTATGCTTTAAAATCTAGTCAATGACACTTCCATTTTCATAGATCAGCTTGAGACTTTTCTGTTTTATTTCTTTGAATGTGCTTTTTGTATCTCTGGATGTGTAGCAAGTTAATAGACTCATATATTGCTGTTCACTGAGTCATTTGTGAACATGGATGATGTTGTAGGCAAGTTTCTATCGAGGAAGGAGAGGCCAAAGCACGTGACTTGGGCGTCATGTTTATTGAAACAAGTGCCAAAGCTGGTTTCAACATCAAGGTTCAGTTTCTCTTGAATAAAACTCACTTTCCCTTTCCCTCTTTATAATAATGATATGCTGTCTTACTCTAATGCAATGTGTTGTGGAAATTTTATGTGTCCATAGGCTCCATACGAATATCTTCTCTTTAGATATCCATATTTTTTGTGTTTCAGGTCTGATCCTACTTCCCACAAAACACTACATAATTTTTATTTGATTTTCAATCTTGATATTTTGTGTGTATACTGTATAGATGTATATTTGAGTAATCTTTTTTTTTTCTCATTTTTTTACATTTCATAATTGTTTTATCTTCTCCTTATCTTAATAATAAAAATTCTATTTTACTTTAAAATAAATTTTGATATAAATTAAATCCCCTGTCTAAATTCTATAACTTGTTTTATTATAATGTTCTTCACACACGTTCACCCGCCTACAATTTGTGTGCTTGTGTGTTATAGTCTCTATGGACTTGTTCATATATCCAGTTTTCATTAAATTTGAGTGTCAGACATTGTTGTCGCTGATATAGATGATTCAGAACCCGTCATGGTGTTAATAATAATTAGGCAACAACCATAGAAACTTTTCCTTTCTGATCCTTATGATCCATGCTTTGCATGCAATACAAGTCTGACCAAAATTATTTCCTCTGGATACTTGCACTGTTTTAACTGTGAGCTTTCTTCGCAGGCACTGTTCAGAAAAATTGCTGCTGCACTACCAGGTATGGAGACACTTTCGTCGACAAAACAAGAAGACATGGTTGACGTTAATCTGAAAGCCACCAGTGCAAACTCCGGCCAATCGCAGCCGCAAGCCGGAGGATGCAGCTGCTAAAACCAAAACCAATTTGAGATTCCCAGCAGTATTTCTTGTGATCCAGCATTAGAAATTTATTAATTATGTTTCATCCCCTTCTCCATTCTAGTGTTGTTTTTAATATAAAGTTTTTTTTTTGTTTTTTTTTGTTTTTGTTTTCAAGTTTCTGGTTATGAAATTCTACTTTCGAACTTGTTTGTTAACAAATGGAATTGAAATGTGCATCATGTATATTAGTGTAGGGAGTTTGATGAATAAGAAAATTTTTGTGAGTTTGATGAGTAAATAATATTTACTTGAATTCTGTATATATGATTTGTCTTACTTTTGTTGGCATTATGCTGTTTAACAGTTTAAGTTGTTCTGGGTAAAAGGAAAAAAAAAAATTATATGTTCCTATAGAAAATATTATGAGTGTATATCAATATGAGAAATTGTTTTAATTTATCTATTTTGATTTTGTACACCAGTAAAATTTGAGATAACCACAATGTATAGTTTATGATAAACTACTTATTATCTTTCTCAATTTTTATTAGTCCCGTGAAAAAAATAATGTCACTATGTCAATAGGATCTGTTCATCCTTTGTCCAACATTTTATCAAAAATGGAAATATAATTGACTTTTGCTATGATAAACATTGAAATTAAAATCAAATCAGGTTCAAACAAATATAATAATAGAATTAATTTTAAAATTGAGTTAAGATTAACAAATTTGGAAGAGAGCTTGATGATATTGATGTTGTGATACAAACGAAGTTGAATATATATTGACAACATGATGGCGAGGATGATGATATTAATGTGAAAACAAAAAGACATAATGATGAGTTGAAGGACCACAAACAGGTGCGTACTTTGACTAAACTTCTTTTTTTATATCACGCCGCAATTCCCGTTACCTGTCCGTGCTCATGGCCCATCCGTTCCCATATAATTGAGAGAATTTTTTTAATATATATATATATATATATTAATAGATAGATTCACTATTAATTATTTCAAAATTTTTATTAGAAATCATATTTAAATGAATTTCACGGAATAAGCGCAACAACAATACTATTCCTATGAACATATATAGTCATGATGTACATACTAGTAGAGAATTTGATCATTCAACCCATGCGTTTTGATCTGACAATACTAAATTTGAACCGTAAACTTATGTTTATAATTGAAATTTATTATTACTACTTTATTCATCAATGTTTTCACCTAATAATATGAAATTCGGATGGTAAGATAACATTCATAATAAAAGATTCATTACTGTTATTGTGTCCAACGGAACTTGAACTCTTTAAATTTTCACGTAGGAATGTGTTATATGTATTAGTATTTGTTGACTTTTGAAAAATTAATAATTAATTAAATAAAATGGGCGGATTATTACTTCTTTACATTCAAATTAATTTTTTGTTTTCTTTTACTCTATACTTTAGTAAGGCTTTTTTTTTTTAATCCAATGTCTCATGTTGATATGGGCCACATGACAAAGTGCTCTTCAACTACCACACTTTGTTTTTTTTTTAAAATAAGACACATGAATATAGTAAAACATCAATTTTTAAAGAAAAATCTTTTAAGTTGTTTAATGTCACATCCTCAAAGAAAACATAAAATTTAAATAAATAAAAAATATGTTATTTATATAAATTTAATATTTTATTTAGTCTTTCTATTATAATCAATCTATCTTTTTAGTCCTTATATTATAATTTATATGTTATCAGTTTCTCTATTTTTATGTTTAGAAAATAACAATCTCCCTCCGATGGTCACTCTTTTCTCATCCAATACGCTGATATGACGTAGATCATTTTTAAATAATAATAAAAAAACACTGAAAATAATAATAATAATAATAATATAAGAGTAATATCTTATTTAATTTATTTAAGAAATGATTTAGGCCACGTCAACATCTTAGATGGAAAAAGAGAAGAAGACTGACATTTCCAAAATATAAAAATATAGGAACTGATAGTAAAAGAACTGCAAGCAAACAAATTATAATAGAAGACTAAATGGACAAATTAACTATAATAAAATGACTAAATAGGGTATTAAATCTATTTATATATCAATCTCCTTGCCTATATCAACAATTAACAGAATTCGCCAATGATCTTGGATCTATTTAGTGCATGGGTCGTAGATGAGAACTTTCACCGAATGGTGAGAGTTCGATCTCGGTGAGCAGCATTACAGTAGTTGTGAATAGTGGTTATGTCCGATGGTGGTAATGGCGTGACGTGACCGTCCCTCACTTGTTCCACGAGGCATGCGCCCGCAGAGTCTCAGTGAGTTCGCCCTGCTCTTCTTCCTCAAAAACAATTAACAGAATTCTCACCATCATAATTCATAACAAAAAGAAAAAAACACTTTCTTGAATGCAAAAGTATAATTCTCATCATTTTTTTTTTTGTTGAGAACCCTGCCAAACAAATTATTTTTCACATATGGTTCATGGAGGTTGCATATTTACCAAATTAATATTAAAATATAAATACAAAAACTAGAAACGTAAGTGAAACTCAAACTCAATAAACGTCAAGAAGATATTTCAAGCAATTAAATGAGAGACACAAAGAAACAAAGGATGGACTATGTATTGCTTGACTCTTTCTACTACTTGTCTTGTTATTATTCTTCACATAAATAATTGAGAGAGAGAGAGAGAAAGCATTTGAACTCCACTAGAAAGCAAAACCCAATCTCCATCTCTCCTTTCCAACCTCTTCTTTCTTTTCCCATCTTTTATCTATATCTATATATATATATATATAGATTTCTTACTCTCTTTCAATTCCTCATCACTCTTGTTATTGGATTAGAGAATTAATGGCTCATCATGATCATATCCAAGAAGTTCAGCTCCAAATACAAGGTTAGTCATTTCTTTATTCATTAATTTACTCATATGCTTTCTTTTTCCATGTTCATCAAAGTCTCGAAGAATTTAAAGATTAATTAGGAGATGTTAATTAGTTGTTCTCATCACTAAATTACACAAGTTAATTTGCACATAGCTTTATAGGATAAACAATTAAATCAAATATCACTGATTTTTTTCTTCTTCTTTAATTTGTGATTATTATTATTATTTTTTAATTGTTCAATTCATCTTGTGAACTTCTCTGATTTTGAGTAAGTGATAAAAATAAATAAATAAATAAAAGGATTGATGATAACGAAATAAATCTTTTTTGAGTGGCACAAAAGTCTTTCTATTCTTATTAAAGTCAAGTTTAATTTTGTCTATTATGCTTATTATATACATTAATACAAGTCTTATAAATTGAAATGAACTTGAGAGAGATCATAATAAAAAGATTATAATGACTACAACAAAGCAATAAAGAAATTTAAATCTAACGACAAGGTTAGTTAAATTAAGTATGAAGGTGCATACTAAAGTCTCTCTATTCTTATCAAAGTCAAGCTCTCAACTAATCCAATTATACTTATAAAAGATACATTAATTTATGTAAAACAACTTCAACCAAGTCAAGCTCTAAACTCATGATGAACTTCAAACAATATAAAGTCATGAATTTGCATGAATTTAATTGGAAACAGGAGGAGCAAATGATCATCAAGAACAACCATGCAACAATCATAACAACAACAATAAAGAACCATCCCCAAAACACACATTCAAGTTCAAAATAAACCACTGGAAATGGTGGCTCACAGTGTTACTCAACATAATCTTCATCCTCTCCGGCCAAACCTCATCAACACTTCTCGGCCGTCTATACTTCGATAAAGGCGGCAAAAGCCTTTGGATGTCCACCCTAGTCCAATCCGTCGGCTTTCCGGTCCTCATCATCTACATTTTCATCTACAACATTACAACAACATACAACAAAAAACACCCTTTGATCATCTCATCATCCACTGCCTTCCCATCTATCATTTTCATCTACATAATGTTAGGCATAATCATTGCCGGCGATAATCTTATGTACTCTTACGGTCTCTTATATTTACCAGTTTCTACTTACTCACTCATATGTGCATCTCAACTGGCTTTCAATGCTCTATTCTCTTACTTCATCAACTCACAGAAGCTCACACCATTCATCTTCAACTCTGTGATCCTTCTAACCTTCTCCGCTGCTCTTCTCGGTGTTCGTTCAGACTCCGGTGAAGCTTCAGAGTATAATAAATATCCATTAGGGTTTGTTCTCACAGTAGGTGCATCAGCTACATACTCACTGATCCTAAGCCTGATACAACTAACATTCCAAAAGGTATTGAAGAAAGAGAGTTTCACCATTGTTGTTGAGCTTCAGATATGCACATCAGTTGTTGCATCTTTGGTATCGGTAATCGGTTTGTTAGCGAGCGGAGAATGGAGAGGATTGAAGGAGGAGATGGAAGGGTTTGAGGAAGGGAAGGTGGCATATGTGATGGTTTTGGTATGGATTGGAATTGGATGGCAAGTGGCTGCAGTGGGGCTGATAGGGTTGGTGTTTGTGGTGTCATCTTTGTTTTCAAATATGATAAGTACATTGAGTTTGCCATTGGTGCCAATCTTTGCTGTGATTTTCTTTCATGATAGGATGGATGGAGTGAAGATCATGGCCATGTTGATTGCTGTTTGGGGTTTTCTTTCTTATATTTATCAACATTATCTTGATGATTTGGAGACTAAGAACAAGAAGCAGCCTTGTTCTTCTTTTTCTTCTTCAAATGATGGAGATAATGGATCAGATGTCATTCATGATAGAGTTGTCTAGTGATTCAAATAAACTTGAATGCTTATTATAAGTATTATTATTATTATTATTTTATTTAATAAAGATAGTTGTGTTTTATAATGTACTTGTGTTTGCTTTTTTTGTTGTCATATGATGGATCTACTGTATTAAATAATATTTTTTTAGGCATTCCTGTATGATGAATTGATATTATATATATATAAGATTTAAAATATTCTTTCATAAAAATATATCTTGTGAGAATTTGTTAGAACAGATATAATTTATATAACTTCAATGTATCATTTGTTAATTTATAATCAATATTAAAACATATATCTTTAAAGTTTATGCAATTAAAGTCATATGCATAAATATTTAAATAAGTAACACCATTAATTATCTCTTCAAAGAAAACAGAATACCACCAAGAAAAATAGAATCAATTAATGGAGGAAAGCAATCATGTAGGAATGTACAAAGAATCCTCCACTTTTTTGTTTCCTCAAGCACTAAGCTTCAAGTGGGCATCAAAAAGATGAGATAATAACCCTAAACAATCTCCCCAATGCTTGTCAAATAGATGAAACTTTTACCACTTTTGTACTTTAATTAGGCAAATTAATTATATATTATTGGAAGTGGCTTTCTAATGATGCTTAGCTTTAATTATCCACACAGCATGTTGTTGTACACTTGTACAACTATCACTAGTTGTCAACTACTTTTGGTTTTAAAATAAATCAAATAATAGTAAAAAGAAGAAAAGAAAGAGAAACAGTGCTCTCCATTAAACAAGCGTTTCAAAGACTGTGAATCACCCTTGTGTATCGAAGCACTTAGAAAAGGTGAAAGAGCAATGACAATAAAAAGGATTGAAAAAAATAAAATAAAAATAAAACTATGTTTTTTTAAAAAAATTGGAAAAATAATTTATTGAAAATAGAAAATAAAGTGACTGACTGAGCAGACTTAAGAGAAAGTTTATAGCAATTAATTAATTATAATAAATACCTAATTATTAATCTAAATATATTTTTAAAAAAATATATGATGAACCATGATTATTATTTTTTATCCATTGATATTGATTAATGTCCAAATTTATTGTTAATATTATAATTAATAATTAGATATCTAATTTAAATAACTAATTATAATTTGGTTATTTTCCAAAAAAAAAAAGTGAGCTAAAGAAAAGGTAATATTGTCATTTCATAGTCCAAGCAAGAATCCTCTCAAAATAAGTAATTGTGAATCCTGCTCTATAATTTTCCTCGCTCCTTCGTCGTACCTCCCTCACTCTCATTACTCCACACCAAAAAAAAAATTTACACAATGTAAGTAATGGCTCACATTCCATTCTTCCAACCAAACACTCTCTTAAAATAAAAAAATAAAAAGATTTTTCTTACAAATTAATCAATCCTTGGTACTCTAATAAAGTAATATAACTCAATCATAAACTCAAAGAATGCCATTATATTTATCAGTATAGCCCAATTGTGAATCCACAAACAAAGTAATACAAAACTAAATGTCATTCAAAGACTTGGTCCACCAAATTAATGCAAGTTGAAGACATATAAAACACAAGAGAGGAAAAGAAAACTATTAATAAAAATGTTGAATTGAAAATTCAACAGAAATATTTTTCCATCTTGCTTGGCCTAGTTTCTAGTATGAGTATTATACCCATTCACACTCTCATATTTGATATTTCTAATAAACAAATAATCAATCAATTACTCACAAGTCACAACTCTTTTTTTAATGAATTAATCAATCAATCAATTGATTGCTTGATGTCTCTTTTGTTGCAAATGGGAAGTTCTTATTGGAACTTCTCTATTTCAGCAACTTCTGCAATATAATTTTAGATGAAGACAAGAAAACAACAACTTCGCCAGTTGATCCCTAGGCCCTACAATCCCAATACCATCCGTGCCTATGTATTATTATTATTATTTCTTTTGTAATTTTAATAATACAAACTACACCAACAATAACAATAGCAACAACCCATTAATGGTTCAACTATATGAATTCTTACTTTCTACCTTATTTTATTGAAAATAAAAAAAAAATAAGTATTTCAAACTATTCAAAGTCAGTTACACGAGTTCTTCCCTTTCTACTTATTCAATTGAGAACCAAAAAATTAGATAAAATAACAAGGTCTGATGTATCATATTGTAAAATTTTTAGTAAACATTTTTTAAAACTACTTTTCATTGTTTTGTAAATTCCTTAAAAAACACATGTCATCATAAAATAATAATTAAAAAAATATTAGCAACTACCATTTCTCATGCACTAATTAGTTGACTTTTCCGAAGTATACATAACTAAATTATAAGACCGAGCACGCAAAATATAAAAGACTCAAAAGATAGGACAAAACTCGGATGGCCTCTCATGTCCCATGCGCCAAGACAAAAACTAAATGAACACGTGTCAAGCAACGAAGAGGGGGATGAACGGTTTCCATACAACCAACCACTCAGCGACAGCGACCACCAAAATGGATGGTTCGTCGTTATTAATTCTCGAAAGCATCACGAAAGCAAGAGAAAGTGACACTATCAAAGAAGCTAGTAAAAACTACCAACATTCTTTCATTTATTTACATTCAAGTCCTTTAGAAATGCTTCAATTATTATTATTATTTTTTCTAAAATTTTTAAGTTCTAAGAAAAAAGAAAAAAAAACTTTAAATGAGCACCGTTACTCCCAAAAGAATTGGAGAAAAGTTTTTTTTCTTCTTTTTTCTTATATTTAAAAATAAAAATAAAAATAAAAAAAGTAGTGAATAAGACAATGGACAAAAGCGTCACGGAAATTTACCCAAATCCGCGAGTTTTTTGGAGCGATTGGGCCCGAGTGCCAAGTGCCGGTGCTGGCGAGGGTTCGTGGAGCCGCCGTGGAGCTCGCCGGCAGCGATCCAAGCCGCCGTATCTATCCCGGTGCAGCGGAGTTGGTTAGGGCTTGCTCTCACTAGTGGGTTGAGACACACGGCGAACCCTGATATCGAGCTCCCCCGTTGCTTTCCTTTCGCCGGGAATTTCCTTGCCGGCGTTGGTCCTGGGAGCCGGGGCTCCGCCTCGTCACCACTCGATGACGGGGAGCCTTCGTCTCCGGCTGCGGATTCTCTATCCGGAGACATCCCTTTGTCCGGAGCTCGCCATGATTTCCTCGACTGATCCTTGGGTTTTTTTCCCCGCCAGCGGGTGATGGCGGAAAACCACGAGCCGGGGCTAGATCCCTTCACGCCATTGAGATCGGTGACGATGGCTTCAGATCTAGAGTACCCGAAGAGGGCGGAGAAGAGAGAGAACCTCTTAGGGCCGATCGCGCGGCTCTCGGGTGTGCTGAGGAAGCGCTGGAGACGGCGGCGAGGTTCCGGCTCGTCGTCGCCGATGGACAAGCGGCGAGAGAGGTAAGGCGAGACGGATCCAGGGAACACGAGCTGCTTCTGCTGCTGCGATGGCAAGAGATCGGGAATGGCGTTCTGGGCGGCAGCGAGCAAGAGAAGGCGTTCACGAAGGCAGGACGCGCAGACGCCAACGCCGCCTTCGCAGGGGTGGCGCTTGCACTTCATCGCCGTTGATCACCGGAGAACCTCTCCTCCACCATCCGAGACGAAGGTGAGAGATCCCACGATTGAAGCTTGGAAGGGAGTGATGGAATTGAGCTTGCTCGTATAAGAAGGGAAAGAAGAGGAGGTAGGCTTTTATTAGTGGAGGTTTGGGTTGAGGTGATCCTTAGGAGTAAGTTAAGTTAAACGGTTCTAAGGGAAAGTTGGGAATTGTGTTAATGGAGTCGTTGGTGGAGCAGGATAAGATGTAATGCCGGTCAAAAGTTAGAACATTCAGACATTATTAGCGTTAGTACGGGAAAAAACCCTTTTAGACCAACTAAGAAAGGGTGAATTTAAATACTTGAGAGTTTGAATGAGAAGTGAGGATTTATTTTTGAGAATTTAAGTAATAATTATGAATAAGTGGTTTTAGGGTTTATAATTCACTTATGTATGAGTTCCACCTCTCCATTTACTCCAGCAAAATTTATACATATCTCTATTTTTTTAACAGCTTAATTACTTCTTTGGTAACCCCAATATCATATAAAGTAAAATATTTGAAAAAATAAATAAATAGAAAGATAAATATAATACAAATTAATAATGATAAATTCAGTAAAAAATCTAAACTTAACATAAACAAAATATTGATTATGTATATATGTATAGATAAATCACAGTATATTATATATTTAACATAAACAAAAGATTAGCTCATATTGATGGGGATTAAATCGTACAAAAGCTCCACGCAAGACTTCAGCATTCACTAACCTCTAGTGTGTTTTATTTATTTATTTATTTATTTATTTGACGGAGTGTCAATCAAGTTTACATTTAAAACATGCATATACTCATTCATCATAATGTTTTTAATAATATAGGATGGATAAGAAGGGATAAAAGAAAAGGATGGAAAGGAAGGACAATGAGGCGTGGAGGAGTTTGGTAAGAAACAGGGGAAGGAATGGAAGCCGGCTTATTAAAAGCAAAGCAAAGTGATGGGTTTATTATACTGTTGATGTCCTGTTTTTTTTAGTGGAGATGCTCGTGTTTTTCAAGTGCAATTAGTATGCTTTGTTCACGCTATGATTGGATTTTTACACTGTTTTTTGAGTGTGACTACCAAACCCGACATGAGTGCAATGTACTTTCTGCATTTCACGTCATTAAATGATGAGCTCATTTATCTTCTTGTGATTGTTGATGCGATGCTGTTATGCAGATATTCCAAACTTGGGATTAAAATAAATCAAAATACACTAGAAACTATCATTAGACTGTTGGAATAGTTTTCTTTTCTTTTTCTTTTTTTTTTAAGAAAATGTGAATTTCAATTGACATCCAGCGGAGCTTAAGTTGCGGTAGGGACCCAAGACTGGCAACAGGGAAGGCAATCTTAGACCCTACCCAACCAGAGGGTGAATCAGGTTGAACTCAAATGGATTTAAATTGAAATTTATCCATTGATTATTGCATGAAATCATTAAATAGCTTATAAAAAAAATTCCTTAATTAAATATCTTAAAATTTACTCTTTTTTTTATTTTTTATTTTTTGTGCCCAAACAAGCAACTGGACTTCATTCACCCCAACCCTATGTTAATTGTTAGGATATTCCAAACTAATGTTTTTGATTATTTAAATAAATTATGATACACTAAACAAACCCAATGGATTTATTGGTCCAAATAGTTTATGTATTATGTTTTTTGTGATTTTGAATTGAATAATTTGTGAATTATAAACTGAAATAATGACGTGACAAAGTGTAAAACAAAATAGATCAAGCAATGGTCCCCCTAGGAAAGGCCTAGTTGCATTTGTTTGCAAGCATTTACATGAAAATGTAAATCAAGACTACTAAGAAAAGTTCAACTGCATACTAGATGACATGTGTTCCCCCATTCTTTATAGCCCATCATCCATATTAAAGTTTAGGCGTTTTAATAAAATAATTAGTGGATAAGGCCAATTATCCCATACTTTAATCTATGAATGCTTTCAGAGGAACTTCATTAGAGCTTCTCTGAAAGCGAGAGATGGATTCCCCTTCAAAAAGTCAAATGTTTATGCAAACACCATTGTAACACGCCAGTCTCTAAAGCATTCAACTTATAAAGCTTGAAATAAATTATTGGCGAAGTTATAGATAGAGATGACGCAGAACCTGGTTTCATCGATGACCAACTGCTTTGTTCCGAATGCTTGATTTATGAAGTAATTTCAACCTGTATATCATTGATCAAGCAAGGGCATCATTTATCTGACTTGCTGTACCAAAAATAAGAAAGGAGTTTTCAGAGTAGGATTAGGGTTGAAATTACACTAATTCCATATGTGATCGATGCCTTAGCTCTCTTTGCTGTTTGTCTCATTTCTGATTTTCGCCATTTGAGAGATCAACATGCCATGGACTCTTTCCTTGAGCTGACAATTTGCAAAACAAATGTCAATCTCAAGTTGCTTTCATAGGAACACTAGAAAAACAAAAGAAGGTTATCTACGACAATGACAATGTTGTGCTGCAAGTATGTCCAACCAACCTCTGGAAGACCAAATTCACTTTTGACCGAAACTCGGATGGCTCCCTCAGGTCCAAAGCTTTTGTATTTTTCCATATCATCTTGAAGGTTGCTTGCTGGGGAAACTTGCAGCAAATCACACTTGGAAACAACATCAAGCCAAAGATGATTGCTGAATCTCTCCTTCATCTCTTTGTATGTGGTAAACTGCATGATCCACAGTGGCACTTACATGTGAAAACAAAAAGAGCAATAGCACATTAAAAAAAAAAAAAGAAGAAGGTTCAAGAAATGGTCAAATTCCACAAAGGATAAATTTTTTGCAAATAGGGAACGTGACACAACCAAACCTCAATGAGATATTCCTGTTGTATCTTGAACAAATTGAACAAACTATGATCATCAAGACATACATTTCTTTTGTAAACTAAATGACAAACCAGACATCATAAATAAAAAAAAGTTAGCAATAATGGAAGAAAATTGAAGATGCCAAACCTGATCATCAGGTGAGGTCCCACATTCTCCAGAGAGGTCATGGACATATAATACAGCAGTTGGCAAATGAGAGAGCACGGCGAGTGTTAATCTTTCTAGATTATTCCTGTCCTCTGGGATTCAAAAGGATATATGAACCCTACATTACCCTGATGCAACCAATAATGCTATATAGCACATCAGATTCAAAGAGATGATTTACCGTCATGCCTCATAAGAAGTCCAGGAGTATCAGTAACCTGCAGCATATTTAGTCAACTTCTGTATTGCTAATCCAATAGTGTAAAACAGTAAAAGTGATAAATAAAAAGATTAAATTCTTAAGATGTCAATCTACCTGAAAGCGCTCATAATTCAAAACAATGTGACCCATGAGAATACCTCTAGTTGTAAAAGGGTAGTTGCAAACCTATAAGAAGAAAAAACAAAACCAAATTGGAGGCATGGATGCTTTGTAGAATTTAAAGGTTGAGCCATTAAATTTGAGTGAAATGTTCACCTCTGGCTTCCCCGTTGAAAGTATTCGAACTAATGATGATTTCCCCACATTTGGTGCTCCAACAAGACAGAGTGTTGGTTTTTCTAAATCTACAACTGGCATAGCACGCAATGTCTGGAGGAATAAGAACAATTAAATAATATATGGATAAATCCAGTTATTTGTATAGCATGTTGACTCGCTGGCTTGTTAGAAGGATCTACTCTCTGATAAAATTTTAAAAGGATCTGATCTCTGTTAAAATTTTAGAAGGATCCAATCCCTGATAAAATCAGTTGCCTTCCTAGTTCCAAATCTTGGAGGTTTGCCGCTCAAGACCTCGAATATGTGAAAAATGAGATAGGCTGTCTTATGTACCAATCAGTGTCATGCCTTATCTATAATGATAAGCTAAATTAGTTCACAGAACAATTGAAGCTTAGAGATCTGTTTTTTAGCCATACAAATCTTGAGAGGGACTCAAATATCAGTGCCTCAAGGATATTAATATCACACTTATTTCTTGTGAGGCATTATCTCGCTTAGACAACATGAGTACTGATGAAAATGTGATGCTTGAACTGAAACATGATTGTGTGCACAAAAATTACCTTTGCAACATGCAACAAATCCTCTACAGCATTACTCCCAATATGGAATACTTCCTCAATCTTCTTTAAACCCTGAGATCGAAAGCATGCTCATGGAGGGTTCAATAAACATTAGCAAGAGAAATTCAAAATCAACAAGAACCACATAAGAGACAAGAACATGCAAGGGAATGGGACACTGCCATAAAAATGCACACAGACCTCGTTTAGCCGCTCTTCTGCTTCACGCTTTGACATGGACTGCCAAGGTTAATACCAAACCTGAATAAAGACCTTGCTTTTTATGGAATAGGACATAAATGTAATTTCAACTCAAACTACAATTACGAAAACTTGAAGAGTGTCACCGCAATACTTTCTAGAGTCAAACCTGCGCGCAAAGAGATGCTTGTTGCTTTCCAATAGATACAATTTTCTTCCTAAGTGAATCAACTCTCCTTAATACCTACCAAGCAATCTCAAAAAGATTAGGATATAAAAATTTTAAAAAGAAACACTAAACAAAATAAAAATAATTTCACGCAAAAAAGAGAAACATGGCATATATGCACATATAAGAAAGTGATTTTGCTTGGCAATGGTAACAAAAATAGGTTATGAATGTGATTGGCCAGAATCCAGATAAGGATAGATTAAGGTGAGAAGGTTAGTGCTGATAATGATCATGCTCACTCCAAAGACAGTCATCCATGGAGTTGGATATGTTTAGATACTTATGGAACATTTAGCGAGTGCGTTACGGGTGGCATGCCTTCAAAGATAGGCCAATTTCAGCCTTTCGTAGAGCCATCAAGATCACAACAGATAATAAGTTCCCAACTTCCATCATAAAAGCTATTTGCAGCTATTTGGCCATTGGCAAATATTGAAAGTAAATTGGAATTTCAACACGCACGCTATTTTTGCAGAACAAGCAGCATACCTCCTCATAGTTACCATCTCCAAGAGTTAGCTCAATAAGGGACCGCTCATATGGATGCAGGTATTGTTTGTTAGGGAAGTTCTCCGTATATTGTCTCAAAGGAACAGCTAATTCCTAGGAAGAAAAATAAATTTAAATGTAAATGATAAATGCCACAAACAAGAACCTGAGAAAAAAAAAAATAACAAAGCGATCAGTTCAAATTTCAAAACAAGAGCGTAAAAGTTCAAGATTTCAACTTTCATCAACGCATCCAGCTGTTTTGCACCTTTGTTCCTCTCTCGTTTTGCAAGGTTTGCAATCCCTATCACATGAGGAAACATATAACTTGCAGCATTGGATACAACAGATCATATCAAATAGGCAGCATACGACAAGTGATTAAAAAATGTTAGCACTCCATTACCTCTGGTAGGAGGTACATTTCTTGCTTTTCTCTTGGCTGAAGCAAGAATATCAATTGAAGGCATAACGATTGGTAGCATCTGAAATGCTCCAAGGCTTTTATGATTTTGTGCAGGTTTTCCCTGTATGTAGGTAGTAGTTTAAGATGGTATAGTTCAAATATGTATGAAACTATATATATTTAGTATTTACATAACCTTTGCTTAAGACCTCTCGCATGCATTCTTAAAGCAATTAAAAGTCATACAACAAGTCCAATCCCCATACTTCCCCCATACAATAACATACTTCTCAGCATGTATTTTTAAGGAATGCCATTTTTATCATGTAAAAGTGAGAAACTATCAATGAAACCATACTTGACATGGTTCACTATAGATATAATCCATATGGCATATATTTTGTTACCTCCACTCATATTTGATAATTAATCATCCAACTTCTCTAACTTGACATCAAAAATATCCACTTAAAGCCAATGATGAATATTTAGGTTCTAAAGGTTGAGAACAGCTCAAAGCACTAGCATAAAATCAGTTAAAATCATATTCAAGCATCATCAAATCTAATATTGTCCACATCCACAATAAAAAATTTCGAGCAAAAAAACAATACCAATCCTAAAAGTTTACTACTGGCTAAATAAATCATTCCCAAAGGAAACACACCGGGGTGCCAATTTTGAGAGCAATATCAGATCCAAAGGCAGATGAATTTTCCACAACATCACCAACATTAGATTGCAACTCCTGACAACAGCGAAAGGAACAACAATTCCACACTTTCACTGGAAAAAAATGGCCTGCAAATCCAAAACACAAGCATCTTCATCAACAAAGGCTAAGGACTAACCATTCACTCAGCTCCAAAGTTCAGATCAAAGTCAGCATTTAGTTCCATATAAACAACACTCACAATATTAATTGACACATTCCAAAATCCCAAAACAACAAAATAAATCCAAAAAAAACAAACAACCTGGCAAACATAAACCCTAACCAGACCACACTGAACACCCAAAAATAAAAACAACAACCAAATGAATCATTCAACAAATCGTTCACAAAGACAATCCAAAGCATTAAGCATCAAAGAAATGACGAAAACCTAAGCGCGATTCAATCAAAAACCAAGCAGCCGTCCCCAATAGTTCACCATTTCAAGAAGCGCAAAATCAAAAGAGATGGCGAGAGAGAAGCAAACCAACCCTTGAGAATCTGATAACCCAATCTCTCCCTTCTCCCGCTCAACGATTGACCAGGAGGAATCCGCCATTGCTGCAAGAGATTGAACGTCCTGCCGCCATTCATCCTCTCTCAGCCTCTCTTCCTCTCCCTCTCGCTCGATAACCCGCTATAAAACCACGAGTCTGACGTGGCATTAAGTGGGTCCCATCTACCACGCTGGACACAGCCTTCAACTTTATATACATGAGCTTTGAAACCTCAAAACGAGACCCAGATGAGAACTCGCAAGCTCTCCTTCGTCTCCATCGCGCCAAATCCGACCGTTACTTCCCGCCAAATTTCAAATTCGAATTTGAATTCGAATCAGAAGTTCCCGCCTTCGTCCCTGAATCATCTCAAGCGCATCCATGCAAAGCTCCTCCGGAGCGGCGAGATCCTTGATACCCTCGCCGCCGGGAAGCTCATTTCCGACATCGTCGCCTCCGGCGCCACCAATCTAGGCTACGCTCGCTCCCTCTTCGCCTGGATTCAGCCCCCGCTCAACACCTTCATGTGGAACTCGTTAATCCGAGGCTACGCTCATGGCGGCGATCCTTGCGAAGCCATCGCCCTCTATTGCCAGATGCTTGCCGATGGGTACGTCCCTAACAACTACACCTTTCCTTTCGTCCTCAAAGCTTGCACTCGCATCGCCGACCCTCGCGTCGGCCTGGGAGTCCATGGGACTCTCATCCGCCATGGTTTTGAGGATTTCGATCCATTCATCCAGACATCGCTGGTGAATTTCTACGCTTCTTGTGGTTGTATAGTAGTTGCACAGAAACTGTTTGATAGAAGTCCTCAGAGAGATGTCACCTCTTGGAATGCGCTTATTAAGGCATACATTGGATGCTGTAGGTACAGTGATGCGATTCGTGTGTTTAGGATGATGCAGGATGGATCCAATGCTCGTGCCGATGAGATAACAATGCTTGGTGTCATCTCTGCGTGTGCGCATCTGGGGGCTTTGGATATGGGGAAATGGGTGCACGCTTATGTCGATCGGTGTTGCATGAGGTTGACGACGAACCTAGGAACGGCGCTGATCAATATGTATGCTAGGTGCGGGGAGATTGAAACCGCAAGCTCTTTGTTTGACAACATGAAAGAGAAGGATGTCAGGGCTTGGAGTGTGATGATTAGCGGGTTGGCGTTGAATGGTTTGGCAAAGGAGGCGCTTGATCTCTTTGCCGAGATGCAGAATGCCGGAGTTAAACCAGACTCAGTGACAATCACCGGTGTCTTGAGTGCTTGTAGTCATGCTGGATACGTGCAAAAAGGGATGAAATTGCTGGATGAAATGCAGGAGCTTTACTTCGTGGAACCTACGATCGAGCATTATGGTTGTGTTGTTGATTTGTTGGGCAGAGCTGGGGAGTTGGAAAAGGCATTGGCTTTGATCAAAAGAATGCGTTTGAAACCAGATGTGATGATTTGGGGTGCGATGCTTGTGGCTTGTAGAGTTCACAAGAATGTCGAGATTGGTGAAATGGCTGCCAAGGAGATGTTGGAGTTGGATTCACAGAATGCAGGGGCTCTTGTGTTTCTATCTAATGTGTATGCAGCCATTGGGAAATGGGATATGGTTGAGCAAGTGAGATGCTTGATGAAAGAGCAGAGAATACGAAAACCTCCGGGATCGAGTTCAATTGAATTGGATGGTGTTGTTCATGAGTTCTTGTCAGGAGACACTTTGCATCCTCAGTCTGATCAGATATATAGAATGCTTGATGAGATACTGAGACTTGCCGTTCTCCGAGGGTACAGACCAGTTATTGGAGGTGTTCCATTCGATATCAATGAGGAAGACAAGGAGGTGTGCATTTCTCAACATAGCGAAAAACTTGCACTTGCATTTGGATTGATAAATTCTGAGGGAGGGACCGTTATTCGCATCGTGAAGAATCTGAGAATCTGTGAGGACTGTCACTCTGTGATGCAGTTGGTGTCGGAGCTTTTCAATCGGATTGTCATTGTGCGAGACCGGAATCGTTTCCATCATTACAAAGATGGTGCTTGTTCTTGTAAAAATTACTGGTGAAATAGTAAAGCATTTTCTGAAGAAATGATTCGTTTGCCAAATATCAGTGAGAAGTCTACTTTGGAAGGAGGATGTTATTTGACCAATTAAATATAAAAGAGATTCATCCACGGATAATTCTCATTGCTAAACATTTTAGGTTGTTGGCAAACAATGCAAGATCATTGATTCCCATGTTTGTTCTTAAATTTGATTGCCACCATACAAGCATCACAAATCAGAGTTTTTGCGCTGAGCTTTATGTGTTAAATAATCATGTGCCCATCCAATAATGTCAGATTTCTTATGGTCCTTGATTGAATTAAGAACTGTTTGCATCTTGCAATTTCTTGTCCTTTTTACATAGCATTGAGTAAACAACAATAATTTAACACATGCGCATAACAAAACTCTAGGATCTAACTAGTGTTGGAAATTGGTGTTGCCAATGAATGAAAACAAATTTGGGTCAGGTCATAAAACGGTGTCACACACCAGTGACCAAAGATGATCACTTCTCAAGCCCCAAATCAATTCAATTTTCAAAACTTCTATTTGTTACGCTTCTATGTAATGTGTATAATATATACACACACACACACATATATATATATATATATAGTGAGGCATTTAAAGTGTGCGTAACTTATTCATCTTCGGAGGATCGGAACTATGGGAAGTTGGCCGGAGAGGCGCTGGCGCTTGCCAAGTCGGTGGAGTGATTCAGAGCTTCTGTGAACGAAGGAATGCACGTAAGGTGTTTGTAGTTTTGTCTTTTAAAAATTTATTTTATTTTTTAAATTTTATTCCTTTTTTGTGTTTTTTGTGTTTTTGTTTTTTTGTTTTATTTGATTTTCATTTTTTTTTTCAATTATTATGTTGGGTCGGTGTTATTTTTAGGAGGATGTGTTTTTGTTTGTTTATTTATTTATTTATTTATAATGATAAGGAGGCAAGATCTCTCTGTGCGTTGTTCCATTGGGTTATAGTATTTATATAAGGAATTTTGCATGCTTTATTTTATGATTAATTTTCATTTGAATTTGTTTATGAAAAAAAATTACGATTAATACTCGTTGAGATTTAATAAACAAGAAGTAAATTTTGTATTAAATTTAGAATAATAGGAAATTGATAAAGAGGGAAATTTGTGAGAAGACTATTTTTTAAGGTGTTATATATAGGAAAAAAATTAATTCTAATTACATCCAATTAATCAATCCACAATCTAATTAAAATCAACAAAAGAGTTAGAACAATCTAACATTAGATTAGGCTTACAAAAGCACTATCCTAAGTTCCTAACACTAAATTGCCCTTTTGTGCAAAATAGAATAGTCTCACTCCAATGCAAGGATACACTAACCCACCAAGAAGATCTGCTTGTCGCGTAGTACGTTCGGCGAGGAGCTTTTGTTCAAGCATCACCAAAGTTTAGTTTTCTCAAGCAACAAAGATCTCACAAGATGTGAAGATATGAAAACAAAGGAAGAGAAGAAGTCACTTCAGGGTTAGGGATTCTCGGCCCTTTTATAATGTAAGAGAGATCCGATGGCAAAAATGTATTCGTTGAGATAATCAACAGTATAAGGAAAGAATCAATCATAGTCAATAATCTAAGGAAATAATCAATTAGCATCAACAATCTATAGAAAGAATAAATTAAGATCAATAATCCAAAGAAATTGTTAATTATGTTAATGCAAGGAAAAAATAAATCAGAAGATTGATTTCACAATTATCCAAGATTGCTACAAAAATAAAAGTAGAGAATAAATCAAGGAGATCACATGATTAGGTTTGGGTGTATAACAAGGTTTTTAGAACCATACCGAGTTTTGAACCAGAAAAGGTTAGGGGTCAAAGGTAGTGGGGTTCAACCGGAGTTCAACCAATAAATGTGCTCATATCTCTCTTGCAACAATTTTTCAACTTTCACATAGTTACTAGTATTATCGGTAACTAAATGCACCACATTAGAAGGTTTAACCCATTCAACTATTTTTGCAAACAAATTACACAAATTTTAGGCATCCTTGACAATATTTGATTCATCAATGGACTTGATAAATGTTATTCTAGCTGGACAATACACAAAAAAATTAATTAAAGTCCTTTGCCTTTTATCAGTCTAACCATCACCATGATTGTACATCTAGAGTTCACCCAATTGCTTCTATAACCATCAATAAGAAGTTGACATTCTTTCTTTCAATTTGCCAACAAATGAATTCTCATATCATTATAGGATGGGGCCTTATATCCACTAGCAACCATAAGAAATAGTATCCAAAGCCGACTGAAAATAAGGAGACTACACTGCATTAAAAGGAATACATGCATCTAAAAACCATTTAGTGATTTCCATATGTGCCTTTTGAATTGCTTGTTTGCCACATAACACACTTTTGATACCAAGTTGAGAGCCTAACGTAGCCTTTGGAATCACATCATCTCTAATTGTATCTTTTGCCTTTCTTTTCCCAAGTAATTTTTCAAAAGCCGAAACTTTTTCTTGATGCTTTGATGTAGGATTTAACTCTTGTAACTCCTCATCATCGTTGTCTTCAACAACTTTATATACATCTTCGCATTCTTGCTCCTTTTGCTTTGAAGAATTAAGATGTGCCAAAAATTACTCACGAACATCATGCGGAACTTTTTTACAAGCTGTAATGTTGCCACGAACTCCAGCTAAATGGTGCTTCATCCTATAAATACCTCCACCTTGATATTTAGATCAATAATAAAAAAACATTGAAATAAATTCTTTCCTTGATCATTAGTGGTAAAGCAAAATGGTCCCAAGAAGGATCACTTTTCGAATGAATATAACTAGAGACGGATGATGATTGTGTATTGGGTTCCATTTCCAAGGCAAAAGTATAAAAAATGAAAAAATTATAGTGAACAAATTTGAAAAATTCAAAAACAGAACTAAAGAACTTACCTTCTTATGATTCTTCTGAATGGTATTTGATGAGTAATTATTCCGCCAAATGTTGAATATATATAAACACTCAATCTGAAGAAAAATGAAATAAAATAAACATAATTAAGATATATTTATATAATGATGATCATCTTAATTTTAACAAAGAAAAGATGATTCACCATTGGTTTATGACCACTCCAAGCTTCAAGAGGAGTTTTGTTATGAACTGCTTTTATGGGTGATTGATTAAGTATATGAGTAGCTGTATGGACATCTTCAACCCATAGGAAATTAGGAAGGTTTTTACCTTGTAACATGCTCCTTGCCATCTCAACGATTGTTCTATTCTTGCGTTCAGCAACTCCATTCTATTAAGGTATGTGACGAATAGTTAGCTGCCTTTGGATTCCATTTTGCTTGCAATGCTCCGTAAATGGCTTGTAAATATACTCACCGCCACGATACGATCTTAATGCCTTTAACTGATGTCCACTTTGTCTTTCTACAAGAGCTATGAATTACAGAAAGATAGGGAAAGCATCTGATTTGTTCTCCAGGAAATATAACCATGTCATCCTTGTACAATCATCAACACCAAAAGATGAGGCCCTTGGCAGTCCCCAAATATTAGTGTGAAAAAGTTCCAAAGGGGTATGTGCTCTCCATGAAGATTTAGGAAATGGAAGACGATGCATTTTTCCATAAATACAACCTTCACAGACTTTGTTAACATCATCAATCTTGGGTAGACCAATCACCATGTTTTTCTTTTTCAAAAGTTGTAGTCCTTGATAGTTAGGATGCCCATATCGTAGATGCCAAAGAAGGGACTGATTAACTTCTTCACTTTTCAGAACCAACTTCTAATTTGCATTCAAAAGGATTGGAAAAACATTGTTGGAACAAATCTTCACCTCTATAACAATCTTCTTGTTTTCCTTATCAATGATGGTGCACAAATCATCAAAAAAAATCAGTTTATAACCCTTCCTCATCATTTACCCAACACTTAATAGATTGTTGGCAATATTTGGAGCATACAAGACACAATGTATGAGCTTTTTGTCACCATCTTCAGTCTGGACTGCAATCACACCTTTTCCCTCAACTTTTATGATATTACCATCACTAATCTCCATTTGAGAGGAATAACCTTCATCAAGTTCTTCAAATACACCTCGATCTCTTGTCATGTGTTTACTGCAAGCACTATCAACATACCAAAAATGTTGCTTTTGTTGTTGGTTTTGTTGTGCAATACTCATACAAGAAAACAAAACTTCTTTCTCCTTTGAGAAATTGTCCTCTTCATCAGCATTTTCTGTTGGCTTCTTTTTATCTTAATACCAACAATCTCTCTTGGAATGATTTGGTATCTTGCATCTTTTACATATGAAATAACAATCTTTAGATTGGTGATTTGGTTTTGTGCAAATGATGCACCCATTGGAACTTTTATCATTTCAGTTGCCTTCCTTCTGATTTCCTCTACCTTTGCCATGTTGACCCTGTTTTGGAGATAACCCCCATTGCTTTCTTTGATCTCTTTTGTTGAAATTCTTTGTAGACAAATTGACTTTGGATTGTAATACTTGCTCCAAAGGTTGTTTTTCAAACTTAAGGATCATTTGCTCATGTGAATCCAATGATCCCATTAACTTATACATTGAGTTTTGAGACAATCTTTGATTCTTCAATGGATGCAACAACATGGTCATATTTTCGTTGTAGATTCCTCAATATCTTCCGCACTATCCTCTTTTCTTCACTTGTGTCTCCGCAGCTTCGTATTTGATTCACAATTTCTGAAACTTTTAAGAAAAATCTCTTACTTTCTCAGTCTCCTTCATATGGATATTATCAAATTCTTCCCATAGAGTATGAAGCTTAACTTCAATGCCTCTATCAGATCATCAAAATTCTTTCTTCAAAACATCCCATGCCTCTTTAGCTTTCTTTATCCCAAAAATTCTAGGATAACATGGCTTGCTCACACCTTGTTGAATTATCCTCAAGGCTGATGCATTCTTTTTTGTATCATCCTTGAATTTCTTTTCTTATGCCTTTGACCAAGATCTTGAGCTTCTTTCTTGAGGTGGTTCTGGATATCCATTCTCTACAACATCCAACAAGTCCCGTGAGATAAAAATGGTCTCCATTTAGGAACTCCAATATTTATAATGTTCCCCCTTCAAAGATAGGGATTTGATTTGTAGATATGGAGAAGAACATATTGTTAGAGGCTATGAATACCCCAAAAGCTCTGATACCACAATTTGTTGGCATAAGCAGAAGGTGGCAAAACAATTAGATTGAGTTTCGATTGAGGGAAAGATACCTGAAATTGTAGTTCTGTTGCTTGAGTGTTGCAGTGCTGCAGCTTCTGCAGAAATCCTCCTTCAATTCTTGATTAAACTTTAGAAAAAAGAGCTTCCATTCATCAAGATCAAGAGTTTTTTTTTTAAAAAAAAGAAAGGCATACAAAACACGTACTTATACAAAGTACATGGACCCATTTTAACACTCATACAATTACACAAGATGCAGAACACTTCATCTCAAAACTACAAATTACTCTAGTATTATAATATTTTACACTTTTTTCTTTAGGATTCTTAGTTTTTTGTGGTAAGCAAGTGAGGCGAGGTAATTAGGAGGTAGTAATACCACCATTGCAGCCCACTTGTTAATGTATTCGGAATATTTGATTTATTTATAAGGTGACATATGGAGCAACCCAAAAATGCTGATGAAAGTGCAATATTGTCACTCCTCTTAATGGATACAATGCATTGTTTTCTGGAGATGGTTAGATGCAGCCATTGCAGCTAATTTATTCATGTGACATGTCATAAAATCTGGAGGTGATGAAGTTCATTAGTATTTTTACATCCGATGTTTTTTTTTGTCATACTTACCACTTTCTTTGTTGAAGTTGCTATTCATGTAGGATCTTATAGATTGTTGTAGTTGGTTGGTTTCGCACTCAGGTGCATGATTCTCGCCACCATGATTTTTATCGTCTTTCTCCCTCCCCTTCTCGCTTTTCTAGCTTCTCTCTTCTCCTCGCCGCCATGATTTGTGTTCTTTGGGGCATGACCTTTCTAGCCACCCTAGGATGATTGTTAATGTCGATTTTGAGAAGCCTTATGATATAATTGAATGGAACATTGTTCTTGTCACTCTTAGGCTTATGAATTTTCCTAATATTTGGATTGATTGGGTCAGGGCATTCTGTTTTTTCCTAGTTCTTCTTTTTTTTATCAATGGTCAACCTAGTGTTTGGATTAAGTCCTGAGCTGGTAGTGTAGTTCTTTTCAATAGTGCTCTGATGAGCATTCCCACTTATCAATTATATATATCCTTTACAGAAGTCTCTAATAGTATCTTAGATAGCATTGCCAAGATTGCTAGGAATTTTTTATGGGCCAAGAGTGACAATAGAAGCGGCTTTCATTCTTTCTCTTAGAACAATGCTACTATACACAAATCTGAGGGAGGTTTAGGGGTCAGGAACCTTAGAAATGGCAAGGTTGCACTTATTGCTATGAACTTATTTGCAGTTTTGAACTCGGATGACAAGCTTTGGGGCCACATTTTTAATCTTAAATATCATGATTTTCATGTTTGGAATTATCCCAAATTGGCCAGGAGTGCCGGGCTTTACAATTCCTCACATTAAAACACTCATGTTCTCAAACCAAATTATTTTTATACAACATAATTTAGTTATTTTTTGTCCAAGACAAATCAGGTTCCTCTCTCAAGCATAAAAAAGAACTGCTTCTGTTGGCCGCATCTTGAACGCTGATGTTGAGGAGTATTTAGGTTTTTTTTTATTGTCTGAGATTACTTGGATACAATTTTCTGGAATGGGGATGCAATTGTTTATTCCTATGTGCATGTGTTTAGAGTAATTTAAATAGGTGATGGTAAATATTTCAAGTTTGGGATGAGAACTGCATGCTTTTTAGATAAGTTTTATTACAGATGGAAAACGTGATATCATAGTATTATTGTAATGAATTTAATTAAGAAGAACTAAGGTGGGTTTATTTTCTTTTCTTTTTATTTTGAAACGTAGCTTGAAAACAAAAGAAGAAGATCTGTTACCTTTAGATGTTGGCAAAGTGCCACTTTCAAGAAAGGTTTTTAACACACTCCTTTGTGTTGGGATAGTCTTGAGGATTGCTATTAGAAAATATTTTGAAGAGATACCCCAGTTACACGATAATTGTTGTTGTCAATCTATGTAATTTGACATGTGAAATGCATTCTGGAATTTGGAGAGGATTACTCCATGCTTCCGGCAAAGTTCGTATCTTATCAAATGAAGATGAAAATGTCAAGTTTGATATGTGGTATGATTGTTTTAGTTTTCCCTGGACTTTTGTTCTATTTCTTTTCTCGATATTATTGAAGTACATCTGCTCTTAGCTAACTAGGGATTATCATGGGCAAATTCCATGTGGAGCCCGAGTTCAACCTTTGACACACTCTCTCCAGCATCCTTATATGATAGGTATGGAGTTGATTTTTTTTATGGTGTTTTTGTCCTGATGTATTTAGACACAGGTAAGTTCAAAATCTTGTATCTAGGTTAGGTTCCGAGTGTTTGGTTCAATTAGAAGCAGTATCTCAAGGTGCAAAATTTGGGCTTGCATAAGTTGAGACCTGAAATATAACCAACTAGAGCTACAACAAGTCTCTACTGACTTCCAACAAAAGAAACCCTTATATTTGAATAAGTCATTGTTTATGTTATTTCAAAATATTAGTACTGTTAGAAGATAGAAGATAGGGAAGCATAGATTCTCATTCAATATGTGTAAACAAGTATGACCTTGGGTACATATAGAAGATAATGGTATAAGTATACCCAACAACAACTATACATATATACAGATATACATACATACATCTAACACCCCCCCAACTCAAGGCGGATCATGCGTCTTGAGTTTGGATAACATGAATAGATGCTGATCACGTGTCTGTGCCTTAGTGAAAAAAATCAGCCACTTGTACCTCTATAGGAAGATAATGAAGGGATACTGTATGGGCACGTACATGACAACGGGTGAAATGAGCATCCACACCAATGTGTTTGGTCAGCTTATGCTTGACCGGATCAGCAGCAATCTGAAGGGCTCCTGTACTGTCACAGTGAATAAGAATAGGAGAAGGAAGTGGTATACCAAAACCATGTAAAATCGAACGAATCCAAAGTACCTCCTATACTGTAGAAGCTAGAGCACGAACCTCAGCCTCAGCACTAGACTTGGCAACAGTCTGTTGTTTCTTAGTCTTCCAAACAACAAGTGAAGACCCAAGAAAAATACAGTAGCCAGCGACAGAGACCCGATCATCAGGAGAGTTGGCCCAAGTAGCATCAGAATAGACCTGTAACTGAAGTGTGGACTGGTGAGAGTAGAACAAACCACGTGAGGCAGTGCCATGAAGATATCGCAACACTCGAAGAAGATGCCCATAATGAACAGAGGTGGGGGCTGCAATGAACTGACTGAGAATATGCACAACATGAGAGATGTCAGGGCGTGTGACAGCCAAATATACCAAGCTACTAACAAGATGTCGATAGCGAGAATGATCAAATAAAGGAATCCTGTCAGAAGCGTGAAGCTGCAGATGTAACTCCATCGGTGTAGCAGCAGTACGGGTATCTGTCAAACCAGAGCAAGCAAGTAGATCTAAAGTGTAACGCTCCTGAGATAGTCGATAGCCATCAGAATAAGATGTGATCTCGATACCCAGAAAGTAACGAAGCGGATCGAGATCAGTCATCAAGAAAGTCTCACACAGTTTCTGCTTCACAAAGATAATATGAGCAGAATCATCACTAGTAAGGATCATATCATCCACATACAGAAGAAGGATTGTTCGGCCACGAGGTGAAGAATGAATGAAGACTGCCAGATCATGTATGCTGGGAGTAAATCCAGCAGCCTCAATAACTATAAAAAACCTCTCAAACCAGGCACGCGGGGCCTGTTTGAGACCATAGAGAGCTCGGCGAAGGCGACAAATAGACCCTGGAGGCACCTGAAGGCCAGGGGAAGGAGTCATGTAGACCTCATCCTTCAGGTCCCCATGAAGAAAGGCGTTCTTCACATCAAGCTGATGAAGAACCCATCGACGAACAGCCGCGACAGCAACTAATGTACGCACAGTGTGCATGTGAGCCACTAGGGCAAAGGTCTCCTCATAGTCCTGACCATACTCCTGCTGAAAACCGCGAGCAACAAGACGCGCTTTATAGCGCTCAAGAGACCAATCAGAATGGGTCTTCACCCGGTAGATCCAACGACAAGTGATGGGAATGACATGGACAGGAAGAGGGACTATATCCCATGTGTGAGTCCGAGATAAAGCATCAAGCTCCTTAGCCATGGCAGTTCGCCACTCAGGTGATCGAACCGCTTCCCTGTAAGTACCTGGCTCAAAGATATCTGAGACACTGGTGCTAGTAGAAGCGTAACGAACAGGAGGATATAAAGTGGAGCGATTACGTAAGGAGTAAGAATGAGAGGATACCTCATGAGCTCGATCTGTAGCAGGAGAGGTATCAGAGAGTACCTGCCCAGGTGGAGTCACAGTGGGATCCTGACGATGGTAAAATAGATGAACTAGTGGGTGAGCAGGAGAAAGTGAAGAAGAAGGGGAAGACACGGTAGGAGACTCAGCAGGAAACTCAATAGATAAAGGAGAATGGGGGTCAAGAGAGGAATGACTAATAAGCTCTGGAGAAGCAAGTAACGGAGGAGAGGAATGTACAGGGGAAGCATCCTTAGGAGAATTGGTAGGGAAAAGGAAAGATAGAGGAACTGATGGAGAGGGAGACTCAGTAGAAGAATGAGAAGCATAAAAGGGGTGGCCTTCTCAAATGTGACATCACGAGAGATACGTATACGATGAGTAACTGGATCATAGCAACGATAACCTTTATGCTCAAGGCTATATCCCAGGAAAACACAAGAAACAGACTGGGCAGTGAGTTTGGTTCACTCCCGAGGTGCAAGCAAAACAAAACAACAACAACCAAAAAACACGAAGATGATCATAACGAGGAGGTGTCCCATGAAGACACTCTCCAAAGCTGTGACCATGAAGATGAGATGAAGGTTGAAGGTTAGTCAGATAAACAGCGGTACTAACAGTATCAGCCCAGAAATGAGGAGGAAGAAAAGCACCAAGAAGAAGAGCATGTGCTGTCTCTAAAATATGATGATGCTTGCGTTCAGCAACCCCATTCTGAGGATGAGCCCAGGACAAGATAACTGAGGCAAGGTGCCCTCTGAAGATAAAAATGCACGAAAGGCCTGAGAAGTGTATTCACCACCAGAGTCAGATCAAAAGTTCTTGACTGAGGCAGCAAAATGGGTGTGAATCATAGTTGTAAAAGATCGATAGATTGGCAATAACTGACTATGATGATACATGAAATATATCCAAGTGTAGCGAGTGTAGTCATTAATAAAAATAACATAATAACGGTTACCTCCTTTGGAAACAAAGGGAGCGGGACGCCAAACATCAGAATGAATAAGCTCAAAAGGAGCAGTGGTCTGAGATATACTCATAGGATAAGGGCGTTGTAGCTGTTTACCAAGCTTACAACCAATACAGACAACATCAGAGGAAGGAGATACAACTCCTAAGACACCACAACGAACAAGAGATGACAGACGAGACAGACACAAATGACCTAGATGATGGTGCCATATATGAAGAGACAAAACTGTAGCATGATATTGATGAATTGGCCTAGCAGAAGATGAGAGGGGAATGATATCCAACACATAGACTCCACTATGGCGGCGGCCAACTCCAATCAACTTCCCACTGTGATCCTGTACACGACACGATGTACGGTCAAAAATAACCTGACAGTTATAATCGGTAAGCTGACTAACAGACATAAGGTTCATGGATAAACGAGGAACATAGGAAACAGAAGGGACAGAGAAGGCATTGGAGGAAAGATGACCAGTGGATGAAATAGGAAGCAGTGTGCCATCAGCAGTGCAAACACGAGTAATATGCAGTGGTGGGCGGGAATGATGCAAATAAGTGGGATCAGAAGTCATGTGAAGAGAAGCACCAGAATCAAGAAGCTAGAGAGGACAGGAACTACCTGGAGCGGAGGGAGGAACCTGAGCCGACCGCACATGTCCAATAGAGTCTGCTAAGTGGAACTGCTGGAATTGTCGAAACATTGCCAATAACTACTGATCAGCAGCAGACATCAGAGTAAGAGATAATGGAGTAAGAGACGGTGGAAGGGGATATGTCTGAACAGAATGTGCCTGGGGAGAGAGGCAGTGGAAGTAGAGGTGGAGCCGGTGAAGAAGAATTATAAGAAGTAGTTTGCACAAAATCACACTCGAGATGACCAAATATGCCATAGTAGTAACAAGTCACAGTCCGTTTCGGTCGTGAAAAAGACTGGGATGAGACAGTCAAGGGAGCAGGAGGTCGAGTATATGAGGAAGTCGAAGAGCCAGAAGGAAGGTGAGAGACAGCAAGAGCATTACCCCCCTGGAAAGGAAGCTCGGAGGCGGGTCTCCTCAGCATGAACAAGAGTGAAGGCCTCATCCAAAGAATAAGATGCGGAGCATGAAGTAATTGAGCCTGAGTTGGCTCAAACTCGGGACGCAGTTTCATAATGAACTCATGCATATGCCATGTTTCATCATGGCTACGGCGACAAGAGCAAGACTCAGAACATATGAGAATCTGGGCAGCATGAACAGCACAATATGGAAGGGTGAGGGCATCAATTTGACACAATAGGGCACAATACTGAGTGTAGAACTGATCAACTGTGTCCTCGCCCTGCTGGAGACTGGTGAGGGCCTGGTATAGGCTATAAAGTTGTGCCTGACTGGAACCACAGTAGCGATGCTCAAGATATTCCCACATCTCATGAGCAGTGGGAAGATCGACAATCTGGGTACGAATCTTAAGAGTGACCATCTGACAAATCATCATCTTGGCTGTAGATTCCTCAGCAGCCCACTTGTCAAGCTGCTGCTCAAATGCCGTGAGAAGAACAGAGGCCTCTGAAGAGGCGAGGATGTCAGGTAAGGAAGGTGCAGTAGGGACAGTACAGGTGCCATCAACATGGTGAAGACCACGAGCACCATCGAGAATTCGCTTGACAATAAGTCGCCAAGGAATGTAATTAATGCTATCAAGCACCACGTCAGAATGGTGGAGATTGATGGGGCCACTGAGCCCATATTCCATTTTTTTTTGTTTTTTTTGTTTTGTTTTTTTAATATTAAATCAGTATCAATGCTTTTCTTTTACCAAACAAAAGTTTACAAGGTAACAGTAACACCACTCATGTCTTGGTGTTGGCCAGACAGAAATTCACATGTGAAAATGCATTGGATCTTATGAGAATGAATTGGTGGAGGTGACAGCCGGTGATGGTGAGGAAAATGGCAATGATGGTGGCGGGGATGAGGTTGGCCGAGATAAGTGGCGGTAATGATGGTGGTGGGGATGACGGTGGCCGAGACTGGTGGTGATGAGGATGATGGCGGCTGTGATGATAATGGAGGCGTTGATGATGATGACGGCTGTGATGATGGTGGTGGCGTTGATGAGGATGACGGCAGTGAGGATGATGGTGTTGATGGCGATGATGGGATGATGATAATGGTGGCTGTGATGAGGATATGTTGATGGTGATGATGGGATGATGATGATGGTGTAGATGGTGATAATGGGATGATAAGATAATTATGATGCTGGCGATGATGAGGCTGTAGTGATGATGATGGCGGCTGTGAGGATGATAGTGGTGATGTTGATGATGGGATGATGCTGGCTGTGGTGTGGTGATGATGATGATGTTGAGAGTTTTTTTTTGTGAATGAATGAAGAAAGAAGAAGGAAGTAGATGAAGAGGATGACCGGAGAGAGGCCCAAAGAGGATGGCCTGGGAAGACTGATGAGGATGACCGGAGAGAGGACCAAAAAGGATGGCCGGAAGATGGCGGAGAAATCTAACCTAGTCTGATACCATGTTAGAAGATAGAAGATAGGGAAGCATAGATTCTCATTCAATATGTGTAAACAAGTATGACCTTGGGTACATATAGAAGATAATGGTATAAGTATATCCAACAACAACTGTACATATATACAGATATACATACATACATCTAACAAGTAAAAGATTGAGTGAACTGAGTGAAAAAACATTAGTACAAGAGTTTCAGCTCGCTTTAGTGATATCGATCTTCCCCCTGTGCTGGAGTCAACTGAGGAACCTTTGGCTAAAGAGTAATTCATCTTTGTTCTCTCTTTTTCAACTATTGAAGGCCTATGACACCGTATGTCATTCTTCGTCTCTTAGTTGTGCTTTCTTTTCTTGATTTGCTTCTACTTTTGTTTTGAGTTTGGTCCCAATCTGTGTCCTGGATATCCATCACTTATGGTGATGACTCCTAGACTATTTGGACTTGGTCTGCTTCTTCTTTGTTCAGTTTCTATTCTCTGCTTTGTTCTTACTTCTGTGTTTTGTATTTGTTTTCGTTGATTTGAATAAATTATGATTTATCCACTTTAATTTATTAAAACTGAGTGAAAAAAACCAGGGTCCAATTTATGGATGCACTCTTCTTTTATTTATTTATTTATTTTTGTATATTCTGCTCCAATTCATAAACCAAGTTTTTTGTTCAGGTATCTTGTGTTAGTGGCTTAGAAGCTATTGACATAGGCGTCAAGTCAAAAGAAATAGAAGCCTCTCAATGGGTGTACCAAGTTACATAAACATGCTGTATGCGCCCAACAACTAAAGCCAATGACAAGTCAATGTAGTCTTAAGTGGAGTCTAATCAGAGCAACTGTCTAAGCATGATTTTGTGTACGTGTCTTAAACTTCACGTGTTTTGGAAATGAGATTTACACTCTCTATATATATCACGTAATGTGTTTTGAAATGAGTAAGAGAAGGTGTTATGTTGAACTCTTATCACCCTTGTTAAAATACACTCTCCCTCATAGCTCCACATAAGTCGAGTATATTATCTCTTCAACATCTTGGAATGTGAAACTGAAGCATCATTGAAGTCAACAAGGATCATTGAAATCAAAGTTTCTTTCTTAAATTAAAATTACAATGTAAATTAGAGTTTTGAAATTGTCATTCAGGATAATGCACTTGATATATATTTTGATAAGTGGTTGAGTGTTGTTTAGACTCCTTATTTCTTAGCAAGTTGGTAATTTACTTTTGCATGCCTTTGTCTTAAGTTATTTTATTGGTAATAAGTAAAATTTTTTGTTTCTTGTTTCACCAATAGAGTCATTTGATTCGTTGGAACAAATTTCTTTATATCATTTCCATTCTTTTGTCATTTACGGTGCACTGTAATTTGCAGGGACAAATTTTGAGAAATAGACTTGTGTAACTCTAATAAAATCATTTGCTCATCATAAGGTGCCTTTGTATTTATCCCTTCTAACATGTGATCATTTTTTTAAAATAACTTTCAGTTCTAATAAACTAAATTTCATTATCTTAGATACAAATATCATCAAACAAGCTTTGGTTTTGATCGATTAGGACTACGTAGGTGTATTTGTGACATCTGAACAGTGGTCATCTATTGGAAACATTTGGGGTTTTTTTTTTAAACAAAGAGCTAAAAGTTAGAAACAAACTCAAAAAACAAAATAACAAGCTAAAATGAAAGGCTTCTCAAGGAGCATAAGTCTTCAAGCTAGGCTGGCCGGTCTTTCCCTTGAAAAAAGAGTGAAAGTTTCAGTTTGGATTTTCCAAAATTTGCAAGAGAATATCATATCTTCTCCAGGGATGGTTTTGAAGCTAATATCAGAGAAGCAATCCATGTTCTTTTTTAGCTTTAAAAACTTAGAGTTTGTTTGCCACACAATACAAGGGGTATAATTCTTCAAGAGATGAGTAATCCCCGAACAGTCACAGCAAACACAGTCTGGACGCCAACCCCTTGAAGCACAAACGTTAAGGGCTAGGTGGATTGCAACAAGCTCCACCATGATGGGTGTGTCAAAAGTAGCTACCTCGGCTCCTGCAATCAAAATAGTACTTAAATTAGTAATGATAAGAAAACCCAGGCTAGAAGAAGAAGTATTTGAGCTCCAAGAGGCATCTATGATGATAGAAGTAAATGAGGCTTTTGTGAGTATGCTTAGGACATTCCCTGAAAGAATTGTTAGAGGATTTGATAAGATCTTTGCACTGAGACTAGGCTCTGCTTACAATAGTCTTAACATTTATTGCCAAATTTTGGAAGAATAAATCTCACCAATGTTTCCAAATTAACCAAGCAACTGTGGCAATCAAATTAAAGCTTTGTTCAAGGACTTAGTAGCAGGGGGGAGAGAACTCTCAACAAGCCAAGCCCCAAACTAAGATACTTTAAATCAATGTTGACTAATCCAATTTTAAAGAAAAGCTCTTACCGATAGGACTGAATTTTGTTGCATTTCCAAAGTAAATGCTCTGCAGTTTCCTCTATAAAACTACAAAAAGGACAAGAAGAGATTGGGCCAATGTTAAGCTAAATAAAGGTAATCGCCAAGGAAGCCGGCTATGAACTAGCTTCCAAATAAAGATCTTGACACAAGGCAAAACAAGAAGCCTCCAAATATCTTACCAACCTTTCCACACATTAGTAGTAGAAGATAATTTATTAACATGATTATAAACTGCAGAAGCAATGGAAGCATTACAGAAAAGAGGGCTCCAAATCCAAAAGTTATGTTCATCAAAATCAATTCTAATTTTTGCCACCCAATCCCAATCCAAGGAGGAGCCCAATAAATTTTCCAGGTTTTGCACGCAAAAGCCATTTGAAGAGATAAAATTTGAAAAATGAAGATCTTCAAAGTGAATGGACATATTTAGGAAAGTTAGCTTATGGAGAATTGGAAGGTCCAAAATGCAGGGGGCATGCCAAAGGTCAACTTTAGAGCTATTTCAAGAAATCAGTCTGAAATAAGGTTTTAAAAAATCAGCAGAGTTGCAGATAGACTTGTAGAACCAAGAAGAAAGAGCCATTTTTCCAGGGTTCCAAACATGCCAATCATTATACTTATACTTAAAAATACCAACCCAGATTTTGTTTTTAGAATTGAGAATGGAAAAAATATTTTTTGCCATAAGAGAGTGTTTGACAAGCCTCAAATTGCGTAGGCCCAGACCCCCTTAGGTTTGCTAAGAGTAGTAGCTATCCAACCCACAGGCTGGAATGCTCTATTATTGCTTGTCCTACCCTAGAGGAAATTCCAAGCAGTCTTCGAGATTTGATCCAAAATAGTATTAGGCATATGCATAACAGAAATGATGTAATTTGGAATGGCAAAAATGGTGTTGTTCAGAAGAGTAACCCTGCCAGCTGTAGAAACAAAGGAATGATTCCAAGAGTGAATGGCTTTGTTAGGAATACCCAAGTAAGAAAAAAGGAAAATTACCTAAGCTGATATCAAGGATCCTAGAAATAGAATAAGCACTGGGAAGGGTTTGGTTTAAATGAATAATGCTATGAATAAGCTCTCTATTTCTAAACGCTTTGGATTGTGAATTGATCAAATGTTCAAATCAGTTGCATCAGGGAAGGATATGAAACAGGCACGTACAAATTCACCTATTAGATGTGGGGCTGTAATCCATACGAGGTTCGTGGATTGGTGCGAGAAGAATTTTCAATCGAGTCAGCCTTTCATTGCAAGCCATCTGGCATGTTTCTCCACTACAGCACATGGGTTGCATGCCCTATTCCATAGTATCAAGATACACGTACACTGAAGTGACCTATAGTAATGTTGATTATCTTTGACCAGATTTCGTCCAGTTTTCTCCTTGTACTTTCTCTTTGTTTTACTTTTCCTTTATGTTTGTATATTACTTTAGCTGTTATGTATTAAAAAAAAGGAGCTAAGTGTTCAAGAGTTTTTTTTTTGCTTCTTCCAATCTTGCCAAGAGCTTGGTGGTGGTCTCTTCGTTTGTTGCAGGACTCGGTGTGCTCAGAAACCAGGCCAAAGGTTGCTGTTCAAGTTGGGGTGGTGTGGACGTGTTCTAAACCTTCATCTGGTATCAGATCTTGGTCAAGTGCATGCCAAAATACCTCCGCCCCGAAGAGATGTCGATCACCACCCAACAAGCAGCAAAGGAGGGTGTGGTGCAGTTGCACTACCCCATGCTTACAGCCACGATCTACTCTACCTGGGCAATCAAGATGGAAGCCAATATGGATGCACAGGGAGTATGGGAGGCGATAGAGCCAACTGCCGGAGTGGCGGTGGATGTGAGAAATGATAAGATGGCTCGTGCTTGCATCTTCCAAGCAATGCCGGAGGACATCTTATTGCAGATGGCCAAGAAGAAAACTGCAAAAGAGGCCTGGGACAGCATCAAAACTCAATTTCTAGGAGTGGATAGGGTGAAGAAGGCAAGGGTGCAAACACTCAATGGTGAGTTTGAAGCTTTAAAGATGAAAGAGAATGATACCATTGACGAGTTTGCTGGAAAAATCAGTGCTCTTGCAAACAAGTTCAGTGAACTTGGTGAAGCTTCGGTCGTAGTATCTATAGAGCAACTCGTTGACGTCAACAATATGTTGTTTGAAGAAGCTATTGGTCGACTGAAAGCGTATGAGGAGCGCATACGGAAGGATGACAGTCAGGAAGATCAGCTGCTGTTTACTCACGATGAGTGGAGTGCGAGAGCAAAAAGGCACGGAGACGAGGTGCAGAAGCAGAACAAAGGGAGTCCAGAGGGGCGGAGCTGGGAAAGAGGGATCAGTAGAGGCCGAGGATGCGGGAGAAGAGGTCGAGGTTTTCCCAGCTCATCATATTAAGAAGGCAGTAGCAGTGGGAGCAGAGATAAGAAGCATATCAAGTGTTTTAATTGTGATAAAATGGGGTACTATACATCAGAATGCTGGAATGAGAGGCGAGAAGGGGAGGTTAATTTTGTGCAAGAAGATGAGCCTGCTCTCTTGTTGTCCGTGATGCAAGGTGAAGCTCTAAGAAGTGAGAAGAAGCATGATACTGTTATGTTAAATGAAGATGAAGTGTTTCCCGAGCTGCATAACACTGAGTTGGACCAATTCAACAACGATGTTTGGTATCTAGATAATGGAGCAAGTAACCACATGACGGGTCAACGTACGAAGTTCCAAATTTTGGATGAAAGCGCCACGAGAATGGTCAAATTTGGAGATGGTTCCACAATTGAAATAATGGGAAAAGGCTTCATCCTACTTCAATGCAAAAAAGGTGATAAACGAGTTCTCCCCAAAGTCTATTATATACCTAAGCTTCGAAGCAACATCATAAGCCTAGGCCAAATGACAGAGGATGAAAATGAAGTTGAAATGGTTAGTGAATTTCTGAGAATTTATGATGGACGTGGGATCTTGCTAATGTCCGTGAAACGCATGATGAACAGACTTTACAAGATAAAGCTCGAAGTCTGTAAACCCACCAGCCTCATAGCAAATATTAACGACCCTTCGTGGCTCTGGTATGCAAGACTCAGCCACGTGAACTTTCATTCTATGAAGCAATTAGGTGAAAAACAGATGGCCTTCGGTCTTCCACTGATCACTCATCCAAACAAAGTGTGCGAAGGCTGCCTCGTCGCCAAGCAGACGAGAAATCTGTTACCGGCACAAGCAAGCTTCAGAGCAGAAGAACCTTTGATGTTGCTGCATGTAGACCTATGCGGACCCATTGCACCAATCACGATGGCAGGTAACAAATATTTTTTTTAATAGTAGATGACTGTACTCGCTGGATGTGGGCTTATTTTGTGAAAACTAAAGACCTAGTGTGCTCTGAATTTCAAAAATTCAAAAACTTAGTAGAGAACTAGACTGGGCGCTAGATAATGACAGTGAGATCGGACCATGAAGGTGAATTCTTATAGAAAAACTTCACAGAGATGTGCAACAAGTGGGGCATCAAATGACAATTTACAGCTCCGTACTCGACTCAACAGAATGGTATAGTAAAGAGGAGAAATCGCACTGTCATGGACACCGCGAGGTCTCTTCTCAAGAGCATGCATGTGCCGGTGAGTTTCTGGGGAGAAGCAGTGCGTCATGCTGTATATCTGTTGAATTGCTTGCCAACAAAAGCCTTGAAGGATTGCACACCATTTGAAGCTCTCAAAGGGAGGAAGCCGCACTTGGGTCATTTGAAAGTATTCGAGTGCGTGGCGCATGTAAAAGTGACAGAACCGCACCCTAAGAAGCTCGACGACCGTAGTATGTCCATGGTGTACCTCGGCGTAGAAGAAGGGAGCAAGGCCCATCGACTATAAGACCCGTGCCGCAACAGACTCCATGTGAACATGGACGTGGTATTCCAGGAGGACTTAGAATGGCAGTGGAGTAAGAATGATGAAAAGGATCGGTGGGAGTGTCTAGAGTTCACAATGTCGACAACGGGAAAAGAAGCAGATAACTCGAGTTGCTCTCAATGCACGGATCCAGAAAATAGTGGGGACACGATGAGAACTGCAGTTGATCTAACACCTGAGGCACCTGCAGTTGCGGGGAATACTGAGAAATAATCTCCACTTAGTGGAGAAGAAATTGAAAGAACTACTGCTCCCGACACTGATGACAGACCTGAGAAATATCGTACACTTGCAGACATATATGCAGAAACTGAGGGAAAACAAACGTTCAATGAGCTATTATTATTGGAGACCGGAGAGCCTTGACTTATTGTGAAGCTGCAAGTGAAACAGTGTGGAAAGATGCAATGAGAAGGGAAATTAACACGATTGAGGAGAATGGCACCTGGACCTTGACCGAATTACCACCAGGGCATAAACCCATTGGATTGAAATGGGTATACAAAATCAATAGGGACTTAGAGGGGAAGATATTCACGCACAAGGCTAGAATTGTGGCCAAGGGGTATGTCCAACGGCATGGAGTGGACTTTGATGAAGTTTTTGCACCGGTGGGCCGACTTGATACTATACGGGCAATCCTTGCCATAGCTGCAAACCGGGGATGAGAAGTACACCATATGGATGTAAAATCAGCGTTCCTAAATGGGATTCTGGCAGAGGAGGTGTACATTGCTCAACCGGAGGGTTTCGTGGTGCCCGGTAAGGAACACGTGGTGTATAAGTTGACTAAGGCGTTGTATGGGTTACATTAGGCTCCTAGGGCATGGAATTCGCATTTGGATGGTTATCTAAAAACTCTAGGCCTTCAGAGATGTTCCCAGGAGCATGCTATATACACCAAGCAAGGAGAAGAAGTCACAGTTATTGTCGGAGTTTACGTGGATGATCTGATCATCACGGGGAGAAATAGAGAAGACATCGACCAATTTAAAATACAAATAATGGTTGAATTCAAAATGAGCGACTTGGGTCTCTTGTCATACTACTTAGGCCTTGAAGTTGTGCAGATGGAGAAGTCGATCACTCTTAGGCAATCAGCTTATGCAAACAAAGTATTGGAACAATTCGGCATGAGCGATTGTAATGCTGTAAAAGTGCCCCTAGAGCATAAATTAAAACTACACAAGGATGGAGAAGGTGAACCCGTTGATGTCACTGAGTACCGACGTATCATTGGATCTCTCAGATATCTCCTACACACTCGACCGGACTTGTCATTCACCGTTGGATTACTTAGTAGATATATGCAGAGACCAACCTCATTACACCTCAAGGCTATGAAGCAGACCCTGAGATATTTGAAGGGGACTGTTCACTTTGGACTGGTATACACTAAAGGAGGAAATGATGAAGAACTTGTCGATTACTCTGATAGCGACCTCGCTGGTGATCCGGATGATAGAAAGAGCACAGGTGGTATGGTCTTTTACATTAACAACTGCCTTGTGTCATGGGGTTCTTATAAGCAGCGAACAATGGCCCTATCATCGTGTGAAGCTGAATACATGGCCACGGCAGCGGCTGCATGTCATGCAGTTTGGCTTGCAAGTGTTATTAATGAGATGATTGGGAATAAACTCAAGCCGACAACCGTGTTCGTAGATAACAAGTCTGCCATCGCATTGATGAAGAATCCCATGCATCATGGTCACAGCAAACATGCATATCGATGTGAGCTTCCATTTTATCAGAGAATGTATTGAGAAAGGGAAGATTGCGGTGAAATCGGTGAGCTCAGGTGAACAGAGAGCTGACATATTAACCAAGGCCCTACCAAACATGAAATTCACTGCTATGCGTCAATCTTTGGGAGTTAGGGATTTAGAACCTCGTATCTCGGATTAAGGGGGAGTTTGTGGGGCTGTAATCCATCGAGGTTGGTGGATTGGTGCGAGAAGAATTTTTAATCAAGTCAGCCTTTCATTGCAAGCCATCTGGCATGTTTCTCCACTACAGCACATGGGTTGCATGCCCTATTCCATAGTATCGAGATACACGTACACTGAAGTGACCTATAGTAATGTTGAATATCTCTGACCAGATTTCGTCCAGGTTTCTCCTTGTACTTTTTCTTTATTTTACTTTTCCTTTATGTTTGTATATTACTTTAGCTGTTATTTATTCAAAAAAAAAAGAAGCTAAGTGTTCCAGAGTTTTTTTTTTTTTTGCTTCTTCCAATCTTGCCAAGAGCTTGGTGGTGGTCTCTTTATTTGTTGCAGGACTCGTTGTGCTCAGAAACCAGGCCGGCGGTTGTTGTTCAAGTTGGGGTGGTGTGGACGTGTTCTAAACCTTCATTAGAGGTTTGCAAATCTAGAAATATCTGCGCTCGGGCTACATATACATTATAATAGGATTTTACATTTTGTTATGTGGAATTCGATGATCCCTTTTTATTCCATTGGTTTGTTCAATCCAAGATGTTTTGAATAGGCATTAGTATTCTAATCATATGCTTGAAAAAAGTTTGCATTAATACTGATGATTGATTCGTTTAAGCGCAAAATGTTGTATATCACATGACATTAGTACTCAAAAATTGTTGTTTTGTTATTTTGGCCAATTGGAGCTCAATCTTTTTCGCTATATATGGGTCACACAAATTTTTAGTCTATTGTTCGGGTGGTAGCTGTCTCATATCTTTGTAGATCAGCGTCACAAAAATGTTTTTTTTCTTGTCGTGCTAAGCTATCAAAATGCCACATTAAGTCCAAGTTTTCACATATCATTTTCATTTGCAACATGTTATGACCCGTCTTTAATATCACTCTTCTCAATGCAAAGAATAATAAGGAACGCTAACATATGAATATATGATATCATCCCCTATGATGTTTTTCAAAGGGTATCCAAAGGTTGAGAAATTATCAACTCAAATGCTCCTGCTTATTGGCATAAAGGAAACTAACGAAGAAGATGAAGCCACCTCTTCTGTTAGAGATCCACCACGGGTGTGCTTTTGCATAAAATCATATTACATGGATAAAATTGGTGAGTGGGGTAGCAGGAAACGCAGGGTCTTTGGAACTTTTATACTTGATTGAGGTCTTCTTGTGTATGTAAAGAAGGCTCAGAGCCTTAGAGGCTTTCCTGGCCTTAAAATTGGCATCTATCAAAGCTGTATAAATAACATGATTAGGGACTCTACCATCTCATCAACCAAAACTTGGCTTCATCTATCTTCCCTTTTCGGCAGTGACCCTAAAATCTATTAACTGTGTACTAAGTAGTTGACAATATGTAACAGTTTCTAAACATTATGTAGTGATGTACGCATAAATTTATTTTTACAATCATGACTTGTAGAATTTTAAAAGTTCATGTAGATTCCATTGATTAATTTGAATTGTATAAATACATGAGACGATTAATTTTTTACATTAACAATTATTCGGTAATTTATATTTTCTTTGTGTGTGTGTGTGGGGGGTTCTCTAAAAATATGTGCAGATAAAAGTGTTGAAATCATTAAGGTTATGACTGTGATTATATGAAATAAATCAATATTAATTTTGTAAAGATATGACTAATCTTTTAACTTAAGTATTAAATGATCTGCGTTTAGCAGTTTGGATTGTGTTTGGAATGGGATGTGCTTGGATTTAATAATTTTAAATGGAATTGGATTTTACCATTATGTTTTTTGTGGCTACTTGTGACCAAAGATAGCAGATATATCTATACCCGATCCAATTTTGGCAGGAAAACTCTGCTTTGAAAAGATTTCGGGTAGGGCTTGGATGTCTCAAGATAAATGTGACCAAACATGTCATCCCCCGAACCCGGCCCTGCGGCGGACAAACGGCAGTGAACCCACAAGGAAGAAACCCCTTAGGCACACAAAGCCTAAAAACTTGCTTAAAGCAAAACAATTTAACAAAGTCATGAATTACAAATAACAAAATACATCAACTTCCAAATACAACTTCAAGGACTACGACAAGGTAGAAAATACAACTCAAATACATTGGAGGAAAAAAATACTCGATAGCCAGCTAAACAGCAACCCCGAACTTTCTTCTGACCTGAAAAGAATTAAGAACAACTTAATGAGCTTGGGAGCCGAGTAAGCAACTACTAAAAATATCGGAATCACAAAAAATTCAATAATTTCTAAAAATATACAAAGTGAAACATAATGAAATAATATCAAAAAGAAACCTAGAAACCAGAAATAATTCAAAAAAAATAATAATAATAATTTACCAAAATAACAAGCATATAAGTCCCCCAAACAACTAATGCCAAAACAAAACATCAGAACTCATTTATTTAAACTCGGTGACCTGAGTCAGATTTCAGAGCTCATATGTTTACCCTCGGTGACCCGAGCCAGAATATCAGAAGCCGTTATTCTTCACCGACGGAATGGTGTGAAACTATAGTTTTTATGTCAGAAGTACATGTCAACACAATCAGTGTTTAACCCCCAGTGACAGGGTTATCGCATAGTTAATTGGGGACTACAAATTTTTATAGCAAAAATATGTCTAGTGCAAAATTATCATCAACGCAATAATACTAGAATTCAGTGAACCCATTTTCTAACAAAATATTTCCAATTACATCAACAATAACACATTTAGCAATACAATAATTAAATAGCCAATATGTGACAACATCAATTAATGTAAATAATCAATATTGTCTATATAAATAAGATTATAATATATATATATATATATAATTTCTGAAACAATTCCACATTCAACAACATTTCTTTCTTTTCTTTTAATAATTTAATAAAAATAAAATAAACAAATGACAAGGAAATGAAAGCTCATGTCAGGTTAACAAATATATATGATCCGTACTATGCCAAAATAACATAAATTAAATATCATCAATATATTTGGAAGTAATCATCAATAGGAAAAATATTAATAATCAATAAATAATTTGTGAATAGTATAAGAATGGTTTTTTTTTCCTAAACAGTAAAATTCAAATTAATTAAATAACTATGTAAACCATTTTCGAAAATAAAAAATTTGCATATACATATATATACAGATTTATATATGGTTCACTTACCTGGAGATCCCCAAAATCTAACTCTCATTCGAACACAAGATCAATCATTCTTGAATAACCCTAAAACAATAATCAAAATAGCTCAAAACAATAATTTAACAATACCCAAAACATGGATCAAAGCCTATAGCAAAACTTAAAGGCTCACTTTCTACTCTATCTAACACTAAACATCTAATCGCACATGCTATTAATACAAACTACTATCCTTTACTGGCAAAGCAAAGAAGAACTAAACAATTGGGCTAAAAAAATATAATAAGCTAGCATCATCTCATTTTACCCACAAACTTGGCAACCTAATTGGCAATGTTTATATAAAAAATTTGCATGTCCTAATTCAAATCAAATTAATTTTTTTTTAAAAAAAAATCACATATGACCAAATCATAATCAAATTAGGACAACATGTGGATAAGATAAATAAATTCCATAATATTTGGATATATATTCAAGATCACCCAAGAATACATATCTTGAGGCAATCTAAATATCCAAATCCCAAGATCAGCCGAGACCACAGATCTCGAGGCGATCCAAGATACTCAAATATCAAGATCTCAAGACGATCTAAAAATATTCAAATATCCGGATCAGCCAAGAGCACCGATCTCGAGATGATCCAAAATATATAAAATATACAAATATCAAGATCAGGTGAGAAAGCATATTTCAAGGCGATCTTAAATATCCAAATCCCAAGATTAGCCGAGAGCACAGATCTCGAGGTGATCCAGAATACTCAAATATCAAGATCTGCCGAGAGCATAGATCTCGAGGCAATCTAAAAATATTCAAATATCCGGATCAGCCAAGAGCACCGATCTTGAGGCGATCCAAAATTCTCAAATATCAAGTTCTGCCAAGAGCACCGATCTCGAGGTGATCTAAATATTCAAATCTTCGGATAAGCTAAGAGCACTGATGTTATAACCAGGGTTACTGTAGATTGATATAGCCTATTTCTATAGATTTTCAGCCCAATACTGTAGCAGCCTGATCCTGTAACAGATCGGTTCTATAGCGACCTGTTCCTGTAGAAGCCTGGTTTGGTAGAGGTCTGTACTGTAGCATACTGTAGCAACATGAGTTCTCTTAAAACCTTTCTTCTTCTTCTTTCCTTGCTTTGGCCGAACCCTTCCTATTTCTTATTTTTTTTCCGGCGAGGTTTTCCGGCGAGGTTTTCCGGCGAGGTTTTCCGGCGAACCAAGCATCCTTTCTCTTCCTCCCTCACCCTTGAACTTGGTAAGCTTGGATTTATGGTTTTATACCGTATTTATTCTTGTATTTTTCTTGTTTTTAGTTTTTTTTTAAAACCTAGAATTTCTCCATGGATTTGCATGTTTATAAGTTTAAATTGAAGCCTTTGACTTGTTGATCTTGTGTGAGAATGCTTGTGATGAAATTTCTTGAATTGGTGTTGTAAATTTGGAGAAAATCTTAGTTTAAGGGTCGATTTTACTGTAGCAATTTCGATGTTACTGTAGCACCGGCAATATTTAGTTGTTTCTTTGATTTCTTTGGATTAGATTGAAGCTAAAACCCCTAAAAATTCATTGGTAACCTTTAAACCTAGTTTTGAGCTAATCCTATGATCGAATTAGGGTTGTTTGTTAGAAAACTTAGGGTTTTTCTTGTTTGTTTTGTTTTTGTTAAATTTTGTTGTGTTTTGTTATGCTTTGGCAAGGAGTAGAAGTCTTGGCTCGAGGCAAAGACTTAGCCGAGGAGTAGCTTGCGAGGAAGACAAATTGCCGATCCGGTGAGTGGAATTATTTAGCATAGCTTTATTAGAAGAATGCCAATAGCTATATATATATATATATATGTGTGTGTGCATATTATATTTCAAGTAAGTTTTATTGATTTATACTTGTTTGGTATTTTGGTTAATGATAGCTCTTATTTAGAAAATCTTGGATGTCTCTTTTGGCTTTTGTTTTGTTATCGTGGAAATTGTGATTGATATATGTATCCATGAGTTTGTGAAATCTTTATTTTGTATGAAACTTGAGATTTGTTGTGGAAATCTTTGATTTGGTAAAATCCTAGGCTTGAAACAAATTTTGAATTGTTGAAAGGAAAAGATTTCCATGTTGCTTCTTGTGTTGGGACTTGCAAATTATTTTGTATTAAAAGTTTGGGCTTTGCTTATGTGTTTATCTTGTTCTCGTGCAAATGGCCGAGATATTATTGATTTATGATTATGGATGGATATTGTACTCCGAGTGGAGTTATGTTTATTGTGGTGATTTGTTCTGGTGATATCCTACTGTAGTAGGCGGTCTGCACGGCCAGCCTGTTGAGGTGGCGTGTTGACCGGTTGATTACTACCAGGGCCAGTTCAGGTGGGAGTGTAGAGCCTTGACTGGATATTCATCGGGTAGCCGGAGTCACCAACCGATGAACTGATGGGCCAACGTCAAGGGCATGAGTACCTTGGCGGCTCTGAACCTAGCCATGGCCACGGCGAAGGTTTAGAGAGTTTTCTAGACCATGTTATGTTGGGTGAGTGTTGGGTATTATGTTTATTTCAAAACCATGTTTTATGATTTTTGTGTTGTAAACCCTAGTTGGGGAAAAGAGGGTTTTCTTGGTATTATTATGTTGTTTTACTTCTTTTAAAGACTTCTATTATGCATGTTAAAGTTTCTAAACTAGTATTATTTTGGTAAAGCATGTATTTTGATGATTTATTATTATTTTTACTGTTGGTGTATTTTTCTGCTAAGGTTGTGCTAACCTCCCCTCACTGAGTAACTTGAGTTACTCATCCCTCTTTCTTCCTCCCAGTCTGTTGCAGGTAGTAGGTGTGGCTGTGTGGCAGTGTACTGGGCATTTACTACTGTTCTATCATCTGTTGTATTTCCTTCAGTTCATGTATGTTGTTGTTGTCATGGAACATGTTATAAGACCTATGGATCCACTAGTGTGTAGAAAACTTGTTGCATGGTTTAGTATTTAAATACTCTTAAACTTCTGTGTATTACCATTTCCTACTGTTGTTAGGGTTGTTTCCCTGTGTATTTTGTGAACCTCTGTATTTTCTGTATCCTACTTTTGTTGTTGTTGTAGTTGTTGATACTATCATTGTGTAACATTGTTCCTTTCTACTTTGTATCTGCAATATAGATATATTGTTGAATTCCAGGTGTATTGATCAGTCTTGCGGCATCCTGAGGGTTGAGTGGCCGGGTATCCCTCCTCGGGATTGCTGTGGCGATTGTCGCGTCCCGTGGGCCCGCGGGTCGGGGCGTGACAACTGATCTCAAGGCGATCCAAAATTCTCAAATATCAAGGACTGCCAAGAACACCGATCTCGAGGCGATCTAAATATTCAAATCTCCGGATAAGCCAAGAGCAACAATCTCGAGGCGATCCAAAATATTCAAATATCAAGATTTGCTGAGAGCACAGATCTCGATGCGATCTAAAAATATTCAAATATCAGATTTAGCCAAGAGCACTGATCTCGAGGCGATTCAAAATATTTAGATCAGCCGAGACAAGGCGATCTAAAAAAAATACTTAAATTTTAATATCAGCTAAGAGCACCGATCTCGAGGCAATCCAAATTTCAAGACCAGCCTATAGCACCGATCTTGATCTGACCACAATACCAAGATCAACCGTGAATACAAATCACGAGACAAATATATATATATATATATAATAAAAAAATAATAATTAATTAAATAAAAAATAGGATAAAAGATAATAAAAAAAATCAAATTGTAAATATATATATATACATATAATAAGATAAATTAAAATAAATCAACTCAAACAAAATATATATATAATTAAAATAAAATAAAATCCGATAATAAATTAAAAAACATCAATCAATCAAATCAAGTAAAATAAAAAAATAAAATTATATATATATATATATATATCTTAAAAAAATAAAATAAAATAAAATAAAATAAATATTATATATATGTATATATATATAGATATATATTTAAGAGAAAGTGAGACGTGGGGGTGCATGAGAACGTGAGAGACATGGTCGCCTATGCGTCTCACAACTGCACAATCTCACGATCTTCATAACTGCCCACGTCCACTTGATGTTTTTTAAAGAGGGAACGGTGAAGATTGCAAAGGACAAGGAGGGAGGAGAGGAAGCTGAACCCAAAGAAAGTAGAACGGACGGACCAAAGATGGGGAACCCCGGAGGAAGCCAAACCTAGAGAAGGACCGGCCGAAGAAGAACAAAAGACGACGAGGATGGAGCCAAAGAAGAAGAAAACGGGGAACCAGTAAAGGGATGACTAAAGAAAAAAAAAGAGGAAGACTCTCGGTTTCGATCGCTACCAATGTATACATATATAAATACATAATAAGAAAAGAAGGAGAAGAGGTCGATGCTGTCCCGCCGAACCCAGAGGAAGGAGATCGGAAGAAAGAAGAAGAAGATAAAGGAGGGAAGAGGCCGAGCCCAAAACAAAATAGGAGAACGGACAAAGGAACGGCATAGAACAGAAGAAGAAGAAAAGCAAAAGAAAGAAAAAAAAATTTAGGAAAAGAAGGAACTGGCCGGAGGAGCGAGCAAAAGAAAAATTCTCCAGAGAAGAAAAAGGAGGAGGACTTTGACCTTGCCGTCGACGATCACTGACCCAATGGAGTCCAGGAATATGATGTCGCACCCTCCAGATTGCATCCTGGACTTGTTTCCGTCATTGTGGATCCTGACGAAGATGATGAGATGATAGCGAAGGAGAAGGAAAAGGAGAAGAAAAAAGAGATCAAGAGAAGGATGGATCTGGAGGTAATCGGCCGCCATGTTCTGCTCTTTGACGATGACACGACCTTCGCCTTCGTGAACTCCCGTGAAGCTCTCATTCCCTGGATCCATGATTCATCCCCCTTCATCAATCGCTACGATGTTCGCCACCTCCTTGATCAAATCCTTTCCAGGAAGCTCCATGCTCACTCAATCCCTGGAGATTGTTGAGTAAGAGAAAGCGCAGACCATATTCAAGCAAATGTTGGCCGGCATCAAATTTTATGGCGTCCAGGTAAAAGAACTACAGACTGGCTATACCAAAATAGATCAAGGAAATCGTATCTGAGAAATGCAAGGAGCTGGTGGAGCTAACAAAACTTTTCGTCACCCTTCTCAAGTCCTCCAAGGGGGAACTGGTTAGATCTGCACCTCAAGAAATACAAGCTGAAGCTAAATATATGGACAAAGATAAAGAATCTCATGGCAGGAATTAATAACGAATTTAATGAAGAACATATATGATGAGGATGATGATTACAGTGATGATGAAGAGTTGCAGTCACCATTGATGACAAACTTAACTGCTTCAGATTTTCGAGAGGATGCGGATTCGGCGTTCCTCTTCCTCTTGACAATTTCCATCTTTGGATACGGTTCGATAGTCTAAACATGCATTAAATCTGCCAAATCTCTTATAAGCCATGGCATTGCGATCACACTCGCTAACTTTGGTTCTCATTATGCGCCATTTCTTAAGTTTTAATGGACTTCTTGATCGAAACCTCGAGTTGAGATTCATGGTGCTTCCGTCCTGATTCAGCTATTGATATTGTCCAGGAACTAAGAGAGAATAATGGAGAAGCTGTACATGCAAGCCTTAGAAAAAAAAAAAACAAGTGTCATGATTTTTGATGAGGAGCTCTCGAAGCATCATATCTATAATAGCAACATGATTTGATGAAAGTGATTCAGGTGTATAACCTGATATATATTACTTCTCTTAAACCTGCAAAGATTCATTGGGATGTAACCATTGCATTTCTTTTGCTATTTGTTGCAATATTAGTCAAGCAGTTGAAAGAAAACAATAAAAAAAAAAAACTTAAAATTATGAAAGAAAGCAGTACTGATTGTACTTATTTGTTATTCCACCCCATCTTCCATTCAACTGTATTTTAAAACAAAAGTTAACCAAGCATCAAAAGATTATATTATATTCTTCACTGCAAAACATAGACATTCCATTGAAGTATCATCTACATGTACTGATATATTAAAAGACCAGTTTACGTGGGTATTTACAAGGCATGAATCTCATTAATGGCTGGCAGTGAATACACAATTTCAAGGGATCCACATCATGCTAAAAAATGAGATTTGATATAAAAAAAAAGGCTTGCATGCATACACGTGCATATATATAAATAAAAAAAATTGGAAAAAAATGAAGAAGCATGGGCCCACCATGAAAAACACCCTCATGAAAGTGGATATATGATAAAGAAAAAATGAGAAGCATGCATAGTGACGTGCATGTATAAAAAAGAATTTAAAAATAATAAAATAATAAAAAGGGCCCATCATGCACATGGGATAAGTATGATAACATGGATTTATATATATATTTTAAAACACCCGAAGCAAGAAAATAATATATATATATATATATATACTCATTCAAAAGCAATAAAAAAATGTTTATCTCTAGGCAGCGGCGGCATTGAGACATACAAGACATCAACAAGACATGTAATGTGATGACAAGGTATACGCAACAGTTATGTTCAAATATATATGATGTGATAAAAAAACATATATATGGATATATAAAATCAAATCAAAGCAGCCAAGTCAAGACTCAAAATATAAAAAGAGTCAAGACTTAAAAAAAAATTCATATAAATCGACAATTGGACTCAGCAGTGTCAAGACATCATAAGTCGAAGACCCAAAGATTCCACAAGTCAATATTTGAAAATCCATATAAATCGACAATTGAACTCAGCAGTTTCAAGACATCATAAGTCAAGGACCCAAAGAGTTTTTTACAAGTCAAGACTTGAAGAAAGTTTCACAAGCATAAAAGCCAAAGCTTATGGAAAATCAAAATCAAGTTTATGATTCATCAACACAAGGAATCCAGAACGTAAAATACAAATAAAATTCAAAATGTAAAAATGTCAGAGACACAAGTTTGGACACAAGTTCATAAATCGAGATGATTTCAAATTTCTTGTATTTTCAATGAAGCCCATGAATTCATATTTATTGTAATGAATGAAATTGATTGTCACAACTTGTTTCTTTGTTCACACTTATATCTTAATCGGAGGTTCATGCGACAATGTCCAGGGTAATTAACATTAAGGGCTTGCCCCTAATGGAAGTCATGAACCCATAATCTCTTAAAGTCATAAAAATTAAAAATTTGATTTGTGATCCATTTATTTCAGCCGGTCTAATCCTAATTAAAGGTCGGGTGAGAAAAAAAAGAGACCACAGGCAAGAACAAGAAAAATTCTCCAAAAAAAAAAAGGCTTACAAGGTTAGATGGTGAAAATTAGGCCAACAACAAGCCCTTGAGGCCGCTTCTAGCTTCACGGCATGAAAGGGAAAAAGTCTATGATTTCCATCAGTTCACCAAACAAGGGAGGTGCAAAGGAAGATAGATGAAGTTTTTGGCCTCCAGATTACCTTTTGAAGCTCCAAACCCAAGGTGATGGCATGGTTAACGGTGAGGTCGACGGTGAGGATAAGGAATATGGAGTTCTGGTTGGGTGAAGAAACAAATGGAAAAGAAGGCTCATGGTTTCAGGAAAGAAGATAGAGAGATTTCACGGACTAAAGAATGGGAAAATAAAAACAACCATTTTTTTCTTTCATAAAAGCAACAAGCTTTTGCTTCCTTACTTTAATGGAGGTGGGGTCCACAAAACACATGAACCCCACAAAATGCACAAGTTGAGGATTTTAGACCGGCCATAACTTTTGAAACTATTGCAATCTAAATTTTAGAATTTTATGATTTCAACAAATGAAAACAAAATATACATAGTAGGTATGTCATGCGTGTGTGACAGTTTAGGTCATATCATGGCTGGCAAACAAATGATCGATTTGCTCACAAAACCACAACCCCGATGATGAGAGTGAATAACACATGAAAATTATACTTAGGTATACATATAGTTTCTCATTCGCTTTATGTTCATGTATACACCTCGGCTCAAGAATACGAGCCTAAGTATATAGTTTAATTGAAGTATAGCAATGAGAACCATTTTATCTAATTGTGTTCTTCGTTCTATCTTTGCCTGCATTCTTCAACATACACATTAAAGGCCAAATGCATACAAAACTAATTGTCAACACTCTTTTTTACTCAATGAGGGGATTCATGAAATAAAAAGTTCAAATCGTGATTCAAATATACATGAAATCATATTTCAATGCATAATAAATATAGGTATATTTTATTTCAAGATTTTCTGTTAAGAAATATATATTTCTAGTTAATACATCCGGCAGGGCCACCATAAAAAAAACTTTTGTCTTTAAATTCACTAACACGGTAGCACTCTCTTTTATCTTGGAAGACCTTGGGGTTATCTTTAAAGTCATACATATTACCATTTCTATCCACAACTTGGATTCCATAGAAAGTTGCTGCTTTGCCTTCTCCTTCATTTGGATAGTGACCACTGCCCATTGGGGGGCCTTGTTCATCTTTGTAATACGTCACAATTCCACCAAATTGTATTTCAGACGCATTATCCACCAAAGTAGTAAAAAGAGAACTCGGCCAATAACCAACTGCATTTAACTTGTCGTAGTCCCCAGATGGTCCATAATATAGCCACCAGTTTCCCGAAGTAGGGTCCTGTTAATAAATCAATTTCATAAAATTTCGTAACAAATGCGAGTGAAAAAAAAAGTTCTTCTTTTTCTCAAATTTCATAGATTATTATTATGCCTTATTGAAGATGACCTATTTTTCAATGTTGAGAGGGTAAGTTTTTGGAAATTGTTTAAATAGTTATGCTTAAGAAAAATAACACAACGAGAACATATACTAGAGATACATTATAAGCATGACATTAAAACTACAAGGATGGAAGATCCAATTAAAGGGGCTAGTTGAGAAGAGACTAAAAGTAGAGGGACTAATTGGAAGCATTTCTGAGTAGAAAGATCAAAAGGGAAGAGAGAGAAAAGTAGAGTGACAAATTCGGTATTATACCTAGTTTATATGCATAAATTCACTTGGTAAGAAATAATGACTATGGTAAGAATATACCTTAGAGACTTTTATTGTTATATTATATTGTGGCCCACCATAAGTTGAAACTTGATTAATAGGACTTCCGAGAAGTGCATTGCTCTTATCAGTAAGTATAAATCCTGGGCAATCAGTGTTGTAGCAATTTGTTTGATATCCATCTCTCTTTTTTGTCAAAAACAAATACAAAAAGAAGTTTAATACATGTCCATATCATTTATAAATTATGGAAGAGAAGAAATTTTAAACCTCACCGTCCAAAGTGTAAAAAAATGGGGCCGATTGTCATGATATATGTATGGATGTACCTGATAATGAGAAATAACTTAGAAATGGAATATGAAATCTATCACTTATATAAAAGAGACAAGTAAATATTGCAGAACATCATAGAAAAGTAATATTGCAAAAACAACTATTCATGCCAGCATATTGGTTTTAGAGTGATGTGCGGAAATTAGTATATGGCAAGGTATATATGGAAAAGAAAAAAAATTAAATATGAACTTACCGTCCATCCCGCCGTTATTACATTCAAATTGGGACCATCACCATTACTAATCCAAATACAAGCGGAGCTAAATTGGTTAGCTTTAATTTCCGGAACCCCATGAACTGAAAGAGTTGCTTTAGCCCCATAATATATTAGACCATCATCGCTTAGAGATGGGTATGATGTTGCCCACTATAAACAAGAAAAGTAATATTTAGAAAAGGTAATTATATTTATATATTTTACGCCCTAGGGTAAATTTCAAAATCGAACCATTTTTTTTAAAGTGTATCAATACATAAATATATATTATATGGTATAATTTATGAGTTCAAAGTAAATTTTTATCTTTGAAAAAATGTAAAATCAAAAAAAAAAAAATTGTAAAGAAACGAAGATGAAGATATAGAAAATGCAAACATTATTGCAAAATCTTAATAGAAAAAAAACTTGAGAAATTCAACAAAGATACCACGAGATGATGCTTACCACTTTGTCCATATTTCTCAATACAAATAAATAACGAAATATCGTTTAAAAATAAAAATAGAGTGAGATTTATCACATAATAGGTTTGACATATTTTGAATAAATTAAATATTTTTTAAAATTTTATAATTTTCCACAATGATATACAAAAGTATGAAAATCATAAAAAAATTTCGGGTTTAATAACTTACATGTCTGATAACATCATTAGTTCCATCATTAGAAGATGAACTTTGATTCTTGAACATCTCATCCCACAATGAGTTCAATTTCATCATTTTTTCCTATAAATATATTTACACATTAGTAAATGCCAGCTATAAAAAAAACATAAATATATTTTTCTTATGAAATACTTGCAATTGTTCTGCTTTTTCAATTAGTCAGGTTATGCCCACCATGAAACATTAAAACCAAAATTCTCATTATTGAAGCTATATTTTGTTTTAAATTTAGAACAAAATTCAAGATCAACTTCTATTATTAACATTAAAAAACATTAATTTTTGTGTATAAAGCTTATAAATTATCACTGTTTATTTATATATCTTTTTACGAAAATCAACTAAAATTTTTTATAAAAATATTAGACTCACCGTTCCTATGATAAAGACTATATAGTAGTTAATATTTCATTATTCTCCCAATTCAGTGGTCAAGTGTTTGAATCCTATTTATGGCTTGATTAACTTGTTTTACTATTCTCTTTATTGATCTTAAAATAAATAAATAAATAAATCTATGTTTCCATAAATTCCTTAGACATTTTTATAGGTTAATTTTTTTGATAAATCACTCAACTTTGTTGAAATATCAGTTTGCTCACCGAATTTTGGTTTGTTTCAAAGTGCTCACTAAAGTCACTAATCATTTCACAAACAAGTCACTCGGTGGATTAACATTGTCATTAGCTGACGTGGCGGCCCGAAAAAACCCAATCAGCAAGCCTCCACGTCAGCTAATGACAATGTTAATCCACTGAGTGACTTGTTTGTGAAATGATTAGTGACTTTAGTGAGCAATTTGAAACAAACCAAAATTCGGTGAGCAAACTGATATTTCGATAAAGTTGAGTGATTTATCAAAAAAATTAACCCATTTTTATATATAAGCAAATAAAAAATTTTAAAAACCGTATATAACGGTATATCAGTCATTTCTCATTTATTATAGAAATATGGACAAACTATTTTATGTGTACAAAAAGATATTATGTGAATTTGTACTTTTCATTTGTGATCCTTTTTTATGGCATGTTGATGCATTGCGAGTTTATCAAATTCTAAAAATAATTCAATAATTGAGTAAAAAAATGTGGATAGAATAATACCTTCGGCATGGTTGCTAGGACTCGTCCATTATCAATGACAATGAGAGAAAGCGCTATAATCATCAAACCAAACCATAATTTGCACTCCATAATTCTGTATTGTTACAAACTTTCAAAGGAAACTCAAGGTCTATATATAGAGTTCAAATATGATAGAACTGTATCTTTCAAGATTTTATGTTTTGTGTAAGATTGACCGGTATCTTATAAGATTTATGAATATCTTTCTAGATTTCTGATAATATCTTTGGAGTTAATGCAATATCTAAGATACTAAATAATATCTTTTGAGATTGTGCAATGATTGCTTAATGTGGAAATTACCAAAAAAAAAAACCCCTAAGTTTGCAATATTGCCAAAAACACCCTCTTAATTTTGCAATTCCTAAAAACCCCTTCTTTTTAAACTCAATGTTTTTCAAACCCCAAAGCATGTAACGGTAGTTAACAGAGTGATTTTTAAATTTTATGGATGAAAATGCCCTTGCATGGGAAGTCATGGCATGCACCATTTCGGCCGCTTTGAGAGGAAGTGGGGGTTTCTTAGGTTAACCCCAAGAGGCAAATTTACTGGAGCCGTATACTTGTTTTTTCTCAACTCGCGTCTTCAGTTTTTTCCTTTCCGAAGTTGTCTCTACCGGCACATCCTCTATAATTTCAGCTTTTCTCTTTCCACCGGTATCTCGAACGAGAAGTCCCGCGCAAGTATTCAGCATTTCATCAGTTTGCAATCTAAAGTACAGATTATGGTTTTATATTAACTATTCTGTTACAAAGAAAGATTTTTCGGTTTTGTTTTGTGGTTTTATTTTTATTGGAAGATATTGAAGTTTGCAGGGGGATTTCTCGGCTGGGGTTTTGTTAATTTGCAGGGCAATTTCTCGGCTATGATTTTGTTTTGTTTTGCATTTTCGTCTGTATACACTATCGAAATAGTTTTTTTGATTGTTATGATTTGTGTAATGTTTATAATGTATGTTTCCCCTTTCATTTGATATGGTTGCAGTTTTACAAATGATGTTTACATTTAATAAATTAGAGGTTACCATTTAAATACTGTTGTCTCTGTTTAACAAGTGATATCTCTGTTTAAGAATTGAAAGGTTACCGTTTAAAACCTTATATTTCCGCTTAAACATTTGTGAATACTGCTGGCTGAATGTGTTGTTATTGTCGCAGGCTTGTGATTATGGCGGTCAACCTAGTTAATGGGCGATGCTACTTGACACTGGTAATGGTGACCTTCGTTGAATTGAAAGTTCACATGACCCCTCGACACTGGGAGATCATCCGAAGGACACCGTTTGCAGCATTTACTGAGCTGGAAGCTATATTCCAATAGAGGGCCCTTCTTGATTCTCTATTGCAAAGGTACGATGACCGCACCCCAATAAATTCAGGATCGGGGAAAGCCTGCTGAGTTTCAGGCCTGAAGATGTGGCCCTCGTTCTTGGTCTGTTTTGTGATGGAGACGCAGTCGTGTTTCAGAAGAAGAAAACACGCTCAGCTTTCCAAGAGAGGTATTTATCAAAAACCTACCAGAGACACAGAGACTCCATCAAGAGCACTCTTGAGCAACTCATTGGACAGAGGGAAGAAGAAGAAAATTTTGCCAAACTCCTGATGGTGTACCTCCTGGGTATAATCCTCTTCCCAAATACCTTAAGCTCAGTTCCAAACTGGATCGTTGATTATGTCGATGATCTACCTGGCATGGGGTAATACGCATGGGCGCAGACGATGCACAAGTGGCTTATGGAGGACATTCCACAAGCAGCCGCTCGAGTGCAAGCTAGATCGCGGGGAAGAAGACCAACACAGGGTATATTAAGGGTTGCTCGGTCGCGCTTAACATATGGTTTTACGAGATGACCAGAACCGGAAAGAAAGTCCGTTTCGGCAAGATCACAAGGATGCTGTGCTACGGTAAAAATACTTACCGGAAGCAAGCGACGATAGAAACCAGTTTGTCATCTCTCAAAGGAAAAGAGGTAATAAATCATGAATAATGTGTTTAACAGTAGTCGTTAATGGTTAAACATATTATTTAGCGTTTAACTGTGTTTATTTACTGTTTAAAACATGTTATTAAAAGTTTAAACATTTTGTTCTCTGTTTACGTTTATGCTATAATGTTTAAATATATAAGTTAAATCTTTAAATATAGTTTCTATTGTTTAAACTGAATGATTTTGCTAAGATTGTTTGGTTTACATATGTTAGTTTCCTTAGCTGGTTCCGGCGAATGCTGATGAAGATATATTTGTTCGGGCCAACCGACGGGTGGATGCTATTGCTCCGGAACCACTTGCTCGAAGGCAAGATGAGAGGACAACCTCTTCGGTGCGCGATCGACGCCGTTCTCCTACTTCCAGCCTAATATGCGCACGCATTCCTCGACGCCCGAGAAGCCCTCCCATACCCGCCAGATTGCGAAACCCCACCTCTCCCCCGATCACGACAACAACAATCCTCCCAATCGTGGCAGCCCTCCGACGGCATTAGGGGATGATGTCACTGCAACTCTTATGCAGGCGTGCCAGATATTCATGACCGAGTTCCCTCGGCTTGTCTCCCGGGTTGAGGCATTGGAAGGACGGTCATAATCGACTGCGTCGTTCCTCCAAACAAATAAAGCACCCAGGACGGACGAGGCGTCAGAATTTGACGACGACGACATCATCGGGGTGGCCATTCCAAAACAGCCACATTCGAAGAGACTTGCGAAAAAAAAGGATAACAATACTGCCTCTGTATTCACAGCCAGCTGATGATGAAATAATAGCAGCACCATCGGCGGCTGATGCTGTTACCGTTGATGACATGGCCGCCACGGTGAAGGAGATCACAGATGATGTTGGCATTGGCGCGGTTGATAAGATCGTTGACTCTGTTGTTAACAAAATCCCCGACCTAGAGGACCTGGCGACCGACAGTGCGACATCAAAGATGGACACAATCCCTGAAGAACAAGAATCAGCTAAGGTTGTGTCTCCCATTGATGTTGTTGCTGTTGCCACGGTTGAGAAGATCGTTGACTCGGTTGTCAACGAAATCATAATCACAGTGGAACCAACGGCCGACAGTGTCGCATTAAAGGTAAACACAATCTCACAACAATAAGAAGTAAGTAAGGATCGTCGTGCCGGCATCGAAGGAAAATGTTGCTGGTGCTGAACACCGACAACCGTCAATAACAGTGCCGCATATTAATCCCAAAATAGTTGTTGACGAGGAACAATAGAACGCTACCGCAATGGCAATGAGAGATATGATCCTTGCCAATCAAAAATTAAACAAAGTTCGAAAAGTCTTTATTCCGAAAAAGAAAAAATACGATGGACAATCGCGCCTCAACAAATACGAACAAGAGTTGATAAGGATCTTCCTCAACTGCCCTATGGACAAGTAAATTTGAAGTTTTTATGTTATTGTTTAAACTTATATGTTAACATTTAATTTATATATATATATATATATACCATTTAATTATTTACAATATCATTTAAACATTTGCTATATCAGTTAAATAGGTACAATATAATTTAAGTATCTCTGTTACCGTTTAACCGCAGCACTATCGTGTGGAAGAACGACTCTCTCAGCACCACATAGTCCAGAGTATTCACTCTACTTGAGGGGAAGAAGATGGTCTTAGACGATGTGATGGACGCTTTCATATGCATAATACAAAAGTCGCTGAGCATAGTGTCATATCCTTATAAGAAATGCACCTCCATCACACGACCAATGGCGTTGTTTATGTCAAAGTAGGACGACGCACATGAAACCACTATGACTATGATCGAAGATGCCGCGCGCAACTTGCATGATGTTGAAATTGTCATCCTCCCGATAATCATGAATGACCACTTCCATGTTATGGTCCTTGATAATAACAAACACGAATACAGGCATTATTCTTCATGCCAAAGCAAGGAGTATGATACAGAAGCATTAGAAATGGTAAGTTGTTTAATAAATTGTGCTTGATTAATAGTGCTTGGTAAATATTTGGTATTCTAATCTCAACTTGTATACCTCCATAGCGCAGGCTATTCGATATTTGTATCGATATGGAGTTCGGCGAGTTGGCGACCGCAAAGTACCTACTAGTTCACGATATTGAAACCCCACGATAAAAACAAGAAAGTGTCGACTGCGCCGTCTATGTTATGCAGTTTATCGAGCAATTACTTGCCGATGAGAAGCTACAGCTACCGCAAATGGACGTCCCTTATCTGAGATTAAAGTATGTTTCCTGCGTACTTAAGGAGGGGAGGGCAGCCGGCATCACTAACAAAGGGGGGTCTTTGAAAGCATGTTGATAGAATTCCTTGTTTTTGTTTGTTTTCAAATATAAACCAGTTTAAATTCAATTCATTGTTTTCGAAGAACATAACAAATTTGTCAATGTAAATTTACTAGTCTCTATACTTACATACTTGATTCTTTTTTTTTTTAAATTTCAGTTTCATTGTTTAACTTTCAATTTCATTGTTTAAATATCAGTGTTTCTGTTTAAAATAATGTAGTCACTTGTTAAAATAAGTATTATCTGTTTAAACTGACAATGTCTCTATTTAAGTATATGTGTTAACTGTTAAGAATAAGAGTTTCTCTGTTCAAAAATCAGTTTATTTACAATGGTTAGTCGGCGACAGTTTCATTGCAAGATCTGCGATTGTGACTGGAGTCGTGGCAGTGACTGCAATGTAACTCGTGGACCTCAAAGACTTGCGACTCGATCCTCTTTCGTCTAGGACGACCAGTTGCCTTCTTGTCACAGGCGGTCGCAAACGCAGTTCACGATTTCCGTCCGTAGGCTTGTCATCGTCAGGTATAGGGAATATAGCTTCCTTATACACCAATTTATAATTATCGATGGTGAAGTAGCCGCTAATAAATCGATGAACGTTGGTGTCTGTCTGCATTATTGCAGCACAAGCGTGTTTGCACGGGATACCATAAACTTGCCACCTGTGACATGAGTATGTTTTGATGGCAAGATCTATAGAGTTGCTGCACTGGTTCATAATGATCATTGACACAATGATCAACACGAAGATTTCGGCAATCCTTAGCAAATATCTCTACCTTCGAATGTATGTCCGGGCATAAGTAGGTCTCCCATTTGTTCGCTTGCTCACGGTGGTTGCATAACATGCGTATCAACTTGAACCTGTACAATGTAGAACACAAATCTCAAACAAGCTTAAGCAAAGACATTGGGTAATTTTTTTGGTGGGGTACCTTATTATGCCCGTGCTTCATTTGAGTACCTTTTTTCAATTCATATCAAAATGAATACTTTAATTTAATTTGCTTTCACAGGGAGGGCACTAGGGTTATTCCGGTGATTAAATGCTGATGTGTCTATCGGAGATCTGACATGGAATACTAATTTTCACTTGACTTGCACAAGTGGAAAAACAATGTGGACAACTTATTCACGCCACCAAAAGGACACGTGGATGAGCCCATTCTTCTTCTTCTTCTTCTTTTCCCCCAACAAGGCTGGCGGTCCATTTTAGGCTAGCGAAGTTGCTTTGTGAGCAAAGAGTGCTGCTAGACTTATGAGTCATGGAGGTCAACTTTATTCTACTAGATCTGGCGGTGCCGACGGAGTTTCTATAGGAGAAAGGACATATATAGATGTTGAGCTCGGTGTTGACACCACCACCAAAGTTGGAGCTGGATTTTTTTGTCTTTCTTGTTATCTGGCTTCTTATCGGACACTCTGAAGATGTCTTTTCAGCATTTTGAAGAAGAAGGAGAGGACGTGAAGGAGCTAGGTATGGAGAGGATGGAGGGCCATAATCAGAGGGTGGTGGTAGTGGTGGGGGATGGGAGGAGAGAATGTGAAGAGGAAGAAGAACAATACTCCTTGCTTTTTCTCCATAGAAGGGTTGTTTACCATCCATGGTGAAGAGGAGGAAGAAGAACAAGCTCATCCGTGGTGAGAAGGTTGGGTTCCGACATAGAAGGGTTGTTTACCATCCATAACTCAAACTCACAAGAGGAACAATACTCCTTGCTTTTCCTCCATGTGTTTTGCCTTTCTTCTTCTAAACTACAGTTCATCAACAAGATGAAGATGAAAATCAATGAAGATGAGAAGATGAAGACTTATGTGTGTGTGTGTGTGTGTGTGAAATAATGGAGAAGATGAAGAGGAATTAATGAAGGGTTAGAAGGATGAAATATATGGAAAATGAGGAAGTGGTTGAGAACTTGAGAATGTGGCAAGCTTTAGAAGAAAGAGAGAGACACATATGCCTCTGTAACTTGGTTTCCAGGGTAATTGTGCTTTCTTTTTGAGAACTTTGGCTGGAGTCATGGTTATAGCAAATAAGTCTCAGTGGTGGAGAAAGGATATCTCTGCTTTCTCAGGGAAGAAGAAGAAGAAGAAAAAGGGGAACTCTGCTCTTTCTGCGAATGTAAAAGAAGGCGAAGAAGTACAAGGGGAGAAGAAGGGGCTAGCGTCCACGTGGCTTTTTTTTTTGGTGACATGGATAAGTTGTCCACATAGCCTTTCCACGTGGGCAAGTCAAGTGGAAATTAGGATTCCACGTCATATATCCGATGGACATGTTAGCATTTAATCACCGGAATAGCCCCAGTGCCCTCCCTGTGAAAGCAAATTAAAATAAAGTATTCATTTTGATACAAATTGAAAAAATGTGCTCAAAATGAAGCATGAGCATAATAAGGTACCCCACCAAAAAAATTACCCCAAAGACATTGATAGTTAAACATAAACATTTGGTTAAACAGTATTATTATAAGTTCAACAATGAGGTCGATAGTTAAACACAGACAATAATATTTGAACATTTCTAAAATGTTTTAAAAGATAAGACCAATTCTTAAGTGTAAATCAACATTCGAATACCTTATGGAGTCGACTGTTTTCGTCACCGGTAAATGCCAAGCTTCTTTGATCCAAGCATTGAACGACTCCGCGACATTTGAATACATCTCACCCCCAACATTCACCTCTGAATAGATAATTCGACCAATGTGTCATTTCTGATTTATTAATCAACCAGTGATGGGCTTCAGGTGATGTGGCCTGCAGTTCATTCACGGTATTATTGAATTCTTTAGCCGTGGATGCCCACGCAATATGAAAGTATATTGAATAGCACTCCTCCCGCAATGTCTTCCCAAGTCTGACATTGGCTTTCATAAAATTGGCCTCCAAGTGACGAAGACAGTATGCATGTGGAGAAGAAGGGAAGACTCTCGCAATAGCGTTCACAAGGCCTTTGGACCTGTCCGAGATGAATGTAATTATCTCATGATAATCTCCTTCCTCGTATAAAGCATCACCTAACTTGGATATGAACTAAGTCCAATTGGCATCAGTCTCATTATCGACAATACCGAAGGCGATGTGGAAGAAACCATTGTTTCCATCTTTGCCTGTGGCACCCAGTAGAGTACCACGATACTTTCCAAGGAGGTGGGTACCATCAACAAACAGCAGCAGCTTGCAAGCCCTCTTGAATCCCACAATACACGCTCTGAAAGAAAAGAATGCACGTTTAAAACGTTCATCGTCTCTTTCCACAATTGCAATGCTGCCGGGGTTTGTCTCAACCATCTTATCCACGTACCAAAGCAACAAATCATAGCTAGAGATGTCGCTGCTGTCGAGGACCACCCGGGCATGTTTTTTTCCCAACCAAGCCTGTTTGTGTGGAATGTGGACACCATGTTCTCGCAACATGTCCTTAGAAATGTCAATGGCTTTGTACAAGGGCAAGTCTTTGAGTTTTTGAATCACTCGAGTGCTTACCCATTTTTTGGATGTGAGGCCAATCCTAGTCCACCACCACAAGTGTGTGACAGGTTGATTGTCTTTATTCTGAAAATATTTTTATTATATTCTTTTGATGCATGAAGGCGCCATTCACAACCAACGGCAGCGCATTCCATAGTCACTTGGTGTTTTTCGTTCTTTATGAATTTGAAGTCAAAATTCTATTTAATTGCAAAATTTCGAAGAGCGTCCCTGCAATGTTCAACGCTTGAAAACGTTATCCGATATCCAACGACAACACTTCAGAATGATCTAACGAGGAAGGAAGGCATCCCACACCGTTAGGATCGCCATGGGGTTGACCGGGCGCGCTCGCAGAATCCGAATTCCTGCCAACACTTCAGTTTAAACGAAAAATATCAATCTTTTAAGCAGAGACAAAATGTGTTTAAATGATAAAATCAAAATTTAAACGTTAATTCAAACATTTACATAATGCCAAATAAATTAAACGAAGAAGATAAAGTTTAAATGAAAATGCAATATATTTATCCAGAGATTAGAAAAGTTAAATACTAATGAACTTATATAACTAGATAAGCATAACAGAGGAGAATCTTACAACGAGAAAAACTCATTTTCAGTAGGATTCGACAATGGCACATCATCTGTCTCGGCAACAAGATCGACTATAGAGGATTTGAAGATGGAGTACACGTGACAGATCCGCTGGAAGTCGACATCGTTTTCTACTGGACAAACCATTTTATATCCATCGAGTGTGATAAACTTCACCCCCACACGGGAAACATCGAGACCCCATTGCTCACATATCTCAGCTAACACCGACTCTCAAGCAATCAGTGCCGTGAATATTAGCACTCTTCCCTCCCCGTTGTATCTAGCAATACCACAAAAACTCTACATAATATAACGGGAGAACTCAAATCAAACAAACCAAATGAGGAGAAGAAGAAGAAGAAGAAGAAGTAAACAGCTTTCTAAACTTTGTTTCACAAAAAGCAAGCAGAAAGGCAAACAAAGAAAAGTACACAATTGCATGCATAAAGGTCAGACATGATGTGATTGGGATAACATGGACCCACTTGAAGTGACTGAAAAGGGGTAATCCTTATAGACAATCATTACTGGCGCCGATTATACTTTTCTTCCTCTTTCCAACACTTCAGCTTTTCTTTTTTGCCGGGCATCCTTGGCTTAAAGTTCTTCTTCGCTTTCCACCATTGTCTGGAAGAAGTAGTCGTCATTTCATCAGTTTGCAGTGTGAAGTTTTTGCAAGCGATGTACAAGTGGCTGATGGACGACGTCCCACAAGCGACCGCTCGAGTGCAAGCAAGATGCACAGGGAAGAAAACAAGCGATGATAAAAGCCACATTGTCATCGCTCGAACGAAACTTCTCACCTTATCATGAGTCTCTGTTTAAATGTCAAACTACTATGTTTAACAAATGTGATTTAGTGTTTAAACTATTGGTCCACTGTTTACAACCATTTTATATCATTTAAACACATATGTAAAACCTTTAATTATTATCATTTAACTGTTTCAAAATATATGTTCATTGGCAGAGCCTCCATCAAGGGAACACTTGAGCAGCTTGTTCACTGTTTAACTAGTTTCGATATCGTTTAAACACATAAGTAATCCGTTAAATATTTTGATTTAACTGTTTAATGTTATTGTTTAAATTGAATGCATCCCCGACGTTGTTTAAATATCATTTTCATTGTTTGATTTCTAAGTTTATCTGTTGAAAAACATTGTCTCTGTTTAAACAAAATGTTTAAGTAAAATGTTAATAGAGAATGTCTTTGTTTAAAAATCAAAAGTTGACACTCAAATAAGTTTGTTTCATTTAAGATAATTTACACATTTACAATACCCTCTGTTTAAATATCGAAAGTTGACACTCAAATAAGCGTGTTTCATTTAAATATTTAAACATTTACAATGCCTACTCGGACCTCGGACACTTGCGACTCGATCCTTTTTCGTCTATTAAGATCATCGACACCACGGCCAGCATGAAGATTTCAGCTTTTCTCAACAAGTATCTCTACCTTCGAACACTTAAACAATGTTAAATAGAGACACTGATAATTATATAGGAAAAAGTATATTTAAACGAAGAACGAGATATTTAAAGGCCGACAATGATGTTTGCACAGTATAGAAAGATTTTAAAAGATAAGAACAATTCTCAAGTGATAAATATCAACTCCGTCTTAAAGGATGTGTCACAATTATCCTCCGCTGGAGAATCCTCCGCAATGAAGCAATAAGTGAAAACTTTCTTATCTTGCCCAAGTTGAAACGCCCGCTTAATTGCTTCCCGGTCATCCTCTGTTGGAGAATCCTCCGTATTCAGCTAATTACGCAAGCATTTCGACCTGGGCAAGAAAAGATAGTTCAACTTGTTGATCTAAAAAATGTGGTCTGGCTGAAGCTAAAATCTTGGACACATGAAGAAGAAACTCATCCGAGAAGAAGCATAGGAGGAGGACGAGGAGGAGGGGGTGTCCAGGGGAAGGGGTCTTTCTTCTTATTTATGGTGTGAAGTCCACAAACCGGATGACGCTTCAGATCCGAGAAAAAAAAGGGAGCGCACGGGGGACCAAGCTTTTCTTATTAATGAGAAAGGGGTCTTCCTATATTTATGTTAAATTTAAGAACATTTAATGGCGCCATTGATTCTTGTGCACGGGATACCATAAACTTGCCATCTGTCACATGCCAACACTTCATTTTAAACGGAGAAGATAAATATTTTAAGCAGAGACATAAAGTTCTTAAATAGTAAATTATAAATTTAAACGTTAATTCAAATAGTTACATACTGACAATTATATTAAACGAAGAAGACAATGTTGAAATGAAAATGTAATATATTTAAACAGAGAATGACACAGTTAAACAGTAATGAACTTATATAACTAGATAAACATAAAAGAGAAGAATCTTACAACGAGAAAAACTCGTTTTCAGTAGGATCCGACAATTTCACATCGTCTGTCTCGATAAGATCGACTACGGTGTATTTGAAGATGGAGTACACGTGACACATCCGCTGGAAGTCGGCATCGTTTTCTTTTGGACAAACCGTTTTATATCCATCGGGTGTGATCAACTTCACCCTGACACGGGAAACATCAAGATTCCATCGCTCACATATCTCAGCTGAGCTAACACCGAATTCTAAGAAGTCAGCGCCATGAAAATTAGCACTCGAATCGAAGAAATTCTCACCTTATCAGGAAACTGGCATAATTCAAATCGAACAAACCAAATGAGGAGATGAAGAAGAAGAAGATTTGAGAAAAAGCAAACACATAATGTGATTGGACGGTTTTTTTCCCACCATTTTCAAGGGCAAAAATGAAATTTCATAACATAGACCCATTTCAAGTGAACGGTAGGGGGTAAAAAGGAACTTAAACAATAACGGAAGGGGTGTCCGGGGTTTGGCAAAGTTGGAAGGGCTATTTAGGAATATTTGAAATTCACAAGGGGTAAACAGTAATTTTCCTTACTGAATTGCTTGTAAAAATATTTTAAATTAATATGAATAAAAACTAATAGAATTCTAACTAAAGTTTTAACAAATATGGATAAAATAGGAATCTTTGAAGATTGGTTTAATTCTCTGAATAGGCCCATGTATTTTCAAACGTGCCATTTGGGTCCTATACTTTAAACTATAATATTTTAGTCCAACTACTGATTAAATTGAACGATATTAATCCCTATTAGGGTTGGGTTTATGGTTTACAAGGACTAACATGGCTCAATTTAATCAGTAGTTGTACTAAAAGGTTACAGTTTAAAGTATAGGGATCCAAAATACACGTTTGAAAAAGTAGAGCGACTATTCAGAGAATTAAACCTTGATGATTGTAATGTATCCCAAATGTGAATTTGGTTATTCTCTTGTAAGCATATTTTAAATAATAAAAATACAAACCAATATAATACTAATTAAAGTTTTTAATAGTATGAATAAAAAAATATAAATTGCCCTTCAAGTATAGGTTATCCACATAATTGCCTCATCGACGGGAGAGGACGGAATAGATTGGAAGAGCCCTTACTTTCTTTAAATGCATATCTCAGTTTGTTATCCTATCTAATCTGTTATGACTAGAGTTAAGTGATCCTACTTTCGTAATTATTTAATTAACAAGGTTTACCGACATATTAAATGTCTTATCCTCGTTTATGGTACAACATATTTAGATGCTTAGATGTCATATGTCGTACTCTGATCAATTTCTAATAGTTATTCCCATAGCCATATTTGACCTCTGCCTAGCATATATCATTATTTTCATGACTATATTTGACGATCTATTTTAATTGATAAATATTTTATGATCATGATTATTAGTTGTAATCATATTTGAGCATCTATATTTTTGTTTATAAATGAAACATGTTTTATGATTGCATGATATTTTTATTCTTTATGATTATATTTGGGTATTTGTTTTTAGTTTATATATTTCATATAGAAATATGATTATTTTAATTTCACAAATAACTTTACACAGTGGAGTTGCATGGGGTGCAGGCTCTAAGCTCTAGGCCATGCAAAGGTAGTGGTTAGCGTGGCCCTACTGCGGTTGGCCATATGTAAATGTAGAATTGGAAAATTTGGGTATTAGGCTAGAACTCAAACTCGTCTTAAACCAAATATGCAGCCACATGTTGCTCATCACTCTACACGTTGCCGCGTTGGTCGCTCTTGGGTAACACATGGTTAGTGGTTAGGGAGCGTGTGAAGGATGCGCCTGTGCAATGAACAGACGTGTGGGTGAAATTGCGAGAAGGCACTCAACTTGGCCGTGTGATTTCCACGGCCGTGGGCTCTAACCTATTGTTGTAATTCATTTTTTACTTTCTTAATGTGCAGTGTTCTTTTATATACATATCAGTCTTGGATTTATTTATTTTCTTTGTTTGTCATCATCACTACTTTTATGTATCTGTCACCCACTTAATGGGTCGGTTTCTAATTTTACCGTATTGGCTTTAGCAGTCTTCTTACATTGTGTATGTTATACCTATTGCATTATTTTTTGCTGCATGCTTTTTGTATCTTTACTTCTAGAATAGGTTTAATAGTTCATGCCATATTTGTTTATTCCATATGTGTTCTATTGTTGTTATCCATTATTATTATTATTATTATTATTATTTTTTGAATAAAGTGGATAAACCACAAATTTATTAGAAAAACTAGAATAGCGAACGACAAACAAATAACACAAACTGTTAAGTTTGATGACATGGATTGGCATTATATGACAAGCCAAGAGGTGACATGGCAAACAAAGATGATGTGGTAATGATTACTTGGCAAAAAAAGGAGTGACTAGGATGATGATGTGGATGAAGCTAGGGGCCCGTTTTGTATGATGTAAAGTTGTTACTTTCCCTGCAAAGTAAGAGGGGTGAATCTATTTCAAGCGTTTAGTTCTTAAAAATAATATGGTCTCCTTGTAATCACTTTCCACTTGACTAGAGAAAGTGATTCACATGGGGGGTGGTGTGAAAGTGTTTACACCGTTGGATGGGAAAAGTTTTGGTAATTGTCAAATTACCAAACTACCCTTTATTACATAAAACTCTTTCTCGCTTTGTTTTTGTCTTTGAAAAAACCCTAACGCGATCATATTTCCAATTCAGTGGAGAGTTGTCGCTTCTTCCGAATCGGAGAAATCTCGGTAATATTTTTTTCTCAAGTTTGTTAGATTATTTTTGTGTTAAATTTTTGTTAAATTTTTTTCTTGGTGTAAAAATTCATATTTTTAAATGGATTAAAAGATAAATAAATTTCATATTTGTTTGGATAAAAATTTTTTTATTGGAGAATTTTTGTTTTGATTAAATCAAATCTATGTTGAAATAATAATCCAACATGATAAGATAAGAACTTGAGACATATATATTTTTACTTGTCCACGATTGTTTTTAATTCCCATGAAAAAAATTGTTCAGTATTTGTAGTGAATCAAAGTTTTTTTAAAAATATATGAGATATATAAATAAATATTAAGTAGAAGCATTCAAATCAAAAATATTAATTCCTTAGTTTAACAATATTATTTCTTGTCTCTTTTTATCATGTTTTTGCATAACATATTTTTTTATTTTTTTATGGGATTTTATTGTAGATATAATGGTGCAAAACCTTTTTTTCTTATGTTCATAAATTCCATATTTTTGCTAATTTTTTTGTTAACTTGGTAAAATTTATGTAAATGAAAAAAAGGATGCCTTTTTGATATTTAAAAAGTTGATGAAATTCAATGTAATTCATCAACATTTTTAGGGTTTTTGCTTTGCAATTTCATACATTCTTTTGAAATTTGGTTTATTGAACTTCATATATCTTCTTTTTTCCCTTTTTTTTCTTTAAGATTTATGTTGTTGTAATAGAAAATCTTGAGTAATAGATATGATGTAGATAATAAAACTATTTTGAAAACAAAAGTATTGTGAACTAGTGTGGATAATAAAACACTAGTGTCGGATAATAAAACTGGGTGGACATTGTTTTTTATTGATTTTTGGAGGGTTTTTTATGTATAAACCCTTGTAAAATCTTGATATTATATTCAGTCCTTAATTTTTTTCACAACCAAATCATTGATGAAAATATAGTTTACTTAAGCCATAAAAGAAAGTGAGATTTTTTTGAATGCCGAAAGACCCAAAAAACTTTTAAAATGATTACGTACTGCAGTAATGCCTATTTTAATGTGTGTGTTTTATCGGTCTGTAAATCAAGATTAAATATTTGAATTTATGTGAAGAGTGTTTTAGATGGTGTCATCTAAATGTTTTGTTTAATTTTGTTTCTTTGGTTTGTGATTTGGACATATTTTATGTTTTGGATAATTAAAACAATATGTCTAGACTTTGTCGTACTTTTGAGTTTGGATTATGAATTTATGGTAATACTTTGAGCTATTTATTAATGTGTGATTGTTCATATGGAATGTGTCATGAATATTTGTTGGATAATATCAATCAAGGCAATAGATGTAAGAATTGAAACAAATAAAATTGTATGATGGACAATTAGGAACACATGGTGGTTTAAATCTATATTTTTTTTAGTGTACTAAAAAAACATAAAAACCCCATTTGATTTTTTTTTTTAATTTATGAAGAATAGGTTAATTATTATTTGGACTAAGTTAATAATATTATTAGAGTTGAATAAAAACCCAAATTTAGTAACTATAACAACTAAAGGCAAAAATGAGAATAAACCTAATTTTACATTGAAAACAAGTTCATACCAAACGTGGGAATTAAGTTTGCATGCAAAGTAATTACAATTTTGATTGGGATAACCAAACGTTGTAATGTTATTTTGCAGGTAAAATAATTGCATGCAAAGTCTTTCCCTGCAAAGACTTTACATGCAATTACTTTCCCTGCAAAATGCCAAACGGGCCCTAGGTGTCATGACATGTGAAGTAACAAGGGCTAGAAGATCATAATGAAGATCATGTTTAGAAGAAATCCCTCCCAATAGAGTCATGTGATGATCAACTATTTTTGGAAAGTACATCAAGATAAAAAGATCTCTTCAAGAAGGTAAGTTTTATTTTAGGTATGTTTATCTATCCTTGGTAAGATCCGGGATGATAGATCATATCTTTGGTAAAACTCCTTTTTGGAAAGATCTAACTTAGAAAGAGAGGAATATTCTATTGTTGGCAAGAATAAAATATCATCATGAAGATTACATGGAGCTGGGCTCCATTCCTTTATGTAAAGCAGACCAATTTGAAGACATGAAACATTGTTTTTATATTTTCAAAATAATAATAATAATAATGAATGTCACATTTTCATCTTTCTCTTTTGAAGTGGATTTCTCTCCGCCAAGCAAGCGCAAATCTCCACAACGAAATTAAGCTTATACCAATGCCAAAGGCAAAGGTGGAAAGAAGAGAAAATGGATGGCGGAATTTTACAACAAATTCCGCAAGGACACAAACTTTTTCCACGCAATAAACCACAAATTGATGGAAAAAATGGCAACTTTGACGGAGCATTCACATTAAATTTCCACAAAAGCACCTTTAAAGTTTCAATCTGCAAACGAGCAACCCGTAAGTCAAGAATGACAGAAATCGCACAATTACGAGAAGCTGCAAATGCAAAGAAAGGAACCAAACCGAAGAGGGATGAAGCAAAAGTATAGCTTCAAGCATATATCTAGAGTGCGTGAAATTTCTGAGAATTAATTAGAAAATACTACCTAATAAAAGAGTGAATGCTCACTTTCAAATAAGTATAATTGCTACCGATCCCACAAGCACCATAATCTAAAAAAATAAATAAATAATTGTTAGTTTTTACTAATATATATATATATATATATATATATGCCATTACATGGTGGCTGGGCAGGCCGAGGTTCAAGATTCTTCTGGGCCTGGCCAGGGATCAAAAGTCCTATTTTTCGATGCATGTGGATGAGTGCTGGAAACCATGTAGGTGACCCCGACTCCTAATTTTTTTTAGGAAACCCACTCCTGATTTTCTTTTTGAAAAAAAAAAAAAATAGGCCATTTAATAAAATGACCCTCTTTTTAATTGTCAAAAATAGCTTTGGGACCATCACCCTGGGGTGATGTGATATCTTGACCGAGTCATCGATGTGGCATTTTTTTAAATAAAAAAATCCTCGATTTTTTTTCATTTTAACCCTTGAATTGTTTTTTAATCAATAAGTTGGCTTATTCTTGGGTTTTTTTGACCAATTTTTTTAAAAAAAATTATTAAACTTTTAAATAATTTTTTTAAAAATATATAAGTGTGTTTTTTTAATTTAAATCCCTTATTTCTTTTATAATTAACAAATTATCTTTTCCCTTTGATTATTTAACGCAAATTTTATTTAAAAAAAAATATGTATTTTTTTAATTTATTAAAAAAATTAATTTTAAAGAATATATTTGAATATGAAAACACAAATTTTAAAATTTTAACTTTTAAAATTATTAAACCTTTAATGAAACAACTTTTTAAGCAATATATAAGTGTGGCTTTTTATTTGTATTATAATTAACAAAAACTCTTTGATTACTTAACCCAAATTTTGCTTAAAAAAATAATTTAATTTTTTAATTTAATAAAAAATTAATTTAATTAATATATTTGAATATGAAAACGATTTAATTAAAAAATAAATTTGTGTTTTCATATTCAAATATATTATTTAAATTAATTTTTTAATAAATTAAAAACATTTGCAAACATCAGACTCCTTCCAAAGTAGTTCACAAGAATGTCGAGATTGGTGAAATGGAAGGAGTCTGATAGTTCTCATTGCTAAAGTTTTTAGATTGTTTGCAAACAATGCAAGGTCATTGATTGGCACCTTCATTTGCGAGATTTGTTCTTAAATTTGATTGCCACCATACAAGCATCACGTACCAGATTTTTTTGTGCTGAGTTGCATTCGTTTGTGTGTGTATACATGTTATTTATTTAGTGATAATCATGTCCCTATCCAATAATATCAGATTTTTTTTTATGGTTCTTGATTGAATTAAGAATGGATTTACTATTAATTGTTTGTTCTTACAATTTGTTGTTCTTTTTACATAGCATTGAGTAAATAACAAGAATTTAACACATGAGCTTAACAAAACTCTAAAATCTAATCAGTATTAGGAATTGATGTCGCCAATGAAGACAAATTTAGATCCGATCATAAAACAGTGTCAAACACTAGTAACCATAGATGGCCGCTGGGGGTGTAATCGATTGAGCTTGAACCAGGTAGTTGAAAGCTCGAGCTCGACTTAAAATCCGGTGCTCGATACTCGGCTTGGACTCGATTGAATGTTTATTTTATAGCTCGAGCTCGATTCGATACACAAATTGAGCTACTCAAGCTCGCTTGATTAAGTTCAAAAAAACTTAAAATCACCATGGACATTTTTATGCTCGAGCTCAACTTGAGTTCAAAGGGATAAAAAGATAATTTTATAATAAATATAATATTACATGTATATATAAACTCGATTAAGCTCACAAACATTCAAATCGAGTATCAAAATACTTAAACTCAGCTCGCTCACCTATTCAAACTATAGCTCGACTCAATAATGACTGAGCTGAATTTAAGTTTTTTATGAGTCGAGTCCGAGTAGCTTATGAATAAAGGTGTATAATCAATTCAATTTTCAAAACTTCTATTTATTACGTTTGCCAATTATAATATATATATATATATCATGAGTAATTGTAAAAATCTTAATTAAATTAATAAGAAATAAATAATTAATATCTAACGTTATTTCCTTATTTTGGTTTTTTGTAACCATACTGATATCTAATATTTTTGCAAAAACGTTGTGAATTTTCAAGTCTTCGACAAAAAAAATGTGAATCACTCATTGTAAGTCATCAACTTCTCTCATAATTCCCTCTTACCAAAATTATAACAAAAAAAATTAAAAACAAATATTTAACAATAAATTAAAATTTTGAGAAAAACGAGAAAAAAAAAGATTCACAAGTCCAAAAAATATTGAAGATCGACAATAAATTCAAAAAACAAATACATCACAAACAATGAATTTTCTCGTCACTTCACCGCACAGAAATTAAAAAAAAAACTAATTTTCCTTAGGCAAAAACTAATTTATCTTTGAAATGTTAAGTGGACTTGGCCTTATGTGTCTTAGGCTCAGTGCCACTTCCATGGTTTGGCCCAAACTTGCAACTTTTTTTATCTTCCTATTTACTCTCATAAAAAGTGTATAATTATATGTATGTATATACAAAAATAAGGGCTTGTTTGGATGGCTACTATGATTCCCCACTAAGAGGGAATTTTAACTTAGGTATGCACATGGGAGTCATGATTACTAATGTTTTAAAAATTGAACCGGATTCAAAACATATTGAGTGGCCAGTTCATTGTTGAACCAGTTCAACTGGTTGTACCAACCGGTTCAATTGGATTTGATATTTTTAAAACAAATAAATTTTCAAAAAATATAAAAAATGTGTAAAAGTTAATATATATATATATATATATATATATATAATTTTACAAACACAAACAATATAAGTCAATAAAATTAAAGTTTTCTTACTAAAAGTAGCAATTAAAAACTCTTATATAAAAATTAATTAACAAACTTTCAACAATCAAATTTGAAAAAATTGTGTTTCCACTAATAATATAATACAGTGTAATAAAATAATTTAATTGAAAATTTGAAATTATATTTTTAGATAATTCACTTAATTATGCCGCGCAATAATTCAAATTTAAAATCTACTTTGTTATTAAGACCACTATTTCATACACAAACACATCACAAATCCAAAGCCACAGTCAAAATCAAAAAAATACCTTATTGTTCAATATAATATCTGACGATGAGAGAAGGTTAGGCAACATTTAGAAATATAGTTCTATCTTGGGCGGAGGTTGACCAAGACACTTGATCCTCCAGAGTGCAACACGAACCACAAGACAAAGTAGAACGAGAATGGATACGAGAAGGATCACCACAGAGATGATCATTCCGCCCATCTCGTTCGCTATCTTTCTTGTTATCTCGTTCGCTAAGCAGGTTGCTTAGTTGTTATAATAGGGGTTGAGTTGCTCATCTCCAGAGAAGCCCTAGAGAACGAGTACAAGTACATAGAAAACTTTGAAAACTATAAACTTCTTTTCATTCTGTTAGGAGAGAAAATTTTTGGGAATATGGAGTGTGGAGAAAAAGCTATTTATAGAGGAAAAACATGTATTTTAAAGAAATAGTGTTTTCACAATTAAGATAATAGAATGTGATAAAATAATTTAATTAAAAATTTGAAATTATATTTTTAAATAATTCTTTTAATTCTATGATGCAGTAATATAAATTTAAAATCTACTTCGGTATCAGAGCCACTATTACACACACAAAGAAGAAAAATTGTTCACAAAAAACACAACATAAATCCAAAACAGCAGTCAAAGGCAGAAAAAACCTTATTATTTTACATAATATCTGACGATGAGGGAAGGATGGGCGACATTTAAAAACATGGTTTCATCTAGGACTGGGGCTGACTAAGATATTTGATCCTCCAGAGTGCAACACAAACCAGTGTACAGAATAGAACGAGAATGGTTAAGGAATTGTTGTTTACCACAGAGGTGACCATTATAGCCATCTCGGTCACTATCTTGCGCTGGTCATTACATTATAAAAGACAAATTAACAAATAGATTAGTGTTACTTGTTAGTGCTAGAATTGAATTTTTATTTCTGGTGGTGGACATGGACTTTTAAGAACATATCACATCATGCTTTGATAAAAATAAATAAACTATTGATTTATTTAAAAGAAAATAATCATACAAACATACGGTTGATGTGTATGACTTCAATCCCTTTCTCCTTCTTAATTATATATACATATATATATAAGCCTAAACCCTTTTTTATTATATGGCTTCAATTAGTACGTGGGACCATACAAAGTTTGGTATCTGCTCAATCATCCACATTATTCTAGTCTGGGAATACTAAAGATTAAGGACCTTTTAAAAAAAGAAAAAGATTTTTTCACTGGTTAAAAGTTAGAAGACAGATGAATCAAATTTAAATAAAACCAGAGCTCAATGCTAATATGGAACTAGAAATTGGCAGGCAGTTGAAGATGAGACATTGAAGAAAACCAAACCCATCAGAGTCCATAAATGAGCTTGAGTTTAATTTTTTTATGGAGTGTGAATGTCGTGGAGATTGGAGTTTGTATCCAAAAGTATCTTTTCTGTTCAACTCTTGCCAGCTAGATGGAAAAATATAGTCATTACCATTTACCAAGACAAAAGTGAGTAGGTCCACCATTGCCACCTCACTAAAATATTTCTTTGAAGGCAAAAACACTAGTGATATGATTCCAAGTTTTATATCTTCTTCAATATCCATCGGAATCTCTGATTAACAATGGCAATGGTTACTCTCTCCTTCATCTGATATTTTTATACTCTCTTCTTCAATATGCATCTTTCATAACTCATTACCCTCCCCCCTCTTGCATTTTTCCATTCTTAGTCCTCATTTACTTCTTTTCTCTTCTGAATTCTCTCTTTTTCTTTTTCTCTTCCCCTCATTTAAAAAAGAATGAAAGTAATTCTAACAAGGGTAAAAGTGTTATATTATAATTTATTTATTTTTTTACATTTTAAAAATTATATTAACTATTTTAATATTTATGTAAAACTCAAATTTAATAATTAAATGAAGGGAAAATTACTTTTTAGTCGCTGAAAAGTTTCAAACTTTCACTACAGTCCCTCTGACTTTTTCATTTTCACAAAAGTCCCTCCTTTAATGTTTGCATTCCTCTTTAGTCCCTGCCGTTAAAAACGTGGGGTTGTGAAATGACAACCTTGCAATTGTCTCAAAAGCAAGCATTGGAGGGTTTTTTCCCTCCACGTCAAATCACCTTTTGGAGAAATGTTAAAAAGCAATATAAAGATGCTACCAAAGCCTTTTCATTTCTTTTTTATATAGGTCTTCTTTTTTTTCTTCATCATCATCAGTGTTGAAGCATCTCATTTTTTTATCCTCCTTTGATTATTTTGTTCTCTTCATATTTGTGCACTTTTTTAAGGCTAGAAAAAGAACTTTGTTAGTTTCGTCATTGTCTCTTTTTTCAATTCTCCATCAATATTCCTTTGATATGATTATACAGTGCTGAAAAATTCATCCTAAAAATATACCTAAAAGACAATTTTACCCTTATCTTCTTCCCAGGAAAAAAGAATAAAGTAATTTTGACAATCTATGATATACTTATATATATATATATATGTTTGTGTGTCTATATAAGTACTAGTGATACTTAAAAAATAAAAAATAAAATGAGGAATATTGAGAAGGCTTACAAGGACAAAGATGAACTGGAAGATGGCACAAGTCTTGTATCTGCCCCAATAGGAGTCACTGAGGAAGGCACCAACTAGTGAGAATATGCAAACAGTCCCTGTCCATTTGCTCACATTATTGGCTGCATCAGCATTGTTTTGTTTTAACACCCTTGTTAAGAACAACACCAAGTTCACATTCACTCCAAAGAATGCTAGTGTTGCCAACCCTTGATTCACTGCCATATATATCATTTTATTCAAAATTAATAATAATATTAAAAAAAATAATATTAAGTTCATTCATAACTATTAATATTTAAGATCTAAAAAAAAAATTGTTTATATAAAATATTAATATGACACATGAGATGGACAAGTTCTCTTGAATCTTGATAGAAATTAATCATGTTATTGATTGTTTTTTTCATTGTAGGTTTGAAAATATTTTTGTTAAGGTAAATGCTTTTTTGCTATTTTAAATTATTCTCTTTGAAAAATGCGCATATATTGTTAAATTTAGGATTGAGAAATTTTTTTCAAAGTTATTTGTGTAAAAGCTTTTTTGTCTGGGTATTATATATACTTTCCATGAGTTCAATATGTTTTATTGTTTTTGTTCTAATGTTTCTTTTTCATTAATAACTTTTTCTAAAAGTGAAGCTAGTGATGACAAAGAATGAGAGGGAGATTTTTGTCTCAATTTCATGGGATCCATGGAATTTCTCAACAATTAATTATTTCCTTGATTAATTGAATGAAATATCATTTACTTAATTAACTACCTAATTATATTTAATCCAGGAAAAAAATAATTTTTATATTTGAGATATTTTAAAAGAACTACAGACAACCACACCACATATCCACATATATATATATGCATGTTAAAATGGACAATTTTTGGCCCCTCATTTTCAAGCCATTTTCATCACTTAAGTGACAATACAATTACAGGGTGGTAATGTATCAAGATGGAGGACACTGTACCATTTGATTCCCTAATTTTAGTGTCACTTTTCTCTTGGATGGGTTTGTGTGACTAGATTATTCGGACACGTGTCGAAGGTGACTTAACAAATTTTTAAAATAAATTATTATATTTTTTTAAAATGAAGATAGCAACTGGTGGGAATTTTATTAAAAAAAAAAAACATGAGGGAATAGAGCATGGGCTTTCGGCCCCTCATTTTCACTCTTTTTTTTTTAATAGTGACAACTCATTTATTTTTATATATATAGTTGAAAATGACTTTCTATTTTTGTTGGAATATTACTATAGTTTTGTCCTTAAATTAACAAGTCAAATTATACAAAATTGGTAGTACTAGATTCCTTTTAATTAATATATTTTTAGAAATAAACCCACTTTTGAAGTTAAATCAGGGAAGTTTTTATTTGAATAAAATTCAATTTTTTTTTTACTTGTGATAAGATTAAAAGAACCATTTTTGGATGGGCTAAAAAGAGTAAAAGACTTCAGGGGCTCAAAGTCATGTGAGAGCCCACAAAAACTCAGCCCAAAATTGTGTTTCTTTGGGGTTAATATTTAATATCTAACATTAACAAAAATATGTCATAAATAAAATATTCTTTATATACATATATATTAGTTTGATTTTAAAAGGATCAAATTTCCAAATCACTTTCAAACCCCTACTGCCACTACTACTTGAATATAGCTCATTAGTTTTTAAATGCTAGCTTACCTAGTACTATTAATATTTAAAAATTTTGATAAAAAAATATTTGAATAGTGAAAACACATGAAAGAAATCAACATTATGATAATGAATGAAAATTATTATTTTTTTATTTACAAGTTTAATAATACAGCCTCCACATAACATACAATATTTGACGGTGATGTTAATAAAATAGTAGAGAAGGTTTTCATACTCATTTATTTACAACATTAATTCAGAAGAGAGGGGAAACAATCACTCATCTATAGATCCAAGATGGCAAGGGAGATATCTAGTACCAAGATGGGCGATGCCCAAGGCATTTTATCCATATAACAGTAATAAGTAAACTGATTAAAAAAAAATTACACACCGTAAAAATAACAACTGTCGTAATTAGTTTCTCCATCTCGACAGCTATATTGTTGGCCATCCTATCCATCACGGCCAACTCCGACCCAGTCACCATCTCTTATGGCAGGCCGTTGGTTAAGATAATTAGGATCCATGTATAGTTGGTAAGAAACTAAATCATATCATATAATTATAGGATATGTATCAACGTTGATTGCAAGCCATAAACATGTAACCCTATTTTATATATAAATATGAGAAGGATGCAACATGTAAGGTGTGCAAGTTACAAAACCCTAATTCATTAATTTTTTTTCTGGTATCAGAGCGGTTCTTATACACAAAACATCCAATGAATTCTGGTGCTTTTTCGGTTGGTGCGGCGCCATTTTCACTTGGTCTCACCAACTTCGTCAATGTGAAACTCACAAGGGAAAATTACCTGCTATGGAAGGCGCAACAGATGCCTATCCTTCGAGGCTATCAACTTCTTGGTTTCATGGATGGATCGAAGGTCTCAGCCCCAACAACCATCTAGGTGACTGAGATGATTGATGGCAGAATAGTTGAGAAGGTCATTCCCAACCCGGAGTACAATGTCTGGCTTCTTAAAAATCATCAAGTACTCGGCGCACTCCTCGTGTCGCTCGAACCATTGGTACTGTCGCAAGTCAGTGGCTTGACATCCACAGCAGAGGTGTGGGCTACCCTCGAACGCATGTTCGCATCAAAATCCAAGGCCTGGATCATGCAAATCTGAATACAATTCTCCACGACGCGCAAGAATGATCTGAGCGCGATGGAGTACTTCAACCGCATAAAATTGCTTGCGGATCAGATGGTATCTACCTGCCATCCAATGAGCGATGATGATATGATCGGCTACATCATGGCACATCTCGATGCTGAGTACAACCTGCCGGTTTCCTCTATCACTACCAGGTCTGACTCGATCGGTCTATCTGAGTTCTATGCTTATTTTCTCTCATATGAGACTCGCCTGGAACAACAGAATCAGGCTTTCCAAATTGGTTCGACCGTCAATCTCGCTTCGCAAGGCTATCAAGGCGGCGACCATGGTGGTGGTTTCGAAGGAGGCCATTTTGGTGGCGCCCAAGGTGGCGGTCGCGGTGGCGGCGGTCGTGGACCCCAACAGAAAAGCCGTGAAACCTGTGACTAGTCAAAGGCCCAGAACAAGATGGGTGGCGGTAGCTTAAGGCCTACATGTCAAGTGTGCGGTAAGGTGGGACACTGCGTTGAAGTGTCGTCATCGCTTCAATCATTCCTACCAGGCAGAGGATAATCATGTGGCTAACTACATCAACACCATCCCATACAACCCCAATACCAATTGGTACACCGACACGGCGCCACTGACTACATCACTTGTGAGCTCGATAAGCTGACGGTCCGTGACAAATATCATGGTCGTGATCAGGCACACACTGCAAATGGTGTAGGTATGTTTATTAGTCATATTGGTCATTCCTCGATTAATACCCCCGATCAAACTTTATCCTTGAAACATATTCTTCATGTTCCTAATGCCAAGAAAAATCTTATTTTCGTACATCGTTTAACCTCTGATAACAATGTCTTTCTTGAATATCATTCTGACCATTTTTTTTATTAAGGATCGGGAAACGAAGAGAACACTTCTTCGAGGGGAATGTAGGGGTGAACTCTTTCTCCTCCTATTGAGCTAATCATCTGTATCCTCCAAGCATGCCTATTCTGTTGCCACACTCACTCAAGAAAGATGGCATAATCGTCTCGGCCATCCGTCGCTTTCGATAGTTCGTCATGTTCTTTGTCTAATTAATCTTCCTTGTTCCAATAGTTCCAATAATATGCCGGTCTATGATTCATGTCAACAGGCTAAAAGTCATCAGTTACCTTACACTAATTCGCATGAACTTTCGTTGTCTCCATTAGCACTTGTCTATTCCGATGTATGGGGTCCGACTCTTACTTTTGCTGGGGGTTTTAAATATTATGTGAGTTTTCTTGATGATTTCAGCAAGTTTGTTTGAGTATTTTCTCTAAAAGTAAGGCTGATGTTTTTCGCACATTTGTTCATTTTCAAACTCTTGTTGAAAAACAACTTGATAGGAAGATTCTTTGCATGCAAACTGATTGGGGGGAAGGGGGTTGAGTATCACAAGTTACATTCATTTTTTAATCAAGTTGGCATTGCTCATCGTGTTTCTTGTCCTCACATACCTCAATAAAATGGTGCAGCCGAATGAAAGCATCGACACATCGTCGAAACTGGTTTAGCTCTTTTTGCCCTTTCGGGTGTTCCCCTCAAGTTTTGGGATAAAGCTTTTAGCACTACCAGTTACCTCATCAATCGGCTACCAAGTAAAGTTATCCACAATTCCATTCCACTACAAAAATTTTTCAACATCAAACCTGATTATTCCTCCTTAAAGGTTTTTGGGTGTGCTTGTTGGCTCATCTTAGAGCCTACAATGCTTGCAAACTTCAGTTTCGCTCTCGCCAATGTGCATTTCTCGGCTATAGTACTCAATATAAGGGCTATAAGTGTCTTGATCCAACATCTGGTCGTATATACATCTCCCGCGATATTGTTTTCGATGAGGGAGTATTTCCCTTTGCCACCTCTTTGTACATGAATGGTCCTCGTATCCTGTCAAAAACTGTTTTTTTTTCCAACTGTTCTGAGTATTGATCATGGCCATGTGACTAATGAACCTATTAATGCTCCTGTTTTTGTGCAGCCACAGGTTGTCTCTGCGCATGGTGAGCCGAACGTGCCTGATACTATAGCCGTTGTACCTCTGAGTGTGCAAGATGAAACGATTAGGCTGGGCTTGGCACCGTCTGCTCCTACTGGCACGGGACTATCTTATGGGCAGGAAGCGGTAATGCCTGTAGAGTCTGCGGCTAGTGCAGCGTTGAGTACTCCTGAAGCATCTGCGTCTTCTGCTGTATTGCCTACCCCACATGGGCGCACTCACCACATGACGACACGTCTCCGTGACAAAATCCGAGTGCCTCGTACATTCACAAATAGCACTATTCATTATGGGTATATTATTACCCGTAAACCTGAGTCGCTTGATATGGCACTGGCAGATCCGAATTGGAAGCATGCTATGGAGCAGGAATTTGAAGTACCTCAGAAGAATGGTACATGGAGTCTTGTTCATCCCACTCACGATCAAACTCTCATAGACTGCAAGTGGGTTTACAAGGTTAAGCACAAGGCAGATGGCAGCATCGACAGATACAAAGCTCGTCTAGTAGCAAAAGGATTTCGATAGCGTTATGGTATTGATTATGAGGATACCTTCAGCCAAGTGGTTAAACCTGCTACAATTCGCTTGGTTCTCTCCATTATTGTATCACGTGGTTGGGAATTGTGGCAATTGGATGTTTAGAACGCGTTTTTGCATGGTGTTCTGGAAGAGGAAGTTTTTATGCATCAGCCTCCTAGGTAAACAGACTCACGGAAACCACATCTTGTGTGCAAGCTGCATAAGGCTCTGTATGGTTTAAAACAGGTACCACGAGCTTGGTATGCTAGACTGAGCTCAAACCTACAGGAACTTGGGTTCATGTTGTCTCGCGTTGACACTTCCTTATTTATTCATAACAATGGTGCGATTACTGTCTATGTTCTCATTTATGTTGATGACATTATTGTCACAGGCTCTTCCTCATTGGTGGTTCAGTCTCTTTTGCGAAATTTGCAAAGTGAGTTTGCCTTAAAAGATCTTGGTGAGTTACACTTCTTTCTCAGAATTGAGGTGAAGAAATTGAATGATGGCATTGTTCTTTCTCAATGCAAATATATTATAGATCTTCTATGTCAGGTTGGCATGACGACATACAAAGGTGCTTCTACTCAAATGTCCAACATCGACAAGCTCTCTATTACTATTGGGGATCCGTTAGGTCCCAAGGAGGCCACCAAATACATAAGCACTGTTTGGGCGCTTCAATACCTTGTTCTCATACGGCCTAACATAGCTTACTCTGTTAACAAGGTGTGTCAATTCCTTCACTCTCCTACCAACGTGCACTGGACGGCAGTGAAACGGATACTTCAGTATCTCAATCACACTTCAACAATTGGTATGAAGATTTGCAGATCTTCTTCCACCTTGGTGAGTGCCTTTTCTGACGTTGATTGGGAGGGATGTCCTGATGATAGGAGGTCTACAGGTGGCTTTGCTGTTTTCTTTGGATCCAACTTGATCTCGTGGAGTGCACGCAAGCAAGCAACAGTCTCTCAATCTAGCATAGAAGTAGAATATAAAGCACTTGCGAATGCTACGGCGGAGATTGTTTGGGTACAGTCGTTACTTGGTAAACTTGGTGTATTTCAATTTCGAACGGCATTGCTTATGGTGTGACAATCTTGGTGCCATCTACTTGTCAGCGAACCCTGTCTTCCATGCCAGGACCAAGCATATTGAAGTGGATTTACATTTTGTCCGAGAACGAGTTACACTAGAGATGGCAATAATACCCATACCCGACCCAACCCGACCCGACCCGACCCGAGTTTGACGGGTAAAACCCGATTTGACCGGGTTTCGGGTCGGGTTCGGGTAAAACCCGAATTGTATGAAACCGATGCGGGTGCGGGTGCGAGTATGACAATTCTAATACCCGACCCATACCCGTACCCGACCCGAAATTAAAATTAGTAAAATATTTATATAATATATATATATACACACACACACATATATACTAATATGTTTTACAACTTAACAATTTAGAATTTTTTATTTTTCCTCTTTGTTTGGTCTTATAATTTTATAATTATTTTATTTTATTTTATTTTATAAAAAATTATAATTACATTTAAGTTATTTTTTTATAAAAAAATAATATTTTTTTATTAATTTTTTTAATATTAGGGCGGGGGCGGGTATAACCGTCGGGTGCGGGTGCGGGTTTGGGTTTTTAAAACCCGTCGGGTTCAGGTTCGGGTTCGGGTATACTAGTGGGGTATCGAGTACGGGTACGGGTATGGTAATACCCGCACCCGACCCGACCCGTTGCCATCCCTAAGTTACACGCAAAGTTCTTGACATTCAATTCATCATTGCCGGTACAGCTACAAGAGAAATTCAAGCACAATCTCAATCTTCATCAAATGTGATTGACAGGGGTTGTTAAGATAATTAGGATCCATGTATAGTTGGTAAGAAACCAAATCATATCACATAATTATAGGATATGTATCAACGTTGATTGTAAGCCATAAATATGTAACCCTATTTTATATATAAATATAAGAAGGATGCAACCTCTACAGTGTGCAAGTTACAAAACCCTAATTCAATAATTCCTTTTGTGGTATCAGAGCGGTTCTCTTCCACAAAACATCCAATGAATTATGGTGCTTCTTCAGCCAGCGTGGCGCCGTTATCTGGAGAATAAACACATTCTCATTGTTTTGCCCATTTACCTGGAGAATAAACACCAAAACAAAGACAACTATGAAAATTTTCTTCATCATTTTGCTTAGGTACTTGGAATCTCCTCAACACTCTCGCTTCTCAGTCGACGCCGAAAAAGTCTTGGACTCGGCCTTGAAGGAGAGGATGGAGAGCGGGGCAGGGATGCTCCGAGGAAGGGAGATGACGAGCGGGAGGACTAAGGTTTATATTTCACAAGAAGTGAGTGGGAGAACTAGGGTTTGATTAATCAGATCTGACGGTTATTAAAGCTTTGAGAATTTAGAGTTTTTGAGATAGTAAGTGGGTCGGGCTTATGTATATCAAGCTTTGATCCAGACAAACTTGAAATTTTCCTAATTTTATTTTTCGTGTATATTAATTTACTTATAAAAAAGTGTATGATTATACTACATATGTATATATGGAAATAATATATATATTTTATAATTCTATAAACCCAACATCTTTATTTTATTGTAATTTGCTAATAATATAATACAATGTAAAAAAATTAATGAATAGAGATAAATATTAGTGTTTTGCAAAATATATACTTCTATAAACGATAAATTAATAAATTAATTTATGAGAATAGAGAGGTTTATATAAATGATTGGATTTCATTGATTAAATACATTCAAACAAAAACAAGCACATTAAAATAAAAACAATATATAAATTTCCAATAAAATATGAACACAAATAAATTCAAACAGAAATCATGGCAATGACGGTGATGATTAGATCGACACCCATTCAGTGAAGTTCAGTAAGTTTTTTCTGATACCAATATTGGTTGATGAAACTCCTTAATATCAGTTTCAAATAAATTCTCCCCACCATTTGCCATCTTAACTTTCCACTTTCTCACCGCTGCCACTACAACTTGAGCAACCCTAGAAAATGGGTTTCCACCGGGCTTAAAATATCGATACCTTGGAGTCCCACCTAAAAACAAGACAAGAGCAACAAACGCTGACACACAACTTGAGCAACCCTAGAAAGTGGGTTTCCACCGGGCTTAAAATATCGATACCTTAGAGTCCCACCTAAAAACAAGGCAAGAGCAACGAACGTTGACACAACCGAAACCCAAAAACCCAAGTGCCCTCATTCTCAATGTAACTCAAGAAAGTGTTGGAGAATGGGGATCCTAAATTATGTGCCAAATTTTGAACCGGTCAAACCCGACCAAACCCGGTGAACCGGCCGGTCGGACCAAAACCGGATGGAACCCGGTTTTCAATTTTATTTTATTTTGTTTTGTTTCTTTTTTTGTTTATTGTGTATTGTTTTTTGTTTTTGTAAGAAAGGACTTAGGGACATGAATTGGTTTTTCTTGATTTCATGATGCTCCTTGAGTCTTGATTTGTCGAAAATATTGTTTGGATTCATGGAACTTTAGAATTTGGAATTATGAGAAAATAAACAAAAAAAACTTGTAAATTGTTTAAAAGGTATAGATTATTTAGGACTTATTTTATTTTATACTTTTATTTTAATAGTAATGATGATCAAATATGAGAATTGAATTAACCATAGTTTTGTTTTGAATTTTTTTTGTTCATCCTTGTCTTATCCCCCACATAATTAATAATTTAATTAGTGGTTTAATTTATGTAGTTATCATCATCCATTTATGATTAATAGATTAAGAAATAAAAGATTTAGGGAGTTATATTTGTTTATTTATCTAGATTAATTATTTGAATCTTCAACAATTTTGATAAAATCATAATAATATTTAAATAAATATTTAAGATAATTATGATTAAAAATATGATAAAGTTTGTTATTATATGTATATATATAATATTATATATATATATATAATATTTAAGATAATTATTTATTTATGACATCATTCGGTCCGACTAGAACGGGTCATCCGGTCGGACCGACTAACCCGTGACCCAAATATGAGACCGGTTCGCTATCCGGTCCGATTTTAAAAACATTGGTTTCAATAAGAACAGGCTGCCAAACCATAAGCTAAAGGGTACAACCAAAAACAAAAAACCCTCCATAACAATAATGAGCCAGCGCTTTCCACTGGCTGCCAGACCTTGTCATATACTCCTTCTGATAGGAGACTGGCGTGAAAAAGAGAAAAAAACAAACAAAAAGTAAACAAATGTCTATGCTAGACTTAGAGGAGGGTAATTTTGCTATTAGTCAAGTTAATATTACATAAAATGCATAAGTATATGTTTAATAGCATACAATTTTACACCCGCGTTTATCAATTTCTTCCCTATTCCTTGCCAAAAAAAAAACACACACACTTCTTCCATAATGCAAGAATCAAAAGTATAAATCATTACCGGGTCACTTACATCAATCGTGCCATGTGAAATGAAAGTGAAAACATCATACCTGCGTAAATACAGAACTAAATCAAGTAAAGAAAAAACATCAGTTTCCTAAGCGCTAGAGACCTTTATACTGCTGGCGATCCTACTCATGATATAGCTCAGAAGTAATTGCTCTTTTTGTTTAGACAGGTCTGAAATGCCAGATGGTGCCTTCCACCTTTCTAGACTTCCTCTTCCCCTCTTTTTATTTTGCTTTTTTGTACTTTATGTACTTTCTCTGGTGAAAATCTCTTATTTCTGTACTGTTTCTTTTTTTTCAATAAATATGTAATTTATCCACATTTATTAAAAAAAAAAAGTTAAACAGTAATGCGTAGCACATCAAGTGCTCACCTCATAGCACTATGATAAAAATATTCTAAAATTGAGTGAAAGCTGCACATCATTAAACGTCCTGGTAGATAATCAGTCATTGTAAACATCTCAAGGTATTCCTAGTGAATAAATAAACCAGTCACCAGATGACACAGATAACCGAAGATTTAGTGTACAACTAAGAGATAATAAAAATAATTCATATTTTACATAGCTCAAAAATTTGGCATGTAACCATGGAAGTCATTAAACGGTGCCTATGTTGTTCTAACAGCAGAACATCCAGAATGTCTACAAATCTACTGCCACTAGAATATCGGTCCTAGACAGGGAGTTAAAATCAGATATTAATTAGAGCTTGATTATCAACTAAAAAAAAGAGACACCAATATTACACTACCTTACAGGCTCTCCACAAATATATTTTCCATGCTAAAATATAAACTATGAAGGTACACATTGCCAATAATATGGCCGATGCCCAAGGCATTTTATCCGTATAACAGTAATAAATAAAACTGATTAAGAAAAAATTACACACCGTAGGAATAACAATTGTCGTGATTAATTTCTCCATCTCGGCAGCCATATTGTTGGCCATCCTATCCATCGCGGCCAGCTTCGACCCGGTCACCATCTCCTTCGGCGGGCCGTTGGTTAAGATAATTAGGATCCGTGTAAAGTTTCTAAGGTGTATAAGTTACAAAACTCTAATTCATTAATTACTTTTATGGTATCAAAGCGGTTCTTTTTCACAAAACATCCAATGAATTATGGTGCTTCTTCAGCCGGCGCGGCGTTGCTATCTGGAGAATAAACACATTCTCGTTGTTTTACCCATTTACCTAGAGAATAAACACCAAATATGATAAGGATGCAACCTGTAAAGTGTACAAGTTACAAAACCCTAATTCATTAATTCTTTTTATGGTATCAGAGCGATTCTCTTCCACAAAACATCCAATGAATTCTGGTGCCACACCCACTCAAGAAAGAATGGCATAATCGTTACGGTCATCCGTCGCTTTCTATAATTCGTCATGTTCTTAGTCTAAATAATCTTCCTTGTTCCAATAGTTCCAATAATATGTCGGTCTGTGATTCATGTCAACAGGCTAAAAGTCATCAGTTGCCTTACACTAATTCGCATGAACTTTCGTCGTCTCCATTAGCACTTGTCTATTCCGATGTATGGGGTCCTGCTCTTACTTCTGCTGGGGTTTTAAATATTATGTGAGTTTTCTTGATGATTTCAGCAAGTTTGTTTGGGTATTTCCTCTTAAAAGTAAGGCTGATGTTTTCGAACATTTGTTCATTTTCAAACTCTTGTTGAAAAACAACTTGATAGGAAGATTCTTTGCATGCAAACTGATTGGGGGTGAGTATCACAAGTTACATTCATTTTTTAATCAAGTTGGCATTGATCGTGTTTCTTGTCCTTATACGTCTTAACAAAACGATACAACCGAACGAAAGCATCGGCACATCGTCGAAAATGGTTTAGCTCTTCTTGCCTTTTTGGGTGTTCCCCTCAAGTTTTGGGACGAAGCCTTTAGCACTATCAGTTACCTCATCAATCGGCTACCAAGTAAAGTTATCCACAATTCCACTCCACTAGAAAAATTGTTCAACATCAAACCTAATTATTCCTCCTTAAAGGTTTTTGGGTGTGCTTGTTGGCCTCATCTTCGAGCTTACAATGCTCGCAAACTTCAGTTTCGCTTTCGCCGATGTGTATTTCTCGGTTATAGTACTCAATATAAGGGATATAAGTGTCTTGATCCAACATCTGGTCGTATATACATCTCCTGCAATGTTGTTTTCGATGAGGGAGTATTTCCCTTTGCCACCTCTTTGTGCACGAATGGTCCTTGTATCTTGTTAAAAAATGTTCTTTTTCCAACTGTTCCTGGTATTGATCATGGCCATGTGACTAATGAACTGATATCTAGTACCAAGATGGCCGATGCCCAAGGCATTTTATCCGTATAACAGTAATAAGTAAACTGATTAAGAAAAAATTACACACCGTAAGAATCACAACTGTCGTCATTAGTTTCTCCATCTCGGTAGCCATATTGTTAGCCATCTTATCCATCGCGGCCAACTCCGACCCGGTCACCATCTCCTTCCGCGGGCCATTGGTTAAGATAATTAGGATCCATGTAAATTTAGTAAGGTGTACAAGTTACAAAATTCTAATTCATTAATTCCTTTTATGGTATCAGAGCGGTTCTTTTCCACAAAACATCCAATGAATTCTGGTGCTTCTTCAGCCGGCGCGGTACTGCTATCTGGAGAATAAACACATTCTCGCTATTTTACCCATTTACCTAGAGAATAAACACCAAATATGAGAAGGATGCAACCTGCAAGGTGTACAAGTTACAAAACCCTAATTCATTAATTCTTTTTATAGTATCAGAGCGGTTCTCTTCCACAAAACATCCAATGAATTCTGGTGCTTCTTCAACCGGCGCGGCGTCGCTATCTGGAGAATAAACACATTCTCGCTGTTTTGCCCATTTACCTAGACAATAAACACCAAATATGAGAAGGATGCAATTTGTAAGGTGTACAAGTTACAAAACCCTAATTCATTAATTCCTTTTATGGTATCAGAGCAGTTCTCTTCCACAAAACATCCAATGAATTTTAGTGCTTCTTCAGCCGGCGCGGCGCCGCTATCTAGTATTTATATTTTATAATTCTATAAACGCCAACATCTTTATTTTATTGTAATTTGTTAATAATATGATACAATGTAAAAAAAAATTTAATGAATAGAGATATAAATATTAGTGTTTTGCAAAATATATACTTCTATAAACGATAAATTAATAAATTAATTTATGAGAATAGAGAGATTTATATAAATGATTGGATTTCATTAATCAAATACATTCAAACAAAAACAAGCACATTAAAATAAAAACAATATATAAATTTCCAATAAAATATGAACATAAAAGTTCTGTTTTTTTCATTAAATTTTCACAATACAAGCAAAATAAACAATACCAATACCCATTACAAAATACATAGCTTTACAGAATCAGAAAAGAGATCTAAAAAAGTTAGGCTCTCTTCTTCACATTCTGAAATCCCCTAGCTCCTCCACAAACAAAGTTATATCGAACAATAATTATCATTAACATCATCATCATTTCTCCCTCCAAATCACCCATTTAAGTATCGTCTTTGCACTCTAAGATTGCAAAGCTACAAACCACTGAATATGATTTATATTATCTTTATATATTTTTCCTAAAGTGTTAAATTTTTTAATTTATTGAGCGTGGGACAATTATGTTGCTCGAGCATCAGTAGTTAATTGATATTTTATGACCTAATGCAGTAAAGAATTCTTCAGATAGTTTTCAGGTGGAGTTTGAAGTAAAATCTGCTAGGGATGGCTGTTAATGATGATGATGTTAATGATCTCTAAAGCACATAGGTTTTTTTAGCCAACTCTACACCACAAATACTTACATCAAGTATGACAGAAAATTAAACATCCCATAATTTCATAGAATTGTTAGGAGTTGAACTTAAAAAGGAAATTTAAATAGTTCAATGTTATACAGACAAGTGACAGCTTAATGTAATCATACCGCAATGCCTCAGTGAAATACATAGCTTCTCTATGACCTGGTCCCAAATTGGAACCATGTTATATAGGATAAAAAATATTAAATCCTCTCATATTCTCATGAGTCAATGGTTGATGTTTACCTGGAAACTGGGTGTTTACTTTAAGCATGGCTGGGGATAAAACAAATTGCTTATAAAAGTCAATAAGCTTAAGTAAATTACGAAGGTTACTAATAAGCTTATCCCCCATACTTCCCCCATACAATAACATACTTCTCAGCATGTACTTTTAAGGAATGCCATTTTTAGTATGTAAAAGTGAGAAACTATGAATGAAACCATACTTGACATGGTTCACAATAGATATAATCCATATGGCATATATTCTGTTACCTCAACTCATTTCTGATAATTAATCGTCCAACTTCTCTAACTAGACATCAAAAATATCCACTTAAAACCAATGATGAGTATTTAGCTTCTAAAAACAGTTACAATCATATTCAAGCATCATCAAACCTATTCTTGTTAGAGGTGGGCACGGGCCGGTTAATGTGTTATGGATGAGGTTTGAACCTAGGACCTCTTACATAGAGAAATAACATTAACCAATTGGCCTACAAATTTTTCTTATTTTAATTTAAAACATAAATAAATATAAAAAAGTTACAATATATTTTTTAAATTTAATCCCAAACAATAAAAAATTTAAAATAATTTATAATAACTTAAAAAAAATTTAAGACATATCAAAATAATTTTAAAAAGGATAAAAAAGCTACATTTTTAATTTATTTATCTATCAAATTAAATTATTAGCACACTTTTTTAAGTGCAACAAAATGTATATATCAAGTAGTATTCTTATTTTAAATTGAAGTTATCATCAACATATTTATTTATTATAATTAGGGTTGGCTCTAGATTTTACTTTGGTTTTTTGACAATATGGTTATTATTGTGCTTATGATGTTTTCATTAAAAAAAAGTTACAAATCAAAATAATATGGTGTGAACCATTATTCAAAAATATTCTTTTTTTTACTAATATATTTTTTTATAAATTGATTTACATAATTTGAAAACAATTTTTTTAAATTTTATTTTTTATTTTATAAATTGAAACAAAATAATCTAATATATATGTGACAAATTAGAGTGCGCTATTTAAGAGAATTTAAGAGTGTGCATATGTAGAGATTTAGTGTTTTTAAGTCAACAGACAATTAACAAAATAATTATTTTTAAAAAAAATATTTATGAAAATTTATTGTTTGATACTTTGATATTTTATTAATTGATTTGTATAATTTTTTAATTTATTATATGGTTTCTTAATTTTTTATAAATTAAATATATAAAATATTTTAATCCATATACTACATCTATCTTTATATAATTTTTTTCAATAAATATTAGAAACAAATTATAGCTCAAGTGGTTGGGTTTTTGATATAGTAATTAGTATTAAAAAAAAACAAACAATAACATTAACTGATTTGGAACCGGGTTTGACCCGCGCGGGTCAACCCGCCGGGTTACGGATTGGGGAAACCTCAACCCGTAACCGGCCCGTCTACAGTACGGGCTGATTACGGGTTAATGAACCGACGGGCCGGTTCCAGACCGGGCAGATTTTCCGGACGGCCCATGCCCACCTCTAATTCTTGTCCACATCCACAATAAAAAATTATGAGCAAAAACCGAATGCCAATCATAGAAGTTTACTGCTGGCTGAATAGATCATTCCCAAATGAAACACACCTGGGTGTCATTGCCAATTTTGAGAGCAATATCATATCCAAAGGCAGATGATTTTACCACAACTTCACCAACATTAGATTGCAACTTCTGACAACAGCAAAAGGAACCACAATTCCACTATTTCACTGGAGAAAAATGGCCAGCAAATCCAAAACACAGGCAACTTCATCAACAAAAGCTGAGGACTAACCATTCACTCGCTCCAAAGTTAAACATCAAAGTCACCATTTAGTTCCATGTAAACAACATTCATCCCAAATCAATTCAATTTTCAAAACTTCTAATTGTTACGCTTACCAATTATAATAAATATCATGAGTAAGTTTAAGAATTTTAACTGAATTAATAAGAAATGAATAATTAATCTTCTATAATTCTTTACTTATTTTGAGATTTTGTAAACCATACTGACATCTAATAATTCTGCAAAAAGTTGTGAATTCTTAAGTCTTTTGACAAATGTTGTGAATCACTCATTTGTAAGTCATCCATCTCTCTCATAATTCTCTCTGACCAAAATTATATTAAAAAAAAACAATTTAAACAAAGATTTAACAAAACTTTAAGAATTACTAGAAAAAACAAAAAGGATTCACAACAAGTCCAAAAAATATTGAAGATCAACAATAAGAAAAAAAAGGGTGATCAGAACCTGTCGGGATTCACGAATAACATCACAAACAATCAGTGGATTGACAGACCATGAATTTCCTCGTCACTTCACCCAAAAGCCAAAAAACAAAATCAAAGAACAATTAAAAAAAAAACTGTTTTTTTTTACCAAAAACCATTTCAAACATTAAAAAAAAGAAAAATAAGTAAAACAAAAAAGAATAGATCTTGCTCAGAACTTCTTAGAGGGTTTGTGTAACCATCACCGATGGATATGCAAAGAATCACACATCCATATCAAGCACAATAATCATTCATCATCGCAAATTCAACCTTTGAAATAAAAAAATTCAGAAAAATAGAACAGAGAGAGTCCGAGAGAGAGAGAGAGAGAGAGAGATGGCTGAGAAGGGGCATGATGAGGGTTAGGGTTTATTTATAGTGAGGACGATGATAAGAAGGAAACCCTAATCTCCAAACTTCTATTACAACCGTCCGATCGTATATAATCAGATCTGACGGTTGTTAAAGCTTTTGAGAATTGAGAGTTTTTGAGATAGCAAGTGGGCCGGGCTTATGTATATCAGGCTCTGATCCAGTTCCAGTTTTTGGCCCAAATTTGAAATTTTGCTAATCTTATTTTTCTGTGTATATATTAATTTACTCTTATAAAAAAGTGTATGATTATACTACATTTGTATATCTAGAAATAATATTTATATTTTATAATTCTATAAACACCAACATCTTCATTTTATTGTAATTTGCTAATAATATAATACAATGTAAAAAAAAATTAATGAATAGAGATATAAATATTAGTGTTTTGCAAAAAAAAATATACTTTTATTAATAATAAATTAATAAATTTATCAATGAACAATTTATGAGAATAGAGAGGTTTCTATAAATGATTGGATTTCATTGATCAAATACATTCAAATAAAAACATGCACATTAAATTAAAAACAATATATATATTTCCAATAAAATATGAACACAAAGTTCTGTTTTTTTTTTCATTAAATTTTCACAATACAAGCAAAATAAACAATACCAATACCCATTACAAAATACAAAGCTTTACAGAATCAGAAAAGAGATCTAATAAAGTTAGGCTCTCTTCTTCACATTCTGGAATCCTCTAGCTCCTCCACAAACAAAGTTATATCAAACAATAATTATCATTAACATCATCATCATTTCTCCCTCCAAATCACCCATTTAAAAAAAAGCCCCTTTTATCTTTTGATGCCACAAATGGAGTTAATTAGTTAATCAAGCAAATTAAAGGAAGGAGAAATTAAACTCAAGAAGAGAAAGATGATCATGTGTTGTTATTTCTAACACTTATTTCTATACCCTTTTTAATTAGTGATCATAGTGCTAGACACTAGTAATAATACCTCCTTCACTTTCATTCTGATCATATTCATCTTCATCTTCTTCTTCATCATCATCATCTTGATAATGACTAGATTTTGGTTCTAGTTTTATGCACTTGTACCATTTGGCACAAGCAACATAAACTACAAAATCAACACTAGTCATTGCTGCCAACAAAAAGTAGAACCGATCCAAATTACCCTTATTTAAGTCGGCCGGAATCCAACCGGCATGACGGTGACTAGTGGTTATGTCCATTACCAAACTTACAAGTAAACTACTGAAGTAGTTACCTAAAGACATTGAAGTCATGCACAATGCACTTCCAAAGCTTTTCAATCCATCCGGTGCTTGACTATTGAAGAACTCAAGTTGGCCAACATACATGAATACTTCAGATGCTCCAATAAGAACATATTGTGGGATTTGATAAAGAATTGATAGATGTCCTTTGTGTTTTAATCTGTAATGTTCGACGGTGCCGGCGGAAATCATGGCAATGACGGCGATGATTAGACCGACACCCATTCGGTGAAGTTCAGTAAGGCCTTTAGGATCTTTCCGGAGTTTGGAGAAGAGTGGATGAAGAACACGGCGATAAAGGAAAATGAAAACAGATACACTGAGGATATCAAAGGCAGACATGGAGGCCGGAGGAATGGGAAATGAGAAAACTTTTGTAGACATGGCTGCACCTTGCTCAACAAAAAGAGAAGCCATTTGAGTGAACACAACTGAGTAGATGATTGTGCAAAGCCAGATTGGGAGAAGTCTGAGAATGCATTTCACTTCTTCTACTTGAGTTATGGTGCACAACCTCCATGGGTTTCTCTCTTTTTTCTTTGTGTTCATGTCTTCTTCATTGTCTACGTATGCTGCTTTGTCCAAAAATCTATATTTTTTTTAAAACAAATAAATAAATAAAATGTAAGCTTCTATATATTCCACATAATGCCTCTTAGTTTAATTTTTAAAAATATTAATTTATATTTAAATGATAATGTTATTATTTATCTGCTTAAAACCAACCTATGCTTGATGTGATTATATGATTTCTTAACCTTGTATTACATCATGATTTAATACTAGCACAGAAATAAATCTTAAAAAATATGGGTACTACTACCTAATCTTTAAATTAAATTTGAAATTATGTCCTATGCTATAGGTCAAAAAATTATGATTGATGTACGTATATTATTTTAAAAGTTTGATATCAAAATTTGAAATAAGAAAATTGTTTAATGAGATTAACCTATTTTGATTAGACACTTAACTCTGTCAATTAATTTAAAATTTATAATTGGTGGAATAATATTAATAATTATGTACTACTGCCGAAAAAAGTCTTACGGTATTATATTAATAATTATGTACTACTGCCAAAATAAGTTTTAAAAGTCTCTGTCCCTTCGTCAAATTAAATTTGAAATTACATCCTGCCTTAACTATTTAAAGAGTACGATTAATATAACAAATATAATTTCAAACACATATATCATGATTTGAAAGAAAGAAACTATTTTAGTGACATTAACCTAATTTAATTAGGAACTTAACCTAATCAATCAATTTAGCCAAAACAAGACAACACTAACTCCGATTTTGATTTATTTAAACATAAAAAAATAATTAATATAATAATTGAAAAAATAAAAAGAAAAAGAGAAAACTAACCTAAAACCCTCCGTATGAAGTATCTTTCTGATACCAGTATTGGTTGATGAAAACTCCTTAATATCAGTTTCAAATAAATTCTCACCACCATTTGCCATCTTAATTTTCCACTTCCTCACCGCTGCCACTGCAACTTGAGCAACCCTAAAAAGTGGGTTTCCACCGGGCTTAAAATATCGGTACCTTGGAGTCCCACCCAAAAACAAGACAAGAGCAACAAACGCTGACACAGCCGAAGCCCAAAAGCCTAAAGCCCAAGAGCCCTCATTTTCAAAGTAACTCAAAAAAGTATTGGAGAATAAGGATCCTAAATTGAGGGCCAAGTAAAAATAACTAAAAAATGAGATCTTAGAGTGGGACTCTTTAGGGTTCTCTTCATCAAATTGGTCAGCCCCAAAAGTGGCAATGTTGGGTTGGTAGCCACCATTACCAAGGGCAGTCATATAAATTGAGAGATAGAAAAGACCAACTTCTACACCTGAATGTGGTCCACATGCAGTGACTTCCCCTCCACATCCTGTGGGTTTCAATAAGAACAGGTAGGATGACAAGGACAGCAACACCAAACCCTGTTTCATCAGCATCACCATTTCAGCATATTCATTAATTAATATATATATGAAGTGTATAATTTCACATGATGGACCATATAATTTCACATGTATAGATATGTATATATATATACATGTGAAAATTATGGAGTATCTGTGTTTTTTCTTGTCTGTTGTCATAAAATTTGATGTTTTATTTTCATCAACAAAAAGAATCCTCATTGTACTATTTTTTTGTTTTGTCTTTTCTATATTTCAAGGCCATATTGAAATTTTTTTAAAAAAAAATTGACAAATATTCAATATTACTTTGATATGATTATACAGTGCTGAAAAATTCAACCTAAAAATATATCTAAAAGACAATTTTACCCTTATCTTCTTCCCAAGAAAAAAGATTAAAGTAATTTTGACAATCTATGATATACTTATATATATATATATATGTTTGTGTGTCTATATAAGTACTAGTGATACTTAAAAAATAAAATAAAATGAGGAATATTGAGAAGGCTTACAAGGACAAAGATGAACTGGAAGATGGCACAAGTCTTGTATCTGCCCCAATAGGAGTCACTGAGGAAGGCACCAACTAGTGAGAATATGTAAACAGTCCCTGTCCATTTGCTCACATTATTGGCTGCATCAGCATTGTTTTGTTTTAACACCCTTGTTAAGAACAACACCAAGTTCACATTCACTCCAAAGAATGCTAGTGTTGCCAACCCTTGATTCACTGCCATGTATATCATTTTATTCAAAATTAATAAACACTAATTAATAATAATATTAAAAAAAGATTCAATATTAAGTTCATTCATAACTATTAATATTTAAGATATCAAAAAAAAATTTGTTTATATAAAATATAATGACATATGAGATGGACCGGTTTTCTTGAAAGAAATTAATCGAGTTATTGATTTTTTTCCAAGGTAGATCTAAAAATGTTTTTGTTAAAATAAGTGTTATTTTTTTGCTATTTTAAAATATTCTATTTGAAAAACGGCGCATACACCATTAAATTTAGGATTGAGAAATTTTTTTCAAAGTTATTTGTGTAAAAGCTTCTTTGTCTGGATATTATACACTTCCATGAGTCCCATATGTTTTATTGTTTTTGTTCTAATGTTTCTTTTTCCTAAATAACTTTTTCTAAAAGTGAAGCTAGTGATGACAAAGAATGAGAGGGAGATTTTTGTCTCTATTTCATGTAATCCATGGAGTTTCTCAACAATTAATTATTTCCTTGGGTTAAGTGAATGAAATATCATATACTTAACTACCTAATTATATTTAATCCAGGGAAAAAATAATTTTTATATTTGAGATATTTTGAAAGAACTACAGACAGCCACACGCACATATATATATATATATATATATATGTGCATGTTAAAATGGCCAATTTTTGCTTGATTTTATCATCTATTGCAATATACAATTTTGGCCATTATATCCTTGAATGCTCTCTAATATCAATTAATGGATTAAAAATACACAATAAATAAATAAATTGAAAAAGAAAAAAAAGATAAAGAAGATGTACCAAGAACAAGAGAAGCAGCAATCCATCCACCGGTCTTATTTTTGCTTGCAGGGTTTCCTCTGATGTCCACTGATCCATCCATTGTATACTCATCTTCATCTTCTTCTTCCTCTCCTCCAAATCCTTCATTAATATTAATGTTCATCTTCATCTCACCACCTTCTTCTTCTCTTCTTCTTTCCATCTTTAAATTCATGCAACAATAATAACAACAACAACACATGGTTAATATATACATACGATCATAAAGTAGTGCATATATGGATATGCTCATGAAAATTATTGTCACAAAAGTTTATTCTTGAATATATTCCTCAAAACATTAAAAACTTAAAAGTCATGAAAGAATAATATTATCATCCATGCACAAGCATGCATGCAATATCCATGCATGCAAAGCAAAGCAAAGCAAAGCAAAACAAAGTAAAAAAGAAAAGGAAAAAAATGTTCACCATTTCTTGTTCTCTTGGGCAAGACATTGATGCAAAACAACACTAGAGATTTTATAAGAAGAAGAAGGAGAAGAAGAGGAAGGACTTAATAAATTAAGAGAAGATTTGTGAGGAAATGTGAGGTTTGAGGTGTGTATTTATAGAGCTTTAGAGTGAGAGACAATATTGATAAAAATTAAGATAATGGTCCACTTGGCTAAAGTGAAAGCTAAAAGTAAATAGGAAAAAAGGATAAAAATATGAGGCTTGTTTGCTTGGGAGGTTAAGGGTAAACTTTAGTTGGATCCTTGTAATGGGGTCCTAGCTATCATGGATGACAGAAGGTGATCTCTTATGTAATCTTTTGGAATTTTCTTATGCTTCTTTGGACTCTCTGATCATCCCATGCATTTTTAGCGTTCTTGATAAGCCCCACTCACCAACCATATATTTTTATTATGCATGGCTGTAATTATCTGTTAATATTGAGAAAATAATCTTATAATAATCCATTTGTGTCATGAGAAAAGAATATAAATGGTAATCAGTTTAATTCTTTGATCTCTTGTGTCTTTTTTTATCTTAGTTTTATTTTTTTCAATGATTTTAGCACCTGATACTCTAATTAGAGAGCAATTGGTATCATATATTGAATTATTTCAGAATTATTATGATTTTATTCTGCATTGATTCTAATTAATTGTTCTGTGTTATTATCTATCCCCAACAATAAAATAAAATAAAATAAAATAAAAACGTTTAAAACTTAATTCTTTTCTATTGGCCTGAGTCAAGATTGATAGGTTTCTTTCATTGTACAGTCACTTCACTGCAAGTTGTCATTCAATGAGAATTCCATTTGGATTTTGATACATTGAATCATTAAAGAGTTGTGCAAAGATTAACAACTTGACTTTTTTCACTCATGTTTTTCTTTTAGAGCTTTGTGTGTGTGTGTGTCTGTGTGTATCTCTTAATTAAGAAATTAACTAATTATGTTTTGATTTAGAGTTTCATTTTCAGTGCAGTCTTCAATCTTGATAACCTATCAAACACTGTCTGCCATCACTGCCCTGTAAAAACATTTGAATGTCAAGAGACCAAACAAATCAATCAAATCAGAAATCCAATTCAAACTTCAACATCAAACACATTGTGCATCTATTCAAACCCACTCAAAGTTAATGGGCACACAATTCATCCACAAATCACAATCCTAAATATTTAATTATATGTTATTCAGATTTCATGTGACATGCTTACTTATCAACCAATATTTCCATCTTTCAGAAAGAAAGAAAATCAACAATTGGAAGTCTTCAATCCAAAACAAAATTCTTGCAACCAAGTTTTCATTGAACCATTAATGTTAATGAATTACTTATATCATGCAAAATGTTTTATGAGTTTGATCAATTGATGAATTGAGAAGCAAGAGCTCTTATTGGAAGACTTATCAAATTAAGACACATTGAGACATATGTCAAAGAAGGAAATGTATGTATATATATAAATGAGTAATAAGTGAAGAGAAAGATCATGTGCATTCCACTTGTTGTCGGGTTATCGATGAAAATCCTTGTGAAAATTTCTTGCAGATTCGCTTACCAAACATGAGCCATCGCCGTCTCCACGTCATAAAAACACAAAGCCCAGCACCCTCCCCTTCCGTTTTCAAGACCGAACATCGATCAGTCATCGTCGATGATCGATGATGGAGAAAGCCGAAAAAGTCATAGATCATTAGCGAATGACTCTTAATTTGGCTACTGTTTTATAGCCTTGCTGTTATCATCTCTCACTAATGTCCACATTGATATATCTATCTGCAATTGCATTACAACCATATACAACTATATATATATATATATATATATATGGACATATAATTACATATATTACAATGAAATCAAGCAAGTCAAGATGATTAATTTGCATTATATTCATTATGATTATTATTATTATTATTTCTGATTGAATTAATGTTCAAACTCATTTTTACTGTTTCTTTGAAACGTGCATAGTTTTCGTTCTGACTGTATCTCACAAACAGGATTGATTTTGATTCAGTTATGATGGCTTCCAATTAATGACTTGTTTAGTTGCTGCCTAACTTTGGTTTCTAAAGCTTAATTAATTAATTAAAAAGACTAACATGGCTGCCTTTTATTAGTGGTTTTTTAGCTAAATTAACCAAATATCTTTAAGAACTATTTATAAACATTGGAATGCTTTTTAGGTATAAATATTAAAAACTAATTAACTAGTGATTAAACAGGCCAGACATATACCTAAAAAATGACTCTATCTCTGTTTAGTGTTTTATCTCATCAGTCATCATAAAACATATATGAAAAAGACCATCTTTATGATCAACAAAAGATATGTGCACTACTTTGAGTGCTTTGCAAACACTAAAAAGAGCAACCATTGGTAAACTATCATTTGTCGATGACGATCACGACGACAACAATGAGTACGATCGCATTTTTTTTTTCCGCTCGAACTTGACCATCTTCTTCCATAATAAATTTTCAAGAAGAATGTCGGAAAAAAGATACGCATTAACTCAATAATATTTTTTGTAGACTCTGAACTCTTCTCAACCATACATACTAAGAATTTCCTCTAATACAAGATTAAAGAGTTGAAAATCAATCCAAAACATATCTTAAATTAAATAGAACATTTTTGTAAAAAAAAAAAAAAAATCAATTGATTGGTTGATATTTTTCCATCTTTTTTAAAAAATTAATATAATGTTTATTTGCTTTTAACTTTTTGATTGGTTTGATGGTGAGAAGTGGGAGCATGATTTCAAGCCATTTTCATCACTTGGGTGACAATGCAGGGTGGTAATGTATCACTGTACCATTTGATTCCCTAATTTTAGTGTCACTTTTTTATTGGATGGATTTGTGTGACTAGATTATTCGGACACGTGTCGAAGGTGACTTAACAAATTTTTAAAATAAATTATTATTATTTTTTTAAATGAAGATAGCAACTGGTGGGAATAGAGCATGGGCTTTCGCCTTTCGGCCCTTCATTTTCACTCTTATATTTTTTTTTTAATAGTGACAACTCATATTTATTTTTATATATGGTTGAAAATGACTCTCTATTTTGTTGGAATATTACTATAGTTTTTTGTCCTAAAATTAACAAGTCAAATTATACAAAATTAGAAGTACTAGATTCCTTTTAATTAATATATTTTTAGAAATAAACCCACTTTTGAAGTTAAATCAGGGAAGTTTTTATTTGAATAAATTTCAAGATTTTTTTTTTTTACTTGTAATAAGATTAAAAGAACCATTTTTGGATGGGCTACAAAGACTTCAGGGGCTCAAAATCATGTGAAAGCCCACAAAAACTTAGCCCAAAATTGTGTTTCTTTGGGTTTAATATTTAATATATAATATTAACCAAAATATGTCCTAAATAAAATATTCTTTATATATGTATATATATATATTAGTTTGATTTTAAAATCCTAGCTTCTTAATTTGACCCATTGGTTTCCCAAAAGCTACAAACTCTAAATCAATATGATGAAGTATTGAAAACCCAATAAAAAATAGATCTCTATGAGTGGAATATATTAATATATGTATAAAAGGATCAAACTTCCAAATCACTTTAGAAATTCAAACCCCTACTGCTACTATTACTTGAATAAAGCTCATTAGTTTTTAAATGCTAGCTTAGCTAGTACTATTAATATTTAAAAATTTTGATAAAAAAAAAAAATTTGAACAGTGAAAAACACAATGAAAGAAATCAACGTTATGATAATGAATGAAAATTATTATTTTTTTATTTACAATTTTAAGATTAACTATTAAAGAGTAATTTCTGATAGTTTATTTTTTTTACAATGTGAATACACAGACATTTAAATCTGTAATAATATTTTTAAAAAAATTCAAACCCTCAACTCTAAGTAAGAGAGTTGATTGTATTATTGCTTGTCAGTTACAGTTATAGTACTTATAAATATTTATAAAAATAACATTACGTTAACGTTAAATGATAGAGAGAGAAAAGGAGAGGGCCGAGGAGAAAGATTTATGCACAATGACATCTCTAGTGTGCTTGAGTTATACTCAATCGTTGAACATGTAGTTAGCTGGTATATAATTTTATTTGGTAAACTGCTAATAGAAATGAGATTAAATGGTTAAGATTTGATGAACACCAATCAGATCACTGTAATTCACAAATTTTTTATAGTACTATTTATAAGGGATAATGCACAACTCATTTGTCACTGTAATTCACAAATTTTTTTCATACTACTGTTTATAAGAGATACTGTACAACTCATTTGTCACTGTAATTAATAAATTTTTGCAGTACTGTTTATAAGAGATATTGTACAACTTATTTATCATTATAATTCACAAATTTTTATAGTAATATTTATAAGATATATGGTACAACTCATCTGTCACTGTAATTCACAAATTTTTAATAATACTGTTTATAAAGGCACGGTAAGTCTCATTTATAATTTTCATTCAATTTACCCATTGGATTTCAATTTATGGTAAAGTTATTCCCAAAAGCTTATGGCTGCCAAGAAGAAGAGAAGAGCTTTCCCCAAAATAGGGATGTAAGTGGAGGGGCGGGCGGGGAATGGGATCCCCGCCCCCATCCCCGCTTTCCCGGGCGGGATTCCCCGCCTCAAATTCCCATGGGGAGAAATTATCCCCACTCACTCCCCCGGGGGATCCCCACGGGGTCGGGGAATCCCCGTCCCCGCCAATTTTTTTTATTACATAAAATTCTAATAATATTATATATCAATATATATATATATATATATATATATATATATATATTAAAGTAGAAAACCTATTTGACACTTGTCAATTTCTCATAGAAATTATACCAATATTATTTTAATAATATTAAAATATTTATAACATAACACTAAATTATATTGTTTTAAACTAATTTTTATTATTTTATCTCATAATATATAATAAAATTAATTTTATAAAAATATTATATTTTTGAAGTTGATAAATAGCTTATTTTATTTAATCTTAATTTTACCTTAATTTCTATAGAAAATAAAGAAAAAAAATTTATTAAATTTTTTAAAAAAATTTCATATAATTATATTCGTACATCACACGGGAGTAATACTAGTATTACTTAAAGTCTAAAAGTCTAAAACATTATTAATAAATACTAAAAATATATTTTTTTGAAACCCAAATATTTGGTTCTTATAATCTTATATTCATATTGAATTATTTTAAAAAAATAAATAACTAATCATATGAGTTATTTTCAGATATATATATATATATATATATATATATATATATATATTATTAAAAATCGGGGAATCCCCGCGGGGATCCCCATGGGGAGTGGGGCGGGGAGGGATTTTCCCCCGTTCCCCACCCCGCGGGAGGGTTATTTTGAGAAATTCCCGCCCCACTGGAGCGGGTCCCCGTGAAAAACGGGGATTCTCCGCCCCATTGACATCCCTACCCCAAAAGGACTGCCAAAAGCTCTCTGTTTTCCTCGTCTCTCGTCACGTGCTCCATCACTCCCTTATCATGTGACCTTCCTCCCTCTCACCAAAAACCCCCTACACCACCCCAAACACACACACCATTCTATCCTTTGACGTGTCCTTCCTCTATTGGTTTCCTCACTCTATCTTCACTGGGCCCCACATTTCTCAAACCATCCACGTCACTAAACACCAAAACTCTCATAGCAAACGTCCTCCCGTACGGACCACTACCCCCCGGATCGGCAAGCAGCCATCAAGCCGGTTTACTCCCGATCTAGCTGTCATATCACAAACAGCAAACAATGTAAAGCTTTAAGGGACCCACGTTATGAAACGAATAGAAGAATGACACGTATGAAAATTCTGTTTGGGATTACGCAGCGGTTCTCTCAGACGAGCTCCTCGATCTCCTCCATCACTAATACTACTACCAATGTCTACCTCTCTATCTCTCATTGTCAGTGGCGTAGTGTTGTTCCTCTTCGCTGATGGATTTCTAGGGTTTGGGCCGCGATGGGATGCTTTCAATCGAAGACGAGCAATGTCCAATCCCCTGATGATGAATCCCTCGCTGCCGACAAGCTAGATCCACGTATCTCCCCCGTTTTTTTCAGTGATTGGATTTATTTTTGTGATTTTTATGCTGTGATTTGCCAGAAAGCAATGCGGAGGTTGTGGATGCTGGTGATGGTGTTCCGGCGTTCAAGGAGTTTGGTTTGGCGGAGCTGAAGGCGGCGACTAAGGGGTTCAGTAGTGACTTGATTGTTTCTGAGAGTGGCGAGAAGGCGCCCAATGTTGTGTATAAGGGGAAACTTGATGGCGGGCGCTTTGTGGCTGTTAAGCGCTTTTCCAGGCAGTCCTGGCCTGATGCGCAGCAGTTTGTGGTTTGGTTTCGGGAATCCTTGATCTTGGTTTTTGAGCTTTGTTTTGATGATCTGTTGTTTGTTTTTAGCTGATCAATGGACTTATGGAAAGTTTTTGTTTCTCTTTTTTGAAGGCGGAGGCGGCTGGGGTTGGGAAGGTGCGGCACCGGAGGTTGGTGAACATGATAGGGTGTTGCGCGGAGGGGGATGAGCGGCTTCTCGTCGCGGAGTATATGCCTAATGACACCCTCTCTAAGCACCTTTTCCACTGTATGATCTTCTTAAAATTCTTCTTTTGTTCCTTGAGAATATTGTGAAATGTTATGCCTTGCGTTAGTTTGAGTAGGTAGGGACCTACCTAATTTTGCTCAATAAAGTGTTTTAAGCCTCTCTTTTAACGGCAAAGGGCATATGCATTTGCATATCTAAAGCCTAGATAGTCAACTTTGTTAGCTTCTAGTTAATGAGGACATTTAATTAGGTTTTGCTGGCCAACAAGGACAATGCTGGATGAATGGAAGAGTGAAAGTACATTTTTTATATACGTTTAAGAAGTAAGCCAATGCTAGATAGGCTTCTGAGTGTCATTAATGTATTCACTGGGATATTAAAAACTTGCAAACTGTCCAGAAAGCACAAACAAACAAATTTTTTACTTTCTAAGAAAGGGTTTTGACAACTGCAAAATGCCAATCTAGATTACGTAGTAGCCTGGAGTTAAATTCACCATCCATCTGGCTTGTATGAGTTAAATGCGGTGAGGATTGAATTCAGGATCTACTAGCTGAGGTTGTTCATGAATTTTTACAGATTCCTTGGTATGTAATGACAAGACTATGAAGTCATTTTTGGATCTGGAAATTGGTGAAGGTTTGTGTATTTCAGTACTTGGCTTTCTAAACCTGTTGTGTTATTACTTCGGGATGCATGCTCAGCAAGGATAGAGAAGTAACCAAGTCTAGACCATCTTGGTTCAATAAATGGTCTGGCCCCCAATTATATGGAGGAATATAACATATCATACTGAAAATTGGAATAGCCAGAGAACTATGATTTCAGTTTATTGGAGAAATTAAATAGAGGTTATAATCTTAACCTTAACTTGGTTGGTAAAAGTTTCCATTTTATTCTTGCTCGTGCAGGGTACTTGAAGAAACATAGCTTCTTTACAAACTTGCTTGGTTGTACCTGCTTTCCTTGCATGTGATTGTTCCTTGTTTTAAGCAACACAAGATTTGATTATGTTTCAGTAGTATAAGCATGAATAGCCACTTACTGGAATAAGCGTGAATCATGTCGAATACCTCAGATGTTTGGCTGTTTGATATCTTGCCCGCTTTCTCACAGGGGACAAGCAACCGTTACCATGGGAAATGCGAGTGAGGGTTGCATACTACATCGCACAGGCCCTTGATCATTGTAACTCTGAAAACCGGAGAATCTATCATGATTTAAATGCGTATAGAGTTCTTTTTGATGAGGTATCATTTGTCTCTGTTACATGATCTTCATTTTGTTACATTAGAAATCTATGCTTTATCATCTAATAATTTGTTCCACTGGAGACGCTTAAGGGTTGAACATCCACGTATGTGAGATTGAATTTAATGAAAAGTAGATAAGTGGACTTGGTGTGTGCCTATATATATAATACGTGTGTGTATAAATGTAGACACGCAGATCACATTGTTTTGGTAAGGTGGAGAATAATGAAGCAAAACAATTTGTTTTAAGAGGAATGTTACTTAAAATAAAAGATTTAAATCCTATTAAAATCTAAATTAAAGTAAAATAAAATTTTTAGAATCATGAAGTTTGTGAAAATATCTATTAAAAAGTGCAAGAAGATAACAATCAATTTATATAATGAGGGAAGAAATAACGGGGTTTTAAAAGGATATGAAAAAGATAATTAAAAAAATTATAGATTGAGATTGAAAAATAAAGCAAAATTAGGATCTAATGCTGAATGTAAAAATATAATATAAAGCAAAACTTTTCTGCATAAATAAAGTAAGGTAAAGTATAAGCACATGATGATCCAAATTTATCATAGCCTATATAAAAAGAAGATATGTATCTATATCCATATATATAAAATTTCCTCTAGTTTGTGCAAGTTAAAACTTTAAATTGTAGGTCTTTCTGTGCAAGGGGCTTTCAGAATCAAATAATCATAATACCTTTGGTCTAATCATGTACCAAGGGATGGCAACCCTGCATTTATAACATTTTAGGGATTTTGATAGTCTCTTGTATGTATTAGTTTAACGATGTTAATTCCCCTAGGATGAGACTTTTAGATGAATGGCATGATTGAAGTACAGAACATCATTTTTAGTTTCTGTAGATGCGACACATACCCATATATTCAAAGTCTAGGACCTTGTCAGTGTTGCAGAATCCGAAATGATTAGTTTTAAGTTTTGTCATTAGAGTGCCATTCATTTTAGATGACAATTGTCATCCCTCTGCAGGATGGTGATCCTCGTTTATCCAGCTTTGGTTTAATGAAAAATAGCCGGGATGGTAAAAGTTATAGTACAAATCTTGCATACACGCCACCTGAATTTCTGCGAACAGGTCAGTTTACAATTCCTCTGCTCTTCTTATATCTCTTCAATTGGTTTGATTAAGTTAACAGTTTACATTCTTATGCACATATACCATTCATCTATTTCATTTAACTTATTTTTGGTCATGTTATTCCGTAAATAAATCATGAATAATATATCGTGGATGATTGTCATAGCATGGAGCACACTGATTAGATTGAAGAAAAAATTTTGAGAGGAAAACTCGTGGTGCGACTTTAATTATGAGAATTGTTTTGGGAATCCGTGGTAGTAGCCGAGAGATCAGACCAGGCTTTATTATTTATTATTTTTCTGCACACATCTAAATACCTGTAGCTTTAATGTTTCGGGTATGCTTCTTGAGGAGGCAACCTAAAATCATCTCCTTTGTACTTTGTTTTCCATGTAAATTCTGTGTTATTGTTTTTTGTTTTCTTTGCCAATTTCATTATAACTATTACAGCCTTTAGTCTCAACATTGTGTTGAGTTGCAAGATACATTATATGAGACAACTTGTGAGTTTACAAGAATTAAGAGCATGATGATTGATGGAGATAATTTACTTGATGTTATTTTGATGTTTTTGTTATTCTATTGCCAGAATGCCAATTGTATGGCAAAGCTTGTTAAAAAAGCATTTGGAAATTCTATTTTGTAGTTTTAGCGCATATTGGGTAAATCTGATCTGATTTTATATTTGGTGCAGGTCGTGTGATCCCTGAGAGTGTGATCTATAGTTATGGAACAGTCCTTTTGGATCTTTTGAGTGGGAAACATATCCCTCCCAGCCATGTATGTGGCAACTAATTAACATTTTGAATCAATTTCCTCATAGCTATCTGCCTTTCTTAGACTTGAATTAGGTGCAGCTTCTGCTGTTTCATTTTGAAGACCTTATTTCTTCTTCTTCTTCTTAATAATTTGCTGTTATTGACCATAATGTGTGCAGTTCATCTTATTTAGTACTCCTTTATTTTTTAATTTAATGAATGTTGTCTCGCAGGCCTTGGATTTAATAAGGGGCAAAAACATGCTGTTGGTGATGGATTCTTCTTTGGAGGGACAGTATGCTAATGAAGATGCTACTAAATTGGTTGAACTTGCTTCAAAGTGTTTGCAGTTTGAGGCTAGAGATCGTCCTAATTCTAAATTTCTTCTTTCTGCTGTAGCTCCTCTTCAAACACAGAAAGAGGTATTTTACTCTGGCGTATTTTGACAGTCGTGGACTTACGCTTAGTTTGTGTTATGTTTTCACATTCTGATATTTTCATTTTTCACTCTTAAAGTCGAGTCTTTTGTTATCTTTCCCTTGCATTTGTAGGTGGCATCACATGTTCTAATGGGCCTCTCGAAGACAACAGTGGTAGTGCCAACTCTGCTTTCCCCATTGGGAAAGGCCTGTGCAAGGATGGATCTTACTGCAGTACATGATATATTGCTTAAAACAGGTTACAAAGATGAAGAAGGTGCTGAAAATGAGGTACTCTGCAAGTTTTCCCATTTAGAATTGTCTGTATTTTGGCTTCAACCATTCGTAATTTTATAATCATAAGACTAACATCATTTTGCTGTTTCTGTTTTGTCAAATAAAGCTTTCGTTTCAAGAGTGGACACAACAAGTGCAAGAAATGCTGAATACTAAAAAATTTGGTGATATTGCATTCCGTGACAAAGATTTCAAGGTTGCGATTGACTACTATTCAAAGGTATGCCACTGCTTACTGTTCTGACTTGTAGCTTGCTTTCTCATGACTTAATTTCCCTAATTTTAGCATGGACGCCGTTGTAACATTAGTTATCTGCTTATATAAACTCCATCAATGTGGCAATTCCACGTGTAGTTCCTATAATACACTTGATTGGATAGTCCAAGCATGAACACTCTTGGTTATCTCAGATGCCTGCAAACACATCATCATCAATCTAAGCATGCGCACAAGCATTTGCCAATCAGTACAACACATGTCATGACGTTCATGTTTTTGCAGTTGGTGGTGCTGATGTCAGTTCCTTCTGCTACTGTATTTGCTCGACGAGGTTTCTCGTACCTGATGAATGGTCAACCAGAGCTCGCCCTACGAGATGCCATGCAAGCTCAAGTGTGCATGCCCGAATGGCCAACAGCATTCTACCTCCAAGCCCTCGCCCTGTCAAAGCTCGGAATGGAAACAGATGCCCAGGATATGCTCAACGACGGTGCTGCCTTCGAAGCCAAGAAGCAAAACAGTTGGCGCGGCTAGATCATTCATTCATGCTGTTTTTCTGGATTTCCTGAGTCTGCCCATCTTCTGCTTTCCTTGCTGATGCTTTGTTGCAGGCATCCTCTTTTTATAAAAGCAGAAGCAAGTCTCTTTTTCTCAACAACCAACCAGACTGAAGGCGTGGGATCACAAAATACATTACTCTTTTTGAAGTTGGATCAATGCATATGTACTGGGCTTTTCGTTGCTGTTGGTTTTGTAACACTTGAAGAGATCAAGAAGATATGTGTACATCAAGGGATGAGAATTATTGCATCATTATTCCTAATTATGTTTAAATGTATCTCATCATCCCTAGAATAGTTAATACCATGCATGGCTCTGTGCCCCTGCAAATTCTCAATTCAGTATGTTATTGTGGCATTTAAAACACACTACAATGTCCGCTTCATCATGTTTTCTCCTTGTAGTATTATAGTTGTCTCATATATATATATATATATATATATATATGTATGGGTTTAAGTTATTTGCGTATGTATGTAGATGACTGTTTATTAAGGATGTTTGTTTACGGTCATTGGTTGATGATTTAATCGTTATTATTTATATAAATACTATAAATACTATTTATGATTACTGTGTATCCATGTATTATTCTATTTGATATTGTTTAATATTATTTATAAATGAATTTTAGTCGTTAGATAATAATCAAATAGTTACTGTGGATGTTCATAGATGATGGATACTCTCTCTCTATGTATATAGAAGACCATTTATCTATTAATATCCATTATCAGTGATTGGATTTTGATCCAACGGTTAGCAAATATGAACAGTAGTTAATATAGTAACAAATACAGTAATTACTGTTTATCAATGTCGGTCGTTGGATCGCAATCTAATGGTTGATAATTAATTAGACACCTATAGAGGATGTTTTGCCATATATATATAATCATTTTGCCCATTATGGCCTTGTTTGGATTGGCTTATCAAAAAAATGTTTTTTTTAGTTTAGTAGAAGTGCTTCTGAAAAAAAGTACTTCTCCAGAGTAAGTTAAGCAATTTATGTATTTTCTGTTTGGATTAGCTTTTATGTAAAAGCAGAAGTTGTAAAAATGAGCTAAAAACAATTTTTTTCATAAGCTGGTCATTTCAGTTTTTTTTTTACATCTTCTGCTTTTTCAGAAAAGCCAATACAAACAATATTTTTGAAACCCAGAAGTGCTTAACTTATAAAAAAAATATTTCTGGGTTTTTCAAAAGACAGTCCAAACAAAGCCCATGTGATAACCTATTACCTATCTCTCTCTCTCTCTATCTCCAACAAAAGACACAAACAAACATGTATTATTATTTATTATTATATACAAGATATTGGCATGAAAAATTAGATTCTGGTCGGGGACGTCAGCAATGGTAAATCATGCATCTCAACTGGATTCATATAACATTGACACACAAAGGCCAAACTAGATAAGTATTGTTACTCCAAACAAACAGTGATCAACATACACAACACAGACGTGCATTGAGCCATTGATGATGAGACAAACTCTCAAAGTCGAATTACAAAGTTCGGTATCTCTTTCTCTTCTCTGTTTCCTTTCAAATTCGTCTTCATTCTCATATCTTTTCATTCTTATCAATCATCATGCATCTATCTTTCCCAGTCTATCCATAAAAAAAAATAAAATAAAAGGTCTACATGGCAAGATAGACACACACACACACACACACAGAGTATGTATATATTATATGGATGCATATAAAGGTAAGCAGAGAGGTATCTCTGACACCTTACAACACGACAACTATATCCTCTTTCTGACTCCTTTGCCCTTCTCCCTTTCCCATCTTTACCACCTTTGCTCAGGGGGAAATAAGTCAATTATCATGTATCTCTCTCTTTCTCTCTCTTTCTCTATCATCTATATATGGTCAGCAATGACATACAGCTACATCTATATATTTATATATGTTATATTTTGAGAATTATCCTGAAGTTATTCTCAAATATTCATTCTTCTAATTATATCATCATATATTTTATAATATGGTAAATATTTAAAATATTTATAAATAAATTAGGATCCAAATATTTTCTTTCCTTTATAAAAATACTCTTTCATATATATATATATATATATATATACAGCCTCATCTAAAGAAGATACAGAGACAAATATATCATGACAGAGCTGTGGGGCTTTCTCATGGCTATGGAGGTGGTGGTGGTGGTGGTGGTGGTGGTGCTAATGCTATTGCTGTTTTTTGGGAAGATGATGCATGAATGGTGGCATGAAAGCAAGCTCGGTCCTCACCGTCGCCGGAGTCTTCCACCGGGTGACATGGGTTTCCCTTTCATTGGCAACATGTGGTCTTTCCTCCATGCTTTCAAGTCTCACCACCCTGACTCCTTCATTGCTTCCTTTGTTTCAAGGTCTCTCCTCCTCCTCCTCCTCCTTCTGTTGAAAAAAGAAATATACAAAGAGTTCAAATGTTCAATATTCTTGTTGTCCAATTGTTTTCAAAAGGTGTGCCAGACTTCTAAAGAGATTCTTGTATGTTTTCTCCAACTTGCATGCACACTATTCTTGTTCTCTTGTGCTCTGATGTATGACTTTGTTTAGCCAATGTATGTGTGGTTGGTGGAGACGGTGAGCTAGCTACTCTCTTGTCATTTTCATCACTTGTTGCAAAATGAGTATTGCTTTTGCTTTTCTTTGTCTTCTTCTACTCAGTAATTTTATCCATCCCTGCCTTTTCTGCTTCTCAGTGCTCCTCTCTATGCACTTCTTCTTCTTCTTCTTCTCCTCTGTAATTCACTGAAACAAATGAATCCTCTTGATCTTAACATTGGAATGATTTTGTAGTGTGCTTGATTATGGTTGCAGATTTGATAGGATTGGAATTTACAAGGCGTTTATGTTTGGAAGTCCGACGATACTCGTTACGACACCAGAGATTTGCAAGATTGTTCTTATGGATGATGAGAGGTTCATTCCTGGCTGGCCAAAGTCGACTTGTGAACTCATTGGTAAAAGATCTTTTGTAGGAATTATTCATGAAGAACATAAACGGTTACGTCGGTTGACATCGAAACCGATCAATGGTCATGAAGCTCTGTCTAGTTATCTCAAGTTCATTGAGGAGACTGTGATTTCTACTTTGGATCAATGGTCTTCAATGGGGCAAATTCAGTTCCTAACTGAGCTGAGAAAACTAACTTTCAAGATCATCATGCATATATTTGTAAGTTCAGAGAGTGAATCTATGATGGAAGCAATGGAAAGGGTATACACTGATCTGAATTATGGTATGAGAGCCATGGCTATCAATCTCCCTGGTTTTGCTTATCATAGAGCACTGAAGGTTTGTTAATTTCATAAACCGATCTAACCGTATAGTCTACTATTCTGAATATGATGATGATGATGATGATGATTTGGTTGAATTGTAGGCAAGAAAGAAGCTGGTTGCGGTACTAAAATCGATCATTGAAAAGAGAAGAGGTAAACAAGATTCAGAGAAAAAGGACATGATGGATGCTTTAATGGAAGTTGAAGATGAGAACCGGAAAAAGCTAGATGACGAAGAGATTATTGACATTTTGATCATGTATCTCAATGCTGGTCATGAATCATCAGGCCATATCACAATGTGGGCAACTGTTTTCCTACAAGAACATCAAGAATACTTGCAAATAGCCAAGGTATGTTTTACATTCGACATTTCGATATGCTAAACTAAACTAACTGCAGAAATGTTCTTTTGATCCTATGCAGTTAGAACAAGAACAGATAAGAAAGAACATTCCTCAAACGCAACAGGGATTAACACTCAAAGAGTATCGACAAATGGAATATCTTTCAAAAGTTATTGATGAAACCTTGCGCATAGTTAATATCTCATTCGTGGCTTTTCGGCAAGCAACAACTGATGTTATGATTCAAGGTTTGTTCGCCACAATGTTCTTCTTGATCAAGTATAAATATGTCGGCTCATATCATCCCATTGTATGATTTTGTACAGATTATATCATACCAAAGGATTGGAAAGTTCAGCTATGGTACCGAAATGTCCATATGGATCCTGAAGTTTATCCAGATCCTAAAGCATTTAAGCCGTCTAGATGGAATGTATGTTATGCAACAACTTCTAGTTTTAATAGTTTGTCATGTTCATCGGAGTCTATGAATTATTTTCAGGGACTTGCACCGAAAGCGGGAACATTCCTTCCCTTTGGAGGAGGAAGCAGGCTATGCCCAGGAAATGATCTAGCAAAACTAGAAATTTCAATTTTTCTGCATTACTTTCTTCTCGATTACAAGTGAGTGTCATGCATCGATATCTAACTTTCACTTCAGTTATGCAAGCAGTTTCACAATTTGACACTTAAATTTAATCAATTGGCAGGTTAGAGAGACTAAATCCGCAATGTCCTGTGAGATACTTGCCTCATCCTCGACCGACCGATAACTGCCTTGCTAAGATCACAAAGTTCTCCTCAATATCCATGTAAAGAGCATAAATCAACAGCAGAGAAGTCGCGTCTAGAGTCAAGAAATTTCCGCTTAAAAGGAAACAAAAGATATAGTAAAAAAAAGGCATGTCATTGATCAATTGTTCAATTCTTGCAAAAATGTCCAACATGTTTGTTTGTCTATTGCATTAGATTTCTGAATTCCAAATCAAGACAATGCTTTGCATAAAGGAAACAATATAAGATTGGGATTGCATGAAAATACTGATGCTGTTGTTCATCATACATACAAGAAAATTCTACTATTCAAAGTGTAAAAGAAAACAGAGGAAAAAAAAACAGTTAAGGTTGGATTCGCAAACTTGATAGATATCATTCATTCATTGCTCTAATGATGAGCATCCTCTTCTTCACAGAACTTGGTGTATTCTTTTGATCCCATTAATGAATCCAATTCGGCAGGGCTGCTTGGTTTCACCTTGATCATCCAACCATCTTCGTAAGGACTTGAATTTATCTGAAAAAACAGTAAACAATGAATCAAACTGCAGAAAAACACAAAATTTTTAACCTGGATTTTTTTTTTCTTTGATGAATTATATATACCAGTCCTGGAGTTTCTGACAACTTGGTATTAACTTCAATGACTTCGCCAGAAATTGGTGAATTAACATCACTTGTGGCCTTCACACTCTCCACTGCTCCAAAGCCGGCTCCTTTACTGACTGAAGTCCCAGATTCTGGCAGCTCAACAAACACCACTTCTCCCAGATGACCCTGAATTGAATCAATCCAGAAAATACAAAGAATTTTCCAGTAATAATACTTTGATTTTTCACAAACACAAACACAAAACTGCAGAAGAATGCTCACCTGAGCATGGTCAGTGATGCCAACGGTAGCAACAGAACCTTCATGCTTCACCCATTCATGAGAATTACTGTACTTCAAACCATCCAGAACTGCAGAATCATACAATTCCAGTTCAGATTCCAATTCCAGCAATTCATTTGAAAAGAAGAAAGAAAGAGAGTTCAATTACCAGAGGAAAAGCATCTGGAGATGGAGAAGGCAGGGAGGAGAGGTGCTCTGGCTCCACTGCAAGATATCTTGAGTGCATTGGCAGCTGAAGAAGCCCAAAGCTTAAAAGCCATGCTTTGCTTGGCTGAATGAAACTAGAGAGTGAAATGGATGAGTTTTTTGCTTTTAAATCCTACGGAAAAGAGATGGTTGGTTGATATTAATAGCCTCATCCTTTCATATCTCTCTCTATCTCCCTCCCAGACACACAAACACATGAACTTTGTTAAACGTAGGCTTGATCCCAATCATCATGCATGAATGAGTAGCACACGTATCTCACATACGTGGCAACGCAGGACAAGCAGTCAACCTGCATGTCTGCCACGTGTCTAACACTACACCTCTCTTTATATACACACAAAGACATCTTCTTGACTTGCAATCCCAACATTAAGGTGCTTGAAGTTGAAGAGGAGAGATGCAGGCAGCTAAGGAGAAGATGAAGGACATGGTGAGCGTGGCTAAAGAGAAGGTCAAGAAACATACGGCCAAGGCTGAGGAGAAAGCCGAAAAGGTGACAGCAAGGACGGAGTTGGACAAGGAGATAGCCCATGAGAAGTCTAAGGCCAAGCAAGCTGAGGCTAAGATGGAGCTCCACCGTGAAAAAGCTGACCACCGGGCTGAGAAACTTTATGGTGGCATACACCACCACCAACCACCTGTCACCGCCGCTGGAACCACCACTTATCCGGTCTCCGGCGGTAAACATCATAACCAACCAACTGTTACCACCACAGGAACCACCACCACCACCACTTATCCGGTCTCTGGCGCGCCACCGAGTAGCAAGTATTACTAGGGACTTCTGCAGTAATAGTAATGAGCTTCTTGTGTTTTACTAAGGAACAATAAAAATAAGCTTTCTGTTTCACAGGTAAAGGTCAGTATGTTTCTCTTGAAACAGCTCTTGATCTTTGAGATTGTATACAAATGGTTGGTAATAGAGATGAGAACTATGTGCACAAACAGGATGTTAACAAGCTTCTTCGTAAATGAAAATAACTGTATTTCTCTTGAGAAAACAACGATCTTAATCCACAGATAAACATCATGAATTTTTTTGAGCTTGTATACAAATGGTTGAGTAATGGTGATAAGAGCTAAGTGCGGAGACGGAAAAGCAGAACACACACCTGAGATTGTGAGGAAGAGAACAGGTTAGGGTCATTTTAGTAGTGGAAGAAATCAAAGGACATAAGATCCTTCACACCCACTGTGTCCTGCCTTGGTACACTAAGTTCTGGTGGATGTTCCCATCCATGGAAATAGTTTTTTCTTTGATGGCTGCTGACTTGGTGCTGCACCTGACCTTAAACTTCACTAATATTTGTGTTGTTTGGTTTCCTGGTAATGGAATCTCATTCAAGAGTTCATCTGCTACCATCTTCATCTATTCGAAATCATCTCTTGCACACCACCTTAGACCCTGCATTAATTGAGCAAACATAGATAATAAGATTATACCTCCATGGGTAGACCATTTTATTCATTTTTTTCCCCTTTTCACTTCCAATCTATGAAGACACATAGTTGCATTGTCAGGCGTCCCATCCCAAAACGGGTTTTCAAAAAGATAATTTCCACAACCTACAGTTTGCAGCACTAGAATTTTCAACCTCACAAGATATCTTACAACTTCAAGCATTTGCACTAAACTTACAACTTCCAAAACCACACTGAAACAACAACTTTGCACACAAAAATTATAGCAAACCGGGATTTTTACAAATGAGATGAAGTATTATCCAAGAATATCACTCCTCTTGGATAACAGTACAGGACTTCACATGAATATTTCTAATACAGATCTTAAAAGGGTTGCAAGCAGACTATTAGGACACCAGAAAAGGATATATACCTCGAAACAACTCCAACATTTAGATCTTCTTCATTACTACCAACTTACAATCTCAAATCTTCAGAGTCTTCAGAGATAACAGATTAGACTCTTGCAAGTTACTTAAATGATACTCCACACAACAAGATACTGCAACTTGGAGGACTTAAAAATATGATGAAAATTCAATGGCAACCAGTCATCGATCCTCTCGTACTATTTTCTAAGTGGACTTTCTATTTGAATTTTTATCCAATGCTGAGCATTCATATTGAGTTTTGCCCACTAGTCAGTATACTGCAAACAAAGGCGAAATCTTTTGACTCGCAAAGCACCATTCAATACCTTATTCAGCAACAATAGACCAACCACCGTATAATATCTAGTTCCAAAGGGAAAAAAAAACTCGCAATTTCATATTCTGTTCCACTCGAACAGAACCATTCGAAGCAACCAAAAACAAAGGAGAAGATTTTGAGGCATTGAACTTCACTTCACTAGTTCATTAACCAGAAATCATAGCAAAAATCAAACACCATTAACTCTAACTCGCTTCAATCCAACGTGATTCTATCAGTTCAATTCACGAATCCGAACGAGAATCATAAAAAGGTGGAGACTTTCTAGCACCTGAACACCACCACCATTGCCAAGATTGCAAGGGAAAAGAACAGGCCCAAGGCTGATGAGATCAGCGGCGACGGGAACTCACAACGATACCCTTCACAACTCGTCGCCCGACGTCATTGGCCATCCGACCAACCTCCTCCACCTTGCTAGCTTCATCGGAACCACCGTGGAGATCATCCTTGACACTCTTTAACATCCTTGAGATCCTCTTGAAGAACCCCATCGGATCCGAGAGGGAGAGAGGCTTCGTTCGCCGGCTCTTGCTCTTTTGTTCTCTCGTATCGCGGTTTCCCTTTTGGAGAACATTTTCAAATAAACCCATTTTATATATATAAATTTTTTATTTAAAAATTGGATTAAATTAAGTTCTTTAAAATTTAAAAAAAAACATTAATTTCAGTCTTAAATTATATAAATTTGTTTGTCATAAGTCATAACCTCTGAACTATACCAAGTTTTAAAATTAAAATGATTAATTATTTTTATTTTAGAAAGGAAAATTAATAATGGAATACCTTAAGCTTACAAGTTGCTTTAATCCTTACAATTAAGAGAATATTTAGTCTATTTAAATAAATATAAATTATTACTTGTGATTAATAAATCTTAAGGGTTTTTTATGCAAATTCACACGCTCGTTTCCCAGCTCGGAATCGTTTCCCGCGGTTCTCCATGGCGGCTTCATTCTCTGGATCTTCAAAAGCCCTCCCTCGTTGAATCTTGGAACCCCTCCGATCCGATCAAGCGAGAGAGAGGAGGAGAACGATGCCGTTGGCGGCGTCGGCTATATATTTCCTCAATCTACGCGGCGATGTGCTCATCAATCGCCTCTACCGCGATGATGTCGGGTGAGATCTGTTGCTCTCTTCGTCTTCCTCCGATCTGATCGATTGGTGCGATGCTTTTGCTTTTTTGTTCGTTTTATAGTGAAATCTGAGGATTTGGCAATGTAAAAATGCGAAATTTTGCACGAATTTTAGATTTTTATGTCATGTCATCAACAGGGAAATTAGGATGTTTTTCCATGTGATTTATTTTGTGTTTTGATCGTTATAATTAACTGTGTTTCATGAAATTGTGTTTTTACTGACAAAGTTTGAATCTTTTCCAGTGGTAACATGGTTGATGCGTTTCGAATGCATATAATGCAGACAAAAGAACTTGGTACTTGCCCCGTGCGGCAAATTGGAGATTGCTCTTTCCTTTACATGAGAATCAGCAATGTGTACATTGTGATTGTGGTCAGCAGCAATGCTAACGTAGCTTGTGCTTTTAAGTTTGTCGTTGAGGTAATTAACTTTCCTCTTTTGCGGTTATGGCTATAATTTGTTGATTTTCTAGTCTGTGTGCACAAAAACAGAGGTTTGCGCAAGAAGAATTTGTTGCTGATCATATGAAATTATTTGCATATACCTTCATGTTTGGAGGAGTAGATCATTGATGTGAATGAAACCAACCTTGCATCCAAGGGATAAAGCTTTTCATTGGTGGTTATTTACTCACAAACTTCCTGTTAAATGTCAAGAAAATAAATAATGAGTTCATTTGCAGGGACTTTACTATTTTCTAGTATCAGGTTTTCATGTGACAACAGGATTTCCAATTTTATAGCTTCTTGTTTTTTTGTGTTACTCATGCTACTTAGATATGTAAAGAAATTCATTTTATCATTTCATGGTGGTAATGCTCTTGCTACAGTGATTTGTATACTTTTGTGCTGAAGAAGTTTGTGTTTAGGAGAAACTGCACCATCTCTTGTGGTATGAATGTAATTAGCTGATAAGGTTCGTTTCATCTTTTGGTTTGACTCATCTTTCATAATTGGTTAACAGGCTGTTGCACTATTTAAATCTTACTTTGGTGGTGCATTTGATGAAGACGCCATTAGGAATAATTTTGTCCTGATTTATGAGCTTCTTGATGGTATGTAACAACACTTATAGGTTGCTGCCTTTTGTGGTTTGCCTATTGTTTTGTGTTTCTTTCAGATCTTCCTCTAATGTTTATGCATTGATGGGGAAATTAATCAATTTTCATCCAGTTTTAACATTGATAGATTTAATTTTGGTTTTTCACTCATGTTTTTAAATGTTATTTTTTTATTAAGGTTGAGCATATATTTATTTGCATTTGGCCTGTATATTTATAAAATGGCCCAAATTATGAGAGCATGATGTGTGGCCTCTTCTATCACTTTGATCAGTCAACAGTATGTACTCATTTTGGTTAAAATTTTAATTGAGCATCTACAAACGAATGTCTTTCAATATAAAATTGGAGAGATTGACTGTGTGCAATGTAGATATTCTCTTCAGTACACAGCTGAATTTTTAGTGACTTTGCACCAATACTTATCATTGATAACTTGTTTTCTCCATGTTTGATGGAGGCATGAGCTCCTCAAACACATTATGAGTGAGGTTTATAGTCTTTGATGTACTCAACAGTAATACATTAGTTACTAGGTTGTGGCCTTATCTAATATTAAGTGCAGTGTGAGAGTTTCCTCTTTTCATGCAGACTTAGTTATAATTATTTGCATTCTTTGGCTTTCTGTGGCTAAGATTTGGTAGAAATGTAATCGCTAGTGTTTGTCATATGATTATTGTTATGAGTTACTTCTGTAACTTGCTGCTTATTTATTCATTTATATTATTATTATTATTATTATTATTATTTGTTTGTATTTTGTTCTCTCCTTTTATAGGATCCATTTTTATATTGTTCTTTCTCTTGAAATAACATCTCTGATTTTTTCTTGCTTATTCTCAGAGATCATGGATTTTGGATATCCTCAAAACCTTTCCCCTGAAATTTTGAAGCTTTACATCACTCAAGGAGGAGTCCGCTCTCCATTCTCATCCAAGGTTAGCTTTGAAATGCAGCACTTCCAGTTGTCACAAAATTTTAGACATCACTTTTTGAAATGCATGTGCGTGTGCGTATGCGTGTGCTTGTAGCTTTTTAGCTTGATAGCTTGATAGCTTGATAGCAAAACTGTCATTACCCTGATGCATGTGAGAAATTTTGTGATATCTATATTCTAACTTCATTCCTTGTACAAATAGCCCTCCGAGAAGCCAGTGCCAAATGCAACACTGCAAGTTACAGGTGCTGTTGGTTGGAGACGTGAGGGTCTTGTCTACAAGAAAAATGAGGTGACCTTTTATTTTACTTTATTTTTTTCTCTCTGAATTTGGTCTATCTTCTGGATGTCAGTCTTTTCATCCTTGTGTAATATTTCAGGTTTTCTTGGACATAGTTGAGAGCGTTAACCTTCTTATGTCTTCAAAAGGTATGTGATAGTTCCTATGTTTAATCTTGAATTTAACTTCTTTGTTTTATATTTTTGTCTAATGGGGCATTAAAACACTTCTTTTCTTGAAGTTATATCAAGTCTTTATTGAATACATTCAATGCTTACGTAGGTAGTGTTCTACGATGTGATGTGACTGGGAAGATTCTCATGAAGTGCTTCCTCTCTGGGATGCCTGATTTAAAGTTAGGCTTAAATGACAAGATTGGTCTTGAAAAGGAATCACAACTCAAATCTAGACCATCAAAAAGGTTAGCTAGCACATTCTTTATGCATTCAAGTTGTTGATTTGCCAGTATTTGTCAGGCAACTCTAATCAATGATTTTCTCGGTAATGAATCATGATAGTTATTTGCTTTGCCAAGTTATTTTTCAGATGCTGTCATGAAATGTCTGCTAGAGTTAAGGTTAAAGTTTGTGTTACTCTTCATGATTTTGGTATTATGCAATGTATTTTGTACAGAGATTGAGATATGGATTGGGGAATGTAGTGATTTTATGTTTGTGTGCTACTTTTAGTTAGAGCCTAAATAGATGCTGTGAATTGCCATCATGACTTTCCTAGAGTGATTGAGTATGGCAGTATGCTATGGAATTTGTAAAAGCTGCATCTCTACCTGATGCTGTTTCATTATATGAAGGTTGCCTTTCATTATTTTGTACATATTCAATAAATTTGCTGCTTCATTACATGTTCACTTATGTTCTGTTTCTGTGCCTTGGTCTGTATGAACTTCTGATACCACTAGTATTTGTCTGAATGTCTTCTATTTACATTTGAGGTTGTACCTATTTTGCTTGAAACTATTGTTATAGAAAATTCTTGTTCATTTTTCAGTTAAGATGACTGTTCTTTATCTTTTGCAGTGGAAAGACTATTGAGCTTGATGATGTTACATTTCACCAATGTGTAAACCTGACAAGGTTCAACTCAGAGAAAACTGTCAGTTTTGTCCCTCCTGATGGTGAATTTGAATTGATGAAGTAATCACTCCTTTCCTTTACTTCTCCTGTTGTCTTTTCAGCAGTTTGATAAATTCAGATACTAAAGATTGGATGTTCTCTACTGTGAAACCTTTAAGATTAATAATGGATCCATCTCCGATGAGCTTAAACCTATTTGCTGGATCTATTATGTTGGTTTATTCTTGGCAATGAACCATGCATTTATGTCTGTTGGAAATCAATCAAAATTAGAAACCACCACTGAACTTTTCATGTTTGCATTTAATATATTTGTTAATCAATTTTCCCTAGTGCAGTTGACATCCAAAACCTATAATACAGTATAAGGTCATATTGGAAATTTCTTGGAGGCATTCATCCTTGGAAATATGGATGAGTATGAACTTGCTTATCATGTGAAGTAACCATTGCTGGAACATCATGCTTTCCCTCTGTTTCTTATTGACATCAGTAACATGTTCTTATCTGCTATCATCATCACCAACATTGCCTTGGTCACCAAACTCTCTGCCACTAGTATCATCACTTACCACCCTGTTGTTATAAGCCTCTTCCCATTGTTGTAGCCTTCACTGCCTTTACTAACAACAATGATATTATTGTTCCTCATAGATATCGTATTACTGAGGGCGTAAATCTTCCATTCCGTGTATTACCAACAATCAAGGAATTGGGTAGAACCCGCTTGGAAGTAAATGTTAAGGTTTGTCTCTTGTGAAAACAATGTTGAGTTTTATTCACTTGTCTGGTGGAGGATGCAATTCCGTATGCCCAGCTTTATATGTTACTTGAATTTTGCCTTCTAAACAGGTGAAAAGTGTCTTTAGTGGCAAGATGTTTGCCCTTGGAGTTGTAATTAAGGTTCCAGTTCCAAAGCAGACAGCTAAGACAAGCTTCCAGGTGACATCAGGTCGAGCCAAATATAATGCGGCAACTGATTGCATTATCTGGAAGTAAGTGATTCAATTTTCTCAATATGTACTCTTAACATGTTACAACTTTGGTTATAAACTTATAATTTGTGGGTCTATAGTTCCATTTGCGGAGAGCTGAGTGATGCATGTAAATATGGGATTTCATATAGCATCTCACGTTAAGGAAAAAAGCAGATGACGAGGTTTTTATTGGCTATTGTCAATCTTGTGATAAAATCTAGAAAACGCAAATGCGAGGGTATGAATTTGAACTCCTGAAAGACTATATTTGAGCTCTTGCTATATATATGGCATACATGTTAGGCAAGTGAACCAAGAAAAATTTGAAGTATACGAGGTGAAGCTATCATTAATTCTACGCTTCAGTCATAATTTGGATGTTTTAGAAGAACAAGTTCATTACTGGAATCGATATTTTTGTGAGGTTTAATTATTTGTCATATTTTCTGCATCTAATAACAACTTGCGCTTTCAGGATAAGAAAATTTCCTGGACAGACTGAATCAACCATGAGTGCAGAGGTTGAACTGATTACATCGATGGCAGAAAAGAAGCCTTGGACTCGGCCACCAATCCAAATGGAATTTCAGGTTATTGCCTGTTCATCACCAACTCTGTTTATTTTGTGAAGTAGAATTTTAAATAGCAGTAGTGTTTATCTGAGTAGCACATAATAATACCTGCTTACAAGAAACCAAAGTAGTTAAAACTTGATGGGTTAATGTACTGAATCAAGAACCTGTTTTGTAGGTACCTATGTTTACTGCATCAGGACTACGAGTTCGGTTTCTCAAGGTACTGTCTCTGAAACTAATGCAACAACGCTATGACGGCGAGAACTAAGTGTTTGGCTAATGACCTTTCGAAACTTTTTTGCAGGTCTGGGAAAAGAGTGGTTATAGCACAGTTGAATGGGTTCGTTACATCACAAAAGCCGGGTCATATGAGATTAGGTGTTAAAACCTTAAGTAGTTACTCACAGATGGATCCGATACGGTGGCGATGAGGTTGAGATTATATTGTTGATGTGCTCTTGCTTTCTTTTAGTATTGTTAGCCAAATTTGTTTGCGTGGCTTTGCATTGTTTGCCTCTATGTAAATTCTTAGAAACTATAACGACCAGTACAAATGTGGGGGTGTTTCACTTAAAAATAATATGAAATTCATATGATTTTCCTGCTTCATTACTTTGACTTGTATTAAGTTCAATTTTGTATGCCCATACATTCAATCAATCCACAATACAAATTCTTCTTTAAAAGCACAGAATGTCTAGGATATATATATCCATAATAAAAAGATACAACTAAAGGTCAATACATAGTTTAGTTATCAACCATAATTTATCACACTAAACATGGATTTTGATTAGAAACAAACGGATAACATTAGCTGCCTACTAATTACTAAATGAAGTACTGGTCTAGCTCCTAAAATTCTCACTCTCATTCCAACACCACATGAAACAACACATTCTCAAACTGAATGCCTGACTCGTTAGTTAGGAAATCATAAGTCATCTATGGGTCATGCCGGAGCGGATTAGCAGAGTGTGGCCATCCGACCGGGGCATATGGCATACTGTGAACATGATGGCCGGAATTGTTGTTTCCTCCGCCGCTATGGTTCATGGGACTGCCCGGGTCATCATCTGATGATTCACTTGAGGTCCCCTGAGATGGAGGGCTGGTTGCTGATGGTGCTGCAAAGCCTGACAACTGGGGTGGACCGAGGGAAGGATCGTGTTTTGGAGGTTCAGGCTTTGACTTCTTCCCCTCGGCAATAAAACTGCCTACTACTACCTGATCGCGCAATGAGAACTGGAATTATTATTTGATTTTGATTAAGAAGGCAAGGATGGAGTATGAAAAAGAATAATTAGTTGATTCTGGAGAACCTGCACTGGGCCTGCAGCCATGAGCATTCCAGCTACTCCACCACCGAGAACACGTCCATCAGATCCAGCTAATGCTACACTCAATCCACCAGTTCTGCTTCGAGTGCCGCCGTTCTCAGTAAGCAAATATGAACCAGAAAGAGAGAGAATCTCAAATCGTCCCTGCAATTTAAGCCTAAATCATTAGTCCATTTAAAAGGGTTATCCTTGAGGTTTTCCTGTCCCTTGGCCTGAGGCAGGAATTTTAGGAAGTAGCTTGTTGCTCATAAAATGGTCTTTTTAAGATATGTCTGCAAATACATTCATAAGACAATATGTTTCTCTATGATATTCAATAGAGGTTTTATAAAGTGTTGACATCAGATAGATTCATGCAAAGCAACAATATCTTTTCACTTCTCTTTTTAAAGGTTTATAAATCAAAATCACATTTGAAAAAAATATATGCACATAAAAAGCATCATAACAAAGTCAGTTATGCAGGCTGCCCAATAAGACTTAACACAACGGAATGGTTGAAGGGAACTTCACGTAACAAACAGCATCAGTGCTAAATATTGTGCTAGGATTTACCTTAGCATCCACCAATATCAGAATGCAATACTAGTTTGACACATCATTAAATATGTAAAAACAAAATGGTGAGTTTATTCAAACCTCATAAGTCACAGTTCCACCAGAAGTTGCTGGTTGACGAAGAGTAACATTGCAGATGGCACCGTTTGCTGAAAGAATGCATATTGTACGAGGACCTTGCTGAGAAAAAGCCATGATTTTCGAAGCGACATCCTGCCAAGAATAATGTATATAAGAGAAATAGAACATAACACAAGGATCTAAACTAACACTGAAATATCACAACATCATAGCAAAGACCAAAAACCAAAAAGGAGAAATAAAAGCAGTATTAATTGAAGTAGAAATTGATGAAAGACTGGAGATTACCTAGATATAACACTCCTAAATGCTAAATGTTAATCACATAGCTTTAGGAGTCCAACTAGGGCTTATGCCAGTGCCTAGACTTAATTGCACTACCAATGGCCAGATAGGCAACTTCCCACAATTGCAAATTCTCTTAGGTTTATTGGAAAAGAAAGAAATCCATGTCATCACCCATTTCCTAGGACAAGCTTTATGATTGAGATGACCAGTGATGGTTTCATGCTACACACATGGATGCCTAACATAAATCTGCAAACAGTAAATGCTAAGCCCATACAAATCAGCTTTATTAACTGACAGCATGTAAGCTACATTCTACAACAACTGCACTTTCTCATTATCATTAACTTTAGAAAGAAATTTACAGCTTCTTGTCATCACCAATGGCCATGATATATTTCAAACCATTACATATTCCTCAATTATCCATAAGTGAAGAAAAAATTAGAGTGAAAATATTGTTATGCAGAAAGACAAACTTTAGGAATTTGATTAAGCTAATTTCTCTCTTATAACAGTGAAATTAGCATAGCAGTAAATAACTGATGTCACACAGGTTTGACTTAACAATACCTGCCCATTAATTCTTTCAAGAAACATGCCAAAAAAGACTTATTTTACAAACAAACTATTCTAAAAATTTGACAATTATTGGATAATTGACTGCATGATTTGTGCAAGCGAGAGAAATTGCATATTCAACTTCTACAATTGCCATAAGCAAAGAATATAGAAATACAACAAATCCCAACAATATTTGTTAAGAAACAAATAACTTCTTTATGGATGGAAGGTCCACTATGAATACAATAATTGCAGTATTTTTGGACAACAAACAAAGAATATGGAGTATGAAATGTGGAGTCCATGATTAACTTACTTCTCCAGCTTTCACAGTGATGACATGTGGTGTAAAAGCAATCCCAGCAGAACCTGAGATCCAACATAATTCACTGAGGCAGTTCAAGCACAGAGTTGAATAGTAGTACTACCAATAGGTATGGTGCAAAGACAACTAAAACAAACTGAGAATTATCTATGGAGTAAATAACACAACATAACAAACACCTAACCATTTGACCCATAAAATAGCACAAATCTCCAGAGTCTAATAAGTTAATAGAAAAACCAGCCAACTAATATTGAGACCAATTAAATCAGCAGTTTATCAGTCACACACAACAAAAGTGAAAGCATCTCAAGACAGCAAGCATGCCAATATTAGACAATATATGTATATATATATATATATATAATGATTCTAATGTTAAAAAATTGTTGTAAGATCAAAAATTGTGGAAGTGCCACTAAGAAAATTAAAACTAGGAGACATATAGGCATAAAGTTCTTCTGAAGTGATTCGTTCTTAGTATATCAATAACAGTATCACGCATTGATTGTGATATTTCCATATATTCATAAAAACACCGCTGCAATATTACCTAAGGCATCAAGCTGTTGCTTCTTTCCAGAACCTCGAGGGCGGCCACGTTTTTTACCCGATTCTGTCATTGGACTATTGGAGTGAGTGGATAAGGGAGATAAAGCCAATGCCATGCTTCCATCAGGCCCATATTTCCTTGGTCTTCCTCTCTTCTTCTTCATTGGCTCGCCACTCATGTTCAGCATGCCACATGGCCTCATGCCTTGCATGCCATCTCCAGAGTACAAAGAACTAGTAGAGTCCATGGGCTTTGACCCAGGAGGCATATGATTGAATGAGAGCCTCATCCCTGGTGAAATTCCTGGTGGCATTGCCATTGAACTGTTCTGAACTCCAGCTGCAAATGAGTTGGAGCCCATCATCATTCCCGGTGGCTCAGAGGAGTTCATTCTGGACGGCTCCCGGGAATCCATACATGCACACCACACTAACCACTGATTCCACTTCAATATCAGCTACTCCTATCAAGCTCCTTCTTTGAAAATTTCCCTAGTCTAACGAATACAATCAAATACTCAGCTCAGAATCGCTTCACAGGTTGTAAAACAACAATTCCAGACCAATGAAATCCACACCAAAAAAAAAAAAATAGGAATCTCCAAAATCCCTAAAAAGATGTCAGTATTTTTGCAGAAATAAGGCCCAAAAAAACCTGAATGCTGTAAATAACCTGCGAAAAAATAGTTCGAAAGTATCTTTAAATCAAATATACGGCCCTCTAAAAAACTCAAATGAGTCTTGAAAACCCCACAAAGATCACATTTTTTTTCTTTAGAAATTGAACGACAAGAATGAGCCTTGAACCCGCACAAAAATCACTTTTTTTTTCTAGAGAAATCGATCAACACTCGGAAATTACTAAAAAAAATTCTAGGTCACAATCAAATGAAACATTTTTAAAACGGCCCCAAAAATCTCCCTAACACTTCGGATCTTCCAAAAAAATCCAAAAATTTTGGTGAAATTTGAGAAGAATTAGGGTTTCTCCAAACTCGATCATTCCACTTAAAAAAATGAAAAACAAGACAGTGTCAAACTAAAAATCGCCGAAAAAAATCAACCGAAAATCTGTCCAAAAAAAGGCAAGAAAACACGAAATCTAGCAAGAACTACACCATGAAAAAGCTCAAAAAAATACCTTTCTACCACCGTCGGCGAGAATGCGAGCTAGGGTTTGCGTTTCCAGAGATTTCTAGGGTCCCCATAAGCCCTCCATCCCACGAAAACCCCCACCAAACCCTCGCCGCTCTCGAACAATAAGACAAAACAAAGAGAGAAAAAGAAGAAGAAACGCTAAACGGAAATAAATAAATAATAATAATTTTTTTTTCTCATAAAAACAGAAAATTTCTAAAATTACAAAATACCCAGAAAAACTCAAAAAATATTTCGACCGTTGATCACAAGATCTACGGTGAGGATGAAACTATTAACTTTGGGACATGCTAGTGGTCCTGAAACTTCCTTATTATATAAATTATAAAAATGTTTTTTTAAATGAATTTTTAAGTAAAAAAAATAATTTAAAAAAAAAAAAAAGAGAGTTTGTGGCACGGTTTCCCTCGCTTTGAATTTCAAAATGGAGGATTAGGGTTTTGGGAATGGTGGTCACGTGACAAAGGAGTGATTTGAAAGTAAGAATATTTCTTTCTATTTTGACCTTGAAATTTCTAATGTATTTTTTTTTTTCTTTCTATTGTTTTAATTATTTTAATAATCATCAATTTTTTCATGCTAATTTTTCTTTGATTGAATTAATTGATTTGATTTAATGTTTTCATGCTTTTTATTTTCATAAAAAATGGAATTAATATTTTCCTTTTCATAGATTGCTGCTTCATTGAATTCAAAATTCAAACGTTTTATAATATTAGTAAATCCCTTTTATAATTAATAATTTTGTTATATATTTCTTTAAACAAAATGGATCAACTACAAATTTATTATAATAAAAACCGATATAAATAAACAAGAAAAAAAAACCTAATTATAATTTTTAATTTGTATTATCTTAATCGATGTCAATATTGTTTCCGTTTCATTTTGAATAAATATTTATATTGACCTTTGTCAAAATAATAATTTTTATTCTCTTTTATGGAACAAACTGATGATTTCAATTAAAGAATAAATGAAACTTTATCCAATGATTCAACATAATATCCACAAGGAATAGTATTGGATTTATCAATTGCTTATTGTTTATGTTCATATATACCATTCCCAACTAATTGACAAAAATTGAACATATGAACACAGTAACATGTTTCCTTAAATTAACATTCAACATAGAGTTCATAAATCACCAAATTAAGAGAGTAAATTAACATGAAATCATCAAACTTATAATGTAAGTATAGGAATTAAAACCATTGTGCATTCCATTCTGAAACCAAATGACAGCAATATTCAATGGCAGCTCCAAAACATCCACATGAAATATTTGGACAGAAAATACAATAAAATTGAGACGAAATATAATCACTTTGTATCTATATATAAAACAAATTAACACTAATAAAGAACATTCATAGATTCAAGAGAACCAAGCATATATAAGTTTATAATTAGAGTCTTGAATCATCAAAATTACCACAAAATTAAGAACATGCATTTCAACAACACATAGATTTATCAATGAGAAAAAAGAAAACAAGAGAAAAATTCAAGAAATTAAGTTTACCAAAAAGGAAGAGAGAACAAGAAGATGAATTAGAGATGAAACAAAACTGAAGAAATAATATTACTGTGAAATGTGTGCATTGAAGTAGAACATATTATTAATGCACATACAAACTTCATTTATATGAACAAGACAGCAATGAACATATATAAATATATATATAAAGAAAGACAATGCCATGAATTCAAGGACCAGCATTTTCACTTCTTTTAATGTGGTTTGCTTTGAATGTAACTCAGAGGAATCTGCAAACTGTGCAAATTAAAGTTCCCAAATTTCAGACTTCAGTTGCAGAAATGGAGGGAGAATGAAGACTAAGATTTCCAACCACTACTTATAAACTATATTTATATTCATATATATATATATATATATATGTGTGTGTGTGTGTGTGTGTGTGTGTATGTATATATACAGTTCAAACAAACTAAAAGATAAGAAGCTTTTATAACAAAGCTAAAGACATGCACACGTGGGTTCATCACAAACCCTAGAACAGCAACCTCTTCTCCTTCAACAAGTAAAATTAAAATCACAAGAGATGGAAAGAAGATGAAGTAATTAACATGAGATACAAGAAAAGAAAACCAAGTGTTGATGTTGTTGTTGTTGTTGTTGTTTTTGTTGTTCATGATAAGCAAACTAGAAATTTAACAACAATCTCAATACCAAAAGAGAGAAATTAATTAAGAGAGAAAGAGAGATCGAGATCGAGAGAGATATTCATTGACCTAATTTTACATGGAATTTAATAAATCAAAGACCCTCAAAAGAGATTCATCAATTCATGTCTGACCTGTTTCTTGAAACTTAACCCTGCATATGATCAAGAATTGAAGAGTGCATATGTTTCAGGATTAGAAAGACGGTCTTCCACCGGAACTTGCAGGCCAACCTTGTCCGTCGACAACCGGGGGCATCTGCGGCATGTTCAATGGCAAATTGAAGAATGGCAAACCCGAAGACGGGTCGGGAAATGGATTACCTACACTTGCTCCACCACCACTGCCACCACCACCTCCACTGCTAGCAGCACCACCACCGCCACTAGATCCTTGAGGCTGTTGCATCTGAAGTCCTGCAGGGTCTTCCTCTTCAAGTGGCAACCTTTCATAAGCAACATTAGTAAATGATGCTCCGATAACAATGACCGGACCTGCGGCAATCAAGGCCCCAACAACACTACCACCAACCACCTGCCCTTGTCCTCCGGCGAGAAAGACAGTAAGACTAGTAGCACCTGGTGGAGCAGGTGGTGGGAGAAAAGACCCTGAAAGAGATAAGATTTCAAAGCGACCATGAAGGGTAACGATGGCACCGGCAGAAGCTGGCTGGCGGAGACTAACATTAGTGACAGTGCCACTACCACTTAAGATGCAAACACCGCGTTGTCGTCGCCGAGCATAGGTAGATATGCAATCAAAAACATCACAACCACTTCCGATTTCAAGTATGTGAGCTCGGAGAGTGTTTGCGCTCTCTCTAGTTATTATGACAGGAGGTTTAGGTTTGTTCTTTGAGCCGGGTGGACGGCCACGGGGTCTTCGGGCGACTATATCTCCTGGACCAGCTGCACCGCCACCCGGTGCAACGAGTTCGAGGGTGTGACCTTGATGATCATCGTTATTGGTATCGAAATGGTTGGTGTTGGTTGTGGTGTTGTTGGGATCATCGTTGGTGTCGGGATTGGGACGTTGGAGGTGGAGGTCTGGGTGATGGTGGTGGTGGTGGTGGAGTTGATGGAAGTAGCGGGAGGCTGTGCTTAGATCAAGACCCGCCATGAAAACATCCAAACACAGTGATACTTAATAGCAAAGAGGAGAAGAAAAAAAAATATATGGGAAAATAAGAGGGAGTGGGTGTGTTTGATTGATTTGGGATTAAAAAAAATATATATAAATAAATAAACACAAAGGGAGAGAAATGGATTAAAAAGGATTAGGATTTTTATGGTTTTTGTGAGTTAGAGACTAGTATTAAAAATAGAAGACAGAAAGAAAGAAATAAAGAAAGAAAGAAGGAAAGAGAGAGAGATGAACAGGAGGAGGAGGAGGAGGAGGAGGAGAAGGAGAGGTAGCTTGTGTTTGAGGAAGTTGAAGAAATATAGAAAGGAAGAAAGAGATGAAGGTGTCCTCAAGACTCAACTCTATGAATTCCACCATAAAATATTCAAAGAGAGAGAGGGGTTGATACTTGATGCAGGGTTTGGAGAAGGGTTAGCAATAAACCAAGGGTTAAGAAAAGGGTTAAGGAGAGAAGGATTAAAGTAAAGGACAAGTGGGGGAAGGAGCTTGAGAGGTGAGGGATGTGAGGGTGTGGAGATGTGGGGCCCAACAATTGGTGTTGCTCATCAACATTGGACAGGTTGTCTCAAGCTAGACTACCTCTCTTTTAACTTCTCTAGCTCTATCTTGGTTGGTCATGGCTTTGGCTTGGCTTCATTATCTATGGCTTAATTTGTGGCTTAGGGTTAGGGTTAGGGTTTTTTTTTGTTTTTCTCTATGAAAATTTTAGCATACAGCTATTGCAATGAATTAATTATACTGTTGTATGTTGATATATATGTCATGTAACAATGAAATTTAAGATGAATGGTTTACTCAATACTGTTTTATGTTCAAATATATGTCATATGGTAGTGGATTTTTAGATGAATAGTTTTTTAGTATGTACTTGCATTTTGATGATACAATAGAGTCTTAAAAAATTTGTGTTAATTTGATGGGTTAAGTATGGCTTGAGAAGATTGAAGTTGGGTTTTGGGTTTTTAGTTTTTACATGTAAAATTTTAACCTACAACGGTAACTAATATGTATATATATATATATATTATATGACATTAAATTTTAAGATCTTAGTTACATCTATAGTGCATAGAATTAAATCAGAATTGGTTAGCGTTTATGTATAAAGAATGAGACGAGAATTTAAAAATTAATATTTGACTTAGGAATGTCACGACTGACTTGATTGCCAAAAAAACAAATGATGATTTGATATAAAAATAAAAATTCTTTTATATTATATTTTTTTTAATAAAATAATTAATGTCTTTAATTCACTAGTTAGCAAACACAAATTACTATTATTGTTTAAAAATTTTATGATTCTAGTTTTGATGAAAAGTGAAATCATCAAGCCCCACAAAATTGGGTAGGGACACACCACTCAAACATAAATAATAATATTTTATATTATACATAGAAAATTAGTTAATATGCCATTAACTTGTTTAGAGAATTCACTTCTTATCATTACTAATTATATTTCATCCATGACAACAAAGATTATGATAAATTAATCAATTATTCGGTATCCAAAAACAACTTTATATATATATATATATAATAAGTAGATTTAATTAAAGATATATACAAACATATATAATCTTAAAAATCAGATATCCTTATTCTTCTCTTTCCAAAGTTGATAAGTTTTCTACAAATTAACATAGAATAGGTATCTATCCTACATCTCCAATTGTTATCCAATTCTTATATTAATTGGCTAATAATTAAACCTTATTACCAATTTGTTTATATTATTGTTCTCTATAATAAAGCATTTGAAGCGGACCTCCATCAACTTAAAAATTAATTTCTACATATTAGGTTCCTTGTCTTACCAACAAGTTGGCTCCTCTCTTTGAAAGTGACAAGAAAACTATATCTATATTAATATATATATATATATATATATATATATTTGTGACTAAAGATAAATGCACAAGGTGTTACTCTTTCATTAACTAGCTTTTGCAATTAGAAACGGAGAAGAGCTAATTATCCAACTAACTTCATTTGATTATTATGTCTAAATAGTGTTAATAAAGTAATCTAGCTATTCCTTAAAAGCAGTGAGACATTGTTAATATATATATACTCTAATGTGGAGTTTGGTCCCTATCATACAATATTTCACAGAATGTTTAATCCAAAACTTTAAATATTAAACATCAAACTAAAATTTCATAAATTTTTAATATCTCAAAAGTTTTTTTTAATCAGAAGAGTTTAATGAAATCCATCCGGGGTTTTTTTAATTAAATTGATTAAGTAGTAATATATAAATTCAACAAATAGCCTCTATATAGTTTAATAAATTATCCATTAACAATAGATGGTTAATTATCATACTATTCTTTTAAATACAACTACTCAAACACACACATGTGTATATATATACAAGTTTGACTGTAAAATTATCATACCATTCTTTTAAATACAACTACTCAAACACACACACACATGACACACACACACACACACATATATATATATATAAGTTTAACCGTAAAATTTGAAAAATTGAATTTAAAGATTATTGAATCAAGAGGGAAAAAAAAGACGATAATCAATGATGCAAGCACAAAAAGGAGTTAATTAAAATGGAGAAACAAAACAAATATTTCAACTCCAACATAGCAAAATACAATTAACCTAGTTTCTCCCTGTTGCTGTATTTTCCGTTTTTTCAATAAATATAATCTATCCAAAACAAGTAAACATGTCAGCATATTTATAATTTAACATTCAAATAAACAACTACAAAAGAAAGCAGCATACAAGCAATCAATTAATTGTTCCTTGAAGGGCCTACTACTTGTAAACTCCTACAATATAAAAATTAATTAATTAATTAATTAAGAAAAAGAGCGAGAAAGACGGATCAGGACAAGCCACCAAACCGTCTTGTTTGACTTAGCTTAGCCGAGCCGTGAGCCGTGAGCCGAAGGCATCACGTGCGGCGGGAAGTGAGAGAGAGAGAAAATGGAAAGACTCCAAAGTGCGGAAAGAGAACGTCGTTTTCATCGGGAATTGGTCTTTAAGAATCCGCTGCCCGGGTTTCCCGCGGGCACCTCTTATCGGATTCGGATCCTATTTCCCCCTCACCTACCACCCGACCCGATATTTTTTTTTTATTTATTTATTTTTTACCAAGACTAGCAGTTAGGCTGGCTGATAAAAACAGTATGGCGTGCATAAACCTCGGTGGAGCAAATAAGAGCGGGACTCACGAGACCCACATACACATGGGCACTGAGACTACTCGTACACAACTACTACTCACACTCTCATAAATGTGCCATCACCCAAGATTTAAACTCTCATCACTTATGAAGAGTTCTAGTGAGGACCTAAGACCACTTGGTGGTTGGTTTTTTTTAAAAAAAAATTCATTTAACCAACTAACCCCTTCTCTACCTTCCAATTCCCACATCTACCTCATTGCTCTTCAAATTCTAACTAAATAATAATACATGCTTTACATATCTATATCTATTTATAATATATAGATATATTAGAATTTTCAAAATAGTTCTAATTATATATTTGACACTCAAAGCATCCTTTATTTATTCTCTTAATTTTATGTCTCTAAAATTATGAGCAAAACTTAGTTGTTGTTCATTTATTTATTAATTTTACATGAAAATCCCTATGAAATCTATTATATTTGACTTTTGAAACTAGTTTTATTATTCTATCATTTGGTGATGTTAGACCTTAGATGATATGATTGAAGACAATATGGTGGAAATAATTAAGTTATAAGACTTGTAAACATATTTGACCTATATATTGAAGGTTTCATGAGAAAAAAAAATATCTTATAAATTTCCATTAATAATAAATATTGTAATATAACTATAGTAACAATATATACTAATTAGTTTCAAAATTAAATTATACCTTCCCTGATGCAATTTTTTTTTTTTTTGGAATAGTTTAAGAATGTCTTTGTCTTTGTAAATAAAGATAAGCAAGAGTGTTTAATAAAATAAAAAATAAAAACACAAAAAAAAGAGGGAAAAGGACAAGAAAGTCACCCGCGATACACTAAATGTCGTTTTCACCTAGACGTTGACACCAACCAATTAAATCGCTTCTCCGGCTTTCCTTCTCCCCACCAACAAATCTCCAACCGCCACATCATAATCATAAGTCCCAATCACATGTCGTCCTCACGATTGTCCTCTCCTCCGCGGGTGCACTCTATCACTTCTTGATATAATCCACAACTTTTTTTTTTTTTACAAATTAAGTTCCCACTTTTTTTTTTTAATTTTTATTTATTATCTTTTTTCGATGTGGATAGCGTTTATGTACTTCTTTCTCGTACCTCTAATTAAAAACAGATGAGAAAATTATGGAAATAAATTATTAACCAGATAATTTAATTAACTAAAATGGTTTAGCATTAGTTTAATGATGGTGGTTATCTTTGTGGTTAGTTCCTTATATTTTAGGCTTAAAAGGCATATGAGATTGATTAAACTATAATACATCAATCATATGATTTCTTATAATACACATCGGTTAGGTCTTATATATTTATTTGTTTGTTAGCATTGAAACATGTAACTTTCTTAATTGCAAGCTAGTGTGGTGTAGACAAGGGGCTTAACCTTACATTAATAAAGAAATATATTATGTCAATTAAAGTTAATTAGTGTTTTGTGCTAATCGAAACAAACAAAATCGATACCTTACTTCTTCTCGTCCTCGAACGGTGAGTTATTATTGATTAGTCACGGGGTGAGAAAACGGTAAGCGTGCTTCAAGGGGCATCGAGTCTATCATTAGTTTTAATTATTATTTACTTCATCAACAAACTTGCATTATTTTGACCTAATTGACAATGGTTCTGTGAAGTTTATAGCTAGATGTGTCTTTTATTCATTTGTCATAAGCGACGAGTGATGAGTTTTGAGTCACTATCAAATATTGTCCCGTACCGTTGTATTTGGGCTAAATTAAGAAGAAAATTATCTTCCATTACATACCATATTTAGATTAATTTTCTTAATCCTAATTAATTTATTGGTTATTTTTAATCTCTAGTACCTCTTAAGGTAATCTTAAGAGATGGTTATATATATACATATAACTTTTGAGCCCAAAGTGTCATGTCAATGGTCTCTAAACCTTGTCATAGTACTCTTTAAACAACCTCACAATTTTATAATCATCACAACCTAAAAGTTAAGAAATACATCCACTTTGTGAGTGAGTGGATTATTAAAGTCCATTTATGAGTACAATAAGTTTATATTGAATAAGTATGACAATGCATTCCAATGAAGCATTGATAAAGATTTCCAATCTTTGCTTACGTTTTTCATTTAAAAAAAAAAATTAAAATTAACTAAAAGTGAACACTTTGTTTGGGATGGAGCACTTGGGAGTAGTGGGCATTAGAAATTTAATATGATCTACTTTTTTTTCATTGTTAATAAATGACATACATAAACCTTGGGATCATCCTTCAATTCATTAATATTCTTTAAATGGAAATCACCAATAGATAATTCATCAAAATAGGATGCTAATCTATTAACTTTTTATCATATAATCATAGAAAGAGGAGGATATGTTCCAAACTACACATTATATTACAATCTCAAAGTCAAACATTAAAGTATGTTTTAGTGGATATATATATAGGAATAGTATAGTACATTTCAGTAAGTTGTTTGTTTATTTATTTATTTAATTCGATCTAAGATGATTAATTTATATTCAAAGTTTCCAACCATTAGATTTGATTTAAAATAATTAGTTCATGTCCTATATATGTTTGTTTATTACAGATAATTTTTTAGTATGAATGTAAAATGGAAACTTTTATCCACTTATCATTGAAGTTATATTATTAATTATCACCAAAAAGTTCAGTTTTGGAGGTTGTATATCCTTGTTAATTACAGTGTTCAAGAAATATTTATATATAAAAGAAGAAATAAAGTCCAAAATGGTTATCTCTTTACTGTTAATCAAAATGAAACCATGATTAAATCATGATATTAACAATAAAGTATCTAAGAGATATACAAAAGCGTGCAGTTGTTAGATATATATTTATAATTGTTAAAAGTGACTGATGATACATAGTTATCAATAAAGTAAACAGTGTTTTAAACTGTTTGGTCTTAGTATTTTCTAATAAAAGCTCAATTAATATAAGGTATATTCTTAATTTTATGTTATAATGATTAGCCACAATCTAAGATTTTGGAGTTCATAAAAAACCAATTTAATCTTTATATTTAATTAATTTATATATATAGTTTAAAAGGCTTCAACCCACTCTATAATTAATTATTTTTTAAAAATAGATTTAACTATATTTCTTAAAAGAAGAGAAAATGCAACATGGTCCCAGCAGGAAGTACATCAAGATAGTTTACCAGAAATGAAGATTGACAAAATACAATAAATGAAATAAATAAAAATATAATATAAGAAGTAGATAAAAAAACACTAATAAGAGTGGAAATAGAACAATATAAACATAATAAAATAACTCTTGGGACATTGAGGGTAAATGATAACTATTGATTAAGAGAATCCTCCCATTTAATCACGTTCTTAAATATATTCTTGCATGCACATATTCTTAGAAAAATGTTATAAATTATATTTAAAAATATTTGGTATAAAAATTAAAATATTAATTTTCTGTTATTTATTTTCAAAAACTTTAGAGAAGATTTTTCTAAACATATAAATGCAACTTTATATATATACACACGCACACACCCCCAATCACATCAGCTCCATTCATCATCTTTATTTTGTCAAATCTTGGAAGTTTTTTTTAATATAAATATTTTAAATGTCATTGATCATAGACTCAAACAATCCATTTAAAGGTGGAATTAACAATAGAAATTTGCTAGATTGGTGTAATTAAGATTTTTGGGTAGAATTCATGATATTATATATAAATGAAGAAACAAATCATATATTTTGATAAATTATTTTCTAAAATTATTAAATTGTATAAATTCTATTTTAAGATACATACTAAAATATTATTGCAAGGAGTATATATATGTATATTAATACATATGATAAACTCCACTCAAACTCACATTTATATTTACGTATAGATTATCAAATTTAAACATATACAAAAACTAAACCATAAAAAAAATAATACAGAATTATTTGAAGTTTATCACATTCTCTTGTTTTTTATATTAAATAATACCACATTAAATCCTTAAGTCAAGAACAACATGATCTTAATTTGGGTTCTCAATATTTGAAGGTTATATATAATAGTGTTGACAAAGTAACCCATAAGCAATTCTTTAAACATGGATTAATTATTAAATCAACCAACTTTGGCATCCAATTAATATAATTTTCCTAAAAAGATAAGCACAAGACCAAAACATCAAACAAAGTTAAGAGATTAATTGGCTGTGGTGGTCCCTCTTCACATAAATCATTCAAGCCACAACCTACCCATTGTTTCACAGATTCCATAATAGAGATTACTAATTCTAATAATGTTATCAACTTATTCATTAAAATAATAATAATAATAATAATAATAATAATAATAATAATAATAATAATAATAAAGAGTTTATCAAACTTTATATATATATAGAAAATCAACTCTATGAACAAACCATGTAGTCATTTTTTAATCATTTATATTTATGATGACGTGTCAGTACACTATTGGATTAGGTATGGCACGTCATTTCCCGCTCGGATGATCATATGAACGGCTGAGATCGGAGATGGGCCAGTGATGTGACTCGGGCGTGCATGCACGTGCGATAGGCACGTCAATCAAAGCTGGTGGTGCAGCACGTGTCCCCATGCGCGAATGTCACGTGCGGCTAACTCCACGAGAAGGATACTCTTTTATCATCTTATTTGCAAACATGAATTAGTCTAAATTATTATTATTATTTATATACAAAACAAGAAAGAAAGTAATATTATTTTGAGATGGGTTCTATTCATTTCAAGAAAATAATATATATTTTTTCCGTACATACATAATTCTGCAAAATTCTAAATTATAAGGGGAAAAAAATCAACACACTTCCACTTTCCAATTTCATTTTTCTTCCCTTTCTTTTAAAGAAATATATCAATATTCTTTTAATTTATTGATACTGAATTTTTTACATAAAGTGTTAATATCCTATCGAACATTAATAAATTTGAATCTCAACTCACATAGAATATAAGCACTTGAATGTTAAAATAGAAAATTTACGTTTGTGCTCACACAGAATGTGAGCACTGAAATATTAAAATAGAAAATCTACGTCTGTGCATTTTTTGACATGCGATTTATTCACATTTTGTTCCAGAAAACAAAAATTTATAATGTGAAATAGGAAGCATTGTGAAATGAATTAAAAAAAAAAGGAGAGAGAGAGAGAGAGGCAGAGTACAGGGTAGCATTAGTAACAAATTTATGTGTGCACTTACTTAAAATTTATATGTGCAAAAAACATCCATTAAGTAGTAGCCAGAGAAGAGCAAACCTGCACTAAAAAAGCAACAAACAGAAGGAAAATAAATAAATAAATAAATAAATAAAAGTATAACATTTGTATCACAAAGTAACAGAGGCACAGCAACACAAGCATTTAGCATTGTAAAGAGAATCCACAAAAGCAGCAAATTTGGAAGGAAGTAGTAAACAAAGCATTATGCTCTCATGGCTTCTTCACAGCTAGATTCTATTCAGCCTTGTAGGTGTTTTTATTCCTGAATATGTTACAAAACCAAACAAAAAATTAATTAATTAATTATATAAGAAATGTTAATAAGAATACAAAGAATCATATGTTTGCTGAGAAGCAAGTATTATCCAAAAGAAATAGAAAAAAAAAAAAAAGGTTGAAAAAAGTATGCTTTTGTGGAGAGTGTCATGGTCCTCTAATTAGTTTATTATTGAATGTAGTGTTGATGTTTCCTCCCACTAACTCATTCCCCATGTGGCTCTGGATTTTCTAAATGGCATCAAGCTCTTCCCCCCTAATCACTTGTACTATCACATAAATTATTCGTCATGTCATCAAGTGCATGTGGTGTGAAGAGGCTGATTAATATAATCAAAAGGCAAGGGTGTCTCCCTAGTTTTTAGAGTCTAACACTGAGTGCAGACCACATGCATATGAATAAAACACAAAAGAGAAAGGACTCCGGGTCCTACCAGCCACCCGGGTAGTCAAAACGTGTTAATATATGTAATAATTCGGTAAGTGTTGCACTTATTGACTTCATTCCTAAGATGGACAACCAGGGAAGGAAGGCCAACTATTTTGGAAAGTTGTTTAGCAAACAAACGTTGCTTGAAGATATCATCAAGCTTCTAACATATATCAGTTTGTTTTTTATTTACATAGTTCTTGAGACAGTTCACTAACATACTAACACTTAAAAGATGTTAAAGGAAATCTGACTAGGAAAATATATATGGTATTTTATTCACTTGAAAGTTACCTTTGTCCACGAATGGAGTGCAATATGGATCTTGTATTATATATGTTTATTCAACTAAATATATGGAAGATGAATTCTAAAGCACAAGAGAATTTATTCCTACCTCATATTGTGCATAATATAAGTGAAAGCAACTAAGAAAAGCTACTGTGAACTCACCACAATGGTCAGGGGCCCTTCAAGAATGTTTGGCTTTTAATTGTGTTATAAGTAATCAGCTCAATGATGATTTCCTCGCAAACAAAATTGTTCCCATTGGTGGGAGAGTAAATCCTAAACTGAGCTTTCGCTAACCTTTGTTCTGACAATTCTCTTCCTCCGAGCCTTTGACGTAGAACTGTTCAGGTCCTTGCTGTCCTTCCTGATACCAAGACGTCCAAGACCGGAGATGATGGTGTTCTTGGATATGAACCATTTGGAGGATGGTGTGTCTAAAGCTTCTGAAGGTCTGCTGTAAAATTTCGAGTGATCCTCTGACTGAATTAGAGGGTTGGCTTCCACCCCAAGCCAAGCTACTTTGGATGTTTCCCCCACCTGAACATTCAGAATCCTGAAACAACGATTTAACGTAGTCAATTTCATATCAAAGCAAGGATATCCACATTTATTAGAATGAACAGTATAAATAGAGCCATCATTTGTATGAAGATGAGGTAGCAAAACTCTCTCAAGCCTCCTAACCGATCAGCTTGATTGTGGTCAAGGAGCCACTCAATATCACCCCTTAGAATGGCCTGAAAGTTACAGAGTGGATATCCAATATAGCAATCAAATGAGTTATCATACTCTGGAAAGAGATCGTATAGAGAAGCTGCTAAGGATCCCTAACTTCACATTTTGGAACTATAAGTAGCACAATAAATAGTTTTGGCTTAGCTGCGTTGTATGATGATTGATAACTTTTATTGCTTTGTTGTCTTATGCAGATGTACTTCTGGTGAATTCACATCAAAAATAAAAAGTATCGCATTTGGTATAACTTTCATATAAATTTTCTAGTGTATAATGATACTTTTGTCCTCAAACTCAATTGTCCATGTAGATTACTCATCTGATACAGAACTGGTTCAAAACATATATATAAAACAGTTCTAAATGTCAAATTTGTTAAGTATTACACTTTATAAACCTTTTCCAAAGCAACGACATATGCATTGCTTTCCTATGATACATTTCTAGAAAGTTCAATAGTTCCTTCTGTCAGAAATGATTATATTATCTAGTTTTATCTGGTTTGTTTCAGGTTATTACTTTAAAGTTTAGATTTTATTCAAAGTTAGGGCATTATCTTATTCTATCCAACTGATTGATTTGATTCTAGAGAGACTGTGGAGTAATAGATTAATAAAACTTTGTTTTCTTATGACGGAATTTATTCCTTTTCTTTTATATTTCATTATATTTAAATTACATCACCTTCCCAAAGGCTTTGAGAATTAGAATAGGATTTCTATTCGGCAATTACCATCCCATTCATTTTCTAAATCTTGGAATTATTCTTTCAGATGATGAGCAACAGATGATTGGGGAACTATATAGTTACAAGAAAGAAAATTTTACAAATGCTAAATCTAAGATTGACTAAGCTTTGGGAAATAGCCATGCCTTAATTTGATCAGAATATGTTAACGACCAAAGATATTTTTAAACCCATCTGGCTTACGAAACAAAAGTTCAAAAGTTAAACCATAAATGAGCAATTGTTAAATGATTACTTTCCATGAAACACAAACTTGAAAATGTACTGAAATATTGAATGCTAATCCAAAAGGAAGAGCTTACCTTAACGCAAAGCCAAAAAAGATCGCCACTCCAAGAACATCAAAGTAATCTAACAGAGCTCTATCTATCCCATATAAAAGCTGATATCGAAAATTTGTGTATATTCCCAGGAAAGATCCAGAGCCAAGAGCATTTGTCCTCACAGATGGCATGGTCATGGATAACCTACAGCATGGTCTGATAATTGTTGAAACACTAAAATCATGTTATGTATAATTCCTAATCAAATGTCTACAAAAAGAAAAAAAAAATTAAGATGGTGCTGCAAACCTCGGTTCCTTTCTTCTAGAGGACAGTTTGGACAGAGTTCCTTGAACTGATCCAGCAATTAACCCAAAAAGGGAAAGCTCCGCAGCTTTATAAAAGAAAGATTGAACTCTTTTCTGCAAGTCAAATTCTCGGAAAGGATAACTCCTTTCAAAAATATTATTTGGAAGCTTTTGGATAGTGTTTTGCAGGTCAAATTGGAAAGTGCTTCCATAGGATCGGCAAGGAGCAAGTGACCAGACGATGGCAACATTGCAAGCTGCTGCAGTCAGAACATTAATTAGGGCCAAATCCCATTCCTCTTTAATCCTGTATACACCATGCCCAACAAAGTCTCAATATAGTAGTACATTCAAGGTTTCAATTCTGCTTTCATTAGTTTATATAAAAAAATTGTCACCTCTCCTTCCTGTTCTTAAATTCCCACCAAACTGAACAACCAATCGTGGCCACCTGCTCTAGAAGTAACTTGTACAAGAAAGATGGATCTGCTAGCATTCTGCATGAAAAATTCATTCTTTGATTGCAATCAATGGATGATGGATCTTAATAACAGGTGGAAGAATCCAGCTATACTTGCACTTAGCTCATCTATTGAAATGACTGAGTTGATCTGAAGCTTAAGTTGAACAAAACTCGAGCTTCTTACAAGAAGCTTGATGATTTGACAATACTACTAAACCTATAATGCCTTTTTTCCGGGGAAAATCACAGACTTGATGTTGTTTGATACGTGAGGTCAAAGAATTACTTTATAAACAACACATTCAAAACACAGTAGTTTTGGTGTAAAAAAAACTGATATTTTGAAGGGTCTATGGCATTACCTCCCAATGAAAGCCCTGGATATGGATTCAGGTAGGCTTCGAGAAATGAGCCTAGCCATTGTTGGCCTCGCATTCATTGCTAAGAATTGGGCCATTTGAGCAGAGCTTACCATACCCTGTAACACAAACCATATTCAAATCATTTATCCAGAAATTATTTCCTAGTTGTGTGTGTTTTTTTGTGGATGCATCAAGGGCTGGTGAGGATGAGGTTAGAGTTACCATTTCACAAGCTTGGCGAAATCCAGCAGGCAAATCAGTAATAGTTTTGTACCACTCTTGCAACACGGCATCAACAAATTGTCGGTCATAAAACTGCTAGCAATGAAACATTGTAAGGACAAATGCAACTCTGAGACCAACAAAGCATCAGTACAAAAACAAATTTCTTTAACCTCTTGTAAGAAAATACGCCTTCTGAATAGTCCACCTTCTTCTCCCTCATCCCCTTCATCAAAGTCTCCAAAATAGTCATCATCATCATCACCATCATCACCACCACCACCACCATGAAAAATTTTCTTCCCATTATCTCCTCCTCCTCCACCAATTGCCGTCTGCCAAATTCAAGAGTTATCACATGAATTTCCACTGAAACACCCCAAAGTACCAACAAAGTTTGATGAATCTAAGTCTTCAATTTTAATGCTTTATGCTTATACTGTCATCAAAGGATCCATACAATTCATACAACTCATTAAGAATATATTTACTCCCAAAAGCATACATGTTGTAGTTCAATCCCAATCCATGAGTTCTCTAAAATCAAAGCCAATCCACAAACAATTGTTAATCATATGCAGGGGTTTTCAGACTAGGAAAATATGCAACCTTGAATCAAAGCGCTCTAATGTGAAGAAATATAGAAACACTAAATTAAGCAACAATAAAAAAAATTACACAAAAAAATTTTTTTTTTTGCTAATCTTACCTCAGGGCTAGACTTGGAAGTCTTCTGAGAGAGATCAAGCTTGCCCTTCTCCAGCGTCACCGCCCCAAATGATCCGTACTGTCCCATCATTTCCGGCGACACCGTCGCCATTGGCCGCGCAACCAATCCAATCGACAACGATGGAGATTTAGCTCCAGCCTCAGTTGAAAATAAGCATCGTTCGAGGAATCCGCAGGGATCCGAATCCACAGCGCCGGAAGGATGAACGGAAGATAAGGAGGCGGCCGCTGAGATGGGCCTCAATCTACGAGAAGAGGCAGCGACGCTGAGTCTGGTGGTGTGGTGATTCTCGGGGTGAGAGATTCGATGGCGGTGGGGAACCAAGCGGAGTGAAGAAGCGTGGACGACGGCGAGGGAAGGCATCTCCCGTCGCTGAGCTCTCGCCGGCGCCGGTGACGCTTCTCTCAAGTCTCAACAACCGCCTTTCTCTTCCGAGAAATCGAGAGAAACGTGCGAAAACGAGGCGGCTATTTTTTATCGGGTTCAAAGAAGAAAAACCCGATCCGCAACCCAATCATATCGGGTTCGGGTTTGGATCCGACATCCTAAACCCGATAGTTTAACTCATCCTGGATTCGGATCCATAAGAAAGACCACTTGATCCGAATACTCAGTTTTAAAAATTAATAATAATTTTATAAAAAACTATATATATAAATATAAGATTAAAAAACTATGCATTTAATTGAACTAATGTAGATATTAATTTGAGTTGGGACTTATTTAGAAAGTTTTATTATTATTTTTGTGTTATATTTTAATATCAATGTGTAAGTCCAAATTAATGATGTTAAAGAGTTCAATCTAAATTAGGTCAACTTTAATCAACAAATATCAATATCATTTGTTGCAGTGTAGCCGGCTTCATGAATCAGACCATAAACTTCTCCTTCATTCTTGATTATTCATTGACTAATTATTATAAGTTGAAGAAAAAGTCTTGCAAACTATTATAGCATTTGTTCTTTAAATTCTTGTTTCAGACTTAAAAGTCTTTGTAATCTTGTACTTGTGTGCTTCTTTGTTTTTTTTATTTATTTCAATGTGGGAATTCAAAGGTTTTGAGTAATTAATTGAGTGAATCTAATTTCATTGAGTCAAACTTCATATGTATATTAGTTTTTTTGAATGCCAAAGTTCTTCATGAACCAATTGGATTAATATCAGTACGTATCACCAAACAAAGCCTCCAAAAGAGCACTCTTTATGCAAATATATATAGTGCTGAATTCAGACCAGCATATGACTTAATCATGAGGATGTGGAACTCTTTGGGGGAGCAGAGCTTTGCAAAGGATACGAAAAATACGGCATCGAGGTCGTATACATGTACATTCTGTCGGAGAATGTTCAGGTCAGCTCAGGCACTTGGCGGGCACATGAACATACACCGCCGAGACCGTGCCAACCTTCTCCGATGTGGTCAGGAGCCGGATAACTTCATCTTTACTGCACCATCACCGAATTCGCCTCTCACTAAGTTCTCAATCTCGACTTATAAGTGCATAGCTGGTGGAGAAATTAATGAAGGTGTTAGCCATGCAAGTGTGGTTGAAGAACTAGATCTTGAACTTAGACTAGGAAGATGATCATGATCTTATTCATATCATATATTACATATATCATGATCTTATTCATATTATATATATCTATATCTATATATATGTGAAGATGTAGTTGTTATTTATTACATTCATGAACTTCAACCTGATATCTCAATGAACCTTCCAACTGCCTTCATGTCTTGATCTTTAGGAACTGTAACTGTAAGAACTCCATTTTGCAGCGCTGCTTTCACTTTGCTAGTATTCACATTCGGTGGCAATTTAATGGTTCGAAAAATCTGATCAGAGCTGCGTTCGATACGATGCCACTTATCATTTTTCTCTTCAGCCTCCCTCGTCCTTTGGCCGCTTATCTTGAGCAACTTCTCCTCCTCCACCTCGACCTTCACCTCATCCTTTTTCATCCCCGGGAAATCGGCAATATATATGTGTGCATCTGGAGTCTCCTTCCAATCCACTTGAGCACTGGTGAACGGAGATGCAGCAAAAGGGACACCATCAAAAGGATCCCACAGGTCGCCTTTACTTCCTCTGCGGCCGAAAAAGGAGATGATCGACATTGTTGTTGCAATGCTTGTACAGAAATCATATGAATGCTTGGCATATAAATAGCATCACAATATAATGGCTATCAACTTCATTTGATTCTCTGTTCTGGAATTCTCTAACCTGTGCTTGATGCTTTAAATGATCAATAAGCATCCATGCTTCCCAAAAGTAAATAAAAGAATGATTCTATTCCCAACACATCAACCTCAAAGAAATTTCGAGCACTTGATAAACTGATTCGTTATTCATCACTTCAGGATAAGCCTGATGAAAGAGTTTAATTAAGAAATTAAGTTCACATTGCAAAGACAACAACAACTGAAGAAAACAGAAACCCAAAAACATACACACACACAATAAGCATTTGATACAATAACATTTGCTGAGAAGTAGACATCAAAATCAAAATCGATCACCCAAACATTTCATCATCAACCTGTAAACTTCAAACAGAAAAACTCAGCTTCTCACACGTGTGGACACAATGAATTGTTTGAGTGATCATAAACTTTTGCAAATACAACATCTTTTGATTCTTGACTGTGGTTATTGTGCCATGTCGACGCATGGAGTTCTACTCAATTTCATCAATCCAATCACCATAAATTCTACTAATCTTGTCTGGGCCTTTCCATTTCTGAAATTGTCTCTGCCCCTGCCTCTGCGGAATACCAACTGACCTTTGCGCAGGAGTCCCGATATGATGATAGACTTCGGCGTGTGGTACTGAAGTGTTAGCTGCAACAACAGTGTCTGTTGGGGCCTTTAATGGTACTCCAGCGTGCTTGGATTCCTGAGCTGCTGAAGGAGCACTTCCGCCTTCAATCTCTACAAGGCCACCACCATATTTGTGAAGCTCTGCATGTATTTATTTAAAATCAGGAATTTAAATTTGCAATGTGGATTTTCTCTGCTTTTAGTGGAACAGTGACACCTCAATATGTTCACGCTGTTGAAGATTCAAGGTTTCAATACCTAGAGATTTAAATCATTAACACAACCACCAATCCCCTGGGTAGAAATAATGTAACAAATAATTAGATTTTTGTGTTTTGTATTTTAAGTTTTCTTTAAGTTTGTGTTTAAATAATTACAAAAGAAAAGTTTATCCTTTTAGGTAGTATTTGAAGTCCTTAAGGATTGGAAAAGGCATCTTTAACTGAATTCCTACCTAAAAATGTCATATTCACAATTTTATAAACATTTCTCGAGAGCAACGAGAAGCTGCAGTTGGTGAGATGCCACAAAGTTGGTAAGATAGATTAATTCTAATTAACTGTCAAAAACCGAAACATAGCGGAGAGAAGACTTAAAAATATCATTGGGACTAAGAGGGTTATGAGCAGGTATGTCCATCAGGGGTACTGTGGTGTTAAACTTGATGAAAAACACTTCTTTACCATCACATTAGATAAACACAAACCACTAAACCCCAATCAACATATTTTCATAAGTGCACCTAGATCCACTGTTAGAAACTTGGATACTCTTTCTGTAACCTTAGCTATTGTTCATCATTATTTATCTCTTGCCTTGAAATCAATCATCTCCATCATCTATTGTTTAAATTAAATCTTTTGATGAGATAACTCTTGTTAAGCCTTCAATCTAACAACAAAGTTTAATCTCAGACTTCTCCTTTAAGCATTCAAGCATACAAGGACTATACCCACTCAAACAAATTTCGATTTTTCCTATTGTCATACGTCTTTTTCTCCGACATCAACATGTAATTCTTTGAAAGAAACTATTTACATTCAATAAAATCCAAATTGTCATGTGCATCAATGGCAACCAGAAACAGAAACATCAAAAGGCTGTAAAATCCAGTTATATCAGTACAATGAGTCTGCACTCTGCTGACAGGAGTTATGTAGTACTCGTCAGTTTCCTCCACCTAAATCAGGATCTCAAAAATAACAGTGAACGCTAGTGATGTTTCCAAAGGAACTCGTTCTGTCAACTTGTTATTTATTTATCAACTTCTTTATTTATTTATATGCTTCTAATTAGACATGAAAGCAAGAAAGCAAACCTGCCGCGCCATGAGCAAAGTGGCACTTGCTACCAAACGGGCAGTTCCCTGTCATCTCCCACTTATTACATATCCTGGTCTTCCAATTTGACGGCTTCTGAGCAGTTGGATTGGCTACAGCCGCATAATTACCACTACTCCCCATGCTTGGACCAAGGCTTATCGCCACGCTCTCCCGAGATCTAGACTGTTCATCATGCAAAAAGGTACATGCATCACCATAAGGACATCCTTCCTCAGTATAGAACTTCTTGCAATGCCTCCCTTTATATGACCTCTGTGTATCCCCACTAACATTGGAAGAAGTGATTATCGGTATCTGATGCTCCTCCCTGGGCTCCGAAGCTTCATCATGAGCTGCCACAATCTCCTGCCAATTGGGAGGTGGTTTCCGTAGCTCCTCAATCCCATGCGCAAAATTACAGTTTGTGATGTATGGACAAGTCCCAGCACGAAACTTGCAGCATAATTTGGTCTTGAAGAACATTTTACCAATGGCTTTAGACTTACTGTTGGATCCATTTCCTTGAGAATCATTCCGAGCTTTCTTGGTGGGAGTCTGCTCACCACCTGCCCTGGAAGGGCCTTGGCGGGAATCCTGCACAGAGTTGGACATGGAATCCACTGAGGTTTCTCCATTCCAAGAACGATAATCATCTTCAGTGGCCCAAAGCGCCTGGTCATTAAGGTTGGATGTCCACGAATTTGCACCACCAGGGACCGTTGGTTCTGGAATTATCTCTATAGCATTGCTATTATAATCCATGCCCAGAAGTTCTTGTTAAGTCCCTAATCACAAGATTCAAACCCTACTTGGCACCAAAGTTGGCAGCTTTCAATTGAACTCTCTCATCAGTAACTCCGAAGAACACTAATATACAACCGAAAAACACAAAAAAGAGAAAACCTAAACCTCAAACCAGACTAGAAATCAAAAGTCTTCCAGTTGAATCCCAAGTCCAGTACTTCTCCGAGCACTCAAATCAAAGCCCTAAAAAATTCAGGAGCGCAACCAATACTGAGTCAAAACAAGGCCCCAAAACATACAACATTAGAATACACCGCCAAAGGTAAATCAAGATCCAAACTTTCCAGCAAAATAAACAAGTTCAACTACGAATAACTCTGTAAACCCCAAAATTCAAGCATCAAACTCAAACCCTAAAATCAGCGTCTCAGATAACAAGGGTTAAATCATTCAGATCAGAACAAAGTGATGAAATTCATGAAAACAAGCGTAATCAAAGAAAAGAATCAAAAGATATACAGCAACCAAGAACCTACAAATAACCTGAAATCAAAGAAGAAGCAGAAGCGAGGATGGAGAGGTGGAGACAGCGCGGTGGCGGTGATAGGAACATAGCAAGTTAGCAACTGTTTTAGAGGGGGTTTTTCACGCTGGGAAATGCAACACATTATAAAAAGGTCAAAATACCCTTGACGGTGATTTAGCCGTTTAATTTTTTTATTTTAACAAAAGTATCATTTTTTTTTTTTTTACATTTGAGTTTTTAGACAGAAATTCGGGTTATAATATAAAAATAAAAATTGAGAAAAAAAAAATTAATACTTATAAAAATTTTAAATATGATAAATAATTTAAAACAATTTTTTTTTTCTAAAGTGACATATATAAAATCAAAGGAGCATATATTATTAAGACCTTTTTCATTTAGACTCTCTTTTCCTCTAATGTCATCACCAATGAACTGTTGTAATTATCTATAATTTACTATCGAGTGTTTTTGAAATGGATATTGGTGTTTTGTCTTTTTTATCTTTAGATTTGGTTAAAGAATTTATATTCTTCCCTAAATTTATACCTTTTTAACCATATAGTATTAAGAAGAAACAAAACTTTTCATATATTTCTCTTTTATGTGTGATACACATGCATGCCTTTATTTCCATATATGTATATTTAAATATGTATGTAGAATAGTTAATTAATATTATTATTTCAAATTATTTTTAATTTAAACCCTTGTCTTCTTCTAATATTTTTATTATTATTTTGAAGATTAAGATTCTTCGAGATTTTATCATATTTAACTCAAATTTAGAAAAAAAAAATATTTTCTCTTCTCACTTGGTAAAAAGCCATGAATATTTAAATATATATTTTTTTGTTTATCAATTTTTTTATAAATTTATTGAAAGTAGCTTTTTCAAAATTTGTTTGGTACAATGGTACCCTTTTCAAGAGGCGCGGAGAAGTCCCAATGGAGTGATACACCAAAAAATTGGGGTCACTACAAGGTATCTAAGTGGACCAACATCAAGGGTATTAAGACCTTCAAGGCTCTGAACTTAGTCACGGAGGCCGCTAAAGTTGGACAGGTTTTCAGGCTATTGTATTTAAGAATGGTGTTACATTTCAATTTTTGCAAAACCGTTGTTTCTTGAATTGGATCTTTTGAATTATGAACTTCTTTTATGTCTTTACATATCCCTTTTTGAAAAGATTTTTTTATTGATTAGTTTTGAAGCAGATTTTGATTATAGCTTCATTTGGATTATCGTACTATGTCAAAATCTTCCTTGTGAACTTTGAAGTTTTTATTCAGTTTCAGAATGCCAAAATGCGTATTGTTAACAATTTTGTGATGAGGTTCATTTTTATCTCTTTTAAAGTTTGTTTTAAGCCAAAATGGTTATTGGTAAATGTTGGAAGCTTCATTTGATTACATTGATTTTTATGCTCATTTTGGAACCTATATAGCTAGATATGTTGATATATATATATATATATATATATATATATGCTGAAATATTTTGAAGTTACATGTATACTTGTACAAGCTTTTTTATTTGAATTAAAATGTTGCAGTTTCATATCCTTTTAGAATTATGCTAATCCACTCATTTAGTGACTTTAGTGACTCACCCTCTCCCTTTTCCCAGGCTATAGTGATTAGTAGCGTCGCGGCGAGGCGAAGTACTTAGCATTTACTTGTTTCATTCTTCTTCACCTTGTATATGTCTATTTCTTTTTTAGCATGGTTGCATTGTATAAGAATATGGATCTACCAGTGCCCTTGACTCTGTGAACATGTTTTCCTTGCATATTTGTCTTTTTGGAAACTTTAGTTGTTTTTTGTGATTTGTATGTCTCATTGAACTCCAATGATAGGTTTTATGAAATTCTTGCTTCCTTTATGCTATTATTGTATTCCTTGCTTTGCATGATCTTTACTAGTGATTTGCGTGTACTGTTGTGTAAATACAACAATTTGTAAGTCTTGCGACAATTCAAAGATTGGATGGTGTGTATCTTTCTTGGGGATTATCTTAGCAGTTGTCACGTGCCAATCCTGCGGGATAGGGTGTGACATGTATAATTGGTGTGATTGGGTCATATGATTGAGGAGTGTGGAGGGGAAAGGTATCTAAGCGTGGGCTCTTGATACCATGAAAGTAAGCTAATGAAGGTATATGTAAAAGGCTTGTATTTTTCATTGATAGATGAATACAATACATAGGATCCTATTTTATACATTATAAGAATAATCTAAAGATGGTAGAGATCTAAAGATAGAAGGCAAAATATTTTGGTCCCAATATACATTGATTACAAATATTTAGCATATCACAAAATATATAATATAATGATTGGAGGGGCTAACTATAGGAAAAAAATATTTGAGAACAATTGAGAATAAGTTCATTATATTATCAAAATCCCTCTTGAGTGGGTATGGTTATTTCAATGGGTTTCATGGATCCCTCTTTGCCTATGATTGGCGGACAATTCATCTGCAAAACCACAAACTCAACAATGAGAGTGAATAATACACACAGGTAGATTAGACCTAGGTACATTTATAGTTTCTAGTTAGCTTCATGTTCATTAAAACACCTTGGCACAAGAATACTAGCCTATGTCCATAGCTAAATTGATGTATAGCAATAGTCTAGAAGACTTATGTCAAATTGTATTCTACGCTCTACCTTTGCCTGCATTCTCTCAGAAGAATATTAATGGCCAAACACACGCAAAAATTGTTAGGATTATGCCCTCGAATGCCAACGAGGATACTTGTATTAGGGCATTTCATTTGTATTATACATTCTTATTCTTATTAAATAGGCATATATTTTGATGTTCATATAAATCTTGTGATGGCATCATAATTAGTTTTGAATATCATAGTCCATATGTATCAAGTTAAACCTTCTACTCTTTGTGGGATAAAGAGAAGATCACTAGAAGGGTTTGGTACTTATACACTTAAATAGTTCGCAAATTAGAGAATCTTTAATTGGGCGTTAAAGGTTCGTAAGGATTTGTATGACATATACTTTGACAAAGAGTGCTAGTTGAACACTATGGAATAGTGGGAGCATATGTCATAAATACATCATTGGGAATTGGTGTATTCGAACATGACTCGCAACAATCCAATCACATGGGTTTTACTCTTTGACAGTCAATGATTGGGATTGTTGGTTATGATCATATGAGTGGACCTTAGACCTGAGGTATCATGATCACAATGTACTTGTGACGTCTAGTCTGTTACTAGAGTTGTTAGGCTCAGTTCACCTTTTGGTAGGGCCGACCTCAAAGTGCGACTATGTCGGGCAGGTAGCAGTTGTGAGTGATCACCAAGAAGAAATTCGTTCTCTCGGAAGTAAACGAGTCAGTATCCTATGCGACTATAAGTATGTGAGATTAGAAGACCTTGGCCAAGGCAGTCAAACTAATCGTGTGGGACACAAATAGTAGTTTGGTAATCTCACCCCACTATAGTTATTTGCATGCGATCGAGTTCAGTGAGTTTGACAATTACCATGGCTCTCACTCGGTTGGGATACAAGAACGAAAGGTTTATACACATATGGTAATCATAATCGGAAAGGTTCGTAATGATCTACTCATTCGTGTTCAATTGGGCTACGACGTGGGGCCACGGGGCTGGCTAGGTGTCACCCACGTCCTTTGGTATCCTCCCATTGCCAATCGGAACGAACCTAGGGAGTCACGCTTAAAGGGATAAAGAATCAGTCTTGTTTTGAGTACAGGGATAAAATTGTCAATTTATAATTTTACTTCATGGGATGAGTGAAATTGTAAATTAGTCTAGGGTTTTTGTCTTAAGTTTAAATTTTGATTTAAATTCGATGGAGTCGAATAGATAATCAAAATTATGAGGACTCAAAGATAAAAGTGGTTTTAGTTAGATTAGGACTCATATTTCTAATAGGACTTCTATGGTAATGTTTATCATATTATGAAGGTTCATATTTTGAATAGAACTTCATGATTGAATGATGTTTATCATATTATGAAGGTTCATATTTCGAATAGAACTCATAATTGAATAATGTTTATCATGTTTTATGAAGTTTTCATAAATATGACTCCTCTCCAACTATAGACTGAACTCAATTAATTCTCTAGTGAGAAAATCCCCTAGCTCTCTCTTCCTCTCTAACCCTAGCCGCTATTTGGAGAAGAAGAGAAGATCGTCTCTTAATTCCAGCGTGTGATCTAGAGGCGTGGAACTTTCGTTCGGCGCTAGGAGATCTACGACAATCCGAGAGATAAGTTCGGCGCATCAAAAAAAAGAAAATCATCAAGAGGTAATTTTCTAGGCCTTTTATTTAAATTACGGTGCTCATTAAAACAATTAGAATATATATCGCAAATATATTATTGCTTCCGCATGCCCTTTTAATGTTATTTGATTTTTGCGATATTACCCAACAGCAAAAATAACAACAAAAAATGACCTCTTTTTGCTCAATGAGGGTATTCATAAAGAATGAGTTGACATCTTAATTCAAATATAAACTAAATCATATTTAAGCACCAGCTAAATATTCATAAATTTTATTTAAAGATATTTTAAGAAATATATATTTCTAGTTAATACAATGAGCAGGGCCACCATAGAAAAAACTTTCGTCCCTAAATTCACTAACACGGTAGCATTCTCTTTTATCCTCTGCGGCATTTAGGTCATCTTCAAAGTCATACACATTTCCAATTTTATCCACGGCTTGGATTCTATAGAAAGCTGCTGCTTTGCCTTCTCCTTCATCTGGGTAGTGACCGCTGCCCATTGGAGGGCCGTGCTCATCTTTATGATAGGAGACCATTCCACCAAAATGCATTTGAGATGCATTATCCACCAAAGTAGTGAAAAGAGAACTCGGCCAGTAACCTACTGCATTTAATTCATCATGGTGACCAGATGATCCATAATATAACCACCAATTTCCAGAAGTAGATTCCTGTTAAAAGATTAATTTCATAAAATTTTGCAACTAATGCTAGCAAAAAAAAAAAAAAAAAACCTTTTTGATAATGACAAATTCTATTGGTTATTCTTTCAAATATACCACGTTGAGGATAATCCAACTTTCAATGTAGAAAGGGTAGAATATTGTGAACATATAGGAGGAAACATTATAAACATGGCCTTAAAACTACATGGTTGTTGAGAGGGAAAGTGAAATGGTGTATATGCATGAATTCACTCAATAAAAATAATGATACGTACAAATATACCTTATAGATTTTTAGTGTTATATTATATTGTGGTCCGCCATAAACCGAAACTTGATCAATAGGACTTCCTGGAACTATTTTACTCTTATTAGCAAGCACAAATCCCGAGCATTGAGTGTTATAGCAACCTGTTTGATATCCATCTCTCTATTTGTCAAAAATTAATACAAAAAGGAAAAGAATTAATACATGTCCACGATATTTATATATATCATATAAAAGAACAAATTTTAAGCTTTACCGTCCAATCTGTGAATAAATGGGGCCGAGTATCATTATATAGATCTGGATATACCTGAGAATGAAGAATAATTTACAAGTGAACCTGTAACTAACACTTATACTTGAGAAACACAAGTTTAATTTTGCAAAACCTCATAGAAATATAATATTACAATAACTTTTTTTTTATCAACATATTTTCTTTAGAGTGATGAAAAAAATGGAGGAATGGCTTAGGCATATATGGTAAAAAAAATTAAATTAAATATGAACTTACCGTCCACCCAGTCGTTATGATATTTAAATTTTCTTTTGGGCCATCATCTCCATTAACAATCCAAATGCAAGCCGAGCTAAATTGGGAAACTTTAATTTCTGGAATCTCATAAACAGAAACAGTTGCCATAGCCCCATAACGCTTCTGACCGTTACCACTTGGAGCCTTGTAAATTGCCCACTATAAAATACAAAAGTAATAATTAAAAAAATAATATATTGATATATTTTATGGCCCTATGGTCAATTTCAAGACCCAAAACTTTTTTTTAAGCCTATATATATTGCTAATTTGATGTCCTTGATTTATCCATGCCTCTTTTTGAAATAGCAATACTATATAATACTACATATAATATATATTATGAATTTGAAGAAAATTTGTATCTTTGCAAAATGTAAAATCATAAATAGTTTTGTAAACAATTGAGGAAGTTATGGAAACGCAGACATTATTGCAAAATCTTGAAATAAAAAATAAAAAAGCTGAGAAATCCAACAAAAATGATACAAGATGATGTTAACTAGTTTGTTCATTTCTCAATAAAAATAAATCATTGATCAAATAAATCAATATAGGTTAGAATAAAATAGAGTAAGATTATCACCAAACATATTTTTTCATATTTTATAAAATTAAATAAGATTTTATTTTATTTTTTTACTTTCAGAAGATTATGCATTTGATTATAATTTACTCCTGATGATATTTGAGAGTATGAAAAATCGTATTGAATTTCAAGTCCAATAACTTACATGGTCAATTGAATCATCTACTTCATCATTCTCTGAAATAGAATTTTGATTGATGAACCTCTCATTCCACAATAAAGACTGTTTCATCATTTGTCTCTGCCAATATTTTTACATACTAGTAAATATATCAGTTATGAAAAGAAATATAAATATATTTTTCTTATAACATACACACTATTATTTTGCCTTTGTCAGTTAATCATGTGGTGCCCACTGTCAACTATTAAAGCCCAAATTCTCATTAATGCAGCCTTTTAGCTCAAAACAATTTTCTAGATTAACTTCTATGACATTAAAGAAGAGGTAAGGCTTTCAGCGGAAACTCAACAGTCGGTTTGTTCGGATATGTAGCTTATAAATTACCATTATTCATTTGTATATCTCTTTGACCAAGAATCAACTAAAAAAAATTATGAAAATGTTAAATTCACCGCTACTGCATGACTTCTCCACATTCCTCAGATTAAATTATTTAACTATTTTCTGATAAAGCAAAATAAATAAAATTAATCTTTTTTTTTTTTCATAAATATGTTGGATCATTTTGTATGTTGAAAAAAAAACTTAAAACTGCATGCAATGAAATATTAACAATTAGTCATTTTTACATATTTATGGACAAGCTGTTATATGCATAAGAAGAAATGTATTGTGGTATAAATTTGTACTTTTCATTTATCACATGCATTACTGGTTTATCAAATTTTAGAAATAATTCAATACGTAAATAAGTGAACAAATGAGGGAAAAAAGTGGGTAGAATACTACCTTCGGCATGGTTGCCAGGACTTCATTGTCAAAGACAATGAGAGAAAGCCCTATGATCATCACAACGAACCACAATTTGCATTCCATATTTGTTATTTTGTTACAAGTTTTCCTAGAAAACTCAATTTCTATATATATAGAGCATGAATAACTCCGCGTGTCAATATTCCAATATGATACACCGGTATCTTTCAAGATTTGTAAGAATACTCCAATGTGATACACCTGAATCTTTTAAGATTTGTGATAATCTTGTGACATTAAAAATAATATCTTTTGATATAGCAGTGTAGCTTCCTTATATGGCTGTCAACAAATTTTAAAAGATACAAATAAGAATCAGTAGATTACTGATACAAGTTTTAGAACAATGAATCGAAAGTACAAATTGCTCCTAAAATTTAGGTTATTCACATAAGCCATCTTACAAAAAGACTCATTTGACCAACTAACTATTTTGACTTTTGTCGATAGTCTTATGTTCTCTCTAGATGTGGTATAAATTGGCTGGGAATCTACGTATTAGGAGTAAGCCTAGTGGTGGGTAAAATTTTGAGGAAGTCACTGTGTTTCAATTTGTATCTTTTTTATCATCATGTATTGATTTCTTTTCATGGAATTCCTATCAATTTTGATTAATGTGGCAGCCGGAGATGCCATGTCACATTATGTTAAAGACTATTCTATCCCAGCTGGAAAGGACACATCAGCTCGATGCCAAGCTGACAGGGATGATGACATGGTTAAGATAATATGACATGGCACAAGGCTGACATGTCCAGTCAGCTGGGATGTGAAAACACTTTTATATAATGTGACGTGGCATCTCCTGCTGTCTCCGGCTGCCACATCAATCAAAATTGGCTGGAATTCCATGAGTGACCTTCCGAGGAAAAGAAATCAATACATTATGACAAAAAAAATACAAATGGAAACACAATGATCAAAATGAAAATCGACTATAACATAGTGACCTGCTCAAAAATTTACCCGCCCAGTGGTGGATTGGTTATTAGGCCTTTTTGCTCATGGAACTATGCGCTTTGTCTAGGCACATTTGGGACATTGTTCATGAAAAGCCAACTCCGTCAACAAAGTGGGTTATTAATCATAAACTGAAGAAACACAGTTTTAGGGTTCATTTGATTCGCTTATAAGAACATAGTACAATATAAACAGTTAAGGCCCATTTGTAAATAGAATAGGATAAAAACGGATAAGATATGATGATTCGATAAAGGTAGAAAGGGATATGAACATGATAAAATCACATCTTATCAAGTGTTTAATGTGCACCCATCGGAGAATATTCGATTATCCTATTTTATGTTTGAAATGGACCAAAAAATAGTATGATATGATATAAATTATATGTAATTAGACAGAATTAATCTTTATAATATATATATTTATAGATTTAAAATTAACTTTTTTAAACTTTTCCTTATAATTTACTTATCGGTATATTTATTACAGTTTCTATAAAATTATTAAAAATTATATAACCTATAGGTAATACAAGAAAATACAACTTAGAATCTGTACATGAAGCAAAATAAATAAATAAATTTGAGAATCTTTCACATCAAAATCAATTCAAAAAAATATTTGGCTAGAGAAATAAGGGCCGTTTGGTGGATATGATAAGGAAAATACGATAAGATAGACTATCGTATCATATCATGCTAATATCTTTTTATTTGATGAGCCGATAGAATATGATAGTGTTGTCCTATTAACCCACTTTATCCTCGCAGTCATATGATTACAAATCCCTACTGGGAGAGTCAAGATAGAAACACGTCATTATCCGGTCCACTTTAAATGCAAAATAAGATAACAAAATACTATCCAATGACTTATCTGGTGCGCATCAAACATAGGATAAAATATGAGTTTATCACAAATCTTACATTTTTTTATTGGAAGCTCGATATGCTATTTCTTCATTGTTGTGCACTACATTTGTGTGAGAAGGGTGGAACTAGGAGTTTTATGTCTTGCTTAATCAACGTTGGTTATCATAATGGCCTAGTGGTACCACACATGTGGTTGAGTATCCTAACCTAAACATATTGATCAGATTGCCACATATTTTATTTAAATATTAAGTGCCTATATCCTTGTGAAGCTTCCTCTAGGGGTGTATTTGAGCCGAGCCGTTCGTGAGCGGCTCGGTGTTCGGCTCGATAAGGGCTCGTTCGTATTCAACTCATCTTGTAAACGAGCCAAGCTTGAACATCATTTTCATGCTCGATTAATAAACGAGCCAAGCTTGAGCAGCTGAAAGCTTGGCTCGTTTTAGCTCGCGAACACAGCTGATGAACAAGCTCGGTTATGAGCTCATTTATATATATGTGTGTGTGTGTGTGTGTGTGTGTGTGTGTGTGTGTGTGTGTGTGTGTGTATGTATATTAAGGTGTATATGTGACTATGTTGTTATAGTCAATTTGAGTCACACATATAGGGCTCTAAACTACTATTAGAAGGCTCAGCTCGTTAAAAACTCGGGTCAGCTAGTTCATTAAGTTAAATGAGCTCGTAAGATAAACGAGCCAAGCTTGAACATTACCAAGTTTGGCTCATTAAATCTTGTGAACAACTCATTTATTGTATAATTAAAAGCTCATTTATAGTATCATTTACAATTTTATTTGTAATAATCATTAATATAATCATTTATAGTGTCATGAACAAGGTTATTTACAGAATCGTTAATAATATTACAAAAAAAAAAATATTTATAGATAGTTACATCACAATGTTTATTTTGTTATTATTGTAATTATTTGTTAACTTATTTAATGAAGATTTTAACAACCTTGAACTCAAACCTTAATGATTCCATAAACAAGCTTAAATTATTCCTTTATTAAAATGATCTTCAAACTCAAATTGAGTTGAGTCACACTTGATAATGATTCATTAAATAAGCTTTAAATGATAATTTACTAAATAAAAAAATAGAATATAAAAAAATAGTCAAGCCTTAATTAAGCTAATAAGCCAAGTCTAAGCTTCGAATTTTCTTAACAAGTTGAGAACGAGCGTAAAGCTCGAAATAAGCTCGATTAGAGCTCGAGCTTGGTTAAAATAGTAACGAGCCAAGCTTGAACATGAAAAATGAAGCTCGAAGAAAGCTCGGCTCGAGCTCGAACTTGATTAAATAGTAACGAGCCAAACTTGAACAAGGCAAAGCTTGGCTCGGCTCGTTTACAACCCTAGCTTCCTCCACTTGGACTTGAGCACAGAAGATATAATGAATTATGGTCAATGGCATGCAAGATCTGGTCTTCTATGATCATCCCATTGTTTAATGTCCCATTGTTTAATAATATTTGGGGTTAAAGCCACTTGTAGACACTATTGTTTGTTTTGACCCCTGAAGTGAAAAATAAAAAATAAAAATGTTTGTTTGGGCCCACAAGAATTTGTTCATTTTGGTTTCTCTGTCCAATGTGGACTCATGCAAATATGCAATGGCAATGGCCAAGTTAATGTCCATGTTGGATGGAGGGGCCAAAATGAATACTTACTGATTTATTTATTTTTTCTTTAGGGTGCCAAAACAAACAATGACTCAAACCTTTATCAGCTACTAGTGGCTTTGATCAGACTTTTATGATTGATCACTTGAATTATTCGCCATTTGGGGCTCTATCATCTTATATTACTTTCACGATAGAATAGTAGATTAGTAGAATAATTGCCTTAATCTATGTATGTAACATACCTCCTAATTCCCTATATATTATGCACTTGTTTTTTTTTTTTTAAATATACTACTGATCTAAAGATTAAAAAAACAAAACAAAAAACAAAAGTCTGTGTTCGTACTGTTGAGTTGTGATTGAAGAGAAGATTGCAGTAGATGGATGCAGCAGCTCTGAAGTGTTTTCTGAAGAAACTGTGAAAATTCAGTTAGTTTGTTGATGAGTTGGGAGGGAATGAATGGATGGTGGAGATGGAAATCATCAGGGATCTTGGTTTAAGTTCTAGGCAAAGCTTGATGAGAAGATGAGAAGATGAGAAAGGGAACGGACGGTGGAGATTAGAGGATCTGATGCAATGGGTTTAGTTCCAGTCAAGCAAAGGCTTAAGCGGTTCAGAGAACCAGAAAGACACGTGTTGGGTTTGACTAATCAAGTTTGGTTTAGTTCAATGTTTTGTTTAATTTACTGTTGTGTGTGTTTTTTTTTCCCAGTGAGAGAATATATAGAACAGATCTAGAATGTTTTAGTGTGTGTTTTTCTTCAGGTTGTTAGAACAAATTCAGTGAATTTTCCCTCTTAATTTATTATGTGTTTTCTAAGAAAATGTTTGTGGGTTGATTTGGGTCCAACATGTACATATATGGTTTGATATAAATAAATACATATCACCGGCCCCTTGTTAAAATTTTCCAGCACACCATGTATAATGTATTGGTGTAATGGTGTAGTGGATTGTTTCTGCTATCAGAATAGATATTCACATGTCTATACTGCACGTTCATCTGCAATTAATACGTACCAGCCACTTCTGATTTATGGATAAACCACTTTGAATTAAAAACAAAAGACAGTACAAAAGTCACTTCTGAAATTCTATATGCACTGTTACAGCTTCAGAGGATGATATGATATGATGTTCCAAATATATGCAAATTAAGGAGGATAGAGAAAGGCTTCATTTTTCCAGACACGTTAACGGGGGTGTGATCACTCAAGACCATCTTCAAGTTCCAGACTGATCGATCTGATAAATATTCTCTGAGTTTAATTTGGTAGTTTTGATTCAATTTCTGGACTGGGTGCAAACTGCAAACCTTGTGAATGGTTCTAACTTCTAACAGTGACAGGTACACCACACCACACCACACCACACTAATTGAGTAAACTCAAGAGATTGATGAAAATATTGAACAGTCTAGCTCCATCAGGCCAGGGTAGGATTAATTAATTATATATATATGGTTCATCATTTGATGAAATCTATTTGCAATTTAGTTGGTACACTTATTCTGATCATCTTCAATTCCTCCTTAATTTGTTCAGAGCATGAGTCTTTCTGAATTAATGAATCAAGTAATTAAACTGCATGTGTTGATTAATCAGCTTGCATGCATGCATGCATGCATGCACTTTGGCTGACACTACGTATCATTTTCTACCTTAATTTTGTCTAAAACTCACATCAAATATATATCTCCAAACACAGAGCATACGTACCTCACATGGCATGATATTATGAAAATTACAATGAGGCCGGGAGAGAAATTAATTAAATCCACACAGCAAATTAATCATATGCATGATAGATAACAAACTACTGAATTAGGAGAAGGAGAAAGAGAGAGAGAGAGTCCACACGTACACACAGCACATACATACACAGCAAATCATATATATAATAATAAAATCCACACAGCAAATCATATGCATGATAGATAACAAACTACTGAACTAGGAGTAGGAGATAAGAGTGAGAGAGAGAGAGAGATCGAGTCCACACGTACACACAGCACACAGCACGTACATACACAGCAAATCATATATATAATAATAGATAACTAGGAGATCGAGGGAGAGAGAGAGAGTGCACTCTCAACGGATAACGAGACCGGGTCCCTGAGCACCGGAAGAACCTTCACGCATATCTGCCATTGGGATCCCCGGACCTTCACGCACCCCCATTGCCATTGGGATCCCCGTCATTTTTTGGGAAGAGGAGCGGGCGAGCCCAGGTAGAGCCCAGGGGACGTGCATGAGCAGGGTGGAGCAGTGAGGGACGAGATCGCTCACGTGGGCTTAGGGAGCCACTCGTACACAACCACTATTCATAACTCCCAGAAATGTGCCCTCAGCTGAGAATCGAACTCTCACCACTCGGTGAGAGCTCTATCGGTGATCTGTGTACCAATAGACCCGTCATTGGGATTGCATCGTGAGTCCATGCGTTGAATCTCATTTTTCTGAATAATATGCATACAAGTACCAACAGTAAAATGAAGGTTACAATTGCAAGCACTCCTAGGTTGAGAGAAAGGAAGGCTATGGATGATGCATAGCTCCCTTCAGGGCTGTTGTTGTTTTCACTGAAAAATGAGTGATGTCTTATGGTGGCCATTGGAGAAATTAAGTTTGAACAAGTTTGAAGCTTTGCTTTGCTGCGAAGAAAGCACATGAATGATGAATCTCTCTCTGTTGGGGTTAATTTATATATCTGTCACACTTACACTAAAGATTAATGGAAATGGACATGGTTAATGATTAATGGTTAATTCCATATTAGCTCAATTGGTGTTGCTCTTAATTGTATGGATCAGGAGGTTGTGGTTGCTGACGTCATTATTCACCTTTTTGTTAATAATTAAATAGTTTTAAAAAATAATAATTCAACTGTATGTTTTGATTTGGACTGGATTGATTTAATGGGTTTAAAGTATAAAATTGTTCCAAAACCTCAAGATTATATATGCTAGCTAGTCTTATTTATACTATATAAGGTAACCAAATTAGATTTTTCTTTTTTTAAAAAAAAACAAACATATTATTAAAAATTACAGTGAAACTAATCAAAACTAAAGGGACCAAATAATAACTAAAAAGGCTAAATAATATAATTTATAAATATTTTCTCTCTCTATATATATTAACCATATATTCTAATTTATTAAAAAATACAGATATATTTGTAAAAATTATGTATATATATATATATATATTTATAAAAAAAACCCAAGACTATTTGGAAAAACATTTATATATATATATATATATATATTCGATTTTTTTCTTAATTCTTTGTATTACTACAAATTAATTTTTTTAGTTTAAAGTAATTTCAACCAAAAGTACTACAACCATTTTTATTTACAACTATTTTAATTCTTGTTTTATCTATAACATATAGCCCGACATATAAAAGCACCTTTTCTATAAAAAAAAAAAAACAGAAGCACATAAAGACAACTCAATATTTATACATGCTCTCATTTGTATAAAAAATTTATTGCACTATAACAATTGAGAATTTCAACACATTCCAAATGAGTGTTATGGTACAAATTTAAAATTATTTTTTCAAGGGTCCCATAAGAGATGTTATGGGAAAAAAATTAATGTTATGTAAGAATATAGAATGACAACTGTGTCCCATTGTCACAAATGCGCCATTGACCCCTGCCTTTTTACAAATCCCTTGGTTTTTATAAATAATTTAGAATTATTTATAACACCCATCTTTTATATATATATATATATAAACTATTCCATTCTTACCCTTCTTAAATATATAAACTAATCATTATTGGAAAGATTTTTGGTTTCTTAGTCTCGGTCAACAAATTAGTGGCATCGAAAAAAAGTCTTAGTCCACCTGGAACACCTTCTTAATGAGAGGTGAGCTCGCACTAAAGAATGATCGAGAATATAAATAAAACTTGTTGAGTTGTGTTCATGTAATTGTACTTTTAAATGTCGGGTTATATGTCACAAATAAAACAAGAATGGAATGAGAGTAACTTGTTGAGTTGTATTTATGTGGTTGTGATTTTATGTCACAAATAAAATAATATTGGAAATAGTTGTATTACTTTTTTGTTGATGAGATTAAAACAAACCGTTGTTGAAAATGCTTCTTAAGTACAGTAAACTAAAAAAAAATTAATTTGTAGTAAATACAAAGAATTAAGAAAAACATCAAATATTAAAAAAAGTAAGCATGATCCACACGTTTTTAAAACCAAAGGTCCCACCGAGAGTCGAACTCGGGCTATTGGATTCAAAGTCCAATGTCCTGACCACTAGACCATGGAACCAGTTTTGTTTATTCAATCATAATGTTATTTATATCTATAGATAAAAACAACTTCAACAAACCAAAAACGCCAGGAGCCAGCCAAACATTCTGTGGCCTTTTTTAACTCAAACCAACTTGAGCAACAGACACAATATTTTTATTCAAATACTGAAGCAATATGCACATAATTTATCATTGGAAACAACAATCAAATTCTCAACAGGATTTGGACATGCTGCACATGCTTTACAGGAAGAATACAGAAAAATCAATATACGCTATGATGACTAATTCTATCACCATGATTGACAAGAAATTAAATTCTTCGTGTCACATAAATAACCTCCTTGGCGTAGAAATTTGAGAATAAATCCATATTCTGCACTGTCAATCTCAGAAATAGATTTGCTGAGTTCTTCACTGAATAGGCATGCAGACTTCTTCCATGAAGCATCACTTAGTTTGTACCCGGTCACCCAAAACTCATTCACATCGACAAGGGAAAAAGGGAAAACATTGTTGCAGCCGGATTTGTGAATTGTGTTTAAAACTTGCTGAAAGAAGATAAAATCTGCCGAGGGGTATCACCTTTGCTTCACATGCGCATCCAAAAAGGCATTAGCCAGGTTTCTGAAACTCACACTAGTATCAGTTGCCGCATACTTTTCTATAAGTTCCACAACTTCGGGTTTCAAGATCTCTTCTTTGAAAGATCCATAACAGAGATAATACAATGCTCCAAGGGCATAATTCACCTGTCATTTAGCCAAAAAGGATAAACTAAACATAAAGCCACTCAAAAGTACTCCTCCAAACAATTAAAACTGAATTTACTATGATTTAAACATGTGTTTCTCATAAGTACTCTGATTGCTTCCAAAGCCCAATATTTTCCTATTCATTCCTCAATCCTGATTCACAATCTATGTATTAAATAGTGAATTTCCCTTAAATAACTATTTTCTATTCCTGAAAAGCTTACTTATCTAGAACATAATTTGCAATCCAGATACTTACTGTGTTTCGAGCTGGGCTAGATAAACATTGTATGACCAAAGGTAACCCGCCACATTGGCAAACAACAGCAGCATTTGCTGGGTCTGCAGAAAGCAAATGAAGTCAGTTCTTTACTCTTATACAAATAAAAGATGTATGGTTTCTGTCAGTGCAGATACCCAAGGAATAGATTGAAACGAAAAGAGAATGCAGAATCAAACATTTCTTTTCTCACAAGAGACCATGCAAAAGTATATGCCCATACATTTGACTCTTTGGGCATCTTCTAATTTACAAAACATGTCCCTTTGCTTCTAGTGCTGATTAAGCTATCTCAAAAATGGCAATACACAGCTGACAACGCTATATGAAAAGCTCATAAAATTTCTGAATGATATAATCAATGTTCTTCTAATAGATGGCAACTTTTATGTTGAGATAAGATCAGGTAAAAAAACAAGAGCCAAAAGAAAAAAGTTAATTTTCCATAAGAATAAGAAATTTAACGAGAGCCAAATGCATCAATTCATCAGTGTGATGGGAAAAAAAACCAAAAGCAATTGAAATCACGCAACAAACCAGCACATGCATTGCAGATCCCTCCGATCCCAAACTCAACAAGCTTCTCATTTGGCTCCGTTATGCAATCCAGAAACAACTCCAAGACATTAAGCTGTTAAAAATAAAAGTAGAGTCAGACGACAGCATTTCGATCTAAAATCTAGCAATAGTTTCACTGTGTTACCTGGCGAAGAAATGCATAGTTGTAAGGATCATATGCAAAGTTAGCCAAATGAGCAACAATCTTTTCCTTGGCCTCTGCAACATAATGATACCAAGTACACAAGAAAGCTTAATTGTGAAAAAAGAAAGTACAGGATTAAAAAACAACTCAATAAAAATAGGATTTTTACTGGACAACAAGCTTTAATGAACTTTAAACTTGAAGTAATCCCCAAAAAACAGTTAAAAATACTGAGAAAAGTATAAACAATGATTAAAAAGAAAAAAAAAAAGCCCTAAAAACTCAAACTCACCCTCATTGTTTGTGTTCTGAAATTGGGTCACGAGCTCCTGATCACAAAACACATTATAAAAATTGATGTCAAAACAGCATCAATATTCAACTAATGACATCAATAACTTCACGATTGACCGAATATTGAAAAGGAATATGATTCCATGAATGAATCAAACAAAAACCCTAACAAAAAGCTCTCAAACAAAATCATAGAGTAAAAGGGAGTACCTGGAGGTATTGGGATCTGGGGGTTCCGTGCCTCCCCGTCCGCTCCGCCTGCCGCCGATCATTGGTAAACATAGCTCCGGCGAACTTCCCGTCTTCTCTCGTCGGCGCCGTGTCCTCTCCCGCCCTATCTAATAAAAAAGTCCGTCTTTTCCTTTTTTTTCATTAACACACCCAGAAAATTCAGAAATTACAAATAAAATCCTGTTTTATAATTTTTATTTTTACTAAAAACCCCCTTGTAAATTTGAAACTATCTAGTTTAATTGTAGCTAATAATTTAAAATAATATAAATTATTAGTTTTTTTAATTAAAAAAACCAAAAAAAAACAAAACAAAGATAGTTTGTCTTTTTGAAAAGAAGTGTGTATAATTAATTGAAGTTTGCAATCATCCACCATTGGTTTTATTGAAGTTGGTATTAAAATTCAATGGGGAGCATAGAAAAGTCAAATGGACAATGAATATGCTGCATTTCTTTCTTCATTTATAACAATTAAGTACTTTGTAAATTTGTGAAAATTCTCATTTTTCTTAAATTATCTTTGGTAAATTTTATTGGTTCTATTATATATATACATAACAAAATAAATTTAATGGAAAACCAATTTGGCATGGAATGGGAACATTGGAATATGTTATCTGTCTCTCTTCCTTTTTCTTTCTTTCTTTTAAAAAGAATTATTCTTTTACTTTATTCCACAAGAATAAGTAAAAGTTGGAAATAATATGTTTGATGATTGATTCCATATACAAGATGACAATGCATACCATCCATCTTATTATTATTATTATTATTATTATTATTATCTAAATTCCAATGCTTGTTGTCTTAATATGCAGACATAATTAATTAACACTGAGATTTAAAATAATCAAACTCTTTGATTTTTCAGCAATCAGAATCCACACTTACCTTGATGTAACTCTAATCACCTACCAACTTCATCCAATGACTTTAATACAAAATTAATAGAGAATTATCAATAGAATTAATAAATTCCTAATGATTGAACAAAGATCGGATTCCATATTGATAAGATAAGCAGAGAATAGTATTGAAAAATTCGGCTGCAGAAACTCCAGGATTTCACAGCTTTTAACAATCAAAAAGGAAAAGCTTAAAGCAAATCAGTGAAGTGCTGGCAGACTTTTTAGAAGAAACCAAAGGAAATCACACCAAATTATTGAGAAAATCTGAAGAACTCATTCATAAGCATATTAAGCGAAAAATTGCTCGAATTTTTATCAGCAGTAGACAAAGAGGATCGAATCTTGTGCAGCAAAAATAGCAGAATATTATGAGAATGAATTGAATGTAATAAGATCACTGACACAATTGTAGGTAGCTGTAAGAACAAGATTAGAATGAATCAATTGCAACACATAAGATCATTGATATAATTGTCGATGTAATTCAAAGTCCCGTTTAGTCGAATTTAGTTGGAAATATAACAATAACAACAACAATTAGAAACTCTACTGATCAAATTAGATATTTTTCCTATTGTTTGCATATCATCATTGAGAACAAGAACGGAATGAATCAAATGCGGCAAGAACATTAACACAATTGCAGTTTGAAGTCCCATTTAGTTAGAAACACAACAATAACAGCAATTAAACCCTCTCCTGAGCAAATTAGATGTTTTCCTTTACCCTGCTTACTTACTGCAAGTAAGAGCAAGAATGGAACAACTTCTTTAATGCTTATGAAATCAGAACCTCTAGCATTTAGCAAACCATCAGCATAACAAAAAGGGCCAATTAATTGTACCCTTCAACAAGGAAAGACAGCATTCTAGACTAGAGTAACAGAGCTCAAACTGGCAGAACTGAGCTATTTTGGAACAATAGAAGGAGAAGGAGAATTCGAAGCGAAGAGTTGAGAAATTTATCATTCAAACACACACAGGATGAAGATTTCCCTTTTCTTTTGGTATATAATATTAACAACTCCATTAAACAAGCAAAGCAAGCAAGCAAACAAACAAGAACAATGTACATATATTCTATACAAATGCAAGAGCAATGCACATAGCTCAAACTAGCAGAACAAGTGAGCTATTTTGGAACTCAAGATGAGGAATTTCTCATTCAAACAAGACACATGAAACTCCAACAAACAATTGCAATGCATCTTCAAGCAACACAAAATGAATCAATGCATCAATAATGCACAAGGGGCAACTCCAAATCCAATCCAATTCTCAAACAAAACCATTATATCCAAACATTCAAAGCAAAGAAATAGCATTCAAACACAATGAAAAACCATCAATTATCCAATCCATGGCTATATACCTTCCAGTCATCATCTCCTTCTCCTCCCCCTTCTGCTTTCTATACATATTACCATCAAGAAATACAACATATCTACTAATTTTTAATGTCAAAAGATGATCTTTTTTTTTATTGACATTTTTTTTTCTCTCCAATCAAGAACAAGTACAAGTACATACCTCACAAGAAGGAGAATCAGAAGCTTTATACATTCCCATTGCTCCTCAAATTCGTCTCTCCTCCTCCTCCTCCTCCTCCTGCTCCTCGAGCTCTTCCCGGATTCTCCACAACCACGACTCTCTCCTCAGCCGACGCCATCCAGACGATGTTAGAACGGCAAATCGGGCAATTGGAGTGGTTCTTCAACCAAGTATCGATGCAAGCAACATGGAAAGCATGGGTACACTCAGGCAACAACCGCAAGCTCTCACCTTCCTGAAATTCCGTCAAGCAAACCGAGCAATCAGTCCCGCCGACCAACCCCTCGCTCTGCCGATACTTACACGCGGCGATCCTATTAATCAACGTCTGATCAAGCCCATCTCCGGCGGCCGCTGGCTCCCTCCTTGCCGCCTCCGCCGCGATCTCTTCATCCGCCACAACATCAGGCCGGTGCCGCCACCGTGCTAGTTGTCGGCGGCGGCGCTTGGAAAGGATGAGATAACAGCAAAGAAGAAACAAGCTCGCAAGCACGCCAGCGATCACAGCTATAACAAGCGGTGAGAGGCCAGAGTTGCCACCAGAGTCATCGTCGTCGAAGGTGGGCGGAGTGGGGAGGTAGACGCGAGTGCAGAACTGCAAGCAGCGCGAGCCACAGATGCCCTGTGAGCAGTTGTCGATGGGGGGAGGGGAGGAGGAGGAGGAGGAGGAGGGTTCTCTAATGGCGTCCAAGATCCTGGGCTCGCCATTAGAGTGGTGTTTAGAGAAATAAAAGAAGTTTGAGGGACTATAGTGAAAAACTGAGAAATGGACGGTGGTGATGATGGTGATGAAGATGGTGATGAAGATGATGATTCATTAGAACAATTAGAAGAAGAAGAACAGAAGATGGTGATTTGGGAAAGAGAAAGGATGAAGAGGAGAAGTGTGAGTTGGTTTGGGTTGGTTTTGTGGGGATGTGGACTTATTTTATTTTATTTTTATTTTTATTTTATTTTATTTTATTTTTTTGAGGGTGATGTTTGGAGGTGGTGGAATAATGGGAAATTTTGGAGAAGATGATGATGATGATGATGCATCATCAATGAAGTGTAGGTGTGATGGTGGTTGGATGGATGGATGGATGGATGGATGGACATTGTTAGATGGGTGACATGTGGCAAAAAAGGATGGTGGGGTTGTGTGATTAATACACAACTACTAGTTTTATTTACTAAAATAAAATTTAAAAAATTTTTTAGATAAACCACAGTGACTTAAAAGATTTTAAATTTAAATTTTATATGTATACTTAAATTATTATTATTATTTTTTTTACAAATTTACCGACATAACAACGCCTGATTTGTAAAAATTAAGTTAAAACTAAAGATCAAATAGTTTATTAGTAATCAGATTCTCATTAGAACACTTTACAAATACTGACGAGTTCGAATTATAAATGAAAGTATAATTTTAGAAGTATGAGTAGTAGTTGTCTGTGAAATATTTTAGCGCTCGCATATACACAGATGACACCCTTATTTACTCTATTGAAGTATGTGCATGTCTTTGTCTTTCGTAACACATAGAATTAAAAACCCTAAAAATGTACTTCGTAATTGAAAATAATAAAAATAATATATCCATATATATATTGGGAAATAAAAATGAAAAAATATATGTCAGAAATAAATAAGTGGGCAGCTAAGGGATAAATTCCAGAATTGAATATAAAGACTCAATGTATTAGAAACAAAAAAGAGTTTGAAAAGTGGTATGATATTATTTATTTTTAAAATTAAGTTTATATTGTATTATTCAGTTACGACAAATTATAATCCGTGCATTAAAAACTGTGGTTCATATGAGAGCAAATATATATATACAAAATAATCAGATTAGTGTTCAAGTACTAATCATACAAAACAATTTATTGCTAAATATAAATATTACTTAATAATAATAAATAAAACATCTCAAATAATAAATAATATATATATACTAAATATATTCTAATAAATTTTTTTAAAGTTGTCAAAAATTATTTACTAGTAAGAATTTGCTAGGAAAATCTCATTTAAAATTATCTAAGTTTCACTCCATATTATTACGAGACGCATGCATGCGATGACGGACCATCCTTAATTTGATCATATATAATATTTTCGATGTGTTTCTTTACCTAACTATACTTGGTCAAAAATTATAAAAAAATTATAAATTATATAAATATTTATATGTAATGTTATTATATTAAGAGACAACTTTTATTTATTAATAAAACACCGACAGTTTAAATGATTATTAATTACTATTAACAGTTAATTATAGCTTATAATTTTCATGTTTAAAATTTGTCTTTTTTACTCACATTCATCATTTTGAATTCTTTTTATTATTATATAATGTATTAAAATGTTCTTATGAATATACACATTTAAAAATGAACAACTACAAAGACTAATGCCAAGTTGAGTGTGACTAAAGTCAATATTTTGTTTTCATCTTGATCTCTCACTAATAATTTAATATGATACCTAAGTGGCTAAGTCTAATCCATTTCAATTTTATGCTATTTTTTTAATGTGGAAGTGCTCATAGTTGAGTAAGGTGGAGAGAAGAGCCAAAAGCAATCACTGTTTTTTTACACGTATGATAAAAATAAAAAAATATTAATTATTGCTCCATAAAATAATTATTTTGTAGGACAAGTTATAAATTAATAAGATCTATTTTTTTGAAAAATAAAATAAAATAACTTTGTGAAAACTATTAAATGAAAAGTTTATTTTTCTGATGTTGGTGAACTGCCTTACCATACAACCAAGACCATGTTTTCCGATAAATCAAATGCAAGTCAACTTCTTATTTGCTCTTATCACAATATATTTGCTAAAAAAAATAAAAGTAAATAAAAAATATTTATTTCAGCTAGCTTAGTTTGACTTTTTACTTCGATTGTAAATATTAAAAAATAAAAAAAATAAATTGAAGATGTAGATAAAAAGTGAAACAATAAAAGGTTAAAAATTATTTAAAAAAAAATAATGCATTTTTTCAGATTTTTTTTAAATAAAAAATCTTGCTCGATTAGTCCCGAATTTTTTACATAAATTATTTATATTTTATTGAGGAGATAGATTTGAACCTCAACTCATGTAAAGCAAAAGCACAATTGAGTTGAGGGATTAACTCTACATTATCTTTGATACTTAATTTATTCATATTCTGTTAATTTTTTTAACAATATAGTTAAGTTTTTTTTTACAAATAACTGCACTCACTTAATTTTAATTTTAATCATACATTTGAGTGTACATTGAACTCTCAATCTCCTGTATAGGAGTAAAAATATGTTAATAACTCAATTATTACCACGGTGGTTGTTACAAAATATTTTACACCAATTGTATATTATTATAAAATAAAAAAAGAGAAAATTAGAAGGCTTATACTCCCTCCGTTCATTTTTATCTGTCGTGAATAACCGAATCTCACGTACAAAAAAATTTGGTTATTTCACATAATTTAATAAAAAATTAGTTATTTTTCCAAAATTACTCTTAATTTATATCACATTTCTCTCGAAGAGAATTGAATATAGTGTTAGAATAACCTTGAAAAAAAAATAATAAATGTTTTTTGATATTTAAAAATAACAGATAAAAACGAACATAGGTTTTATGACAGATAAAAATGAACAGAAGGAGTATTATATAATATATATATATATATTAATAAAAGAATTAAAGCCGAGGTTTTCGGCTCCGCTGGATTACTGCCACCCAAATAAATACACAATTAATGGCTTACACTTTCATTTTCATAAAAGAAATAAAAAAAAAATTCGCAAATAGATGAAACCAAAAAAGCATGCCAAAATATAGTATTCCATGGTCATACGCCTTTCCAATGACGTCTACTTTTTAAAAAGATACACTAATTAATGCTGATGAATCTAGTTCACACATACTTGATACTCCTCCAGAAATGTCACCAACCCATGTTCATCACTATTTATTCACCCAAATATTTAAACAAATAAATACTCCCTTTTTCGATCATTTTAACTTATATTATTTTAAAAATTATTTTAATTCTTTTTATTTATCTATTTAAAAAAATATGTAAATATTATTTTTAAAAAAATTTATTCATTATATTTAATTTATTTTTATAACTTCTAATAAGTACATATTTTTTTAAAAAATATTTTAAATAATGATAATTTTTTAAAAATTAATATAAATTTTAGATTACTAATTAATTTTTATCAATTTTTTTAATAAATGTGATTTTATGTATGTATATATAATTTTTTTTATAAAATATACATATATATAGTATAATTATATAAAAGGTTAATATATTTGCCGACAAACTTAAGAAGAAATGCCTCGAGATCTGCTCTTGCGTCCCAATCGCGAGGAGACCATCGAACGGTGGATACGATCTCCACTTTCATTCCCGTCTTCATCTCCAAAACCCTAACCCTATTGGAAGCGCCTCTGCTCGCAATCGATCGCCATGGCCGCCAATCCGAGCTCGATCCCCATCACCGAGCTTTTCTGGTCCCTTCTCGATAAGGCTGATCGCAAGTTCTCCCTCCTCCGTGACCTACCCTCCTTCTCCCGCAACCGCAACGACCTCGATTTCCACAAGGCATTCAAGATCTACACCCAGCTATGGAAGATGCAGCAGGAGCACCGACAGAAGCTCACCGACGCTGGCCTCAAGCGTTGGGAGGTTGGCGAGCTAGCTTCGCGGATCGCCCAGTTATATTACGGGCAGTACCAGCGCACCAGCGACTCGTCCTTCCTTTCCGAGGCCTTCATCTTCTATGAGGCCATCCTCTCCCGTGAGTACTTCCGCGATGCTTCTTCGTCTTCACCCGACCCGGCCCTCGCCAATAAACAACTGAGGTTTCTTGCTAGGTTCTTGATTGTTTGCCTTCTTCTTGGCCGGAGAGACATGGTTTCTCGGCTCGCCAGTCAGCTGAGGGTTGTCCTTGATGAATGCAAGAAGAATTTCCAGGTCAATTGTGATCCAATTTTCTCTTTTCGAATTATCCTGCAATTTTCTATTGCATCTAAATAGAATTCTTATTTATATTGGTAAAAATTGCGACTTTCCTTCTCTTTTATAATCTGACCGATAACATTCGTTTCACGGGGGGTTCTTCATAAGCTTTCCATGGGGGTGCCGATCGAATTGATGATTTTGAAATCCGCGAGATTTTTCAATTGATTTGTATTTTTGCCTGCTTGGATTTCATGAAAATTGGTATTGACACGGGGTCCTTTGTTCTACTTACACATCCCCAATCCATGATAATCAGATGAAGAAGAAGATATGAAGAATCTAAATGTTATGTGGGTTCTCACAGGAACTATAGTCTATAGTTTCTTACTTGATTTATGTCTTGATGTTTGTGTGTTTCATTTGGAATGTGAAATTCATTCTCAATTGATCTGTCCAGGAAACAGATTTTAAAGAGTGGAAGCATGTGGTTCAGGAAATATTCAGATTCATGAAAGTTGATACACCTTTTATTAATATGAGGCCTTTGAGATACAGTTTTGTCTATGATTCTAATCCAAACTCACTTTCAGTTCCATCTCATACCAACCGTCGCTTGGTTCTACGAGATTCAATCTTGAGCACCTACCACCACAATGAGGTTGGTTCATATTATTCATATTGAACATAAATTTCTTTCTATGGGATTGCACTCTGATTTTAGAATGATTTTTATGTACCTTTATCTGGGCAGGTCAAGTTTACAGAGCTTACTATTGATACATACAGAATGGTTCAGTGCTTGGAGTGGGAACCCTGTGGTTCCTTCTCCCTGAAGGGTGGAGCTAACAGTGGCCACAACGAATCTGGCCCTAACCGAGTAAACCTGCTGCAAGATATTAGAGATCCTTCTCTGCCTCCAAACCCTCGGAAAGTGATTCTATATCGTCCATCTATTACCCATTATCTTATGGTGAGTTCATGATACTACCAACAAATATGTTAAATTCTGTGAAGTTATCCACTGCTAATAGAAGGTTCACCATCTTGACTTCATCTCGCTTTAGCCTGTTAACACTGATCCTTTCTGCACTTTCAGTAACTGAAATTTGTAATTTCATCCACTGTTTGATGAACCACACAAAAATCAAAGGCAATGAAGTCCACTACTTTGTATGGAAAATTTCAAATTTAAGAAATACTGCATTGATTTAATTTTTTTTCTTACTTTAGTAAATCTTGAGCAGGTATACTTGAAACATGCACAACATTGGATATGTTATTCGACCATCAGTCTATGTTGTAATGGTAGTACCATGCAGTCTTTTCTAGAGCTATTTTGCAAGTTGGATTTGGTGTGTACTAATTTTTGTAAATCATGATGTCTGGGTGAGAACTAAATAGTTTGATATTCTCATTATTATCACATTGCATTTCCATTTGTTATCCATATACACAATTTGTGATGCAGGTTCTTGCCACAGTATGTGAAGAGCTCCCATCAGATGGAATTCTGTTGATATACCTTTCAGCACCAGGTTAACTGTTAGTTAATTTCCAAATATTATTTGATCATGCCTCATGAGGGCGGAACCTTTTTGAATCACCCTTGTCAAAAACCTAACACTTGTCCAAGGCAGGTGGCCTGCAAACTGTGACACTTAGTTCTGGAAGTTCTCCAGATACTGTTCACAGAATTGCGGAGAATTCTGATGGCGCTGAGATGGCATCTCCAATAAACTCTCCATCTAACAGCCCCCGACGAACCTCCTTTCATGAGAATGACAATCAGAAAACCAATAGTGAGGCTGCCCTTTGGCTAGGTTCTCGTGGAGCTGGAGGTAAATTTAGATCTATGTTGTATTATTATCTTTCTATTCTACTTGCCCATGGTTTTATTGACCTGTTATGATTTTCATTTGAATTGTAAATTTCTTTACCTCCTGTCATTCTCAATATGAGCTTTCCCCTTTCTTTCAGGTTCAAAATATCTCTACCCCTGTGATTTGATCCCATTTACTAGGAAGCCAATTTTTTTGGTCATTGATAGTGACAATAGTCATGCATTCAAGGCAGGTTTGTCAACTCTAATTTCATCCTGCCAGACATTTCTATTTACTGGATATGCTGTGGATATGTTAGTAACATGCATGTGCTCTCTCTCTCTCTCTCTCTATATATATATATATATATTATCCCAGTCTTCCGTATTGTTCCAGGAACATGCATCTTGAGTTTGGGAATTTAAAATGGACGAATGTAGCCATTTAACTTTATTTGGTGACCAGCGATCATTCGTAATTTTTTTTTTCTGTATCCTACTGTGAATTTTCTATAGGTCATGCATTAGATGTTAAGTATCATTTTGCTCTAGTATCATGACAAAACTTGAAATTCTGCATGAGTGGGGCTTCAGATTGATTGTTTGGAGTAATATGTATATGAAGGCAGCGTTGACCCTGGCTTTGTTTTTCACCTTGGTTATCATATCATATAATAACATCATATCACATTCTTTATTAAACCAAAACTTCTTTTTGTGCAGTAAGTTTAACTGTTGAAGATATGTTACACCTGACTTTTTGAATTTATTGTATTCCAACTTGGTGTTTTATTGGCTCAAAGGAAATTCTAATATGCATCTGATGAAGAGTTCATCTTTGTCTGCAGTTATACTTTTTAGTTATTGTCTTGCTAATTTAGGGTTAAATTATTTCTCATAGCGATTTATTTTGCTCTCTCTCAAAGCTTCATATTTCTATATGTTACTCATAAAGTTTTCCATGTGCCGGATTTGATTGATAAATAATGATTTATGATGTTCCCCATGATTCTGTTAAAGTCTTCAACTTCTAGTTTAGTTATGAAGTTTCCGCAAATTTTGACATGGTTATATCTTTAATAATATGCAAAATGAAATAATCCCATCTCAATTATTTCCAGGTTATACATGGGGCTGAGAAAAGAGAGACAATAGCTATGCTTCTTTCCCCAATCTCTCAACTTATAGGAACAGATTTTGCTCCTGATTCCATGCGCCACCAACATGGCAGTTATTTTACTTTATTTCTCACTGCACCATTGCAAGCTTTCTGCTTGCTGGTCAATATTTCTGGCATGAATATGGAAAAGGTAACTAAAATGCTAGATGAATTGCTTTTATGTGTCTATTACCTTTGTTTCTAACTCTCGTTAAAATTTCAGGACACATATAATAAGGCTGAAAAGTTATTGTCATCGTCCTTATCTGAGTGGGAGTCAACTCTGTTGACATCTGACTCTCTCCATCCAGTTTGGGTTGAAGCCTTGGGTGATCCTTTTCTAAGGCGACTTCTTCTTAGGTTAGTAAATAGTTAAAAGCTTCCTTAAGTATTTCTCTACACTCAGATACTGTTGTGATACCCATCTTTCCTCTGGTTCTCTCATCTTCTGATTCACATGGCACTCTTTTCTTATAACTTAGAGAATCAATAACAAGATGTTTCTACCCAGAAGAATTCATTTTTTTCTTGCTCATGGCACATGATAATCTGATCTAATACATCCTATATATCTCACAATCCAAAATTTCATATGGAGTAAATGTTGTTCTCACTACCCTGTGTTGTTATATCTGGTAAATTATTATTAAGTATAAATATTTTGCTTTTGCTTGTCCACTCTCAGGCATATATATATATTCTGGTTACTCAGTCAATTGATTATTCAAAATCAGATTACATTAGTAATTTTGTGCTGCCATTAACTCATATGTCATTGCAGATATATTTTCTGTCGTACTGTTTATGCACTCTATGCAAAAACATTTCGTCGGGAAGAGTTCTCGCCTACTTGTCTACCTCACTTACCAGACTCGGTACTTCCAGAGGAGACGATATCCCAAACGGCGGTGTTACGCCTTGCAAACATGTTCAATGTCAAAGATTATTTTGCTTTCTCAGATGGAATTGTTGCTTCTGAGGTCGACGAAAATGAGTCTACTGCTGATGAATGCTAAGCCAGAGAAAATGGAAAATTTGGCTCAAATCTCTTTGAGAAAAGAAAAATTAGAATGCTGCTGATTTGTGAATATCCAGTTATTGTGAAAACCTATTGCATCCTTTTTTTTTTTTTCTTTACCTGTTATTAGTCCCTTGAAAACCTACCAAACTCTCATGTTGTGTAAAAATGATTATATTGATGATTTGATGGGGAATTTGGTAACAGTTAAAGATGAGGGGTAGCTAATAAAATAATGGTGCTTTTTTTTAGCATGCTCTTCTAATGTCATTCCGTTGACTTCTAAAAAGCATGGACACTGTCCGGTAATTTTTAAAAATTAAAGATGGGTACAGCAGGATACAGTTATTAAAAAAAAATTATATGTTTATATAAAATATTTATTATAAATATAAATTTATATAATTTTTATTTAACATATTGTTATATATTTACTTCAAAATTAATTTGGTGATTTGGTGATTTTGTATTAGAAAGTAATTAAGAAATATATGAGTAATTTAAAAAAATCATTTATAAAACATATGAGTGTCTGACGGTGTGTCTGGGTATTCGTGTGTTGACACGAGTATGATATGGGTATACTAAGCTTCTAGAGTGTCCGTACTTCATAGTTGTCTTTAATATTTTGTCAGAGTTTTTTTATTGAGTTATTTATTTGAATTTTATTGGGTTGAATTGTTTATCGAGTTTCAAATTTTCAGGTGATCCTACTTTTAAAAATAATATAATATAATTATTATATATAAAAAATTTGATATTCTTCAAATTTAGATCATAACTAGAGATATTCGCATTAAATCCAATATAGAGAAAAGTAAATTTAAAATAAAATTTTAATGGCACATGATTTCATATATTTATCCAAAACACATAAGCAGGTAATAGTTGGGATTTTCTCAAGTGTATTGGAACATATCCACAAACTTAAATCAAATTCTATAATTATATAATTAATAAGGTCATTAGCCACCGAGTCATAATTAATGTCATAGAGTAAGTCTTGATAATTTTAATCAAAGTTCTAATCAATATCTATTAATTTAATTTTTTAAAAATTGATTTAAATTAAGGATATCTTTCCTTTTGTTTATCATATATCTATATAAGTGATTATGTATATATGAAAAAGAAAAAAATCTCTCCTAAACTTAATAGGATGCTGTGTTTGAGTTCAAATATAATTAAAATCTCTAATCCTACCCAAATTATTATTTCTCAACTTAATAAATAAAGCCAGCAGTTGATGTCACAATAATCAATCTCTAGTTCTGCATCTTCATCGTTGTGTTTTTCTTTTTTCTTTTTTAATCATAAATGGTTGTTCCTTTTAAAATTAACATGTTCTCTCCAATTCCTTACAGGGTCAGTAATCTTCTCTCTCTACTTTTCTTCTTATAATTTTTATCACTACTTCTTCAAGTTTTTTTTTCTCATTATTATTTTTATTATTTCTATTGAACTTTAATGATTTTTTTTTTAATTTTGTAAATTGTGTTTTTAGGGTTCTAATCTTAACAATGTTGGAGCTACATGTTACTTGAATGTAGTCCTTCAGTGCTTAACACATACAGTGCCATTAGTCAATGCACTCATCAACTTTGGAGATTGTAAATTGTGCTCACATCAAGGTCCAAAACTTTATTTTCATCTTAATATATATAATATTTTTTTACCTCATTATATTTGAATTAGTCACATCCTCAGATAGCACAGATAACATGAATGAACAAAAGGATGATGAAAAGAAGAAGAAAGAAGAAAAGGAAGAGGAAAAGATGGAGGAAGATCAAAAGGAAGAAGAAAAGGAAGAGGATAAGATGGAAGAAGAACAAGAGAAAAATTATGGAGAAATATTGATACATAAAGAGAAAGAAACAATTTGTTGGTTGTGTAATGTAAGAGATCATATAAATATGGCAATTTATTTCAATGGAATGTCATTCACACCAGGGTTTTTTGTCAGAAATTTGACAGGTTTGTTATTTAATCAATAGCTAATAAACATCATATATTTATATAAATATTTTTAATGCAATATATAGATTGAATGTTATGACTTATGAGTAAATTTGCATTGCAGATATCTCATCACTGTTTGCAGAAGATGAACAACAAGATGCTCATGAATACTTTCTTGGCCTTTTAACAAGATTGCATGAATGTTGTTTGGGATTGCCAGTATCATCACCAAATACATCATTAGAAGATGAGAGTCTCATCACTAACATCTTCTGTGGCAGACTCAAGAGTCAGGTTTTGTATTATTTTCAGTAAATTATCACAGATAATTATATTCTATGTTTTGAAACTTATAATGTTCATACATTGTGCTTCAGATCATATGTTGTGAATGTGGACATAAGTCGGAGACATTCGAGCCAGTGTTGAACCTAAGTCTAGAGATCGACGGGCATGATAATCTCATTGCTGCATTACAGTCATTTACAAGAGTCGAGAAGATCGATGATCAGGAGAACTTAATTAGTTGTGATGGTTGCAAGACTAAAGTTGTCGTCGAAAAACAACTTACAATTGACAAAGCTCCGGAAGTTCTTGTAATTCAGCTGAAAAGATTCACTTGCAACGGATTGGAAATAGTGAAAAAAGGACAATATGTTCAATATCCAGAAACACTGAACTTAGCTCCATTTATCGACGAATTCAGACAACAAGTAAGCTTCTATCTCAATCAAAATTATAAATACAAGTTCAAATATTACATTGATGATGTTGGTTGATCATGTTTGTAACTCGATGTCGATGTTTTTGTAGGATCAGGAGCTGAATTATAGGTTGTATGCAGTGGTAAATCATCAAGGTCGTCCTGGAAATGGACATTATATGTGCTTTATCCACTCTCATGGTCAGCGCTGGTTCCTGAAGAATGACCACAAGGTAAAATCTTTGTCCTTTGTAAATACAGATGCACATTTACATATATATATATATATATACATTGTGTGTGTGTATGTGTGAAGATTTATGTTTATTATGTATATGTATTGCAGGAGCATAGATTTAACACCGATTTCGTGATGGATCAGACAGCTTACCTGTTGTTTTATGTGAAGACGACATCTTCGATGTCGATGTCTTTCCACAGCTTTATTACGATGTTCATCGAGAGAAATCGGCAAACCAATAACAGTGAAGAGATGTCGGTGCCCGAACAACAGCAATCTAATAACAATGAAGGGAGTAGCTGCAGCACTATGCAGGATCAGTAGTAGCTCTGATTAATCTAATTTTAATTTTTGGTGTAATGTAAATTCATATATAGGAACTTGCTTTAGAATTTTTTTTTAAAAAAAAAAGGTTCAAGTGTTCTGTATGTATTCTGTACAAAAGTTACAGATTAATCCTTAGAAAGTCGGAAAATTTATTGTCTAGCAACATTCTGGTTTCTTTGACCTGTTATTTTACATTAAAAATGGAAAAAAGAAACTTTGTGCGCATGAAGATTTGGTAATCAGATTCATTTCATGAGAGTTTTAAAACAGGGCAGAATTAATTCTGCTACATAAACTTCCACTCGAATAATTTCGGCTTCTGCAAAACATCTTCTGAGAAGATGAGCCTCTAATTGACATATGATTGTTTTTCCAACTAAAAAGATGGGACACTCACACACACACACCTCATATAAGGACTATGATAACTATCCATTTATATTTACAATATTTTGGTAAAAAGAAAAAGCTCACGAAAAGCAGTTTGGAGAGCGAAGACGATCCTCTCAAGCTCGAGGCTTCTGCAATAAAACAAATGAAAATGATTCAGAATTCCTGAAACATCTACTAAATGAGAAAAGAACTAACTGAAAGCTTTGATGTTCCAGGGTCTGGATATTTCTGAATAGTCAAGAGGTCATATAATGGAATGAATGCAAATATTGATCCAGATGCACTTTTTTCAAGATTGCAAATAAATTACCGAATGTTTTTCAAACTCTTCGTGATAATAAGAACAGAAAGTAACTTATTTAAAGGTTTAAGGAATGAATTAGATGCAAGAACACCAACCTGTTTGGCTGCAGTTCTGTTATTCAGAGTCCGCATTGCTGCCTCAGCAAAGGCTTGTGCTGCTTCTGCCTCGGCTTCGGCCTCCTCAGCCTCCCTCATTGCTTCCTCAGCTTCTGCCATGGCTGCCTCTGCCTCAGCAACTGCTCGAGCAGCAGCAGCTGCAGCCTCCTTTGCAGTCATGTTTCTCATGCTCGCTAACTCAGCATCGATTTCAGATTTCAGTAACATTTTGGGACCATCTTTCTCCAATTTGGAGGTGTCCCTTGGTCTTCCCTCAGAAAGCAAACCATTGGATTTTCTCCCTTCTGAAGCAGATGGACCAGTTGCTGCCCTATACTTGCGCTTTACCTGCAAAAGATTACATCCTTGGTTTTGAAGGTCAATAAGTTAACAAGTACAACTAAAGAAGAAACCAAGAAAGAGAACAAGATTTCATTTTGCTTTTACTAAATTGAAAGGGTTGGTAGTCCGGTCAGGTTGGAAAAAAGATTCTCTTTATGTTATTTCAAACTCGAATCCTTCTAATTAAGAAAATTTGTCCAGAAACATCATGTTCTAACTAACAAAATCACTCAGTAGATTAGAGGTCTCCCAGTTTCACATTACTAGGACTGAAAAATCTAGTATTCACTAATCAAATTGGTTATGTTTTTCATAATTCATTGGCAACGAAGAACTTGATTGTCTTTACTGTGAAGAACCCCTTGTGAGCTGGCCCGTGTTCTTACATTACAAATTGCTGTTAAAATATTCCTATTAAAGCATATCATTGGTTTAATTGTTAGAACTCAATAACTTAGGTTTCAAGGCATTAATTTAGCATGAGTCTGATACTCTTCTAACTTGATGAATGAATTGATAAATTTTGTCAATTTGTGTTATACCCATCAAATATGAAAACCAATTACCTTGATCAACTTCCCACTTGCAGTCAAAGCCTTCAGTTTTGCTGACAACAATTTTTTAAGATCTTCTGGAGGAGTCACGAGCCGGTCCTACAACATTTGAATTAAGATAATTCATAATCTAAAAGAAAAATTTCAGATGAAATTAGGTGTACCATTTAAAGTAGACAGAAAGCCCAAATTTCACAAGGGCCTGATCAAAATGAAGAGAAATCCTTGATAGGTAATTATGATGCGAAACATTGGCCACAGATTTTTCTAACGAGTTAATGCAAAATCAAAAAGCACTAATTTGTCTGGTGGAACAGAAAACCAGTAGTACAACCATTAGAATTGATTCAGATGCATTACCACAGATTAAAGCCATAGTTATTTTAGGGATAAACTCTTTTGTCAATAATTATTTAAGGATAAACATGAACCCCAGTATAGTATCTTCACAAAAACTAAAGAATCAAACCTCAATATATATGGCAATATCAGTCTTGTTAGATCCAGAAGGCTCTTTCAGACTCATTATAGCTTCAAATATCAGACTTTCCAGCCTATACAAAAAAAAGATCCAATCAAGAAGCAGGTTATAGGAAAAATAACAAGACATAAAAGAATAAGACCATATTACTGAAAACAGAAGCAATGAATTGAGGTCATATGACTCATATGCACGTCAAACCTACAGGCAACACTTGCATTACAGTTTTGCTTTCCCAAAGAAAATTGGGTATTAATTTCAGAATATAGCAAAAGGTACATTAATCCAGTGCGATCCAATGCACTCTTCTCATTGTGTACCATCCGTTCCTTCATGTCCTCTTTCATCGCTTATTTTAATTCAGCCATTCTCTACATTATTTGTAACTTATCTCAAACCTTTGGGCAGTCAAAGAGAAGTCAGACATTAACTCTCCAAGATCGGATTTTATATTCAATCTAACATCACAACTGCAAGAACATAGACTTTGAAATATTGGCCAGCAAAACTCGATATAGATTTGTATATAATTGGGCACGTATAGATGCAAATAGTCTAATGGGGGCAAAAAATTCTAAAAAAAAAAAATGAAATTTGTTACCATATGATATATTGCCAACAGAAGGTCATTTGACTGGGAGACAATTTGGTAATCACAAATGAAGATCCAAAGGTTGCCAACAACCCTCTAGCTTCTTGTGATGGGAATTGCGAAGGCCATTTTAAATTCTCTTATACTTTCAGCCAGTGTTAGGGCAAGCCTACTTACAGATATCTGGGCCAGACTACTTTAGATGGTCTGAGAAGAATGAAGGTAGACCTGAAGGTACTATACCTTCAAGTAGGATCTACCCAAGACGCCCTCTAATACCAACCAAACTAAAGGGACTGATAAGTTCCTCTAGCATAAATGTAACAAGACCATTAACTTATTCTAATCATTCAGCCTGGATTTGAGGAGATTTACAATTACCTTAAAACGAACTAAGGAAAGGTATTCCCTCTTTTGCACCAAAACTACCAGCTTATTCTCTAGAAAAACATTTCTTACTCATAAAGTTTGATTGCACACGCTCATCACGGGTATTTCTCACAGACAAAAACCTCAAGCTTCATTCATTTATTTAATCTTTCAAGACAATTATATCACTACAACTGCAAGCAAAAGAAAAACTTGAAACCATTCTGAGTTACAGATTTCTTCAGCATGATTAATAACTACTCTTCAAGCACCAAGTTGCATGCCACTCTCATAAACCGGATATGAAAACCTTCGTGCTGTAATTTAGAAACAAAATTTAAGTTCATATATCGCATCACCCAACCAGCCCAAATGTTCACATCTGCATTGGGTTAAAATGTGAGAGGGCAATAGACCACCCGAAAACCAAGGATAGGGGATGTAGTTAGCAAATCGTCACTAAAAACCATCAAATAAAGAACTATTTGCAATTATCACAAAGATGATGCCAAAAATGGCAGTTTTTACAATAATGGAAAAGCATTAATCAACATCATTCATCAAAGTGGAAATGTTTAGATGATCCAAAAAGTCTTAAGTTCCCAATAATAATCACTATGGATTAAGCTATTAAAAATAAAATACTCACTTTAAGGAAGCTTTCTGTGGCCGGTTGATATGCAAATTTTCAGCAGAGATTGCAAGAGGCTTTGCGTCGATGATTTCATCATCAAATTCGTCTTCGACAACTTCAAGAGCGAGGGGATTGTCGTCATGCTTTGGCACATCTTTGCCCTTTTTTAGGGCAAGCCTAGCCCTCTCTCGAGATCCCCATCCGCTTGCCGTCACAGTCAAATTTCTCCATTTGTCCTGTGGATTTCACAATAGAAAGAAGTCAGATACCTAGAATGGTAGATTCAGAATAACCACAAGGTATTGAAAGTACAAAGGGCATATCTCCATCCATGTTTATGTGAAGAAAGATATGCTTATTCAGGGGATGCCCTATCAAAATATCATATCTGCTTATATACCCTGTTATGCACCCACGGTTACCTTGCCGTCATTGAAATGGTAAGAATTTATGAGCTCTGTCAGAAATAACCAAAATGCTTTATTTTACACCCACAAAATGGTGTATTTAATTTAATGTTACCACCTATAAACCAATATAGGAAAAAAAAAGAAAAGAAAAAATAAAACAAAACAAAATTTCACACTAACAGCACTAATTGTACATCACATTCGAAATTGACCAGAGATTGCATCCTATTTATTGAGACTCACAGAGCAAAGATTACAATATTTTGAGGGTATACACACAAACAAACATGATCAGGCATGTTTACATAAGTACAAATGCAAAATGCTCAAAGCACAAAAAGCCTGATATCCAGAGGCAATAATGAACTAGATATCAGCAAATATTCCTGTATCTGGCGTGGATGATAATGTTGCACTACAGAATTCAGAGCACGGCAATAAGAAGAATGGTTTCATACTTTCAAGTTCTATTTGGTAATAGACAAAAGGGAAAAGACAAAAGCAAGAGATAACCAAATGTAAGCAAATTTAAATTCATTTCTAGATGTATATGATATGTTAATGAACCAAATGTTAGGCGATTTATCACACCTAAACAAGTTTGACAAATCAAGTTAAACAATCATAAACCTTGAGATCAACATTGGACCGCAAGCACAATGTCCCACTAAATTCTGGATCTTTCAAAATTGCGCGCCATTTCCCAGCCCCATACTTGATCACTCCAGCTTTAAGTGCAGACTCTTCCTCTGCTGTCCATTTCTGCTTGGGAGCGCCCATATCCAACACCCAGAGAACTAGTGCAAAGTAGCAGGAAGGTGTTAAGCAAGTAGCCTCAACCAAACTATCAACTCCCTGGTTTAAGCAAAGGTCACAAAAGATCTAATCCCCATATTCATACTGAAAACCGCATAAAAATAAAGAAGGCTTTAAGAAATATATTAAAGTCACATTTGCATAAAACAAGAAAAGTAATGGTCATCAGTCATTGCCATGAGACGAAAGACATCAACAAACTTTCACACTTGAAAGGCATTAGAAAATGCAAGAATGCGCATCATTCATGCTTGAAGATGATTAAGAAAGTTCAGAAACTTTGATTTGAGAACACTGCTTTACATACAGATTAAAAAACACACAAAATTTGTATAAAGCAATCAGAAATATACATCTAAAATTGATATAAAGAAAGAAAATGCAGTGCATTATATGCAATTTAGAAACACTGTGCACCTTTCGGTTGAAAATCAACAAATGCGGTTCAAAAACACAGCTTTCAACATACAATCATCAACTGAAACACTTAACCCAAAATCTAATCTAACAAGGGGGAAAACAGAGAAATAAATTCAAGATAAGAAATCAAAACATCAGCCAAGAAAAATCACAGCACTCGAGACAAACAGCAGCATCCCCAATGAGAGCATTCAAACAAAAACTCATATAATTCCACAATGAACATACCGATCAATGATCAAAACAACGAGTTTGACCAAGAATTCTCAGTTGCCACTTCACCACACACAATGAATAGACGAATTGATGAGCATATAGATCGCTATAATCTCACAATTTGCAGGAATAAGAGCACGAAGGAGATAAACAGAGACATAGAAAGAGATACAAACAGAAAGAACCGTCAGAGTGCTTCAACGGCGGCGGCGGCGGCGCGGCGGCGGCGGAGGTGCCGGCGGGCCGAGATCGGGCGCTGAGCACTGGCCAGCAAGCCACGAAAAAAAGGTACCGTTTAACGGGTCGGGTACTGGATTTCACAACCCGAATCCGATATCAACACCCAAAATCCGAACCCATTATCTCTGCCAAGCAAAGTTATATGTTTTTATATATATATAAAAATATATATATATATATATAGAGAGGACCCATCAACTAGGGACGTCCCTAGATTTCAAATCTAGGGATGTCTATAGTAGCCATTGGATAGTAATATGATGGCTCTTTATCATTACGTAAAACAGTAGAAACGCGTGTTCTACAGGTGTTTATGCAGATGATCGTCATGAAAGTAAAAAAATGTCGAGTGTTTAAGAAACAATAACCATCAAAACGATGATCCAACTGAACTAGATTTAAAATATCCCTAGATTTGAAATCTAGGTATTTACCTAGATAATGTTTTTCCATATATATATATATATATATATATATATATATATATATATTTATATTTATAAAATTAGTGGATAAGCTCCACGTCACAGTAAAGATTTCTTTTATAAATCTCTAGAATCATCTAACAATTGTGTTACTAAGCACATGTTAAGAAATTTTTGGTAAATAATTATAAAAAATATTATTATTAGATTAATTTAGAAACAAATTATTTATATAAATATACTTCAGTGAATAACAATAAAATTTATCAATTAGGCAAAATAAAAATGAGCTTAAAAAAAATTCAGTTGATGTATTTAATATTTCTTATTTCTTGTGATTTTGCTACGCCAGGGGTTTAAAAATAATTGAATATTTGTTTGAATTCATTATATACAAATAATCTTGAAAAAAAAAAAAGTCAATGCATGGAAGGAAAACATGATCAAATTTATTATAAACTTTAAAATAAATAATAAACACTAAAATAGTAAAACGTTTTACACAATAGATGCTAAATAATTATGACCATAATGCACTTCACATGATAATAAAAATATCTTTACGTAGAATTTAAAAGAATATGAACGAATAAGCACAATTTTGGTCAGAGCCAATAACAAAAGCTGGAAATATAAATATTAAATAATTAATATATAAAAAGCATAAAAATACATGCCATAAACTATAAACACCTATTGTTTATTTAATAATTACTTGAAAATAACATTGAATATTTTAAGTGAGAATTTGTCAGTAAAGCCAATGGATTTATAGTCCAGTGATATTGGCCCACTTTAAGATACAGTGATGATAATAAGTCCTTATTTTATATGCAAATTTATAGCTTAAATCCCATGTCATTTGGTGAAGGTGTATAGTCAGGACAATCGAATTCTTGACTTGTGGACACTCCTTTAGTTGTATATATGCTTGTTGCATTTGTAAAAAAACAAAAGAATAAACAACCTAAATAGTCCTCTGCATTTCCGTATGTTTCTATTTAGGTTGTTCAGTTTTTAGAAAGTTATGATTTAGTCTTTTAATTTTATTTTTTGTTACAACTTGGTCACTCCCCTGAACATACGTCGTTAACAATAATCATACGTGGCATATGCTAGCTCAAATGCCAACTTTAAGAAAAAAATGTGTCATGTAATATGTCATATGTGATCGGCGTTAATAAATCATACTTGGGTAACTAAATTATAACAAAAACTAAAAGTAAAGAACAAAATCATAATTTTTTGGAGCTGGGTCACCAAAATAGAACCACACGAAAAGATAAGGAATCATAAAAGTTATTTATAAAATAAAAATTATTAAAAACTAATCAAATATCACTGTTGTAATTATCTGATAATTAAAATATTTGACTATTATATAGAAAGTAAAAACTTCAACAAATATTTGACCATTATACAGAAAGTAAAACCTTCGACTATTTTTTAATATATAGTTGTGACAAAAATAATACTGGTGCGTAGTTACTTGTCCACGTTGAAAAAACAAACAAATAAATAAAAACTAATCAAATGACATGAATTTGGCTAAATTAAAGCAATCAATAACCATACAAATGGCCCCTCCCATTGAAATTGTAATTTAATAGTGAGCACAAAGTCAACAAAAGCAAATAAGGATTAGATTCTAAAGCAAAAGGTGATGATTCTCTTTCATCCTCCAACTAGTTTAATTAAAAAAAAAACATGCACAAAAGACTACTAGTGGACACAACACAACCATTGAATTCTTGTTTCCATTTTGTTAATATTGGCCCTTAAACAATTTATGTTTATTTTATTCAACGTGTTTTGACTTGATACCATGATTTGATTAACAATAAACCTAGATAATAAAATTAACACATTAAAAACATAATCATTATTGCTAATAAAGAATATGTTTTCCAATGGGAATGGACCATTAGAAGATGGAATCAAGAAAACAAGAAGAATATTAGAACCTTTGCTAAGTTGGATACCTTTTTTCCACTTAATAAAGAATTAAATTGATTGGATGGAAATGAATCCCTTTTTTAAAACTCTTTTTTTTTTTTTCTTTTTAAATGATATTTGTATTTGATTAATAAAAAAAATTATTACTTAAATAAAGTAATGGCATTTTATAATAATAATATGTTGGCACGAGCACTGGATAAACATCAAAGCGCGTTCATATACACGTGGCAACATCCGGCAATGTGAGGCACGTGGTTCGAGAGGGGAAGTGAACGGCCAGGAGAACGCCACGTGTACAAAATCTCCAAGTTGCTCATCATCTCGGAGCATATCATCCGTGCCGTAAGTCTATGCGGGTCCTAGTGCTAGGGCGGCAGAAGCGCGATCAGAACCGTCCGTCTATTTGAGGCAAAGATCTGACCGTTTATTTGAGGATCATCTCAGAAGATGCCACGTGGGCATCATTTTGATTCGTTGCTCGGGGTCAGGACACCTGATTCGGGTCTAATAATTAAATTGATAATTTTTTTTTTCTAAAATAAATTGATAACTACTTAAAAAATTAAACGCTCAAAAATTTCAATCGAATAAATAAAGTCTGCCAGCGACCCCATTTGGTCAATTAACATAGGGTCTCTTACGTAAGGTGTTCACATTGAGTGTCAAGCGTAGCTCCTCAAGTTTGATCCCTATCTCGCGCAAGATGAGGGCACGGTTCGGTGATGAGCGCTACTCCCCTATATGTTCGTCCCTGAGTTCCGACGCTTGTCGTTTTTCTCAAAAAAAAAAAAAAAATTAAAAAAATAAAGAGAACCTGTATATATACGAGTGATGGAATCGTATGCACACAATTATTACTTATATTTAGAGAAATATATTTTTACCCGTGATTTAACACATGTAAAACATTTTCCATAACCTCTGAATATTTTTCAAAAAATCCCCTGAACTTTTTTGAAAATTTATGTTAAAAATTAAAGTATGGGTGGGAATGCGGTAACTTCACCGGAGAGTGACAGTATCTGACATCCTCCTATATAAAGCCTTCTCCGCTCGGTGTTTAGGTCTCTCTGGCATCCTCGTTCTTCGTTCTTCGTTCTTCGTTCCTCGTTCCTCTCCTGGTAATCCGCTCACAAGAAAACCATCAAGAATCCAAACCCCTCGCCCTTCGATCGAAACCCTAGAGGGAGCCGTAAATGCGACAATTCATCGTGTTAGGGATTCGAAGATCTCGCCATTGATCCGATTTTTGTGAGCTTGCACCGTCTCGAATGGCGTCGCCGGAGCCCACGCCGACGCGCTACCGCGTTGGGTATGCGCTGGCCCCGAAGAAGCAGCAGAGTTTTATCCAGCCGTCCTTGGTCTCCCTCGCCGCCTCCCGCGGGATCGACCTCATCGCCATCGATCCATCGGTCTCCTTGTGCTCCCAGGGCCCCGTCGACCTCATCATCCACAAGCTCTCTACCACCGAGTGGAAGTCCCAGCTCGAGATGTTTGTTCTTGAAAACCCTTACACCCCCGTCATCGACAGGCTTGACGCTATCGAGCGCCTCCACAACCGCATCTCCATGCTCCAGGCCGTGTCCGACCTCCGGATCCCTCAGAAGGACGAGACCTTTGGAATCCCCAAGCAGATCGTGATCTATGATTCCGCTTCTCTCTCTGATCCCGCGGTGATCGAAACCCTAAAATTCCCGGTGATCGCGAAGCCGCTGATCGCCGATGGGAGCGCGAAGTCGCACAAAATGTCACTCGTATTCCACCGCGAGGGCCTTCTCAAGCTGAAACCTCCTATTGTGCTTCAGGAATTCGTGAACCACGGAGGCGTCATCTTTAAGGTCTACGTCGTCGGTGATTACGTTCAGTGCGTGAAGCGGAAGTCACTGCCGGATGTATCCGAGGACATATCAGAGCATTCTGAGGGCTCGGTATCTTTCTCGCAGGTGTCGAACCTCGGGGGTTCGCAGGACCAGGACTTTGAGACAACACATTTGGAGGAGGCTGAGATGCCGCCGATGGACTTCATAACTGATATTGCCAGGGGACTTGGAAAGGCCTTGGAGCTTCATCTCTTTAACTTTGATGTGATTAGGGATGCCAAGATTGGGAACCATTATCTTGTCATTGATATCAATTACTTCCCTGGGTATGCCAAGATGCCAGGCTATGAAGAGGTCTTGACAAATTTCTTTTGGAACCTTCTTCATGAGAAGAAAGCTGATGATGCAGATAAAAAGAAAAAAATTGTGAGCATCAACCATGGTGTAGTTGCAGGAGAGAAGGAGAACGTGGGCTGATTGATGGTGTCAAGATCTTGACAGAGCTTTGCTTGCTGTTCTTTTTTTGGCGCCCCGTCTTCCTTTCTTTCATTTGATGCTAGGAAGGTATGTTTCTTGCGCTCTTCATCGTGGTTAGGATGAGTGGAGCATTCTGCATGTGCTTTTGTGAGGAGTGGTTCTTGTGATGCCTGCTGAATGAATGGGTTGGATTGTTGGAGGTTTAATGTCAGCATTCTGGTCAATGATTTCAAAGGCTGAAAGGGTGTATAGTCTTCCTTTTCTGCATGAGATAGATATAACCTTTGAATTTTTCTTCTTCATTTTGGTTATGGAATAGCTAGGATTCAAGGAAGGCTTGTTGTTTAATTTAACTCCAAATGGCTTGTGTAGTTTCAAACTGATGAGTTAGTCTAATCTTCTGCCAATTTGGCAATTCTTAGTGCATTGGTTGTTTCTTTTTTCCTTTACATATTTTATTCTGTTTTCGCTCCTACATAGGAATCTGAATATAAATGTTGAACTCAGTGGTTGCCCATTGAGTATATGCACATGGTTGATGTTTTAATTGTGTCTTCTATTTTTTGTTCTTCATTTGGAATTTTAAGTCATTCATCTTAAGGCTTTGGCATATATTGTTCACATGATTTGAGTTTTAGATCTTAGAGGCTGTGGCATACCAATCGATAGTTCCTTTTTGCCCACGTTCTTTATTTTGTCGTTTTCACTTGTGTTCTTAATGCATAGATGTTTAACATATCATGTATATAGTTCTAGTATTGCTTCTACGTAATAATGTAAGCATTTAAGTTGTGCTTGATGGTTGCCATCATGAATGTGGTTGCTATTGAAATTTGTGAGTTTGGTATCTTTCATGTTTTGTACTTCAAACTCATTCATTTCAAGACGTAGGCGCATTTGTATCTTGTTTGAACTCTGTAAGTTTTAGAACTCAGAGGTTGTCGCATACCGGTGATTCCTTTTGGTGCTTTTTTTTTTTCTTTATTTTGTCGTGTTCACTCAGATATCCTCGATGAAGGATTTTTTTTAAACTTACTCAATTTTGTTGTGTTCACCCAAATGTTCTCAATGAATGGATTTGTTTTAAACGCTATTTTGTCATGTTCACCCAGATGTCCTTGGTGAATGAATTTTTAGTCATGTTCAATGCAATCTAAGCATTTGATTATTGACATCTGACTATATATGGAGACTGTTGATCATACTAACAGCCTGTTTTGTATTCATTCTTTATTTGGTCGTATTCGCACGTGTTTTGCCCATGCTTACTTGCTCTTCATTTGCAATCATATTTTTTTGAACTCACTATTTAAGACCAGGATCATCTAGAGTAACTTGTAAGACTGAAAGGTAACCATGATGATAGTTAAGGTTTATCTTAAGGATCATCCAGGTATCCTGATGTTACTATTTGAGCATGAAGGTTGTGGTAATCTTTGGAAATGGTGTTGCCCACCAGCTGGGTTTTATCCTTTTATTGAGTTGTTTGCCTTAGACTGCTGTCGTAGTTGGATGTTCTTTTATGTTGTCCTCAAGAATGTCATTTGCATTATCCTGCCAATTATGGCTTTCTATGGCAAAAGTTTGCAACCTATAATAAGCAGGCATTTTGCTTGCTTTCCCCGTGCATTTTGGTTTTGTTGGAAATTCTAAAAATTTATTACAGTCAATAGTTTCCTTGTTGAACTTACTATAGACATCTAATAAGTGAGTGAGTGGGGCACAAATTAATGGAGCTTGCCCTGTCTCATCTGCCCTCAATTCTGCTTATCCTGCAAGTTAGCTTGAGGCCTGGCCTAGGTAGCAGCTATCCAGTGCGCAAGCAAAATTTGATCAACAATCCTGTTTGAAACCTCTAATTTCTTTGGACAAAGTTTTTTGAAAAATTAAAGGTAGTAAATACTGTAGAATGCCAGTTTGATCCTTTCCTTCAGCATCATAAATTAGTTTGAATTAATAGCAGGCTTGTGTATCAAGCTGCATAACTTCCTGATTTGTGTTGAGCTTAGCTAGAGGCGGTCAGTACATTCTTCCTGGGCCAAATTTTTTGCTTTGATTCGAGCATTTTTAGAATATGAGGTTGATGCTTGCTGGTATTTTACTTTAATTGATTTGAGTTAATCTTCGTTTGATGCTGTAGATGATGTAACTATTATCAATATGATATTGGAATTTGCTCTAGCATTCACTTCTCTGCATAATGTTGTTAGGAGTGAGAGGTGGGTTGTCAATGTTTCATTTTTGTTAAATGATCAGCATCGTATCGCTTTCTGATTAATACAGATTTGTAGGTGTTCTGTATAATTTGACAAACTTGATTTTGTATTATATGTCTGATACGAAGATGTATTCCTCGTGCAAATAATAGCAGTGGTCCACATAAAATTTTGGTCAATGCTGGTAAGCCAGGTTGCATAGACTGTTCCTGATGCCTGACTGCCTGCTTCTTTATTAATTGTTAGTTTGTTGCTAGTACAGGTGTATATAGAAGGATGTAGAGCCCTAGGAATTAATTGGGATGAAAAGGTTAGTGGCGTATAAATATTTTCACCGTCATATTCAACTGTATTAGAAATTCATTTGTAAATTGTCTACTGATGAACTTCTTGATGGGAAAAATTACTGTCTTCTGTTGAGGTAGTACCTTTAGGTGTGCCCTGACTATGTTAGATACCTGGTACCATGTTTATTTTTCTTTCCAGGATTGTTGAACTATTGTTATTAACATGTTTGGTAACTAATGCCTCTGTACCACTCATTCCTTCTTTTGTCTCACATCATTTGTTTAATTTTTTCACTCATCGGTCTTCAATTCAGCAAGATAATATTGATTCCTTTACGTTGTATTTATTATGCAATCGGAGCAATGCTGACTGATAATTTTCAATAGACTAAAAGCTAAAAGCTTTTGTTGATTCCTTACTCTGAAATCTTGCTTATAGTCTTCGCATTTTGCATTCATTCTTTCAAGTTTATTTAAAAGTTAATTATAGTGAACAATGATCTTATCAGTCAGTGAAACCATTCTCAGTAATGTTTTGTAGACTGCTTTATAAAATATTCATTACCATTTAATGTGACAATATTATTGAATGTTCTTTGTTATATATTAGCTTCTCAAGCAACATCTTAAGGATGTACCCCTCCCTAAATGATTTGCAGTGTATAAAGGTCAGTCCAATATATATGTTTCTTAATAATCTCCAGATTGCATGGTTATATATATATATATATATATATATTGTGGTTATCTTGACCTTTGTTTCTTGATGTTTTTTCTTTTTTTTGTCATTAGATGTCTCAAACACTTCTCTCTTTTTCTTCAAGTGTTATAATTACTGTATATTCAATTGAGTGGTCTTTCTTGTTAGGCAGATCTCAGTCTTGGTATCTTAATTTATTTATGCTTTTATTCTTTGCTTGTTCTTCATCCGCTTTGTTATTGTTTCTTTTCCTATCCATTATTCCAATATTGGGAAAAAAAAGAATGATATATATATATATATATTTAAATAATTAAGCTTTTAAATTTCTTTTGATGTTCTTTCTTTCCAGTCTGTTCAACCTTTTGAATTTGTTCAATGGAATGGAACCGCCTCCACCTGATCTCACCGGCTTTGTTCTCCTTTTTTTTTACTATTTATTTTTGTACTAGTTTATAAGGTTTTAAACAAATCCAAATTGACCTGTTTATTAATTAATTAATTAATTAATTTTCCAGTGCATGATTAGTGATGCATATGTCTAATGATTGCCATGTTTTTCAGCAAGTCCACTCTCCTCCACATAAAATTTTTCCAAACCTATTTATCTGTCTATGTAATTCATCTAAATTTTTTATAATAAAATAATTAGTAAACAGTTTTTTTTTTTTTGTAAATTTTTTAAAATAAAATTATAAAAAATAAAAATGTCGTGGAAAATTATTTTCTTTTGGATCAAACAAGTTTGGTGGATTTTGTTGAGTTCAAGTTTGAACAAGTGGATTCCACTAAGCAGCCGTCACAGAAGAAAGAGACCCAATGATTCTGATCTTTTTTTTTTTTTTTTTACAATTTATTTATATAATTCATTTATATATAACACATCATTCATCCCTTTATTTTTATATTTTTGTTAAAATATAATTGTAAAATAGGTCCTTTTTTAAAAAAAAGATTTTTAATAAAATTTCAAAAAAAAAATGTATATTTTTTTTGTATAGTATAATAAATTAATAATACACTTAAATGGTAAGGGTGTAATAAAATTGTGAATTTAACAAGATAGATGAGTTAAGTGGATCAGCCTGATGTTGTTTTCTTTGAAGTTTAATCACAATCAATGTGATTTGACACACTCTTGATGTCAATCACTCTTTACTTTATATATTTTTTTTATTGATGAAATCTTGAAGAGAGAAATATTTTTATCTCTCATTTGCAAAAAAAAAATAATAATTAAGAACTTCAATTAATACCTAATTAATTAAGTTATAAAATATTAATCATTGATTAATTACAGATTGAAAAGTAGTGATTATCACTTAATTTTCTACATTCATACTCTGTCGGCAAGAAACTTAATCTCCCACACTTTGAAATGAATCTCCTTTTTCTTTTTTTTTTCCTTTTTCAACAAAACCTTTATTAATTTGCTTTGTTTAATTAATTTGATCTGCATTTAATTTCAGTACCTGCAATATGATATCATTCATCACCTGATCATAGCAATCCTTAATTAATGACCAATTAATATATATATATATATATATATATATATATATATCTGTGTGTGATCAAATTAAATCAAATTGCATGTTCATGTACTCAATCATTTTTCTAATATATTTTTATTTTACAAAAAAAACTACGTTGTGTTCAAAATTACAGATATACCCATATTTATATATATATGCATGCAAGTACTGTAGGGGTGTAATCGATCGAGTTCGAGCCGAGCAGTAGCGAGCTCGAGCTCGAGCTCGACTGAAAATTCGGTATTCGATACTCGGCTCGAGCTCGATCGAGTATTTATTTTATAGCTCGAGCTCGACTCGGTACATAAATCGAGCTACTCGAGCTCGCTCGATTAAGCTCGAAAAAGCTGAAAATAACCATAAACATTATGCTCGAACTCGAGCTCGAAAGTTTTTCCCCTTGATTTTTATCAAATAAATCTAATATTATATATATACATACATACTCGATTAGGCTCGCGAGCACTCGAGCCAAGTATCATAATACTCGAACTCGGCTCGCTCGACTACTCGAGCTCGAGCTCGGCTCGACTGTGACCGAGCCGAGTTCGAGTTTTCACCGAGTCGAGCCCGAGTAGCTTGCGAGTAGAGGTGTATCATTTACACCCCTACATGCAAGTAACAAGCAGAGAAGATCTCAAGGAGAAAGAGAGGAAGGTTGAAAGTACATTAATCTCATGGTAAAAAAATGACATGTTGTAGTTCAACTAAGATTTTGACAGTTTTCACAAAATTAATGCTCTGATTAATGGATTGAAGTTGAGGTTTCATCCACTGATTTTGATGCATGCCAATGATAATGATGGTGATGCATGCATGCATTCAGTAGTTAAAAAGAAAGAAAAAAAAAGGTTTAATTCTTGTTTCATGTAAATGGTTAAAACAAACAAACAAGCAAGCAAAATTTCTTTGTGGACATGAAAATGACAATTAGAATAGTGTGATCAGATGGATGATATATGATGATGGGATATGAATTGAAGCTTTAGGTTAGAAAACAAATTAACATATATTCCATGAGGTTAGGTAAGTTAGTTGTCTTTTATAGGTCCACTGGTTACCTACTAAACATATCATGGTATCACTTGTAGGACAAGGTTTGCTAATGTCCTTGATTCAGATAGCAAGGTTCCTCTTAGTTTCCTTCCATAAGAGTGATGACAATGTGTTACAATTGACGAGCAAGTCCATTTCAAATTTCTTGATAAGCTTGCCAACAAAAAAGAAACATATATATATAAATATATAAATATATATATATATATATATTAATTCTCTAATTATACTTGTATATTTTGCAAGTTCTAACTTAAATTTAGAAGAGAAATATATATACTCTTCTCATCTTGTATTCATTTGCCACCTTTATCATATATATATGTGTGTGTATTGCAAAGAGAGAGAGAGAGAGAGAGAGAGAGAGAGAGAGAGAGAGAGAGTATCAAAGTTTTGTATATGGTATACATCACCTATATAATACTTATATATCATAGAGTCTTTATCTCTTGTATTTGCATGCCAACTTTATCATATATATATATATATATATATATACGTACACACACACACACACTTAAGTTTAGACACAAGGTTCTTAGTACGTATAGTAAAATACAAAGTTTATATTGTATTATATATATATACATTGTTTTACATGATTATTATAATATGTTGTTGTGTTCCTTGTATATATATAATGATTATTATAATGTATTGTTGTGTTCCTTGTAAAGGAAAACAATAGAGAGGGCTTATAGGTTATTAGGTTTTTGTTGTTTTCAGTCAATGGCTTGTAAAAAAAGTAACAAGTCTACCTAATAAGTAACGATTAACAAGACTTTTGTTCCATATGTAGTTTGTGAGAAGAAACAATATATCACATGCAAGTGATAATTTTAATTCACTTGGAAACCCTAATTAATTATATATATTTGAAGTGTTTTAATGTTTCCATTTTGGATAACCTGTCTTCTATTCATATGACAAACTATTTAGTTGTCTCAAATTTTTTAATTAATTATTTTTACTATATATATATATATATATATACATGTTACTCTATTTCAAGCGAAGTTATACTGTTTATCATATGTTTTGATTAATTAATTGATGCTAATTAATTAAAACTCAACAAACAAAGTCATTAATTTGTATTGATACAAATTAAAACAGAAAATTAATAAACTCAACAATCACAAATTGTTTACATGAACATTTATAATTTGCACTGTTTCTGTACAAATACATATATATATATATATATATATATATATATATATATATAAAACATGTGTGTATGTGATATCATATCATTTAAATCAATGAATCAATCTCTTTCAAAATGGTTTCACATCTTGTCACTAAGAAATTTGCCTGCAAGAAAGAACAATAGCCAAAATATATATAAATATATTTATCAAATAACTCCAGTCAATGATATTCACAAGAAAAAAAACAAAAAAAAAAACAAAAAGAATGAGCTAATAAAGAAATACTTACTCTAGAATGTCCTTCCAGCAAAGATCAGTGTTTGAATCATCAAAATTCAGTCCATCCCAATCACCAAAAGAAGTGTTTGAATTTCTCGAAATATCGATACATTCATCGGCAAAACAATTGGCTTGATCTTGTGTTTGATCAATACTAATGTTGTTGCTGATGTTGTTGTTGTTGTTGTTGTTGTTGTTGTTGTTGTCTAAAGTCTCAGGAGAGGCAGGAACTAAAGAAGGTGTTGAATGTTGAGAATTATGATCATGAATATTATAAGGACATGGACAACCATTGATCATCATCACTGTGTTTCCATTATCACCACCTCCATTATTACTCTCCATAAAAAACTCTTGATTGTTATTAGTATTACCAACTCCTAAATTCAAGTCTTGAGTAGGTGATACTCCAAATGATCCAAGACTTGATGATCCATAGACATGATGATTAATTAATAGATCTGAAGAAGATGGAGAAGAAGTTGAAGCTATGAGCTGAATCAAGCTTTGTAGAAGCTGAACTCTTGCTAGCTTTGCAGCATCAGCTTGTAATTTCAAAGCATTCATGTCTAAATTCCCAGAAAATGCAAACATGTTTGGAATTCCAGCAAGAAAACCAAGATCACTTCTCTTCTGATGTGTCACTGGATCAATTCCCATTTGCAAGAGCTTCTTTCTCAGATGAGTGTTCCAATAGTTCTTGATCTCATTATCTGTTCTACCCGGCAAACGGGCAGCAATTGTCGACCATCTACATACATATACAGATATATAAGGTCGATAACATCAAAATTATATATATATATATATAATGGATATGAATAATAAGGTAGGAGATTGAAGAAGAGAAATGAATGAAGTACTTGTTTCCGAGGATGGAATGGAGGTGAATGATGAGTTTTTCTTCATCATCATCAAATCTTCCTCTCTTGATGTCCGGCCGGAGATAATTAGTCCAACGAAGACGACAACTTTTACCACATCGATTGAGTCCGGCGAGCTTTGGCAATCTTCTCCAACTTCCATGGCCATTATTGTTGATATATTCAATTAGTTTCTTGTCCTCCTCCGGCGTCCATGGCCCTTTCTTCACTCCCGTCTCTTCGCAACACGGCGATCTCCCCATTATTAATTTTCACTACTCTCACCACCTTCTTGTTGTTGTTGTTGTTGTTGTTGTTGCTCTTCTTCTTCTTCTTCTATTTCTATATATATATATATATATATATATAGATATGTATATATAGTGTTGATGTTCTTGATAATATAACAGGGATGAGAAGGAGAGATGGAATTGGATTAGGGAAGGTAGATAGATGTGGGTTTTTATAGGGTTTAAGAAGTCTAGAAAAACAAAAAGTTAGAGTGCTTGGAGACGCATCTATTCTTGAAAATTTTATAGTTTAGTTAATGCATGTAGACATCATTAATTTGATTAATGGATCAAATCTAATGTTTGGTATTTAATTTAATTACTAGTGGATGAACTTTTTATTGATATAGTACAAATACATATAGTATGGTTGGTTTCATATGTATATGAACGTGGACGCTTATTGACACACGTTATTCATTGCTTGCTTTTTCCATGCAAAATGTTCCTTTATCTATTTTAACGATTATAGCCTTGGGATAGGATGATTGTGTAGGTTATTGAAGGGTGTTTTGGGGAATTGAGTTTTGTTGATAGGTCACTTGTGTTACAAGGCATTAACTTAAAGCCTTTTTTTAGGTTTGGGATTATGACTATTTAACAAAAGGACAGGGGGGATTAGGTTTTGAACTTGCCACGTGGCATCTAATTAGAGTTAAACAAGGTTTTCTTTCTTTCTTTTTTTTCCCCTCAACAAACTTATTTTTCAAAAGTTTAAAAAAGCTAATTTTAGGCTTAGGGACAGGCTAGATCCTTATGTAAATGTCTCTATTAAGTATCTAATTGTGTTCAAACAAACCATCTAATGTATACTTTCTTTATTTAATCTAAAAATGTTTTAGAAACTACCGGCTCTAAACTTGTCCAAAATTGAGAACTGAAAATTCTTATAATTTTTTTTTTTATGTATATAAAAATTTACACTAGGAACCACTTAAAATTACTTCAACCTCTAATTCTTGGACCAACCGCATATAATAATTGAATGTTTATTTGATTCAACTTGGTTTAATAAACGGAACATTCACACACATATATATACACACTTAAACTATATATTTAGAATGAACTAAGTGATGTGAATTATTAACTATAATAAAATAATATAAAATTGATTGCTTATAAAATTGACGGGTTCTTGAGTATTGATCATATGTTTTTGAATTTTTGCAGCCTGAGACTTGAAATAAGTTTCCCTGGAGAATCATTTAAAAAATTCTAACGTTTTCTGATTTTTTTTTAGTGCTATATCAAAAGACTTTGGCGGCACCATAACACTAGAGTCTCCAATAGAGTGAATCAATCCACCATGACAGCTGAATATGTCTTTTGTTATCACATGGTGGACTTTACTGACCAAGTCATGATCTTTCTTTTCTTTTTTTACTTGTCTGCAGCCAGTTTGTTTATAAAAACTAGCATTACTTATGATGATTGTTTCCTTGTTTTGCTTTGTTCTATTGTTTTGTTTAAAATTTTATTTTATTGTCTTTGTGTTTTTTTGTCACAGGATATAGTTAGTCCTTGATTGTTTTTCTTATTTAAAAAATAAATTAATTAATGGTTTGTTATCTTTCCTCATAAATAAATAAATAATATAAAACCTAAATTTAATATTGAAATCCCCAAACTGTAACCCTAACCTATTTTCATACATACATATATATATATATATATATATATATATATATATATATATATATATATATATATATATATATATATACTCCCATGTCAAAGACCATGAGCTCATAATGCTCCCACAAGTGATGCAATTAGCAACAACTTGGATGAAGATGGTAATGACCAAAGAAACTTCGTCTTTGACAAACCTAAACTTTTTTCTTAATGTAAACCATACGGAAAGTTAAAATATTAATAATCATTACAAATATAACAACTCAAGTCAAAGTTTCTAATGCTCTTTGTTTTCTCAATAATAATTCATTAGAAACTTCTATAAAATTATTTATCAATAATATATCCCTTCTAATTCATGACTTTAATCTTATAAATATGTTTTTTTGTCTTCTAACATATGTTACTAAAAAACAAAAATTAATATTTAAACATTTAAAAAGAAAAATTAAATTGATCTAAAATTTTAATAGCTTAATATAATTGATATGAAGGGCCACATTGAGATCTAATAAGATCTTGTTAGCCATCATCGTTTGCGTCATTATGAAGATAGTTAGATATAATATGCTAGTTTTTAATATTAATAAGTTTGTATTTAGGTCTAATGGAATCATTGAAGCTGCCTTAATTAATTAATTATGTAAAACTTAGCCGCCATTTTTTTTTTTGGTTAAGCTTCCCTAACAAACAAATTAATTAATATTTATGGTCACTATGCTCGCCAATTACTTTGAATAGTAAGTAAAGTACATTAATTAATTCTTAAAGTTAGTGGACAAAAAAAAAAGAATTATAAATTACGCATCAATGCAATTCAAAATGGGTGAAATGGGGAAAATGAATTGAATCAAGTAAACAATTGATATGAATCCTTCCTTCATATATATATATATATATATATATATATATTTAAAATGTACAAGTATTTTAATTGCACCATTGAATAGTTTTTAGTCCTACCAAAATAAAGAAAACGTTGCCAATAAATATTGAATAATGTTTTTTTTTATATTTTTTTTTATCAACTAACTGTACTATTCTATTTTTTTTTCAAGCATTATTTTAAGTATTTTAGTGCTATCATATTATCAATACTAGTATTGGTCAAATAAATTGGACAAAAATTTCTTCACACATATCATTAGATTTTATAATATATAATAGTTAAAAAGTTTATTTTAAATCAAGTTGGATTGAGCAATATTATCACATTATTCATCTTGAATGTATATAGATAAAATATGAACAAACCACGTGTTAAAGATGTGCACAAATGTAGAGTTGTTAACAATTTTTAGATTTGAATAAAGATTGGTTGGTCAAACAAGATTAACTGGAAACTGATCTTAAAATATGTCTGATTCTAGTGAAAAACTAGGAATTTCAAAAACTTGCATGGTGACCCAATTGGTTGGACTGATGACTTAGTTGGGTCTTTTGTTTGGGTTTAATTTTTTACTACAATAAAAAAAATTTTATTTTTACGAATTACATAGATTAGAAAAAAACTTAGAGGTCGGCTGCTGGTTAAGGGTTTTTTTGACCAAGGTCTAGAGGTCAAGTCCTAATGAAAGTATTGTTTTTCTTTTTTTTGAAATTGTTATTTTATTTTGATGTACACAATATGTATTATCGAGTACTTATTATGTACTTAATACTTGAATTTGAGGTGTTTGAATATTTATTTTTTAATATTATTACTTAAACCGCTAAAAGTCATGTTTTTATTTTTATTTTTTTATATTGTTCAATATTTATTATTTTAATCATTTAAATTTATTATTTAGGTGTATGTAATATGCATTTTCTAGTATCTATTGTGTATTTAAATTTAGTGTACTTAAAATTTTATTTATATGACATTATTATTTAATATTTAATTTTTTTTCTATACAATTAAAATAATTTTTTTTATTAAAATTAATAGATCCCAATTGAATATTTCGACACAGATCTTTTCTATATCAAAGCTTATATAAATTGAACTGCGCTCAAACTTGTTTTTTCGGCGGGATATAAACATCAAATATAATATTAAGTGGCACTAGACTAAAACTTTATTGGCCACTCGACTAATATATATATATATATATATTAAATATTGAAGATTAAATTTGTTTAATATAATTAAATATATATGCTAAACAAACAAAAGCCGACAAAACTAAGTGGGTCATCAAAAAGCAAACTTTATTTTTAAAAGTACAATTAAAAGTACTTTTTTTTACCCTAAATGGGGATCCACGTGGCATAACAATGCCATTATTTTAAGCATAGTTATCATATCCGAACCGACTCGGCGGTCCGACCGGTTAACCCGGTGACCCGGTGCTTCAACCGGTCCAGATCTTTAATTAGACCGGTTATGTAATCAATCCGTTCTGACCCGTCTTGACCCGCTTTGATCCGGTGGTTAGACCTGTTGACCTGGCGGTAAGACCGATTGACCCGGTGGTCGGACCAGTTGACCTGAAGGTCAGACAGATTGACCCAGTTTTATTTGTAATTTTAATTTTGAACTTTGGTTATATATTGGACTTAGTTTGGTTTAATACTTTGATGATGAATTTAAACTTCTATTATGAATTAGTTGATGCTTGAACTTTGACGTATTGTTATGTGTTGGTATTATGTGAAGTTTGAGATTTTTTTCCCCTTTTCTACTTTTTCCAAATCAAAGATTAACAATTGTTTTGTATTTTTTTCCCATCAAATTATTTAATTCATAGATATTATTATGATATATCATTATATAATTAAAAACTAATTTATAATTTTAAAAATAATATTTTAAAATATTTTTATTAATCTTAACTCAAATAATCCAACGGTTAAATTAATTGACCGGTGACCCAGAGCTTTGATCGTGTCAATGCCCGGACCGAATCTGATAACTATGATTTTAAGATTTGCTCTTACGCTGCCCCCGCTCACTTGATCCTTCAATACCAAATCCAGCAGCGAATCCGAATATTCTTATCCTTATCACACAAAGTTACTATAAAACACCCTTTCATTTTGCTTTCCCTTTTATTTAGTTTCAGGAAATAAAGTAGAAGTTAAGGCTTTTTAAGTAATTTCGATCTCAGTGGAATTCCACGGAATCACAGCCGTACATGATTGGTCTGACACTTCAGCCCTTCAATTTCCATTTTAATATCGAATATGCCCCTGAACTTGACCCTTCAAAGACGTCAAACGTCAAGGCTCATATCCACCGTCCGTTTCTTCATGATTGGCTATGAACCGTCCATCACGCGCCTCTTTTCCCATAACGGGTTGAAGCTCCGAAAGCAAATAAATCCGAGACCCGGTAACGTAATTTGAATAAAGCATCAAAATTTATTATTTATTCCATGAATTATTATGAGTAGATAATAAATAACATTTGTCAATTCAGAATTTTTTTTTGGATTTTGTTCCAGAAATTCATTACACTTATGTATGTTTCTTTTTTTTTAGTTTTTTTTCTATTTGTCCGAAAACTTTTCACAGTTGGATTCGGGTCTGTTGAAATCCGACCCGTTTGAAGGGGCATTCATGATAATTTTTGAAACTTAGAGGGCTTTATTGGAAAAGTATTCATCCGGCCCGAAACCCAATTTCTCGTCGTCTTTCGTCTCTCTCTCTCTCTCTCTCTCTCTCTCTCTCCAAAAATCCCATTTTTTTCGTTTTATGTCCCAAAAAAAAACTTTTTTTTTCCCATAATTTTTCGTTGTTTCAGCGCCGCTGTTGATGGATTCCGTTCACCGCGGAATCAAGCGAAGCCTTGTGCCTCCGTCCAAACTCCGTAAACCCTAGAACTTTGCTTCTTCGTTCTCGGCGAAACCCTAATTCCTGATTCATTGTGAGGGAAGCAAGCGATGGAGGGTGGAGGTGGAGGGGCGGCGGTGGGTGGCCCAAACGCGGGGCTTGTGGCCGGAGGACCGCCGCCTTTCTTAAGCAAGACGTACGATATGGTGGATGACCCGGCGACGGACGCGGTGGTGTCGTGGGGGCCGGGGAACAATAGCTTTGTGGTGTGGAACACCCCTGAGTTCGCTAGGGATTTGCTTCCCAAGTACTTCAAACACAACAACTTCTCTAGTTTCGTTCGACAGCTCAATACCTATGTACGTCATCGCAAAACCTCTTCTTTGTTTCGTTTCCGGCTGAAAGATCTCGTCTTTAGGGTTGTTGAATGCGTATGGTTCATTATATGCATGTTAGATTGTTCAATTAGGAAAAAAATAATTGTTGCATTGATTTAGATTTGTTCCTTTTTTTTCCCCTGAAAATTGTGTTCTCTGAATCCTTATTGATGATGCTATGGCTCATGTCTGTTCTCTTTTAGCTTGTGAAATTTGTTTTACGATCAGCTTTGATTTGCTTTTTTTTGCTTAGCGTGCTAAATTTCAGTAGCGCATCTGACTGTCTCTTCAATCACTTAGTGGCAAGATCATGACAAGTGAGTTTCGGGTGCATTCCTACTGCCATCTGCATCTAGTCATCGTTTTTAATTGAGTGAAAGAGTTGACATGGATCTGTACAGTAGCAAGATGGTGATGTGCATAGTGTCCGTGACAATAATGCATGAGTGACATAAAGGTTTCTGACAACCTACATTATTGGAAACACATCTCATGGCTTACTGAGAGTAATCCATATATACTGAATTTCTAGTCTCAATGCTCTGCAATGGAATTCTTGTTTGATTGATATGTAGTTTAGTGTTGGTGTTTATACTGCATTCAACTTCAGCGAAGTCTAGTTCTGACCTCATAAGAAGGCTCAGGTTGTGGCATTTATAATCATTTTCCAATGTCACTTATGACCTACTCTTTTGGCATTTTTTTTCTTTTTCATTCATTATATGCTTCCTTTTTCTTGTATTAATTCATCCTATATGAGGTGTCTCTGACTCTTACGCAGGATCTTCAATTCCTTTTTTGTTTTGGTCTTTACTGTGTTCTTCCATCAACTGTTATCATTCTTAATTGCTTGGCTCTCAGCTAGGAAATCGTTTAAATAGGTTAATCTGATTAATGCGACATTTTACAGCAGCCTTGCCCTTGTCAAAATTTTCTTTTTCATTGCTGGACTTTGAGTTCACAGGGAGGTGGATTAAGATGGATGCTGGCCTGAAACTTTGTGTTTATTATTTATTTATTTATAAATAACACTCGCACTCAATAAGACTATCCCTCCACAATGATGTAGAAGTTGTACATTTTGAATTAATGGCTGAAATAGGATTGCCAGATTATTTATTGAGTAGGAATTGGGGGTGACGCAGATGCCTCCCACCCGTCTTATCATGACTCCAAATATCCAGCCATCGAGAGCGTGGAGTGGAGGTAATTTGAGGAGTGCTTTCACCACCACCTCCTCTAGGCTTTTGGAAGATGTGACCTATCATATTATGATTGTATGAGTGAAATGTAAAATTTTATATTGAGTTTATGGCCCTTTTAAAGATGAAGTATACGCTTTACAGGGCTGGTATGACACATTAATTATAATATGTGGTTATAAGTAAATAATATGAGTATAATAGTCTTAATAGAGTTGATAATGCTTAGATATACATGGGAATAATGTCAGTTAGAAATAAAAAATGTCAGTCTTATCTGCTTGTTTCAGTTTTATCTTACTCCATTGGCTTTTTTAAATCCTATTTTAAAATTCTTCAATATGGCACACTGTCAAGTGGCTAATTCTCTTTTCTTCAGGCGTGTTATTGGTCTGGACTCATTTGAAGTTGATTTGTGATGAGTGATACCAAGTAGAAGTCTGGTTTCTGTGTCTGCTTCTATTTTGATCAAAATTGCATCTCTTGTTTATCTCAAGTATTCATTATCTCTCTTGTTGGTTTATATGTTACTTGAGCAGGGGTTCAGGAAGGTTGATCCTGATCGGTGGGAGTTTGCAAATGAGGGGTTTTTAAGAGGCCAAAAGCATTTACTGAAGACCATAAACCGGAGAAAACCATCCCATTTACATAGTCAGCCACAGCAACCTCAAACACAAAATACTCCAGTTACTTCATGTGTTGAGGTTGGGAAATTTGGGTTGGAAGGAGAAATTGAAAGGCTCAAGAGGGATAAAGCTGTACTTATGAAGGAACTGGTTATGCTGAGGCAGCAGCAGCAGACCACTGATCACCAGCTACAGACTCTCGGTCAACGGCTTCAAGGAATGGAGCAACGACAGCAGCAAATGATGTCATTTCTAGCGAAGGCAATACAGAGCCCTGGTTTCTTAGCTCAATTTGTGCAACAGAATGATAGCAACAGACGGATTTCGGAAGGGAACAAGAAGCGAAGATTGCCAAAACAAGAAGAAAAAATGGATGGTGAACGATCGTCTCCCAGTGGCCAAATAATCAAATACCAACCATTGATGAACGAAGCAGCAAAAGCAATGCTTATGCAGATCTTAAAGATGGACTCAACTCCTCTGATGGAGACTATGGGTGATTCTAGTGGTTTTTTGATTAAAAATTACTCTCCATCTATGGATTCAATGGATGCTAGTCCTTCAAATAGAAATTCTGGAGTAACTCTCTCAGAGATGCCAACAAGCACAGGTGTTCCATATATGCCTGTAAGCTCCGGATTTTCAGTTCCAGCCCAGATTCAGGGTTCTGCAGGGATGTCTGGCATGGTTGCCACAACTGAAATGCCAGATACATCAATGCTCCCTCCTATGCCAGAAGGGGTTGCTCCAGGCCGGACTGACATGAATATTCCCGAATTTTCCCCTCTGCAAGGGATAGTGTCTGGTAGTAACATCAGTAACGTTCCTGGTACAAACAGCTTGTACATGAATCCCGCATCTATTGGACTAGACGGGGAGGAGGACATCGATGACAGTGGCATTGATATATTCGACGAGGAACAGAAGCTCCCGGACATCAATGACTCATTCTGGGAACAGTTCCTTTCTGTCAGTCCAATTTCCAGGGACACTGCAGAGATTGATTCAGATATGTTGCAGGCAAAGGATGCACTGCCGGAGGTTGAAAATGTATGGGATAGTGCTCGCAACATGGCTCATCTCACCGAGCAGCTGGGACTTCTCACATCAGAAAGCAAAGTGTAAGAAACCAAAAAAAGAGAGAACAATCATATGGTTCGCGAAAGGTAAAAACCAAGAGAGATTTACAATTGTGCTCTCTGGTTTATGTCGCCGCGGCCTTTTCGTGTACTTGCTTGTGATAACAAATGGCGGCCGAACAATCATGTACAACAAAAGGCTTATGAGTTATGAGCTTACATTTTGGGGTTTGATTGCCAGGCCTCATCTTGGTGCAGTCTCTTCTCTAAGCAGAATGCTTTTATGTTGTCTTATGTTCGAAAGAAATTTTTATGTGCTTGCATCTACCATTCTTCCAGTTTGCTTTATTTCTGCCAGTGCTTTCTTATGATCATAATAAATCTTTGTTTCCTAAACTCATTTTCTCAATATATGGATGGGGCGGAAATAGAAAATATTTTTAGGGGGTCAAATAAAAAAAATAATATTCAATTTTCACACAAATTAATTTAATTAATTGAAATTGTGTTTTACTCTCTATATAGTATTGAAATCATTTAAAATTGAATCAAAATTAAACAAATAAAAAAAAAATTAATGGTAAGCTTGGAGATGTCCCGATAATTCAATGACAAAGTTAAATTTTATAATAAAAATCAACTATCCGAATAACATTTTTAATAATCAATAGCTGTTTTATTTTAAATTATTTTATTATTTTATTTAAATTTTTATTACAAATAATTAAGTTTACTTTTTCACTTTTATTTTTATCCTTTAAAGATTTTATTGGAGATAACATATATTTTTTTTAATCTATATAATTTTTATATAATTTTTATACAATATAAAGAGGATAGCTCGGCCCATGATTTATATATATTATTGAAAAAATAATTCCATTAAAAATGTGGTGGGAAATTAATTCCCGTGGCATAAGAAAATTCGAAGAATATTCCCTTTGTTTATAGAAAATTTCTGAATTATATATATATATATATATATATATAAATTTTTGAAAATTTCTAATTTAATATAATTTAGGGATTCTCTGCCCTATGGTCATGTTGACACTGTTGAGAAATTTAAAACAAAAAAGATAATTAAAAAAATTAGAAATTAATTTAAAGGGGAAAAATAAATTTGGGGGATTTCCCAAATTGGAGGCTTGGCGGCCATTCTCTCTCTATCCCTCGTCTGAGTGGCCGGAGAGTGGGACGCCGGCGAAGGCGGAGATCGTACGCATACAGGGAAGAACGTCACCGGCGAGGTATGGATATTGGTGAACCTATGCACCGGTAGTTGCTGGCTTGGCCGTCTAGGGTCCTGGGAATCCCCTGCCCGGCCGGCCGTCTCTTGGTTTAGGATTTAAATTGATGGATGGCTATTGGCTTGTGGGGCTTTGATTCAGCGCATTGATAATTTAATTTCTTGTTTAGTATCAACAAATTGACAAATTCTTGTTGTGTCTTTTGATTAGCTGAATTGAAGAGCATTGTTATTATTTATATCACTAGCTATTTGTTCTTATCTCAATTTGTTCATCTTTTGTTTTGTTTGTTTTTCAGATGAATTTTTGAGATTATAGATAAACAATTGCCTCTTCTTGAAAATGGCTTTGTCTAAGCCTTTGTCTAGGATGCTATCTCATGTCATTCTTGATTTGGATGGTACTTTATTGAATACAGGTTTGTTTGTTTGTGGGTTCACCTTGTATTTGTTTTTATAATTTCAGAAAAAGTTTCTTCTTTTTTTCTTTTTATGTGTTTGTTCTGTGTTTATTCAGATGGAATTGTGAATGATGTCTTAAAGGGATTTTTACTCAAGTATAACAAGCAATGGAATACCAAAGTAGCCCATAAACTAGTGGGGAAGACTCCTAGGGAAGCTGCTACCATTGTCTTGGAAGATTATGGACTCCCTCTGAGTGTTGAAGAATTAATGGATATGATTACTCCGTTGTTCTCTGACCAGTAATTCCTTTACTCGCTTTAATTGCCCTTTCATCAGGACATGGGAATACATAGTCATTTTGCCTCTCCATTTTGCTTGTACCACTATTGAATTGCTAATGTTTTATTTATCTAAAGAAGTTTTGAATCCCTGACTACTCGCTCACTCACAGGGTGTGAATGAATCTTTGTTCTTTGATTGGTTCTTCAACTTCCAATAGTTGCTAAACAATTGTAGTCTTTCTCTCAGTTTTGAACTCTTGCTATGGAGGAAAGGACAATAAGACTCTCTTTCTTAGTTCTCATCTTTTGATCATGTGAATATATTAATCTTTGGGTTACTTAATATGATTTCTTTTCCATGAGAATATCGTATAACTAGTTGTGTTAGTGTTAGTAGTTACCTTTTTCACCATGTTAGGTTTACACTTTACCCATTGACATGATTTACTTCTGCAGGTGGTGCAACATTAAAGCTCTTCCAGGTGCCAATCGGTTGATAAAGCATTTGAGCAGTAATGGGGTTCCGATGGCTTTGGCTTCAAATTCACCAAAATTGAACATAGAAGCTAAAATTTCTTATCACCATGGTATTTGCATGATTAAACAAGAGGGATGCTTTTGATCCTCTATGTAAATCCAGTAACAAGACTGCTTGCTGATCAGTGTCTCTGTTTGGTTCAATGGTTTTTTGTATCCTGTCACAGGATGGAAAGAGTCCTTTTCAGCCATTGTTGGTGGAGATGAAGTTATAAATGGAAAGCCATCACCTGAAATGTAAGATATAGAGATTGAGTTTTCAGTTATCAGGCATTTGGACTATGAGTGTTTTTCATTTCATGGTTCTAACCTCCTTATTGTTGTCCTTCCAAAGATTTCTTGAAGCTGCTAAACGGATGAACACTGAACCATCAAACTGCCTAGTGATTGAAGACTCACTGTAAGTGTTAAAGATGTCATGTTATTTATTTGCAAGTGTGTCAGATGTACATATTTACATCAGCACTTTTGTTTGTTTGGATCTGCCGTAATTGTGCATCCTACTTTGTCTGTGTTCATATTGTTTAATAAAAATATATAATGGGGCTTTTGTTTATCAACAACAAAAATTGTAGTTCATATGTATACCTTTTGATCAAGAAAAATGGAAAGAGGAAAAAATGATTAAATATTCTAGACTGCTTAAAAGGTCGTGATATGAATCAAACCTCATACTTCTGTTTCTGATGATATAGTATGTGTGTTCCACCAGGCCTGGTGTTATGGCAGCTAAGAATGCTGGGATGTCAGTTGTAGCTGTCCCATCTATTCCAAAACAAGCTGATCGTTATAGCTTTGCTGATGAGGTGATAAATTCTTTGCTTGATCTACATCCTGAAAAGTGGAGTTTGCCACCATTTAAGGATTGTATGCTCTTGAAACCCTACATTTTTAGTTTTCCTACATTTGATAGACACTCTATAGTTGCCCATTTTGTTATAACGTTTCCTTCACTTAACTACAGGGATAGAAAACACTTTACCTATTGAGCCTTTATACATCGGAGGACCAGTCATCAAAGGTTTTGGTCGTGGTTCAAAGGTACTTGGAATACCTACAGGTGTGTTGGAATTTCATAACTCTTTGTATACTCGAGAGTTTCATTGCGAGTTCCACAAAACTATAATGTCATACGGCACTTGTTTGGAGCTTTGAATGTTTAAGATGATGGCATCAGTGAAAACCTTTGAACTTGAGATTGAGTATAGATTAACTGATTATTATGTTATTATTACTAAGTGGGTGCTTGTTTGGAAAGTTCAATGTACCTTTTATTTCATCTTGTGAATCAAATATTTATTGCTATTCTGATGCATGAACTACAAGTCTATTTTTAAGCTTAATTTTCTTGGTAAATGGCGTGCATTAATACTATCATGGAAGTATAGTTACGGTGCACTCTGTGTTTAGATTAATGAAGCTCTTGTGTTTTGCTTCAGATACATTGTCACACATAATAATCTTGCTCATCCATTTCAGAACATGAATCCTGAATTCTTTGCTTTTCTTTTCTTTTTCTTTTTCCTTCTTCCCTTTTTTTTAGGTCTTCAATTTTTGTAAGTGATTTGCAAGCGTTTTTACAGAGATTCTGCATGGTTAAATACAAGGCAATCCTTTCATTGTTATATTGATTTTTTTTTAATAACTTTAAATATGACTTTATTATAAGCTTATATTCTTCATATATTTTCTTGCTCTAAAAAACTTGTTTGGATCACCTTTCTTGCAGCTAACCTAGCTGCACATGACTTTTCTGATATACTATCAGAACACACATCTGGTGTGTACTTTGGTTGGGCTGGACTATCAACAAGGGGTGTCTTCAAGATGGTCATGAGTGTTGGTTGGAACCCATACTTTGACAACACTGAAAAAACAATAGTGAGCTCATTCTATTCTGAAACCATCAGCCTTCATCTACAATAGCTTTGTTGTTATTCATAACTAAACAATCACATCAACCTCAGGAACCATGGCTGTTACATAAGTTTGATGAGGACTTCTACGGTGAAGAGCTACGCCTGTTAGTTGTGGGATACATACGGCCGGAGGTCGGAAACAACACAAAAAATATATATTTTTTTTAAATCACAATCTATGCATATTGTTTCAGAAGTTTTCTGAATAAGCAATGACACGGTCATTGTTTACAATGTGCAGGCCAACTTTCCATCATTAGAGAGCTTGATTGCGAGGATTCATGAAGACGGGAAAATAGCCGAGAAAGCACTCGATCTTCCTATTTATGCAGCATATAAAAACTCACCATGTCTGGCAAGTTCTTTGCAACAGCCGAATTCCAATTCATGAACACCAGTAAATAATCCATGCTCTTTAGGAAGACTTGAGTAGCACAACCCTTTTTTATGTGGGATCTTGTTATTTTTTCTCCTCTGGAAATTAATGGAGGAGAACCCAAGGATGCAGAAAAAGCACTTTCATAATAACTGCATTTCTTTGCATTAGTTTACACAAAATGATTACACACCAGAATTATAAATTAAGTTTTCCTTATTTATTTATTAATATAATTACTATTATTATTTGATCGCCGGACATTGCCTCGTGAACTTTCTATTTTGTCGAATGGTTGGTTGGTGTTAATAATAACTATTTGCTTTCATGTATCATACAGGAATTAATAATTTGATTTAAATTATTTGGGGGCCAACAGTATATTTTAATGACAATAAATTATCTTGGTTGGCTACATCAGCCAAGTCGTTGTAGTATAGTGGTGAGTATTCCCGCCTGTCACGCGGGTGACCCGGGTTCGATCCCCGGCAACGGCGACATTTTTTTTTTAAATTCAAATAATCCTTTTTTTTTTAAAACTTTATATATATATATATATATATATAATAATAATATAATATAGCAATGTCCAATTCCAGAATAGTCTGTATAGTTCTTCTATGACGAACTAATAAAGAAAATTCTCAAAAGAAAAAGAGTGCATTAAATCATAAAGGTCGGCTGACAAGAAGGGAAAAAAAAAAAAAACAATTCCTTTAATTAAATAATTAATTTTTAAATTAATTATTAGTGAAGAAAAGAATACAACCAAAACAATCGGGTAAAGCAATTCCATCCCTGGTTCTTCAATCAAACCTCTTCCTCAATCTGAGATCCAACAAAGAAAGAGAAAGAGAAAGAGATGGTGTTGTGGGAGTTAACGGTGGCCACCGCTTACTTTTTAGGTTTGAAGAGGACGTACAAGCTCGCTCTCAGGATCCAGCGCCGCCTCGTCGGCCCCAACCATCCCAACATCCGTCTATTCCTCTACAGGTCATCATCTCCTTCTTCTTCTTCTTCTTCTTCTTCTTTTTCATTTAAAAAAAAAAAAAAATCTCATCTTATTCTTCTTTTTAATTGGAAAACATTTATTTGTTCATCTTTTTAACCACTTCTCTGTGGATGCCCAATCATCTAACCTTTTTTTTTTAATTGGATCTAATCCTGTCTCTCTTATCCATTGCTCTGCATTCAAATTTTCTCTATAAAAATTTGGACTTTTTTTTTTTTGCTATGTTCTTAACATGGATCAGTGAGTTGATAATGATCTTTAAGATTTTTTATTTTGTCTTAGATTACTGCATCTTTTAAAAAAAAATAAAAAATAAAAATATCACCTTTTTGGATCCTCATCACATCCATTATTTTCAATTCACAGTAATACTTTCTTGTCAAAAATATTTTCATGAGAATATTTACCATTTCCTTTTTTGCATTCCAAAGCTAGTTTTGTTTTTCTCATCGTGTACATTATTAACAAGATTATGTGTTATTATACTATCAAATGTCTCAATGTTTACAAGAATTTCAAGCATTTAATTTGGAAATGCTCAAGTTATTTGTGTTCTATATGAAGAAAAGTCAGCATTGGCTGATTGAATCATTTATAGGATTGACAATGAACAATTATATATATATATATATATATTGAAAAGAAGCTGCGGAATACTCATTCACTTATATGCTGTGTGTTACTACTGAACTTGCAATGTTTTGAGCCAGTAACATTCATGATTTTGATTGATTTACTGTGATGACCTTAAAAACTCATTGAGATCATAGTTTCGACATTCTAGTGAGACATTTACTGAATTTTCCCGTCGCACAGGCGCACCCGTAGTGTCTTCGATATGGCTGTTAAGGTCCATAAAAATGTTCAAGAAAGAGACTTGGAACTTGGAAGAAGCATTGGGAGCCGAATTCTTCGGTGGCTTGATCGCATGAAACCTTCAGCACAGATTCGACCTCCTAAGAGCATACTGGATACTTCTACCAACAGCGACAAGGCCAAGCATATGATGAACTCTGCAGAGCCGCCTCAGCAAACATCGAGGCTTGACATCAAAACTAAAGAACAAGAATCAAACAATCGGCTGAATTTCACACCTCTGATCAATATGCAGAAAAAAATCACGCCAATGACGACCACAATGATTCAACAACCAATAAGACCAGCCAGCATGAGTGATCAATACCGTCGCATATCATACAAGATGCCCGGTGTTTTCAGGAAGGATATCGCACTGTGGATGATGCACAATCAATGAATTAAAGCTTCTGAAAGTTTTGCTTTCAAGTAACATCTAGCCTTGCAGATGAGGTCTTTAATGATAAGCCAGCCTTTGTATTGCTGAGCCTCTCATTGTCCAAAACACACCTTAGCTATTGCCCCTAACATACACAGGCTCATTTTTTTCAATGACCAGACTGTGATACAGGTTAGAGAGCTGGATTAATTTTGTATGTTATTTGTAGTAATATTTGCAGTTGCCAATGTTGTATTCTCAAACCATTTTGAATGCAATTGACATTGTTTAACTTGAGAAGGATTACACTGCATCAATCCAGGACAAAGAGAAATGGATTTCTTTTATTGGTACTTAAAAAATCCCTTATCTCTCTCTGTATCATGGAGAGGTTTTTAAATTTCCAGCAAAAATATCAGTAAACTCATAATTATGAATGTGAGACATTCATATATATATAGATTATTCAGAGATGAGAAAGGCACTTGGCACTAATAAAATCAATGACTTGGGTCACAGCCTGGTCCAATGCTTCAGTAACTGCCACTAAATTTTGGATGAATTCCTCAGCTGTGGGTTTCTCTCCATCGATGATGTCTGTGACTGCTTTTACAAATATGGCCGGAACTGCGAAGAGGTCTGCTACATAGGCAATTGCTGCTCCCTGTAAATAGAATACCAAATGTTCTGTCAGAAAAGGATCCTTTGCATGTAGTTCCAACCATTCAACCTCAGATTAGGTAATATCGGTGGTGATAAACAGTTCATGCGTAATTTCAATGGTAAACAGTTCAACGTGAGCTGATTATTAAGCATAGGCATTAAGCTTGGGAGGGCTTTGATCTGTTTTTATGAATAAAAACTACTAGCATTTATGTAAACTATAACTGTTACAAAAAAGAAATTAAAATGTTACCTCCATATCTTTGACAGTAGCATCATTTGCCAGAATTGCTGCTTCATCTTGTGGAGTCATATCTAATGAATCACCAGTTGATAATTTACCGACCTGTAAGGAAAGGGAAATGTATCATATGCAAAAGTATAATTTAATTCGTATGTAACAAAAACGAGGTTCAATTCATTACCATTAACTTCAATTATTTAGTTATGATATATGGAGATACCAAAACATTTTGGCATACAAAACTTGATAGTTACCTTCAAGTTGAGTTCTTTAATCAGATTTGGAGTAAGGCAGGTTCGTCTTGCTCCAATTCCATATGTATCAAAAACCTGCATTGGCAGAGGTAGAAGGTTACCAACGGTGGACTTTCACCTTGGACGATTTTGATCAGCTCTTCCATCCTGTCTACACCTCTCTACTATCTCTCAGTATACCATGTGCCTGATACTGTTTTAGAGGAATTTGCTAAATTAGCTAGATTTTTCTTTTGGTCTAATGGAGGCAGATGCTATGCTTGATAAATCTGAGGGGGGGCTTTCCATCCGGAATTTGCACAACTCGAAAACTTCTCTTATGGCTAAAATCGTTTTCAATCTCTTGAATAAACAACAAACCATTTGGGTAAACATTATTCATCATAAGTATGGTGCTTGTAACTTCTGGACTGATGATATCCAATCTAACTGTTCTTGGTTCTATCGAGGATTATGTCGTACTGCTAAAATTATTAAAGCTAATTGCTGGATTATTTCTGTTAATCCCATGCAGACATCTTTCTTGTTTGATCCTTGGTATTTTGAGACCCCTATTGCCTTTAAGCCAACTTATCTGAACATGGAGGAAAACTTTGAAAATTTACAGATATCAGATCTTATTTTGGATACTCATTGGAACATGTATGCTTTAAAGAAATTATTTGGCTGTTTTTTAAATCCAGATGTCTTTAGCCATGGGAAGATCTGCTATGATACTGATAATGTTTGGGTCTGGTTTCTCAAGGTTAAGAAAACTAAACTCAATACTATTATCTATTCTCATCTCTCCAATTTGGCTGTCCAGCAGGATCATTGGGATGGTTGGGCCAATATTTGGCGATTGCGTATCGCCCCTAGAGCTAAACACTTTATTTGGTTATTATTTCATAATGGGGTTAAAACTTTTGACTATCTATTTAGACTCAATTTGGGTCCTCAATCTAACTGTGTGTTCTGCAGTTTGGAGGTTGAAAATGTTGAACATCTAATGCATCTTTGTCCTAAGACTCAAATCATTTGGGCTCATGTCAAGAACATGATTGGTAAGAATTTTACTTTTGAGGGAGGATTCTGTTCTGGGAATTGGCTTAGCCCTTTGATGGATGGTAAGAATTTATTTACTCAATCTATCATTGCTGGGACTGCTTGGCATATTTGGAAGGCAAGATGTAATGTGGTTTTTAGAAATGATAAATTGGAATGCTGGTTGTTGGCGTCTAAGTCTGTTGCTCATGTCAGGGAGTACTTTTATACATCTGTCTCTCAGCCTGGAAGAAACCTGATCTTGAATAATTTTATAGCCCATGATAGCGCCTCTTTGATTATTGCAGCAAAATGGAATAATGAGCTATCTATTTCTAGGGCTGGGTTCCATATCTTTGACTCTAATGCTAAAATTTTGCTTGCATGTTGCTTTGGTCTAAATGCTAATTCTACACTTGAAGTGGAGATGGAGGCTACGAGGATTTCTCTCCTTCATCTTCATTTTAACAATCTATCTGTTTGGCACGTATTTCTTATCAATGATGAGTTTGTTGTGGCTTTAAAGAATGGATATCATCAACAGAACTGGTGAGCTATTGCATTCATGGAGAATATCAGATATATTTTGGGAAGTTTGGGAGAGATCAATTTTCATACGATACCTAGATGTTGGGCTATGGCTGCTTTCTGTTTAGCTACTCATGGTAGTAGCCTCCATGAGCTGACTTTGTACCACCAAGGCCGAGATTTACCTCGTTGGATCATGAAGAATCTCCTGAGGATTGGTGTCTCTTTTTAATCTATAGTTTTTCCTTTCTGTTAGTTTGTTCTGTGTGTGGTCTTGTAGTTGTTTTTTGCTAGTTTTATTCTTGTGGTTCTCTGTTTTTGTATAGTTTCTTTTCAGTTTTTTTCTAATAATAAAAGCTTTTAGAGCTCCTCTTCAATAAAAAAAAAAAACTTGGACAATAATCATTCTGCCAATACGCTTCATATCCATTCTTAGTATCTCACCCATATAGAAATGCGGATAGAACATCTTAATGCCTAAGTTGATGACATTATTATCAGGTTACAAGCTGCCTAACAACGGAGCCAAGGGGCATAAAGCAGACTTCTTTTCTTCACTCAACTTGATCTATTTTAAAATGGGTTCCAATCAATATAAAACCGGTATCATTCATAACTAGCAGCAAGTCTAAACTGCACCCTGATGTATAATGCTACCAGAACTATAGTCCCAATCAAGAAAGACTTACAGGTATTGGGATTCTTCTGTCGTGAAAAGCAACATCAGATGCCAAGTAGATGTCACCAACACATGCTCCTTTTGCCTGTATTATCCAGAAATGTATTTGTTTGTTCTATTACAAACGATGGCTAAAGGAAAATGATAATACACAGACAAAAATGAAGATGCATTATAAGAAAACACCAGGGACAATATATTCAAGTCGACAGGTATTCTTGTAATTGAGGAAAAATTTAAACATACTCTAAAACCACCAGCAGTTCCAGCATTAATGATAAGGTCAGGCTTCAAAGCTTGAATAGAAGCATATGTTATAAGAGATGCTGAAACAGTCCCTACACTGTCAACCCCTGAAAGATGGTGGAATTATTTGAAGAGAATGCAAGTGGCAATATAGGGAAAATGAATTACATTAATCAAATAGAACTCTACCATAAGATTGATCATGTAATATGACAATGTCTTAAAAATATATATTATATCAATGGCTGAGAATTTCTTGAAATAAAATTTAGGTCAGAACCCTTCCTTACTCTTATTCACTAGAATTTACCAGTTCAAATATATACCTAAGTCATTTCAACACCAGCTTAATACACACTCACACGTGACTGGAAGAAATTTAATTTTTGGCATCATGAAATGCAACCATTTTGTATTTGGAGATTCGTGTTCAGAACAATCCCCCCTACGAACAGACAAGCCTTAGTTACAACATAGAATAGCTTATTTGGTTCAGATTACTAAAGTATCAAAGCCAATTAAAGTTTGGAATTAAATTTATTAGTGAGAGAGCATTATTATGAACTCAGCGCTTCAAAAGCTAGCTTAAGTTTTGACAAATGAAACACTTACCAAGGGCAAGATCCTTTCCCGGCCAAATTAAATTTATATGCAAATCTTTATATGTGCCATGATATCTAACCCATGGGACCCCTTTAGGGAACCTAGAAAAAAAGAAGAAGAAAGATTAGACATTTAATCAAGCCATCAGAAATTCACAAAAGCACAGAAAAAGAAATTTTTTAAAAAACAAAAAAACAAAACCTTTTCAGTTTCTATGCCAATGGCATAACAATCAAGGTTTTAAATTTTTTAACATAGAAGTAACTGCCCACACTACCTTCTGTCAAAGGACATGGTCTTCCATGACCCTCAATTAGCAGAAAATAATGAATTTCACAATATATCTTCTTCATTTTCCATCTGAAGTAGGTTGGACAATATATAGCATCTAATTCAACTTTACAAAAGAGAAAACCTTTCAACATTCCATCCTACCAAGTTAAATCACATTGGAAAAATCTCTACAAATTCAACATCTTGATGGACATTCACAAAAAATTTCACAAAATCTAGCTTATCTAACATGCACCCCCACTCACAACAAAGACAAAGCATGCAAATTTAGATGCTTACGATCTCCATCTTATCCTACTCTCTCAAAATCAAGAGCAACTGAAAAACACAGAACAAGTACTCACAAAGATTGATCAGTGTCCTCCGATAGCTTAAACCTGTTAATAAGCGGGATCGCCTCCGTTTGCATAGCTGAAAAAAGAACAAGCCTTTCAATCCAAACACCAAAACCCTAATCACAAAAACAGGAAATGGATACCGATGATGATGACGATGTTGGAGATTGGCGACACACTCCTCTCCGGAGCAAGCTCCTTCACAGTCTCCACCCCGATATCCTCCGGCTGTGCCATTGCCGTCGACGATTCCCCTCTCCTCCTCCTCCTCCTCCTCTCCCTCTCGCTCTCGAGCTTTTGGTTTCCGAATGAAACCAATGAAAGAACACTACTAGCTTGTATTTCAACTCGGAGACCTTTCAATAACAATCAGTATGAGTAATAGCGGTTCGATCATGATCCAATGGCTATAAAAAAAACAGTAATTTAAAAAAACGTGTATATATAATTTTATTTATATATGATAATATAATTTATGAAAAAACTTATGATGAAATTTAAAATAATTATTTTTACATTAAATAATATTTTTTATTTAATTTTTATGTGAAAAATCGAAAGTATAACTTCTCCTCAACACTTAAATAAAAGATATATATTGACTTATTCATATTATAAATAAATAAATAAAAATAATAATTAGTTTTTTTTTTGTATGCATGTTACTATCTATACAAACTTTGAATATTTCTAAAGTTACAAATATACCCTATAAATTCACCAATTAATATATATCCAAAAAAAAAAAAATCAAGGTTGTACATATATATATAGATCAATGTATTATAGATCAATATAATTTCAAATTTATGTTAATTTTATTAATAATATTTATAATTATGTGAATTGTTAAGATAAAGTTTTTTTTTTTAAGCTTAGCTTGGAGTAGATTAGTTTAGGAGTAATTTTCTAGAAGGTTACTTGGTGTTTAAGCACGTATGATGTGTGTGATCCAATGGTTCAGATTCACTAGGTCGATGAAATCCAACGGTTCAAAAGCAATCCTTTTTTGTTAGTGGATTTTTATAGAAGTCTATAAATAAAGCAAAGCTTGATGCCAATTGGCATTTGGCAGCACTGCATATAAGACTGACCGTTCGAGGCTCCAAGATCAGTCTCTGTTGTTTCCTTGCAAAAGATTGACTTTTGAAGGTATTTCGTTGATTTTTTCTTTGAATTTATTCTCTCTTTGAGCTTTTTCGTTAGTTTATTTGCTATTTATTGCTATTTGATTCTCCAAGTTGGTGTTTTGAGAGCTTGATTAGATTTTGGGTAAAGTTTTGATCTTTCGGGTTACCATCAGGAGATCTCGTGAAAATATTGTGTGGTTAGTGTTTGAATTTGAAGATTTGTATGATTTATTGAGTTTTCTTTGTTGAAGTTGGATTTTTTATTATAAAAATTATGTAAAGATGTGATTTTTATTGTGTGCGTGTGCGTGATTGTTATCCTTCTATCATCTTTTTACGTTCATTCACTTGTTATTTGCTTAATTTTTGGCCGATTTGCCTTCTCCTGTATGAGCTTGCGCTTCCGAAACCCTAGATTTGCAATCTATTGTTATGACTTTCTTATTATGGCCTTGCTGTGTTAAAGGTTCTGATTGGATTTGGCGAAATTTAGTGGAGATATGTTGTAGATTGCATATAGATTCTGGTCTCCTAATTTGTGTCTTAAACTTGGCAACTAATTTTAGGAAATTCTTTTACATAGACTAGTTGAAAGCCATTTGAGTAAGTAGAATATTATTGTTCAGTTTTTAGGTTTGAGACCCGGCTTTTGTTTTGATTTCCTCGAATGTAATTCGATTGTTATCACTTCTGTCCATTCATAGTCATTCATTTAGGTCGTGCAGCTGTTATATATTTGCCATTGTTGGTGGATTGTTTTGTACATCTAGTTTGTCGTTAGTGTTATGGCTTTTGATCAGCTTGTTGATATTTATGTTGTCATAACTGATAACTTGTCGCATATGCTGGATGGACGCTTTTCTGTTTGTTTTCATCTTTTGATTTTAGTTGAATTTATGTGCTTGTTATTTTTGGGTGCTTGATTGAAAAACCTTGAAAGTAAGCTTGTATGCAATAGAAGAGTCATGGGTTTATGTCTTTTCTTTCAGTCCTGATTTGAGTTTCGAAGATGAGCGATGATCTGATTGATAAGGTGAGCGCCTTAGGTGAGCGCCTAAAGATCGGTGGGGCTGAGATGGGCCGGAAGATGTCAGCAGGTGTGAGCTCTATGAGTTCAAAGATGAAGGAGTTCTTCCAAGGCCAGAACCAAGAAGCTAAGATTGTGGAGGAAGCCACTGCAGAGGCTTTGGATGCACCTGACTGGGCTGCCAACCTTGACATCTGCGACATGATCAACAGTGAAAAGGTCAATAGTGTGGAAGTCATCAGGGCCATTAAGAACCGTATTATGTTGAAGAACCATAGGGTCCAATATCTTGCTCTGGTCCTCCTCGAGACGTGTGTAAAGAACTGTGAGAAGGCCTTCTCCGAGGTTGCTGCTGAGAGGGTCCTTGATGAGATGGTCAAATTGATTGATGATCATCAGACTATAGTGAACAATCGGAATAAGGCCCTTGTACTTATTGAATCATGGGGAGAGTCTGGTGATGAGCTTCGATATCTGCCAGTCTATGAAGAGACCTACAAGGTAACTAATTTTGCATTTATTTATCTCTTGTAGGGAAGTGTTTGATATTTATCTTCTGACTTTCTCTGGTAAGGACATAAAGATGGAAATAGTAGCTGTGAGTTGTGGTTTGTAATTGAGTTATGTTTATATAATGTGCTTGCTTTGTGTCTCATTGAACCTGCATTTCTTTGTGTTGTAACCTGAACTGTTTCTTGTTTCAATGGTGAATGATGCATGCTTTGTTGTAGAGTTTGAAATCGAGGGGCATTCGATTTCCTGGACGTGACAATGAGAGTTTGGCTCCAATCTTTACCCCACCTCGCTCAGTTTCAGAGACACAATCACATGATAATGAATTTGGGTTTGAGCATGCTCATCATGAAGCTCCCATTCAAAGTTTTTCTGTTGAACAAATAAAGGAAGCATTTGATGTCTCTCGAAACAGTGTTGAGCTTCTTTCAACAGTTTTATCTTCATCTCCCACACAAGATGCATTGCAGGTATGTCCATGTATTTTCCCCCAGAGTCATAATTTTGGTAAAAGTTTAGTCAATGTAGTTATATACTTGTCCTTTCTTAGTCACATTTTCTTTTGTATGTAATCTAATATTCATCCCTATATATGTTGAAGGAGTTGTCCACCTTATATATGCCCACACACATATTTATACATACGATCAAAACTGGATTGTTGATGATGATGATAACAGCAATCCTAAGAAAAAAAAAATTATGAATAGGGAAAAGAACCAGCTAGTAATAGAGTTTTAGTCCGGACGGCTTTGTTCAACCTATTCAACCCAAGGGTTTTTAACCATTACATATTGCTATTTTCACTTTGTATGGCCGCATAAGCTCTTTGATTTTTTTCTTCTTTTTGATGTTTGAAGATGTATTCAGGATGTTTTATTTGGAAATGGTGTATGCGTATAGTTGTTAAATGTAGGTGATAATTTTGTGATGGCTTAAGCAAATTTGAGACTGTAATATAACCTATTATAAATAATTTGTGTTCTTCTGTGTTTTATGTTTGTGAGAAGTTGCCATCATTTGTCGATTAAACTAATGTTGAATTTATATTTGATTGTGAAGACTTACATTGTGTAAATTATTTCCCATCAATTACATTTTTTCTGCTTGCAGGATGAGTTGACTACTACGCTTGTTCAACAATGCCACCAAAGTCAGACGACCATCCAGCGGATCATAGAGACTGCCAACGATGAAGCACTGCTCTTCGAGGCCTTGAATGTGAATGACGAACTCCAAAAGGCCCTTTCCAAGTATGAGCAACTGAAGAAGCCACTGGTGGTGCAATCTGAACCTGCTCCTGCAATGATACCTGTAGCTGTCGAGCCCGAAGATTCTCCTCAGTTCGGGAAGGAAGACGCCCTCATCAGGAAACCAGCGGGATCTCGAGCAAGGTCCAGTGGAGACGACGACATGATGGATGATCTCGATGAGATGATCTTCGGTAAGAAACAAGGCGATACATCATCCCAAGGCCAAGAATCAAAGAAGCCACACCAGAATGATGATTTGATAAAATTTTAATGCCCTGATTTCTTAAGAACATATTTCATCAGAGAAAAGATTCACCTTGTTTTCATCTCTATTATTTTTCTTCTGACTTGATATTTGAAAGATTAAAAGAAAAAAACATTTGTTAATGTAAAGTTTATGTGTGGAATTCTTCTTGAATTGAATTATATCTAGCTGCTGGTTTGAAAACAGAGAATGATTCTCATAACATGAGGCCCAAGGCACAAGGACAATACTCCTTGCCTTTTGTTTCATCAGTTCTGAATAGTTGCATTTATTTGCATCCATGGCTTGTTATTGCTCCTTATCTTGCTTTCGGCAATGTTGCCTGCATAACATGCCTACGTTTTTGTTAATGTTAATATTGTTTTCTGAGGTTCATGGGTAGTGAACTTATGTTGTTTTATTTGATCCTGAGTTTATATGGTGCATTATATCCAGATACTATGTATTTGTTGAATTTTATACTGCCTTCTCAGGTGAGGGCAGCCTCACTTACATGCTTTGCTGGACTGACTCTACTGGTATTCTCATCTTTCACCAAGGAGAACCAGGGGTTGTTATTTCTTTACATATGAATCATTGCAATTTGCATTTAATTTTTTTCTTTTGTCATCATCTTTTTTTTTTCTGTAATTGAAGAAAAATAAATTAATGTGCTATTTGATTCTTTTGACTGCCAACTAATTTTCTCCCATCAGGTTTCTGCAGCATGCAATGATCAGGTTTCACTTGTAAGATCAGTTTCTTGTCATGCTATTGGTGTCATTGCATTTTTCCCACAAGTTGTTTGGTGGTAAATTTACTTATTGCATTAGTTTATCGTTTCAATTTTAAAGATTTACTAGCCAACCAATTGTTCATTCAATAATCAGAGCAGCCCTAAAAATTTGGCATCGAACTGCATAAACCTTTGTGACTCTGGTGAGGGGATCAGTCAACTATTGGATAATGACTATAAAGCCAATTTTAGGTTCAAGAGTTTAACTGATGCTTTGAAAGTGTCTGCTTTTGTAGATTCATGTGTAACTACTGGAAATGTGCAAGTTTTTTTTTTTTTATATACAATCAAGCAATAGTTTTTGGAAGGAACCATCATTAGATGGTACTTCTGTGTGTCGTATGTTTTTTTAATTTTTACATCAATAAGGGTGTTTGTGTGTGTTCATGTGTTTATATTTTGGAAAAACTTTTACCTGTGTTTTCCCAATGGTTTTCTATTTATCATTATAATGCTAGTATGGAATGCATTGAAGTTTTTCCAGGTCCAGTGGAATGTTTGCCATGCTTTGGGCAATTTATTCATGAATCGTTGAAGCTTAAAAATACGTCTTGGTAACAACTAACCTCTTTCAATCAGGAAATGCATATGTTCAACAGTAAACTAGCAAAGCTACCATATTTTGACTGAAACCTTTGTTCTTTTTCTTTATGGTTGTATTTGTGCCAGTCATCTGTTCTTTATTGGCCAAGACTGTAAATTTACAGAGAATGTGATAACAAAACACCATTAGCAATTGAAGTGAATTGATACACCTAGTTGCCTGTGGGTAACTCTTTCTGTCAAAAAAAAAAAAAAGAAGAAGAGTTGTTAGGTTGCATTAAGAATATTGGACTTACTATGAGACACAATATCATGGATATATATGTTCTTAGGATAAAGACTGGAGGTGAGAGCACCATTACCAATTGGAATAGCTGATTTGGTGTGTGACAAAATTCATCCCCTCAAAATTTTGTTCACTGGAGCTTGTCTTCTTTTACTTTTATTGGAATTTCCTATTGCTTCATACCAAAATATTGTTTCTTTTGAGTTAGTTCAATTTCCTATTCTCATGCACACAGATGAAAAAGGTTATGAGTATTGTTATCTCATCAAAAGTTTTGTTCACTGCACCTGTCCTTGTCCTTCTGATCCTTTACATGGTCTCTTCTTTCAAGCAGTGCTAGTTTTCTGTCCTAGTTAATTTGTACATTATAATTAGGACACTCAAAACTTTTGGTAAGTAGAGGGTTTGCACTTAATTTGTTTATTGTATTATATACCAAAGGAGTTATGGGATAAAGACAGTTTATGATTACAGACTTGTAGAACATTCGGAAATCTCTTTTATCTTTATTCGAATTCAGGAGTCAGGACTAACCTTCATATCTTTGGCAGGGTATCTGTTGTTTACAGTATTCTTTTACTACTGCTATGTGATTCCACCAACTTGAAAATTAAGATACATGCAGCTGTTACATTATCTGTGCCAGGATCAAGGTTTGGTAATTAGTACTGTTCTCATGAAGTGATCTTTTTCTAATATTTATCTGATATATATGATACAAGACACTGCTTTACTTCAAGTACTTTCTACAAATATAAAGTTTATCATATTGTTCAGAACTGTTCATGTTGCATATTCCATGTGTGTTAACTTGATTATTATCTCATTTAGTGCTTTCATGGTCCTTCTGGCAATATCATCTTTTCACTTTTTCTGCTTAGCATGTAATCTAGAACTTGTATGTTTGTCTCTTTATAGTTCCAATTTGGCATGACCTATTTTTATCTACAAAAAAAAAGCATGTACCAAGGAAACTCATCCTCTTGCTGATTTCTTGGTTGCTGATGGACAGAGAAAACCTCAATTGTCTCTTTTCTTCAGGAGGCTTGAATTGCCCATATGCATGGTTGATGGAAACCACTCATCAAACTGGTTTTTGCTTTTTGAATAAGTTGATGAACCACAATTCATTGCAACAAAAAGGAATTACAAAGGGAGATACATCGAAGAGAAAAAGAGAGGAAACAGATCACCAAAGGTGAAGAGACACCAACGGAAAGAAACTAAAGAGAAAACAAGACACAAAGAAACGAGGCGGAGCCTATAGGTTTTGCTTTTTAATCCATTTTATGACTGTTTCTTTTAGTTCTCCAGGTTATGTTTCTTTTGTTGTAGATCATGGTCAACTATAATGATGTCATTGGTTATACTTTGTTATTTGTAATAAAAGGCAGATTATTGTAACTCATTTGCCGATGTTGTTCAAAGTATAGTGCATGTACTTGAATCATTAAATTCAGTTGAGATTTAAACACCATCAGGTTTCAAGTAGAAACGAACTAGTCTTGAAAAGCAGGTTGGATTGTGAATCTTAACCCACTCATGAAATTACATATCACATGTTGGTGAATGACTGGTTTTAATTGCAGGTTACTTTGACCGCTTTACATGTGCTTGGCTTTGCTTCCAATGAGGATGATCAGGCTTTGAATCAAGGATTTTTTTTTATCAAAGTGTACTTTATCCTTTAAGTGCGGTTTCTTCATATAATTGTCTGATGCTTAGAACTTGAACTTGTGATAGAATAAATAGGTACACATAAACAAATCAACTTTGACAAAAACCCCTTTGCTTAGTATGGTACTTCATCCACGTGTTTGATATATGGTTTTTATATTGTCTTTGTAAGCTGATAAAATCATATTACAGAAGGGAAACAAACATAAATATTACAAGGTTGGTTATAAATTCTTCGCTCCTTGGGTACGCATTATAAATAAATATATCTACTTGGAAAAGAATGTCCATTTTGAGTTTGTGAACTTACTAGCTATATATGATGAGTAATGGTGAGTTAACATCATCTCACATTTTTAGCCTTTTTCTGCCTTGATATCATATTGCTATGCCGACTACATATAAAGGACAATGCCTTACGTTAATAACTTAGTGGAACACCCGTGATGAGATTCACAATCACATTGAATAATGTATGTGTAACGTGGTAATATTCTGACTTACAACCACATGATAAGATAACTACTGTTAACACCCACTAATGTAACTTGTGAATAACTACTAGACACAATGCTGCAGCTGCTGCTGAAATGAAAATTATGAAATTATATAAATGTTGAGCTTGATGTCAACTGCTGAAATGAGATTACACATGAGAGAAGCAATTAAAAATAAAGATATATAAGGATGGAGTGATAGTATTTTTATATTTCCCAAATAGGAACATGTCATTTTTTTTATATATAAATTTTAGATTTAAACTTTAGAAATCTTTACCTTAAAATTTTTAAAAAAATTATAAAACCATAAATTTTGGTAAAAATATCATTATTCATAAATATATATACCAAAGACGGGTTGGGGAAGGGGCTCCGGCTGAGGTTGGGACTGAAGGTAAGTGCTCCGATGGTCTTACGACTTCAACTTGAATTTCATTGCCAAATCTCAGCGGAATAAATATATGAAAAGAGTAGCTACGGATCCTTTTCGTCAAGCATTGACGGAACACTATTACTGCCATACCTGCACAGAAAAATCACAAATGCTAAATCTATAACAATTAGTACATCAAAAGAGTTCTCCATGAATCTTGGCACAAACCGGCACTGTATACAGTGGAAGACAGATTGACAGTGGGGGACAGACTACCCGTAAATACTTCTGCTACGAAGAAGAGTTATAATAAGAAACGCTCAATTTTTCGCCTGCTTTTTTTCCATCTCACCTCTACTCTTTGGATATGTGTGACCAGTAGAATAGCGGTCATGTGTTATTTTATAAGGTAATTGTATGTATAAGTATAAAGAAAGTGGTAGGTTATAGAAAAAAGTGGAAAAAAAATAAGATGCAAAATTCAATGGGATTCTTTATTGGATCACAGGAATCCCGTTTTTGATTATTTATGGATAATAAATAAAAGATTTTCCTATGTTATTATACTATTCAATTCTCGACGATAAATCTATTTAATAGATCAGATATTATTATTCATAATATTGATCTGATCTATTCAGTATCTCAATTCATCCCATTGAATTTACAGGAGTTAAATTTCTCATCTCTATGGGAAAATTCTACTCACTGGCTGTTCATGATTGAGATCACAGGCAGTACTTCAGTATGCGCCCTTGCCAATTTGATTTCAGAATGAATTTTTTTTTTAATTAGTAATTTATGCAAGTGAATTCATATAATGATGAATGCTGAGATTTTTGTGTGTGTGTATATATATATATATATGAAAATTGTGGAGTTATATGCATATATATATATATAGCTTATGTTTGAGAGGTTGTTCATAAAGCACTAATCAATAATTATACTGCCTGTTCTGTGTGTATATTGTTTTAATTGGTTAATTTATGTTTCTTAAGAATTGGGAAAGCAACCCCTCTTGGCTTTTGCCTTGTAATAGGTGTAATACCTTAATTAGTCCCTCTATTATATTCAATCTATCTTTTTAGTCCCAATATTATAATTTGTTTGATGTCAGCCTTTCTATTTTCACATTTGGAAAATGTCAATCTTTGCATCAAAGTTAAATAAGATATTAATTTTGTATTATTATACTCATTATTTTATTATTATTATTTTAGAAGTGATCTGCATCATATCAATGTCTTGGATAGACAAAGAGATGAGGTCATATAACTGACATTTCCCAAACATGAAAATAGAGAAGTTGACAATGAACAAATTATAATAAAAAGACTAAAAAGACATATTGACAATAATAAAGAGATTAAATAAGGTATTAAGCCAATCTATCATTATACTCGCAAGCTTGAAGGTCATATGGGGCTTGCTCATTAGAATATTGACTGCTTCATTGCATTGTTTCATTTCAATTGATATTTATTTATTTATTTATTCAGTAATTAATTAATTCAATAATTTATTTGATCACTCATATGCACGAGGTCTTGGAATAATCTCATGTTTCCATGCCATTCAAAGTGTTTGTCTTGGTGCAATCTCACCAAACTCTTTCTCAAAAACATAAATGATGAGAAGGGGCGAACAAAGTCCATAATGTCAAATCTTGTTTCTCGATGTGGTCCCATAATATAGTTCTCATCTTTTAGATCTTGATTTTAAATTCATTTAGTACTGTTCAAACATAATTTTTGTTTTTGTTTTTTTCTTTTTATGAAAAAGAAGAAGAATATGTAGATGTGGTAGGTCCAATTAAGAGAAGCAAAGACAAACTTGTGTGTTTCTCATTAAATTTCCAAAGCACATCATAATGTCTTTTTTTTTTTCTTATAAATTTTCAATCATTCTATCATTCTGTTGATGATTGCTTATATGTTCTTTCACTCTCAATGTGACAATTATTTATTTATTTTGGTGCATTTAATTCGTTGCATTTGGGATTCAGAGTTGCAGATATAATGCAGCAAAATGAGTGGAAAATTGTGGTCCATTTCTGAAAGTCCAGAGAGAAGTGCAAAAAGAGAATCACAAGAACCTGCAGAGAGGTTCTGTCCTTTCTTTTTTGCAGAACTCCAAATTTCTAGTTTTGCACACAAATGCAAAGAAAAATAAAAAAAGAGAAGCACAAACATCAGAAAGCTGTTGCCTCTTTCTGGTCATACATCTGATCAGAAGAAGAACAAGATTGAAAATTTATTTATTTATTTTCAGAAATATTAAAAAAAAAAAAAATTGGAAGTTTGTGTGTATATATATATAGAGAGAGAGATATATTATTGGGTGTCTCTTGGATGGTCACATGAATCTCTAAATTTGAATTCTGAGCAGCAGCAAAGCATGGTATTAATAAATATGGAGAGTAAATGAAGGGGCATCAACTGGTGGTACTGTCTCACTCCCAAAACACAAACCCCAAAGAGAGGAGAGAGGCCCACAAGGAGAGCTCAATTGCAGAGCTGGATAAAGAATTGAGAAAAAGCCAAGCAGAACACCACTTTCAGTACTTCAATTTGCTTTCCAAAGTCCAAAGCTTTTGTTGTTCTTGTTTAGCAGGGAAGGAAAAAAGAAAGGGCTATTGAGGAGGAGGAGGAGGAGAAGGAGGAGCTCTGGTGTCATTTCTTCAATCCTATCAATAGGTTGTCTCTTTCACTCAATTCTAGTCACATGGGAACTTCTTCAAATGCTTTCTTCTGCTTCTTCTTCTTCTCCTCCTTGGAAAGTAGGAAAAAGATTCAATTTTTAGCTTTGTTTCTTATTTTGCTGCAAACCCTAATGGCATAAAGTTTGCTCCTTTTTTTTTTTTTCCTTCATTTTCAGCAAAATCCCATAAAAGAAGCTCCTTTTGATTCTATTCTCAGTTCCTCTTTCAAAGCAACTCTGCAAAACCTCTTCTTTTCAACTAAAAGAGGAAGGAAAGTATAGAAGAAAAAAAAAAGAAAGCTGCTGTCTTTGTTCCATATTCCAGTGTTTTTGTGAGAGTGAAGATCAGAGAAACAAAAGGAGCAAGAAGAGGGCTTTCTTTTTCCCATTGAGATTTCATCATATGCCATTGCTTCTTTGTCAATGAGTTTGATTGGTCTCCATGGTGACGGGGTGCTCGGTCTCGGATCTTGCGGCGAAGCTCGCCTTCTTCCCGCCCAGCCCAGCAACCTATAGTGTGAAGAAGGTGAATGGGCGGCTTGTGGCTTCTGGGATTCCCAGAGATCGCTCTCTGGATGTTCTCATGGTGGACACCAAACGTGGCAACAAGATTGTGGCTTTCTTCTTGAGAAACCCTTATGCCAAGCTCACTATACTCTACTCCCATGGAAATGCTGCGGATTTGGGACAGCTCTATGATCTCTTTGTGCAGCTCAAGGTCAATCTCAGGGTCAATCTCATGGGGTTAGTTAACTTATGGGTTTTTTTTTCATCATATTTAAATCCCAAATGTTCTCTTTTTTCCTTTTTTGCATTTCTCCTTCTTCCACATTGCATGCAGTATGCACTCTAGTTTCGAACTTCTTTCTTTTTTCCCTTGTTCGGTGAGATTGTTTCCTATGTTCTGCTTTTGGTTATGCATTTGCTGTTGTTCAAGTCTGCTTAAGATTGCATATGTGCTCTTTAAATGTGCACAGTTATTGTAAGGATTGAATGGATGACAATGAAAGCAATGGCATGCTTTTATTATTTATCGCGCTGTAAAATGACTTCTGGAAGTGATGACTTTGTTCGAAAATGTGTGATAGTCAATGATGCTTTCAATGTTTTGTTCTGAATTGTTGCTTGTGGTTATTCCAAGTGATGCTATATATTTGAAATGAAGTTCTATTTCTTTGAATGGATTGAATGCATTATTTTAAATTCATGGTCATTTCTAATCATTCTTTGTTGTTTTAACTTGGATTGTGTTTAAAACTGATAGAATATAACTTTGTTTTCTTCTCTCCTTTCATTTGCTTAAATGATCCTAACTTAATTTTGCATTCTTTACATTATAGATATGATTACTCTGGGTATGGAGCTTCGACTGGTAAGGTATGTACAATTACTCTGGATTTGTAGTGTCTTCGGAACTCATTCTTGTATTGTGATCAGATGTCAGTGCTATTTGTTGGATTAAAGCACTGAATATCTTCAAAGTAGAACCTGTTATTAGCCTTAAACTAGAATTCATTGTGAGAATTTACACGGACCATCAACACTTTGTTTATTTTTCAATGTAGCCAAGCGAATCAAATACTTATGCCGACATTGAAGCAATATACCAATGTCTGGAGACAGAGTATGGAATTAGTCAGGAGGACTTGATTTTATACGGCCAATCTGTTGGTAGTGGTCCTACGCTACACTTGGCAGCTCGATTGCCAAGGTTACGAGGTGTTGTGCTTCACAGTGCCATATTGTCAGGCCTCCGTGTGCTTTGCCACATGAATATAACTCTCTGCTTCGACATTTACAAAGTGAGTTTCTGGCATTGAATTGCATCACGAATTCAACTAGCAACATCAGATTCTAATAAGTTTATTTGTCGATGCAGAATATCAACAAAATCAAAAAAGTGAAGTGCCCCGTCCTTGTCATTCATGTAAGCGAGATATCTTCATAACCAATATCTGAAAAGTATAGTTAGTCGAAATATCAGAGTTGTGAATGAGATTTTTTTATATGTTGACATTGTTTTCTGACTTAACACATAGGGAACCGATGACGATGTGGTGAACTGGTTTCATGGTAATGGACTGTGGAAGCTTGCAAAGGAACCTTACGAGCCTCTTTGGATCAAAGGAGGCGGTCATTGTAACCTTGAGCTTTATCCGGACTACATTCGTCATCTTAATCGATTTGTCCAGGAAATGGAGAGCACAACAACAGCAAGCCATCTTAAAAAGATTCGGCAAAGCCTTCAGAAGACACCAAAAACATCGTCTAAAACCACCAACACTACTTTCACTACTAACTGCTGCTGCCGGATCAGATTCCAGCTACCTCAATGCAAATGTTGCTCTCAGACTGGATGCTTAATAATGCGATCAAAGCGGGCGGCTTACTTCTGCAACTGGTGTTGTGGTGAAAACTAGTGATCGTCTTCTTTGTATAGGAATTTACTTGAGATATCTGTCTAACCCGTCTGTTCTGGTGCCGACTCTAGAGTTGTTAGCTGTCGCACAATTGGATTATATATGTACGAATTCTTAGTTTCTCTTCTCTTTCTTTGTCCAGGATGATCTCCCCTGTACCATTATGAATTATTATTTGATCAGTATTTGGAAAAATTGCTAAGTAGATTGCTGCCAAATGTCTCAGAAATGTGGATACTTGTCTTTGTTCTCAGAATACACTGAATCATTGAAACAGGTGAGCTTGTGATAAAAGAAAGTTTAAATGCATCATTCCAAGGTTAATAAAAAGATTACATTAGTAAATATCCAGGATGCATGTTATCAAAGTATAAATATAATGATAAAACAAACATAAAACATGAACCCAAGAACTGGTATAAAATTCTAAAGACATTGAAATGGCGTCTTAGAGGAGAGCCGGCATTTGAGGCACTGGTACTATGTGGAAGACAACTTACACTCGGGAAGTCCACTTCCGGACAAGATTCCCTCATTTAAGAAAACCCAAAGAATGCTTCTTTCTGGTTGTCTTATTGACACCTCACCAGACCAAATCCTGGGCTTCCAGTTGGAGTTCATGGAACTCAAAAAGCTCAGAGCTTTTTGAATGGTTTCATTTTCGGATTAGTTGAAAACCAGTGACAACTCCTGTTTGGTTTTTCTAGCTAAGAAGCGGTCTCACTATGATTAAAAACTTTTCTTATTTATTTTTTTTTTTTCTTATTTTTTTTTTATTTCTATCTTGATGTGTGTGTGTATATATATATCTATCTTTATGTGTGTGTGTGTATATGTATGTATTTGTATATAGAGAATGAAGTTGGTCGGCCATTGACATTCAAGTTTTCTTGATATGATTTGATTCTTTTCAAGGGAAGCCTCAAAGGTATGTATCTTTTCCTTGTTAATTTTTATGAAGTTTTTAATTGAAAAGCAAAGTTTTTCTGTGAGAAAGTTTGCATCTTTTTCAAGTAGAATTCAATCATCAGACTGAAAAAGATTCAGTTTTTTTTTTCTGATAATTAGCATAGAAAGAAGAAAAATTCTATTGCATTCCTTCACTGATGTTTTTCCTTATTAATTTTTTTTTCTTTTAACCTGAAGAGTGAAAGTTCTTTTTAGCATGAATTTTACATCTTTTTGCAGTAGAATGTAATCATCAGAAAACAAATGCTTAATTTTTTTTTTCGGAAGATTACATTACAAAAGAAAAAGTCTTTCTTTTAGGAAAAACTTTTTATCTTCTCTTAGCCGAAACAATAATCATCTAAGAATCTCTAACATCTCATTCAATTCATTTGAAGTATATTATTATATATGGGTACGAGAGAGAACAAGAGCATAAATGGCTTCTCTAATGTAAATTTTTCTTAAACCAAAAAGATTCGTTTTTGGCTCAAATTCCATGATCGTATACAAATACATAAGAGAAAATTCCTTCAAATCGGAAAAATCTTTTTCATGCTTTTTTATATAACAGTGTGATAGATTAAGATATTACCTTTTATATTAAATGGTTTTATAGACAATTTTTCTTTTCTTACTAGAGCATCAAAGCTTTGCCCTTTTCCAAGAGCAAATGATCCTAATATTCAATTCAAATTTTCAAAACCAATCCAAACCCATATTAACTAACATAACATAACATAACATAATCCTCAAATTATGCAAAAATAAAAATATTATACACAGATATAGACATATATATATATATATATATATAGGCATATACATATACATATAACAAACTTCCAAAATTTTAACAGATCATAAAATGTTTCCCTGATTGGTACATATAAGATGTTGTATCCTAATATTTTGACAATGATTCATTAGTTTTCTTTACCTGTCCAGTGTCCACATTTACATAGGGAGAGAGAACACAAATAGTAATACAAAGGAAAAAAAAGACAAGGGAGATGACATCAAACGGAACTCCAAGGAGATCTCCGAACATAAGACCCACACCACCACCACCGCCCACAGTCACCTTCGCCCGCCGGACTAGTTCAGGCCGGTACGTGGGCTACTCCAGGGACGACCTTGAAAGCGAGCTGGGCAGCACAGACTTCTCCAAAGAATATTTCACCAACTACCATGTCCTCATCCCTCCCACCCCTGACAACCGCCCCATGGAACTTCTCACCATGGACCCCTCCATCTCCACCAAGGTTGAAGAACAATACGTCTCCAACTCCCTCTTCACCGGCGGCTTCAACAGCGCCACTCGTGCTCACCTCATGGACAAAGTCACTGACTCTGACACTCAAATGCCCACCGCCGGTGCTGCCTCCAAAGGAGCATCTCTCTGCACCGTCACTGGATGTGACAACAAGGCCATGGATGTCATTCCTTGCGAGTGTGACTTCAAGATATGCACTGACTGTTTCAATGATGCAGTCAAGCTCGGTGGTGCCGTCTGTCCTGGTTGCAAAGATATGTATAGGAATACAGAGATGGAGGAGTTGTTGCTTGGTGCTGTCACTCCCGGGAGGCCGTTGTCATTGCCGCCGCCGGCACCGACCAAGATGCAGAGGAGCTTGTCACTGATGAATTCCAAGAAACAGTTGATGAGGAGTCAAACTGGAGAGTTTGATCATAACCGTTGGTTGTTTGAGACTAAAGGGACGTATGGGTATGGGAATGCTATTTGGCCACAGGAGGAGGAGGAGGATCATGACGATGATGAGATGGACGGTGATGGTGGCCATGCTCATCATCATCATCATCACCATCATCACCCTTCTCAGCTTATGGCTAAACCTTGGAGACCTCTTACCAGGAAGCTTAAAGTCCCTGCTGCTGTCTTGAGTCCTTATAGGTACGTACACGCACAATTACGTGTTCATGCATGCATGCATTAATTATAAAAGTAAGATATTAATCTACCTATATCATAATGCAGACTTCTTGTTGTTGTGAGAATGGCAGCGCTTGGGTTGTTTCTGGCATGGAGAATAACACATAAGAACAAGGATGCTGTTTGGTTGTGGGGAATGTCTGTAGTGTGTGAGCTATGGTTTGCCTTCTCATGGATTTTAGATCAATTGCCCAAGCTTTTTCCTGTTAACCGTGCTACTGACTTGTCTGTGCTCAAAGAGAAGTTTGAGTCTCCCGGACCAAATAATCCTGCAGGCAAGTCTGATCTCCCTGGCATCGATGTTTTCGTCTCCACTGCTGATCCGGAGAAAGAGCCTCCTTTAGTCACCTCTAACACCATACTCTCCATTCTTGCGGCTGACTACCCGGTGGAGAAACTAGCTTGCTATGTTTCTGATGATGGTGGTGCATTATTAACTTTCGAGGCAATGGCCGAAGCAGCTAGCTTTGCAAATATCTGGGTTCCATTTTGCCGGAAACACGACATTGAACCGAGGAATCCAGAGAGTTACTTCAATCTCAAGAGGGATCCTTATAAGAACAAAGTGAAGCCAGATTTTGTGAAGGATAGGAGGAGGGTGAAGAGAGAATATGATGAGTTCAAAGTTAGGATCAACGGCTTGCCTGAGTCTATAAGGAGGCGGTCTGATGCTTTTCATGCTCGTGAAGAGATCAAGGCCATGAAACTTCAAAGAGATCAGAATGCTGGTGCTGGTGTTCATGGGAATGGAGAAGAACCTCCCATGGAGCCTGTGAAGATCCCCAAAGCTACTTGGATGGCTGATGGAACACACTGGCCTGGTACCTGGCTCAACTCATCCCCTGACCATACCCGTGGTGATCATGCTGGAATCATTCAGGTGATGCTGAAGCCACCAAGTGAAGAACCATTGACAGGGAATGAAGAAGGGAAGATGATAGACTTAACCGATGTGGACATCAGGCTACCAATGTTGGTCTACCTCTCTCGTGAGAAAAGACCTGGTTATGACCACAACAAAAAAGCAGGGGCCATGAACGCCCTCGTCCGGGCTTCTGCTATCATGTCCAATGGACCATTCATGCTCAACCTTGACTGTGATCATTATATCTACAATTCACAAGCTATCCGTGAAGGCATGTGTTTCATGTTAGACCGTGGAGGTGATCGCATTTCCTATGTTCAATTCCCGCAGAGGTTTGAAGGCATTGATCCATCTGACCGATACGCTAATCACAACACTGTCTTCTTTGATGTCAACATGAGAGCACTAGATGGCCTTCAAGGACCAGTGTATGTTGGCACTGGTTGCCTCTTCCGCCGCATAGCTCTCTATGGTTTCGATCCTCCACGGTTGAAGAATCGGAGTTCAGCTGTGGTGGTGGCGGCATCATCGGAGGAGACAATGGCATTGCGTATGGGTGACTCAGATGATGGCTTGATGAACATGTCAACATTTCCTAAAAGGTTCGGTAACTCGAATTTCTTCATTGATTCAATCCCAGTAGCGGAGTTCCAAGGCCGGCCACTGGCAGACCACCCATCAGTGAAGAATGGCCGGCCACCGGGCGCACTAACAATCCCACGAGATCTGTTGGATGCATCAACCGTGGCGGAGGCGATCAGTACCATCTCATGCTGGTATGAGGACAAGACAGAATGGGGCCAGAGAGTGGGTTGGATCTATGGTTCAGTGACTGAGGACGTCGTCACTGGGTATAGAATGCACAACCGAGGCTGGAGATCAGTGTACTGTGTGACAAAGCGCGATGCATTCCGTGGCACAGCACCAATCAATCTCACAGACAGGCTACACCAAGTGCTACGCTGGGCGACAGGTTCAGTCGAGATCTTCTTCTCGCGCAACAACGCGCTGTTCGCCAGCCACAGGATGAAGCTTCTGCAGAGACTTGCATACTTGAACGTTGGTGTATACCCTTTCACTTCAGTGTTCCTGATCGTGTATTGTTTTCTCCCGGCACTGTCGCTTTTCTCCGGGCAGTTCATAGTGCAGAATTTGAATGTGGCTTTTCTCACCTACTTGCTGGTGATCACGATCACGCTGTGCATGTTGGCAGTGCTGGAGGTGAAGTGGTCCGGGATTGCACTGGAGGAGTGGTGGAGGAATGAGCAGTTCTGGCTTATTGGAGGGACAAGTGCACACTTGGCAGCGGTGTTGCAAGGGTTGCTCAAAGTGGTGGCTGGGATTGAGATATCTTTCACATTGACTTCTAAATCGGCTGGGGATGATATGGATGATGAGTTTGCAGAGCTGTATGTGGTGAAGTGGACTTCATTGATGATACCACCCATCACGATCATGATGGTGAATTTGATTGCCATTGCTGTGGGAATTAGTAGGACGATTTACAGTGTGGTGCCACAGTGGAGTAAGTTGCTGGGAGGGGTGTTCTTTAGCTTCTGGGTGTTGGCTCATATGTATCCATTTGCAAAGGGGCTTATGGGGAGGAGGGGGAGGACGCCTACCATTGTGTTTGTTTGGTCTGGGATTCTGGCTATCGGTATTTCACTGCTCTGGGAGGCCATTAATCCTTCTGATCCTAATAATTCTCAGATCGGTGGTTCATTCACATTCCCTTGACCACAGCTGCTATCGATTGCATGCACGTGTGTACCTAGCCAACCTGCAGAAGGGAGCACAGTTAGCCACACACACATAAAATTTGTCAATTTAATGAGTTTAGCCTGTGAGTTTGTTACATATGGTTTGACTTGTTCAGGAACTTTCATTTAAAAATGCATTCATTAATGTTATTATTTTTAACCAGATGAGGCAACATAATATATACTCCGGTGTATAAGATCGCATGTAACTAACCAAACTTGACTTAACCTAACTGAAGACTATAGTTTGTGACAATCATCTGAGAACCTAGTTGATATACAGGAGAATATCAGAGGGATATTCACATGGTACCTATTTTTTTTTGGACGAATTTTAAGGTATCAAACCACATCCACAGTTTCCTTCACCATATGAATGCAACGATATAACTACATAAATCCACTTAACCAACATGAACAAAATTTTGTGGGTTCTGGACTAAGTTTCAACAGAAGACAGAATATGGTACTTTAAATATAAAAATAGTTTTTTCCATGTACAAAATTAATACCTCAGAGATATTCTGATGCCTGATAACCATTCAGAAAACCTGATAATATTAGAAAAAATATTCATTAATAAAACCAATAAATCCATAGAGAAGTGAATAAAATAACAAAAGCTATAATACTATTCTAAAAAGAATCTGTGGCATAAATTTGCAATGGCATACAAGCATCTAAAAGCTAATAATATACTGCAGGAGTTGTAGACTTAACTATACTGAACGCGTGTGGGTGTGTACTACTATTATGTATTAAATTGGAAAAGGAATAGTACATTCAGACAACAGTTAACAAAGGTTGGCTGTATTAGCGACTGAATTTGTGGGCACATGCGGTTGTGTGTGTGCACGCTCTTTCAGGCAAGAAGCTGAAAAAGGAGTGATTCTTGATGCATACCTGCCGCAAAACATTTTAACAGCAAGATGAGATCAGAAGACAACATTAAGGCAGTGCACATAATCATCCCTGCAGCCAACAAAGATACGGCCGCCAATCATCACAGGTGAGGAGAATACATCCCCTGGGAGGTTCATAACAGCAAATTCCTGCACCAGTGGCCTTCCTAAATCTCTGGACTGATTAAACCTTTTGCCCTCAATATCCGAACTGATCTTGAGCACGTGCACTTTCCCAGTGCAACTGCAAATGCAAGCTAACCTGAAAACAAAAATAAAATAGAAGACTTCTGCTCAACTTCAATGGAGAAACAAACAATAGCTCGGATGCTAACTGGTTTCCTACCGCTCACATGAACTTGACTGTTCCGATGCCAGACAAATTTGCTCATCAATGTAAGCTGAGGCTGTAATCGGATCACTGGATTCATATTCCCATAGCAAAGTTCCTGCTTCCTGTAACCACGCCAGATTGTAGGGTGATCAAACTAAAAATTTCTTCAGGTAAAAACTATAAAACAGCATATTGGAACTCAGCAAGTGATTTCTGGGCTAAACTTGAATTTGCTCAGGAGGTTTCAAAAGCTTGTTTAGTTACAAACTTCAGTACAAATGACTAATTTATTGCAGTGAGCATATTCTGCAATCTACTTAAATTCACAATGGAACATGAATCTCACATCAGCTTTCACAATCACTAAGCCAAAGCATGTTTTACTAGAAAAACCATCAGTACAATACAACCAGTAAACACTTTGATTCCTGTTCTTACATTCATTTCCAGATCTAACTAATTACTAGTGATGGAATTGTCGAAATTAGCAAACGATGCAAACATATAGGATGCCAGGATTTACCATATCAAAGGAATAAAGGATGCCATTTCGACAGCATATCAACACCTGCAAGCATTTCCAATGCAGAAGAATCACAGAAGGATCATTAGACTACAAATCATATAAGGAAATTGATCATTAGTTACAAATTTTACTGGACGGTTGTAATAAGATGATATGCAAGAAACATCTAGAAACACTGACCTTACAGAATAACAATAAGAATTGAAGACAAATTACATAAATACAGCAAATAAGTTGGAAGGCGGGCAGCATATAATGCATTACCAGAAGAAAAGCCTCTGACTATAATAATAGCTACAGAACCTACAACTCCAGTCTCCAGCACTAGAGTTAGTGATATAGTGCAGCATAATTAACAAATAGCATTGCCATGTCCCTCATAATTATCCAAAGCTTACAATGTAAAAGACGCCATATGCATGAACATATTGGTTCATACCTGAGAAGGAAGGGCAGGAGAAACACAAGCTCCAGCAAATATTGGACCACCAACAATAGCCTGAAGCAAATTGGTGATTACACAAGTAGCAGATGACAAAATAGAACATGCCAGAATTTTAAGCAGTTCAAAACGAGAAACATGCTAGCAACAAAACCAATTTAGAATTTTTACGGCCTTGATCAATTCTAATATATGGTATGAGGGATCAGTACTGAAGACAGGCAGCCCAGCGTAGCATAAAAATGCGCTAGATGATATTAAAAAGAAAATAAAAGAGTTTCAATTATAGGTGGAGATGAGTGCCTATTGCCATAATTATTTTTGTCAGGGTTACGTATATCATATAGTTTGAAACTCTTGCCAGTTAAAGTGGCAAAATTAAATTAAGTCAAACTTCCTGAAGAGCTATCAAACTTATAATTCAAGCAATACCAATGTTTGAAAAAAAAAATTACATAACAAGTGGTATGTCTGAAAATTTATTTCAACTGGTGAGAATAGAGAAATATCCACACAGGAAACAAGCATTAGTAGGCATGAGCATACCTTCCAGATAACATTGCCTCCTGAATCCAATACATTTACATGACCATCCACTAGACAGCATATGACTGCAAGATACGCCATATATAAGTATTATGATAAATCACATATACATGAGACAGGACAAAGTCATAGTTTCTTGCTGAGAGCACAGTTTGGAAATTTTTTAATGATAACAGAAAATGATATCCATAATGAATAAGACAAAATGAAGAGATAGAAGATCTCAGAGTGAAAAAACACTAAATACCATTTCCATGGGTGTCTAGGCAAAGTGACCCAAAAATTGGGGATCCAGTTTCATATCTCCAAGCGACTTTGAATTGAGCATCCTGGGTGTATCTTAAACAGGTCAGACTTTAGGAATACTACTCAAGATGTGTCAATTCATAAATTCTATACATGCCACAAATAAAAAATATATATATAAAAATAAAAACTAAGCAAATAGTCATCAATATGCAAAAACAAAGGTGAAATACAGCCCATTATTTTTTCTTGGCATCATCAAACAAATATATCTACCTAACATGTTAGTACCTCTATGAGCAAGTTCAGGTTCATCTTTCAAAGCTAACCACATTGGATAAACTATTAATTAATTTTTCTCTAATGGATAATAATCTTTTATGATATACAACACATGTATGACTGAGATACGGAACAACAGCAGGAAGATTATATTAGGTGTATTACATGAACCAGCCAGGCAACTTCAAGACAGAAGATTGCTCTGAGAGGCTTTACATTATTCTATTTAAGTACTATACAAAGTTTACTTATCAATCCAAAACCAAAAGTTTTCTAGGAAGAAACTGAATGTAATGGAGGCCATCACTGTATGCAGGCAAATTGCTCCATTGGATCCAAAATGAAATTTGGCCAAGAGGAGGTTCTTATATAAAGGCTTGACAAGATCTTAGAAAATATGGACCAGTTATGCAATTCCAGTATAACTTTGTTCAGAAATTGTACCAACCTATCTAGGTCACCTAGTTTGCGAGTTACTACATGTCATGCTCAGTAGTAAAATGTGTTAACCTTTTTAGAGTAGCAAGCTTACACTTACAATTTGTACAGGAGTAAATTTATATGTTTTGAATTAGAAGTTCATCATTAAGGTTTCACTAACCAGAAATTTCTATACTTAAAAAGTCAGATGAAATTTTCCAATAGACTACTCCTTTTGTTACTTTATACCTTTGTTCTCTACTTCAAGTCTATCCTTTCATGTCTATCCAGTCCATTTCAGAGGGCTCAGATAATCAGAAATCTGTTTTTCTCATCTTAACCTGTCAGCAATACTATCCCTTACCCAGCCTTCAAGTCTTTTGCCTCTACTTAACCATAAGCAGAAAATCGCAATTGTAAAAGATCAGAAACAAAACATTTCAAAGGATCATTACTCTCATTGCTGTATCCTTAATTTGTTCTGTGTCTTAAGTCTTCTTTCATCTCTACTCTTCTGTCCATTTCCAGAGGGTCAGATACATCTAAAATGTGTTTTTGTCATGTTAACATACCAAATACCACCCCTTAACCAGTCTTCGAGGTTTTTGCTCCACTCCCAGCAGTAGTTTCCAATTACTTCACTTTTTTGTGTTCTTTAAGATACATTTCCATCTACAAATGCCTGAGATCTACAGTAAGGTCGACAAATTTAAAATTGAGTTCTATATCACTGACAGTATGATATATTGTGTCAAATCTACCTAACATGGTAATATAACACAACTTACATTATCACAATATAGCTAAGCAAGAGTAATTATCGGTGTACATAGATACATTGGAACAATTGTTGCTCTGCTGTAAAGTTGTTTCAAGATTCAGCTTTCAACTTTCAAGACCTGATTGTACTGTGACTACAAAAGATTATTCTAAAGCATCAAATAAAAAAGCAGCAGTGACCATGAAACGATTAATTAAGCAAAGACAACCAATGTGAGATGTAAGTATTGTTGTTTCAGACAAAAAATATCAACATTCTGATTCATTTAAGCGAAGTACTATTTTTCTCATACCGCCAAAGATATAGCAGTCACACGGCCACTGGTAGATGCCACATAAATTATTTTATGTACCTAAGCAAACAACATAATAGCTCATGTCACAAAGAAGATCATCCGACAAATTAAATTGCAATCTTCTATGTAACAGAATACAATTCCCGTCTTTAAGATTTGGCAAAGATAGAAGCTGCACATTATTAATTGGTGGAACAAAGAAACCTCATCAGGTCAACAAAGATTAAATTCTTACCTTCTGGTTTACAAACTACAATGCATGTGTCCCTGTATAAAATTTAATTGAGGCTAAGACAGAAACACAGAATTACTAGTTGGAAAACAACAGAAAGTAGAAACCTCATCAATTCTCCTTTGAAAATTGAGAAACCGCCATGGTAAACCAGTTAGTGAGGATCATAAAAAATGACCACCACATAAAAACCCCCCAGGTAAATATCAGTATGCTTGAAAAAGATGAGTTATAAGCTTAAAAAAAATGAAAATTGACAAACCACCAGGATACACCAGTGTGAATTCAGCAAGTAAAAAGATGGATCAACCAATTAACCATAAGCACAATCAACAAAGGGATAAAAATGACAAAAACAAACGCCAGGCAAAAAAAAGAAAAAAAAAAAAGAAGAAAAAAAGAACATTGGAGTAAATTTTCATAAAAGAATTACTAAGTATACCATGTCTATAGATGGTGAACCATAAATGCTACCTCCACATGAGATTTTGTAGACACAAAAGTGCTCCTTGTAGTCAAGTGCATACAAGAAATGGTCATATGAGCCACACCTGTAGATTGTCCAATATAAATTAAACACCAGGACACAATATCTAGAACCCTAGTTTATTTCGCACAACACTCAAACATAGAAAATACATTAATGATATCCACCGATATAAGTTCAACAGACCAAAAACAAATTTCCAATGAAGAAGCTAAGTTAAACAAAATAAACAGGATGAAAAATAAATTAGCCAAAAAAGAATGAATTGAAGAATGGGAGGGAGAAAGAGAAGTTTTAATGATGGTATAACTCAGCTAGCTCATAAGAACAGCTATCATGGAATCTCAGTTTAAATAGAAGCTGAATTAAAAATATATATACTTCTAAAGCCTTACCATATCAAATTTCTATCTCTGTCAACAACTGGCTGCATTTTAACCTACAAAAAATAATCATGAAATTTCAGTCTAAATACTGCAGAATAAAAAAGGAAAATTCGGAGTCTGGACCAGTTAAGAAGTCACAACCATCTAATTATCATTTTGCTCGTCTAATGCATGAAGAAACAATGAGGTTGATTCAAAGTATTAAAAACAAGGAGAAAAAAAAAGCAAGTCATACTGAAAATACTACCTCTCCATCTGTTTGAAATGACCAAATAATGTTGCCACTCATATACTCGAGAAAGTATACTTTTCCTTTATAACACCCAACAACAACCTATACACATGAAAACCATGTTGTTAAATACCCAAAAACAACACAAAAAACAAAAACAAAACATGAGAATCGATGGCTGTCCTACCTGAGAAAAATCACTAGTAATTGCTGCTGAACATTCAATACGACCACCAAGCATGACCTCCCATTGAACTAAACCACTGCACAATCCACATGAAACACCACAAACCACATTAATTCATGTTTGAGTTTTGGACTTTTTTTTATTTCAATAGGTATTCAGATTGTAAACAATAAAACACCAACTCAGTCTAAAGATCATAAAATGTAAAACATGTCCAATAACAAGATTCTAAAAAAAAGAACCAATTAAGAATATAGTGATTTTGACAGTTGGAAAAATACAAAAAAAAAGACAGCTCACACCAAGATGGACCATTTTTCATTGTTATCAAGTAATGACAGAAAATATAATAATGATAAAAGAGGCATTGTGTTTCTGCACTATGTTCCAACCTGTACAAGCCCCGGTCCTTCAAAAAAAACACACATAAAAATACTCATACATATCACTGACCACTAGTCTTCATCAGAGAAGTGCCACAAAATCCAAGATCTTAGAGGTGCTAAGTGCCCAAAAATATGCTAATTAGTCTATAAATTAGCAAATACACAATAAGTTAAAGTAAATCTCACCTTAAAGCATCAATACAAAGAAATATATGTGAGTGAGATCCAATAAATAGGTAAACCCTGCCATCCTGGAACACAATTAATGATGAAGCATCAACACATGAGTTCAATGGGACTTTCCACAGCTCTTGCATATGTCCCTTTTGAGTTCTACCATAAAAGTATTTCTTCTGCACATAATTTTGGTTAGGCTGGCCCTCATGCATGAATCGGTTACTACGACTAAAACAACATATTGCTGGTAAATTAGTATTTGAAATCCACCGAAAGCTATCATCTGCATTAGTAACAACTGAAGTTTGGGATAGGTGAGAAACTATTGTCACAGGACAATGTCTACCAGAAGATTCATAGTTGCTCCCTTTGATGTTTCTTATTGGTGGATGAGCATTAACTTTCAAAGGGAGATTATCAACGCTCACTCCAGTGTGCACCCGAAGTTGCTCTTCAAATTTGCCATTACTTTGCAAACTGATTGTAGTACCAAAGGAAGGGCTCCATATGTTCCCATGTAACTTGACTCTTTTTGCAGAGTCAGTGTCGTGTCTTACAGAAGATTGAATCAAATCTTTCTTGTTAAGTAAAGAGTTTAGAAGCTTTTCTGGACTAGGAAACATATATAGCAACCTCATATCAATTGCTAACCTATGTGCAGCATGCGCAGCAGCAATGGAATTACCACCCATCGCAAAGAAATCATCTTGGTCCTTAACTTCCTTGACCAGCAACGCTTCAGAAAATGCCTGTGAAGAAGTATAACAGCAGTGAAAATAATTTCTCATGGGCATAGATCAAAGAAATATAATATTGTACTTCTAGTAGTGTTTAGCGCACTTTGAGAAGCAAATCAAGGAGAAACTTTGGTTTCTCAAGACTGGTCATCCAGAAAAAATAAATAAATAAAAAGGAGAAAAGCACAATGTGTGATATTTGAAAGTTGAAAGTCGGAATAATAACCTATGCAGCAATTTACATTTGAGCCATCTCTTCACCTACAAATTCACTAAAATAATTATTTAAGATATGATGTATTAAAAGTGAACATAGAGATATAAACTATGAAAACAAGGGCAACATTTCTATTATAGAACAAATATGGCAAAAGAAGCGATGCCCTAAGGATCTCTGCTACTTTGAAAGTTGAAACCATAACTTACACTGCAGTTTATATTTGAACCACCTTTTCACTAAAACAATTATTTAAGGTATGATGTATTCAAAGTGAACATAGAGATATAAACTGAAAACAAGGGCAATATTTCTATCATATAACAAATATAAAAAAAGAAGCGATGTCCCAAGGACCTCTGCTTCTTTGAAAGTTGAAATCATAACTAACACTGCAGTCTACATTTGAACCACCTATTCACCTACAAAATCACTAAAATAATTGCTCATAATACATAAAGTATGAAAGCGTGAGCTCCTACTGTAATATGTATTTTGTATAAGATGTCAACATCACAAACAAAATCTCCTCAAGTTCAATGATATAATTCTCATTCATCCAAATTTACTTTGTCACTTCAACTCGTCATACCAGAATCATTCATTATCATATTTTATCTTCAAATAATAATCAAACTAGTATAAATGATAGAGCACATGCATGAAAGTTCAGAACAGTTCCATAAATTATTGTAATTATTCTTCAATACAGGTGATTTTCACCTAAATTGTTGAAGAGCAATTACCCATTCAGCAATAGGAAAACATGTTAGTGAAAAATTATTAGCAGAACTAATTAACAATCATGTATACCTCTTTAATCATTTGCAATTGACTATTATAGCTCCTCACATCCCCAAAATCCCATCTTGCAATACTTGGCAAACTTGGCAGCATAGCATAATCTACTTTACCAGTGGAAGTTGTAGGCAATGAGTCAATAATGAAATAATAGCTAGGTACCATTGCTGGAGGAACCTTTCCGACCATCCAACTCTTGATAGATGCAACTAACTCCTTGTTATGGCTCTCATCTACATAAGATGTGTTTGTTTCTGAAAGTACCTTGGTACTCTTTAGCACAATATATGAAACAAGATGGGAGACATCATTGGGAGTCCTATACAACGTAGCTGCAGCCTCATTTACAGCAGGGTGCTCACGAAGGGTGTTTTCAATCTCTTCTAAAGCGACAAGCTGTCCATTCACTTTCACAACACGATCTTTTCTACCCAATAAAATTAAATCACCACTTTGCAGACGTTTAGCAAAGTCACCAGTTCTAAAATGTGAAAAATCATCAGCTTCATAAGGATGCCCGTGATTAATCTCGGAAAGGTATCCCACCATTAAGCATGTCCCACCAACATAGATTTCACCTACATTTGGTTCATTTAATTTACCAACAAGAGCAATCTCACAATTAGATAAAGGAACTCCTATAGGCACACTGCTTAGCAGCTCAAGATCTAAAATCTGTGGTAATCTACAGCAGTCAAAGTATGTGCAGTCACCAGACACCTGAAAAGAGTTGCATATGTGTGTTAGGAAAATGGAAGATCATTAAAAATTTGCATCTTCAACAATCTATTGAAACATAAAAGAGAAGCATGATGATCAATTTGAACTTGACTAGTAGAAAAGAATCAGAAACAAGAGATGTGCCATGAAGTATATTAGACTTCCTGCAGCAACAACTGTAATGGTTTCTGTAATAAGAGATTATAATGAAAGCTAACTATGCTGTCTCCTCATTCTCTTCCAAAGCAGTATCTCATATAGGTTAGCATTTTTAGAACCTTCTAGTGGAATCATAACATTGCTCTATTTGTAGTCTTGTAGAAGTATATCTTAACAAATGTACTTCAACTCTATGTTTTGTTGCATATGGCAGCATGCCAACAGGAAAGAAACGTGCAATCTCAGACAGAAAGGAGATGATGACACATTCACTTGAAGCCAGCAAGAACATTTGAGTGAAACTATAATTCAATAAATCATCTTCATATTTCAGAAGTTATCCACCAAATCCATAAGTCCTTTAAATAAAGAAAAAAGCGATCATCTACAAAGGATGCAGAAGCCAATACTTAAATTTTCCTTTTATTGAAACAAAATCATTTCTCTAATTTAAGTCAATCACTGTATAACATAGATGTTGAATTGTGGGAACCCCAGTTCTTTCCAACTTTCAAAAGTTAAGATACCCAAACAGAAGGACCCTCATCTCTCTATTTTTTCCCATCATTCTTCCCATAAAAACCACCTTCTCTGTTCTTGCAGTCAAATCTCTCCTTTCATCAACAAAATCAGACTGTTTCCAATCATTCATAAAAAAACCACTCCAACCTTAATTTTTGCAAGCTCTTTTCCAAAACATCAATCAATTCTCTTGTCATCTTCTTCTATTCCTAGCCTCCTCACCCTTAATTGCTAATTTACATCTTACGATGAAGTGACACAGACATCTTCTCCTTGAAAAGAATCATGAAAACAAGATTCCTTCCAGAACCATTCACAAGAACTCAATATGATTGTTATTTCCAATACTCTCGTCCTAAATTATTAATTTACATGTTGTGTTACAAAGTACCACAACCCCATTCCCCCTTGTCCATGCAACCAATTTAAACAAATAAAAAAAACTATTAGTGTCACTTCAACACCATTCAATTAAAAGTGGTTAATAGAGTAATGTGGACCACATAATAGGCAATGAGTGAGGGAAGTTACATTGGAAATTGAAGACCAATGAGATCCAACCATAGCTAATGAGATCCAAACATATCAGAACATGCCAACTTGATGAAAAAATACAGATAAAATAGTAATGCTAAGACAAATTGCTCCAGAAGGAAGGAACTCTACAAGGTTGAACTGTCAATTCAAATGACTCATCAAAGCAATGTAAATACCAAACAACACATATAGTGTAACAAACCTGAAAAGAACACTAAAAACTGACCTCTGTGCTTCCATACAAATTTAAGATGGTAGTCCCTGGTAATAGATTGTGCAATGATTTCCACAATGATATGAATAGAACTTCACCACTAAGAACCAGCAGTTTTAATGATTTATGAATTTTCATCCATCGTGAATTCTCCATATAAGGAAGGACTGCCGTCATTAAAGAGGGCACAGAAGTCAATCTTGTAATATGATACGCCTAAAAATTCACATGAAGCTTTCATCATTAGGAAGACAAGAAAAATTTTGAATTCAAGAACCCCTGTGAACTATAAAATTAAAAAACAAAAAAAAAAAAAAGCACAATTATTCATACATTCCAAGATAGGTAATTTTTTTTTATATGCCATTATGCATTATTCTACAAATGGGGATGCTACTTCAATCATTTAACCCCCTAAGTAGTGAAAAAAGAAATATAGTCTACAAGGAATACTGCAACAAACAAATAACCTACCAGCTTTGTTCCAGCTATTTTTTCCATTTTTCTTGCTTTATTGGTTTTACTTAGTTTCCCCATGGATGGAAACTATAATCTTTTCAGATTTGTATACCTCATGATAAATAATAAATAGGATTGTTGGGCATCCAGGATAATATACTATGAATAAGTCAATATACGAAGTGACCTAGAGAGTAAGAAGCAACGCCAACCTGTCTATAAAATGAATAGACAGGCAGGAAAGTGATAACCTTTCTTATCAAACTTTCATATGAGACATCTGTTTGCATCAAATCAGTTACATGTCCACTACTCATCCTTGAACTGCAATTTGCTATAAAGTCATTTTATTCTCTGCCATTAGTTCTTTCCTAACATCATCTTATTTCCTGCAGGATCTCAAGAAAGAAATAGTGTTTAACATTAAGTTTCTAAGTGGAAACTCAAGGCCTGTATGGTTAATAAGGACACTAAAGTGAAACATTTAAAGGAAGTTGCAATTTACCTTGAGGAAGTTGACTATAAGGAGAGGATTGGCCTTTAGCTCTTCAAAAGGAGGAATGATGAGGGTGGTGCAAGTTAAGACAGAGCTGAGAAATTCCTGTAGGTGGTCAATGAAACTGTTAGGTGTCTTGAACAATAGAACATCGTCTTCAACTAGAGGCATCCTTTGTTGCATCCACCAAAAGCGATTTAGAAGACCTATAAAAAATTAAGATGAATGAAGCAGCGTCAGAATCGCAAAGAGGAGGAAAGAAAAACACAAAGAAAACTCACCATGACTCCAAAAAGGAACAAAGGAAAATTAAATAATGCATTACAAATAAATGTACAGTATCACATCAACCACAACCTTTTCCGGATTGATGAAGTACATTGCACACAGAAAGTTTTTAATCCAAATTTTGTGGCTTTGATGAAATTCTGGTTTTGCAGATGGCCACAAACTGACAATTCTTGCAGCTTCCGATGAATGGGGCTACACTATTAGCGTATCTAAATGCTTGATCTATACCATATATCTTTGGCTACATTTAATGGTACTTTATGGCATAACAATAAGCAAAAAAAAAAAATCATGAAAAACAAAATCTTGTATGAGAGGATATTGAACACATGAAAATGAAGAGTGATAGCCAAACAGGAAATTCAAATTTATGTGCAAAATTGGACATATGTTAGAATCAAATAATCGGTTCATAGTTCATACTATTATTGTGAATATGTCAACACAAATCAAGTTAGCCCCTTGACATATATTAGATGAATGTAACTATATAGAAGGCACACAAAAAACAAAATGCCTTCTTATAAAGCATGATAAATTTGATAGCATATTCAAATCAACGCAGCGAGCATAATGATTGGAGCATAACCCATGAGAAGCAATCATGTTACCTCTCTCTGTACCACAAACACCCTTTGGTTTTCCAGTTGACCCTGACGTGTACATTAAATAACAAAACCTTCTTGGGATCTTTCTCTCACAAGGCCAATCTAAATCACATGCACCATTCTCCTTGAGGCTTGCTTCCATGGACACATACATAACCGAACATCCACCTTTGTGCAATATCATATCAACCTCAGTTGAACAAGAAGGCTTGTCCTTGAGAATGATAACAGTTTTTGATGAAGAGATAACATGTAGTAATCTTTCTTCAGGCCAAGAAGGGTCCAATGGCAAGAAAGCCTCACCACACCTCAAGATTGACAGAACAGCAACAATGTACTCAATCGAAGGGGCAATGAAAACTCCTATTATTTGTGGAATCCCATTTGTCAAAGGCGTTCCATTTGTCTCCGTTGAAGAGCTCTTTGTATCATTGTTAGAAACAGAACTGGAGAGTGTCTGATCACCATGAGAAAAGCCTGCAGTCCAACCTCTTAGCTTGAGAAAAATAAACAATCCAAAAGGAGCCATACGACCATGCAATTAAATGAAAATTTAAAGCAGCCAAGATGAAGAAGAAGAAGAGAAATATAGAAGACCCATGGGAGATGGAAGCTTAGCCTGGGAAAGAAACTCTAACCTTGAGAACGAACGAGATCGGGGTCATCTCCACCATCAAGAACGGTGCGGATTCGCCAGCTCAACGAACAAACAGCACAGAGTACATCGGCAAAGGAGGAGCACTCATCGCCGGGATACACCGGCGGGAAGGACGACGAAGCATGGCGACTCTCAAAGTCGAAGCGCTCCGGCACCTCCAGAAGACATTCCAACGCGTCCTTGCAGACACGAAGACCGCCGGAAGCACGGACGGCGGCGACGCGGTCGGTGTTCTCGGAAGCTACACGATAGAACTCGTGGGAGATGCAGCACGGCATGGACGCCATCTCCCAAGCCCCTCGCGAGTCACGGACTCACTAGAACTCGTGCCTTTTGTTGTAATTCGGAACAACGAGTTAGACGAATATATATATATAGTAACGCGGTAAATGTTTGGTTCTTATTAAAAGCCTTGTATCATTGCAAAATAATTTTTTCTTCGGAATTTATGGTTAATAAATATTTTGTACAATAAATAGTAAACAATTTTAAATATATTTTCAATTCATGGTTAATAAATAATTTGTATAATAGTAAATAATTTTGGATATATGTTATCAGCTAAATAATAATCTATAAGACACTCATTTTCTTTAATGACGTAATGAGCAAGAGGAGAAATATTTGTGCTAGATTAGAGAGCAAATTAAAAGACTATAAAACATTTATATTATTGTTGGTGTCTGGCATACTGAAATAAGCATGTCATATCCAAAGATCATATTCCGCTATTGCTTCAATAATAATGGTTGGATATCCATATTCCCCTTTATATTGTTTTAGCCCATGCTGGGATAATTTTTCCACTTCCAATACAGACAATCCAAACTTCAATTCCTAACTTTCATGGAAAGCCACGTTGTTGTCCAATGTGAAAGAGTCTTGCAATATCATTAGCATTAGGTGATCTAAGATATCACTCAATAAAAATCTCTACGATGCCATGACAAAAATCCTTTCAAGTTTTTCAATTGTGATTGATTCACCGATTTTGATATATTTGTCTCTAGCATCAGTGTGTAAACCGTATGGCAACATTTGAAAAGCAACATTATTTTTTTTTTTTTTTGTAATTTAGATAACCCAACTCGACCAAGACCATCACATCATTGTTGGAAGTAACTATCATGGTCCTTAATTACCTCAATAATGCGAAGAAACAAACTTTGTGACATTTGATATCTTCGGCGAAACATTTCAACAATCGTGGATTTTCCAAAAAATAATCATTCCACAAATTGTGATTTGCTGCTTCACGGTTATGATTGATAACAACATGGTCTGGAATAGAGCCATTTATGGGTGCAGCGATCGTTCAGATGGTTGAGGGTTAACTCTAATATCATGTTATTATTTTGAATAACAAGATACATTGTGTTATAACCCAGTCTGTTACTGTAGCAACTTTATAAAGTCCAACACTGTAGCATGGGGTACTGTAGCAGCTGAAAATACTTTTCTTCCCTTCTAAAAGTTTCAGCCCCTCTCTTCCATTTCCCATTCATACTTGTTGGAAACCCTAGCCATGTCCTTCTCCTCTTCTTGCTTTTAATGGTTAAAAATAGGTAAGAAATTCTTGTTTCCATTACTTTTCATTTTGTGTTCTTGTTGATAACCTTAGTATAAACTTAGGGTTTGTGTTCTTCTTGTTTTTCCCTCTTATTTTTCCCTAGATTAATGGAAGTAGAGAGGATGAGAAGAGAAGATGGCAAGGTGAGTGAGCTAACCGAATCATTCTTGATTTATTTTTGGTTCTTGTAAATTATTTGCATGTTTGGGTGTTGTTTTTGGCATGATGTTGATTGGAACTTGGCATGGTTTTGCTAAAAATATCATACTTGTTGTTAATTGGGTCCATGACAATGTAAGGTCTTGGGAGTTCTATTTTTTTGGTGAATTATGCAAGTGTAGATTAGTGTGTAAAAGAAATCATATTATTGAGTTATGCTAGAGTCCATGGAATGGAATTTGGGTGATCGACATAAGGTGTTTGACTAATTGCCTCCTAGTGTTGAATACAAATATTTGGGGATATAATTGTGAGAATTGTGTGATTTAATTTTGTAATGACTTCAATGGTATTGATGGGCTTAGTTGTTAGTTTGTATGAGCACTCCTTCATGAAGGAATAATAAATGTGGATCCCTTGTTTGTTGCTAAATATGAGTTGAAATTTTTAAATGCATTTGTTTGATCTCATGTGTGGGTGATAATATGTATATCTTGTGGAATTGGTTAGGAATCAAGAGGTAAGGAATGTGTTTTTATACATATCATGGTTTGTGTTAAAATACTAGAATGTAAGAATTATGAGAAGATGGACATTTTACATTATAGATTATAAGTATATGTAATGTTGGCAAGGGAAATTTGTTTATGTGAGGGAGTTATGTTTATGTAATTCTTTTGCATGGGTTTGGAAGAGATTGGAAATGCTTTGATGATATGTCGGGATGATGCGAAGGAGTTAGAGAAAGGGGGAGAGATGTATGCTCATAATAAAATGTAAGATATTGATAAAAAAAACTTATGTGATGAGAACTAAAGCATGAATGTTCAAGAATGAAAATAATAATGTGAGTTGCTTTTGAATCTAGAGGAATGGGGTAGTACGAAGCTAGGATTGAAGACATTTTAAGGGTGAGGTGACATGACAATTATGGCCGGTAAAAATTTTGAAAAGTTGGTGAGTTGCGTGGGTGTTATTGTATCTTGGATATTAGAGGTGACCTTGACCTAATGTTAATCAAAATTGGGGTAATTGCTTTATATAGCTTATGTTGGTTGATGTTCAAGGGTTGTTTTAATATTGGAAGGGAAAACTAGGTTCATGCCCTTGAAATGATAACTTGTTTTAGATGAGCAATTATGATAAGATACATTATTGATAAAATCGAAATGATGGGGAAAACCAAGGGTGCGGATTGGATTTATAGATTAGAAGTTTTGATTTATTAAAGACTTGTGCAAGATGATGTACTATAGGGAATCTTAAGGTTTAGCTTGATTTTTCTCACTTCTGGGGACAAAACTTTGGGAAGCATTTGACAAGGAAAATGTTCAGTATGGTCCTGAGTTTCGTTCAGCAAAATATCTTTGCAATTGTTAGTATGATCTTGGAGTTATGTGTTGTAAAATGGAACAGGTTAGAAGTGATATTATGCCGAGACCTTAAGGGTGTAATTCCCAGGGTGTTTGGTTTTTATTTGATGATTTATTCATTTGGTAAATTTTGTGCATAATTTCTGTTTCTTCAGTTATTTTCCCTAATGAGGGATTCTGAAGTTCTGTATTTCTGTTCGTGTGAGTATCCGGGAACTTCGAATTTGCAATTTCGAACTCGAACTACGTGTTTTTTTGGTGTATAATTATTTATTTGTTTATTTTTGTTTTTGCATTAATTATTCGAGTATTTCCTCCATGCGTCATACGTATCTCTGCGGTTTTAGTACATCTCCATTTCAGCTCGCCCTGACTAGGAGGAGTAAGTCCCTAGCCACGTGCACATGTTTTTACGTAGTAGCGCTACTCCCCGATCTGCGGTCGAAGATCCGCTACTACAGTTGATATTCGTTATGTTACGTTCGACTTCACGATCGAAGATCCGACCTCATCTCTGTTGATTTGCTATTAGTCAGGGAGATGTACATGTCTGTTTTGCGTATTTTCGGCATTTCTGAGCATTCTCTGTATTTCCATTCCGCTATTATTCTACTATTTTGCCATTCTGTATGAAAAGTATTATATTTGGGAATGTTTCGTTAACCAATTTCCGTATTCTGCTGGTATTTTGAGTTTTCTCGTGTTTTTGCCCCACTCACTGAGTAACCGAGTTACTCAGCCTCTCTTCTTCTATCTTTTCAGGTACTCGACTTTTAGGTTGTGCTTAAGACCTTGTTGATCAGCCAGTGCTAGGATGGATCCATTAGGGTTGTCATTTTCTTGTTAATTTTTTTTATAACCTGTATTTATACCTTGGATTCTCGTATCTGTGAGTCTGTGTTGTATTTCTGTACCATTTTTTATTGTTTCCTGTTCTGCTTGTTAGGGTTGACTCTGACCAGGTCAAATCTGAGGCCTTGCACCCAGTGGGGCCCAGCCCCGTTGGATGCGGCCGATCTGTCAGCGGGCCTGGCTTTGGGGCTAGGGCGTGACACATTGCACCTCTTCCATTGAAATGATATTGTACATCCATAACATATTGTCATCATCGTCTGAAGATGATGATGATGACAATATGTTATTTTCAGTATTTGAAGTTCCTCCAATGTTGTAATTCATTTGGAGTATATGATTAATGTTGTAATTCATTTTAAGTATATGTTTATGTGTTGTATGAATGAGTATGAATGGGTATGAATGGAAAGAATAATAAAAAGGTCAATTTATAAGAAATTTTTGATGTAAATGTGATAAGATAAGAAAAAAAATATTATAAGTAATCCTATGGGTGGTGTTTAAGATAAGGTAGCACATTATTTAAATTTCTTATCTTCTGTCATGCGGAAATGTGCCAAAATAAGGTTTGAGAAGATAATCCAACAGTGTTGATGCAGATGAAATCCATTTGACGGTTGGTAAGAAGATAAGGTGGCATATTATTCAATTTTCTTATCTTTTCGCATGGGAAAATGTGTCAAGATAAGGTTTGAGAAGATGCATTCAAATTTAGAAGATGAAGATAAAGTGATACATTATTAAATTATTATGTTGTCTATATAAACAACTTCAAGTCATCTCTCATTTCAACCAATATTATAAAAAAAAAACATCTCTTTCATTGTAACCCAAGAAAAATGTCTAAACAATCTCGTAGTATGCTTTCCTTATGAAGATGTCCACCTCTGTGAAACTTACATGAAAATGACTTAAAAGCTCCATTATTGGTACGAACCAATCTTTAGAGCAATTATGGGCTCGAATGGAGGGAAAATACAATTTGATCATGTGTGTTACATTGTGAAGAACTTTGAGAAATTTAAAGATAATGTTATGACATCTAGACAACTTATTCGAAAGCATACATGCATCTGACTATGTATCATTAGAATATATCTAAAAATCCCATGCCTGAATTGCAAGCACCAAAATCTCCTAAACTTTCTCAATTTTCTCTTAACTTAGATGATGGTGTTGGTGCCTTGGTGGCTCATCTTCTTAACGCCAAATCGGATAGAAGAAAACCAAACTGAATATAAAAACAGAAGTGGCATCTTCTCTTGGTTGTCTAAAGGATGATAACTCCAAGATTATAGAGATGTTGGAGAAGACTAATGCAAATTAACGAATGTTCTCAGAAATGCAGAGCAAAAAACTTGTTTTTCAGCAAATGAAATATGAGGACATTTTTTTTATGCGAGACTTGAATTCTATTACTAATCAAAATATTCGTGCTTTTATGCAAGCACAACGATAAGAAATTTTAAAGAAAATAGGGTATTTTCAACAACCATCTCCTTCTGGATCTAATATGTTTAATGAATTCTTTGGCAATATCTGTGGAAGTGGCGATAGCATGCCAGACTATCAGCCCCATCTACTTCCAACTTAATTAGTTGTATTTTGGGTGTTGTGGTTTTTTTTCTTAATGTCGATGATAATATATGTTAGGACTATTTTATATGTTTTTTATTTTATTGTTCAAATAATTTGTCCTAATTTTAATAAATTTATATTTCATGTATTATTTTCTTCAGAATTTTATTTTTTATTAATTAAAAAATATAAACTTAAATTATAAGTTATTAATTTGATTAAAATATGGAAATATAAGTACAAGTTTGATAATTATGTATATTTATGTGGCTAAAAGTAGACAAAATTGTAAATTAATGACCCAAACTTCATTAAACAATTATTAATTAGAATATATATATGACTTGTGTTACAATGACGAACGGCTATTTTCATCACTGTAGTAAAAACTTGATTTGGCGCTCGGATGGAGCGCACCCTATGCCAAATCAAGGCATTGGCTTCAAATCACACATGACACGCCCTATTGGAAATGCTCTTACGCATGTGATCAAGTGTTATCTTTTGCTAATGGGAAAATTTTTTCTTTTGTGGATTTGATGCAATAATTAGATTTCTTGTGAATTTTGAAAAATAAAAATAAAAATAATTTTATGGTTGTAGTGGTATTGTAAATTTATTCAAATTTTTAAGCTCATTGTTTAACCTACCATTTTGCAGTATTTTAAATGGCATACGAGCTTTATGTGTATATGGGTATGGAGGTGTACCAATTATGGTGACTTGAATGATTTTAAGGGATAAACCTCCACAATGTAACTTTGGGGGAGAGAACGAGAGGTATTTCTCACACAAAACTCTCACAAAGAACCATAAAGTGAATTATAATCTTAGAGCCTCGAACTCAAGTCCTTTTAATAATAATTACGGATAATTTTCAGTGGGCTAGCCCACGGTTCCTAAGCTTTATGTATATTGTTAAGTATGATGACGTGGATTGGCATTATATGACAAGCCAAGTGGTGTCATGGCAAGAGGATGATGACGTGGCATGTGGTGACTCATCAAAGGAAAAGATGACTAGGATGATGATGTGACAAAGGATGTTATCATGAAGATCAAGGTAGAGATTTAATGGAGATCAAGGTGGAGATTTGATTAAGATCTAGATTTAATAGATATTTCTCTCAATACAATCATGTGATGATAAACTATTTTTGGAAAGTGCATCAAGACTATAGGATCTTTTCTAGAAATGCAAGTTTTATTTTAGATATGATTATCTATCCTTGGTAAGATCCGGGATGATAATTCATATCTTTGATAGAGCTCCTTTTTAGAAAGATCTATTTGAAGAGAGAGGAATATTCTATTATTGGCAAGAGTTCAAGATCATGAAGATTATTTAAAGCTATTTGAAGACACAAAGATTTAGTTTGGTGTGAAGCTATTTGAAGACACAAACTAAATAAGGTAAAGACATACCAAGGAGATCATCAAGACCATATTTAGAATTACTATATTGAAGGAAGATTCAAGAGCTATCTATGGGCGGAACTATTCATGGAGACTAGTCATATGAGAAGATTGATTGAAGATTGCATAAGATATGATTAGAGATTTGAAGATCCAAGCATGGATGATTAAAAATCATGCTTAAAGATATTGAAGGCTAAACTTGGATGAAGACAAGATCAAGTTTAGTAACAATATTTCCATGAGTCAAACGAAGATCATTTGGAAGACCAAACTTGGGCCAAGTTTGGAAAGAAGATCGAGAGATCTTCGGTGGCTATCTTTGGTGAGATGGTCGCGTGTGTCTTGGTGGGCACGTCTCTCGGGAGAGGGAGACCTTCTGAAGTGACTAGAGGAAGGAAGCAACTACAGGCAGGATTAGCTCGGGTCGAGTCAACTGCTACGAGGCGGACTGAAGGAATCGGGAGGTTGAAGGTCGCAGATTCGGGTGCATCTGGCTAGAACTCAGTCATGTTCAGTAAGGTGGGTCATGTTGCAACTAGGTGTTGCAACATCTAACTTTGGAAGGTGTCCAAGTTAGGAAGCCGCGGAGAATTGTAAAAGAGGTAACTGTATGAGACGTCAGTGCGTCTATATAAGAGATCCTGCTTGAAGATTTAGGATAGAGCCAACAAGTGAGAGACTCTTCGGTGAGAGTTGAGTGTGTGGCCGTCAGGCAATCATGAGAGGATATTCTTTGTATTGAGAAAGTGAGTGAGTGTTGTACTCCTTGTTCCTATACCTCTTTTAGTGCATTGTTTCTCCGGGCCTGGCCCCCCAGATGTAGGCAAGGTTGTGCCGAACTGGGTTACCAATTTGCTTGTCTCTTTTATCTTGCTTTGATTGTGTGTGAGTGTTTAATCTTTGAGTGAGTTTTTGAGTGAACTTAACACATCACACCCTCACCGGAACAAGCATATATAGCATGCACTTTTTTTTAAATATAAGAAAAAACATAAACACTAGCCTATTTTATAGCATTATTTCTCACATTAATTACGAGATGGATGTTTTTGAGAAAATAAACTTCACATCATTCAAACGAATTGAATTCAAACTTAACGAGTTTATCCAAAGAATTATACAGTATTTTTAAGAAATAATAATAATAAATAGATCATAATTTTATTAAATAAAAATAAAACAATTTCATATAAAATTTTAAAACACCAAAAGAGGCAGGACTTTGTAGCCCACCAATGGTCAATGAAATCACAGATAAATTTATTTTATGGTTGCCTATATAGCTAGAAGTAGCAAATGTGGGAGGAGTTATGTTAGTATAATTTATCAATGATGCATACTCAGTGAGCCATTTCTTCCATAATAAATTGTTTATATGAATTTTCAAAAAAGTCATTATTTATATTATTTATCATGCATATTATTCACTACAATTGAGGTAAAATTTGATCTTCTAATCTTTCACATTAGATAATCATATATTTGCGGTTTAGTATACCAAGGTTATACTTATCTAATTATTATTTAATAAATTATTTATTTTTTTACACATATATTTTTTGAATAAAGCACATATTTTACGTCTTTTTTGATTGTATTTTTTAAAAATTATCTGATTACTCAAATCATTAGAATAAAAAACAATTATAACACTGTTTGATTGTTCGAAGGACTAAATTGACAGATAAAGTTAAGTTCAGGGGTCTATAATAAATTTCGTGCATAAGTTGGATCTGTTTCCAATATCTCACCGAGTCACCAACATCGACATAGTTTTTAAAACAATTAAATAAAATTCAAAAAGAATAAAAAAAATTAAAAAATTAAATAAAGCGAAACAAAAAGAAACCCAAGAAAAAGAAAACCCAAAACCAAAAGCAAGGGTTTGGGTGCCGATCTCTTGCATTCTTCTCCTTCGATCCATCTCCATCTTCTCTGGAGTTCCATCAATGGCTTCGGGCGCTCTGCAGTACTTGGAGTCCCAGCAGAACTCACGGCCGGAGCTTGCTGAGTGGTACGCCGCCTTAGCCGACCTCTACCAGCGGAAGCTATGGCATCAGCTCACCCTCAAGCTCGATCAGTTCATCGCCCTCGCCGTCGTCCAGGTTGGCTTCTCTTCCTCACCTAGGGTTTATAAGATCTCGATTTGATGCTCTTTTCCATTTCGATTTATGAATTTTCTGCTGTTCTGTTGCGTTCTTTGTATAATTAGGGTTTTAAGGTGAAATTTTTGTGGGAGAGGCTGATTTCCCTTTTGACTATGCGTTGGATTGAATGAATTGTTAGTCAGTTCTTTGATATGAATCATCTGGGAGCTTCCTATGTGTTTTATTCATGTTCAAGAACGAGGATTTCATTTTGTGTTCCTGAAACCTGGAGAACTAAATATGATTGCTTAAAATTATGGAGTTCACGATTATTTTGTAGCTGTTCTGCGGTGTTTTTTGCTAGAGTGATATAGAGTGCTTCTTCATGTGAGCCTGTGATAATTTTTATTTTTTGTTTCCATATATATATATATTTATTACCTGATTGGAACATGTCTGTTCATAGTATTTTGTATCGTGGATGTTACTAGTATTACCTCATCTTTACTTGGCAATAACTCAGAAGAATATTTAGAATGTTGTCCTTTGCAAACCATTACCAGTTTTTCATCTGGTTATGCTGTCTTCCCACTTTCGGCATTTGTGCAAATCAATATGCAGATGATGTGGCTAGTTTGAGTGCAATTAAAGCATGGAATGTATTCACCCTTGGATGGCATGATGGCCTCTAAAGATCTTAATTTTGGTTTATTTTATCTTAGTTTTCTCTTGCTGCATGTATAGACTGGTTGTTTGCACTTTGCTGCCAAATGAACTTACTTAGTTATTTTAGGATTTTATCTCTTTGAACACATGCTATAATCATTGTTTTGAATTCACAAGCATGCCAAATAAGAATGTCACAGGTGCTAATGCCACATGGCTTCTTTGATAGCACCTGTTAGATTTTGTATGACCATAAAACACCATTTTACCACCCAATCATAGGATTTATGGAGACCATTTTATATGTCTAGTTTCTATCAGTTTCCAGAAGATACATGCAAAGTGATTTAGATCATCAAGCTGTTGAAAAACTATATAATGTGCAATAGGAGTGAAAAGAGTACCGGATTTTCTTGTGGGGGCTGAGGTGTATATTTTTTTGGACAATGTGCATTTTGAAATCACTAAATATTTACCAGAAAAAAGATAATGTAATTCTGAAATGATCAAATACTCTCTAGCTTAAAATACTCCAAGAAGAGGATTATGGTTATATGTGCTTCCATTATTCTTGCTGCTTTTGATATCTTTTGTTTAAATTACATGTCAGTTGCATGAATTTGGGTTGTCATTTGGGCCTTCATGTATCCATTTGTGTTCAACTGTCAGCTATTTCAATTATATTGGATTTAGATTATTATTTTCTGAATTGATGTTAAATCTCAACTTAGATTCTTGAAAGTCCTCAAAGTCCTCAGCCTATAGTTACTATTAGTTTGTTGAATTCTAGTTAGCTTGCTCTACTTTAATGTGGGCTATTACAGCCTGCCTTTTGTCTCAAGCTAGCTTTCTTGCTGTTCACAATGGAAGAAGTTACTATGGTTAATTTTGTATTCTAATTCTTTCATTTAATATTCATCACATGACAATTAGATGGTTGGATTTATGAGGAAGAGTTCTTTTTCACTTAATATTCTATCTCAATTCAGCAAAATATGTTGATTGCATGTGATACTCTGGTTCAAGCATTCTCCCCCTTTTCTTTTTTGCTTATCCTTGTTACTTTTTTTTTTTTGGTTTTTTGATATCCCTCTCCATCTTTGTGGACCTACCTTTTCCTCCAGGCTGGCGACGTTCTGATTCAATTATATAATAACTTCATCACGGATTTTGAGACAAAGATCAATCTCCTCAAACTGGCACACTTTGCTGTTATTGTTTCACGTCAATATTCTGAAACAGAAGCTGCCATTAGCTACCTGGAGAGTGTGATTGAAAAGCTGCGTGCCACCAGGGAAATGCGGATAGAGGAACCTATCCTTTATGTTAAGATGCAAATAGCTTCATTTAATCTTGAAAAAGGGAACCAGAAAGAATGCAAGAAACTTCTTGATGATGGAAAGACTATGTTGGACAGTATGACTGATGTTGATCCCTCTGTTCATGCAAGTTTTTATTGGATATCTTCACAGTATCATAAATCTCGTCAAGAATTTGCAGAGTTCTATAAAAATGCCCTTCTGTATTTGGCATACACAACAGTGGAATCTCTCTCAGATTCGTTCAAACTGGTATGTTCATGGTCTTATAAAATTGCTATTGTGAAATAAATCATTATTTTTTTCATCAAGTTGGTTGCTTTTAATTGCATTTATATTTTATTTGACTTTGCTAATGACTACTTCATTGCGATCTTGTATTGAATTTTTATGGATATCCTACTTCATTGGTCTTCTATTCTTCAATAATATCTGGTTACCTCAAAAGGATATAGGTTTCTGCATTTTAGTTTCAACTTTTAAATCTAAAATGTGGTATATGTATAACATACCAATTATTGCATAATTAGTAGTAGCTAAATTATAAAGAACCTTAAGATTTGATGGTTTTAGCACTATTGCTCCATGAGCTTCAAACATATATTTTAAATTGTTTTCACCACCTTAACCTGTTTCTTCCCTGTAGCATGAATTATTACCATAGTCTGGATATTCTAAATTTTATACTAAGAAGTCTTTGCTGACCATCAAGGGCAAATTCTTGGGAACATTGACAGAGAGGAGCCGCACACACGCACACACTTATTGCCATGCACACACTTATACTAAGAATTTGCCATCAGCTGGGTCATTCTGTAACTAGATAGCTGTTTTTATTTAACATATTTATAAATGCCATAAAGTGTACTATGTGATGGTTGCAAAAGGGATTTCATTTCTTGTTTGAGTTTTATGTCTTGACAAGGTTTTGGTCAATGCCCCGAGATTTCTTTTTTTATTTTCAGTGTCTCTTTTGTGGTGTACATGTAATGTATTAATTTTTTACTGTGCATATTCTTGCTATCCTAGTATTTTTGGATGAAACCAATCTATATCTGTGTTTTGCCAGCACATGATTATGTGGTGATTGTGACTGATTTATGCATTTCAGGATCTGGCATTTGATCTTTCCTTGTCTGCTTTACTGGGGGATAACATATATAACTTTGGGGAATTGCTGGCCCATCCAATTGTAAGTGAAGTTCTTTTTAAATTTGTATGACTTGGATTCTGTCAGGAGCACATGTTCAACAACCTTCAGTGGTGTGTGTTTTCATAAGATTCATGTGAATTTGAATTCTAATGCTTCAATTTATTTTTTCCTATCATTATTTTACTTCTTAAATTTTCATGCCATCATTGTGATCATGAAAAGACTACATTGTATACTGATAGTTTTGTTCCACTCATGAGACTTATGGTTCTTCTTGGGTAAATGAACAAGTCTCAGCAAAAGGTGCCAATATTTATTCATGGTTCGTATTTGAAGGATCCGTTAAAAATGGTATTTTGTGAGAGCTGCATTAGTCCTTTTCTTCATGGAGACTTTTCCAATAGTTATTAGGTAATTGAAGACAGAAAGTGTCAAAGCTTCTTGTTTCTTTTGTCCATAATGATGCCAACTTGGGATTTTCCTCTCGCTTGGTGATCTGTCATCCTTGAAAATAGCAAATTATGGGGTTATCTTAGTTAAATCTTGGGATTTTTTTTCCATGATGATCCTTCCAAGAAGTATTTAATGTGAATCATGTTGTTTTTTATATATGAGTGTATTCTGTTGAGTATAGTGTACTCCTATTGGCTAAACTTTTACATTTTATCTTTTAGGTTGAATGGAATTATGACAAAATATTTGTTAGTTGCTGTTCATTTTGAATACTCACACTGTTTGACTTGTTAAAGTTTTATTTCCTGTGCTTCTTATTAACCAACAGATTAACAGTCTTCTGGGAACCAAAGTAGAGTGGCTTTACCATATTCTTCAGGCATTTAACACGGGAGATTTAGTTCGCTATCAACACCTCTGTCATGTGCATAATGCTGCCTTGAATGCACAACCTGCTTTGGTTGCTAACGAGAAGAAGTTGCTGGAAAAAATTAATATACTCTGTTTGATGGAAATCATCTTTAGGTAAATTCAATCCACCATCATTGGTTCTTCCTAGAGTTGTAGATGGACGTATTTGGCTTGGGTTGCTTGACTCTGGCACCAAACCTGGCCTGAAAAATCTATTTTAGGTGGTTGTGGAAAAAGAAATAAGCTTGACCTGGAGCTCAGGCCTGATCCAGAAAGTTTAAGCTAAGAGCCTAATGGACTTAGCTGCTAAGATGATGGGGCTGAGCTTTGGATTGGGCCAGCCTATTTACACTGCTCATTCTGTTATACTTAGTGATGATTTTTTTTTCATTGCTCATGGATGATTAGACCTTTCCAGATCTGAGCTTTTATAATTTTGTTATGTTGCAGCCGACCATCTGAAGATCGAACCATTCCATTGAGCGTCATTGCTGAACGCACAAAACTTTCCATTGAAGATGTGGAATATCTTCTCATGAAGAGCCTCTCTGTATGTCTTTTCTTTGATTTTGCTAGTTTATTTGCTTCTTCTACTTCTTTTTTGAACTGTAATGTTCTAGGACATTACTTCTTTTTTGCTGAAAGACATGCTTTGCATCAATGAGTGTAGATCGGTGTAGGTTGTTTTTCAATTGTTGCTGTTTTACTATGTTTCAAGCTAAGATTTTTATTGGCATTTCATTATCTGAACTTTATCCTTTGTTGTCATTTCATTATTGTTTGGGTTCTGGCATCATTAGTTTGAACATACATGTGTTAAGCATTTGCCAAAAAAATAGACTGTATTGTGTACATGTGTTGTCATTTCAGTGCAGCTCACTGTCATTAACTTCTCATGGTTGTGGGAAAATGTCAACTGTCCTTGAGATAGCCAGAAGGATTTTTTCCATCTGTCCAAGACTTTCATGAATTAATATAGACTGTACTATATTACAATAGCAGTGATGATCATCTTCTACATTTTGCATTCTTGAATGATGTATAATGTTGAAGCATGACTCTATTCATTTTGGCTATTATACTCAAAACTTTAGATTGAATTGCTTACCTGATGCCTTTGTATGCTGATTGCCCTTTCTTAATATAAACTTTTAGCTCCTAGAACACATTGACGTAAAAGATCTCTGTTTATCACCTCCATTTATGGTCTTAGTTTCTTAATGTATACCTCCATGTTGTTTCAAATTCTTCTGACTAGTGATCAACAACTCCTTTTTGTTTTTATTTTTTAACTTCTTGTCTACCTGTAATGTAGGAATGATGCATAAATGCTTTAGATTTAGTAGAAATTAGGTTCTTAAGTTCAGTGGAAGTATGAGATTGCTAGTTGAGAAGTTATAGTAATCTAGCATCTCAACTATCTGTGATTGCTGATTTGGTTGAAGACTATATGTGAACTCTCTTTATCAGATGTTAGTACATGTCTGCTTCAAGTTCAACATCAACTTACAACGGCCATTGTCAATAATACTTCTACTACTTACCTGCTGTTTAGTTCTATCAACAGGGTACTTGCCTTCCATTTTGTTCTGTTTTTAATTTGTTTGTTTCTCTTTGAAGGTTCATCTTATTGAAGGCATAATAGATCAAGTGGAGGGAACAGTCTATGTCTCTTGGGTGCAACCTAGGGTTTTGGGTATCCCACAGGTCAAATCCTTGCGTGATCGTCTAGATGTTTGGCTGGGCAAGGTTCACTCAGCCTTGCTATCAGTGGAAGCTGAAACACCGGATCTGGTGGCATCTTGATGTGGTATTATGTTTACCGGTCCGCTGGAACAACAATCTATGATGGCCCAAAGGGTGAAACAGAGAAAAGGTTCACAATGACCCTTGTTTTGGGTTGGTCTCACTTTCACCTGAAATTTTCTTGTTTATGGAACGGGTGGCATCTTGAACACAGGCCGACGCTTCTTGTTATTATTATTATTGTCGAGTTATTATTTTTTCGTTATCAATTCTTCAGAAAATGCTGATACTTAAGATAAATCCTTATAAGACCTTTTCATTTGAGCACAGAATCAAGTAGACAAACACAAGGATAACCAGTGCTAAATGTTCATCAATCATAATAGAAGGAAATGTTGCTTATTGAATGCTTTTATTATTATTTTCATTCTGATACCTTGGGTGATGTATTATTATTATTATTATTATTATTAGCTTGGATTTAATTAATTGTTTCAATATTAAACCTCTTTCATTCTGGTAAAGGTCATTGCCAGGCTTCTCTGTTAAATCTATGGTCTTTACATATATTATAACAGCTCTTCTAGTTTCATTGTACTTACCATAATACTGGTGTGAATTAATGAGAAGATCATTTGAAGTTGAAATGAATGTTGGTGGGAAGATAAACAAAGAAAAGAGAGTGCCCAAATAAATTCTTTGTTTCTTTTTCTCCATAAGCCAAAGGCCCAAAAATACCAAAAAAAATTCCAATAATCCAAAAAACTTCTTGATTCTCATGAAAACTCTCTAAAGTCTCATTTTAATTTGTTTTTTCACTTATTTTCTTTTTCTTTTTTTAACTCTCAAGTTCATTCCATCATACATCCTGATTTGTACAAATGAAATTTAGAGATTATTGTAAATAAAAAAATAGAGAAAATAATAGAAAATAAATTAAAAGCTGTTCTTTGATAGGTTTTTTTTTTTTGCTAAAATCACCTTTTTTTTAAAAAAAATTTTCAGCAGAGAATTTTTTTTTTTTTCTACTTTAGTAAAAAACACTAGTAAAATTTTTATTTATTACAACTATTCAGAGTTATATAATTTTTATCCAGTAAGTAAATGGATCAGATCCTGATCCGGCCCATGAAGAGGCTCGCCAAAGTAATATTAAAAAGACATCTCATAATTAAGTACCCAAACCCGAACTACCGGAACGTCGATGATGGCGCCGGCGACGATCTCCAATCTCGCGAGAACCCTCTCCAAGCCTCCGACCGGGTTTCGCCGAGGCCTCAACACCCTCGTCAGCTCACACACTGCCAAATGGATGCAGGTCCTCTTTTTCTCTTCTTCGATCCATGCTCAATCTGTTCTTTAATGTTGTTGCTTTGTTTCTGGTTTGATTTTGTTAGGGATTTCGTCATCGTGCTTTTTGTTTAACCCTATTTTTAATACATATATGCCATTATTAATTGGAAATTGAAGGAGATTTGGGTTTTCTATGATTACACATGATTAAGGATGGTTACTTTTAGGGTTTTGAAGTGTTTAGCTGTTGTAATTGTTGCAATTGATGAATGAGTATCTATTCTTTGTGCTTCGCTTTGGCAATCAACTTATATCTTCGTTTTTTTTTTCCCCTATTTTTTTGTTTTTATCACGGTTATGCTGATCAATCTATGTAACAGCATGCATGCTTGCTTATCCTCATACACATTAGCATCCAACCACACAGTTTCTGCAAGCTCATCTTCTTTTGCATAGCAAGTTTTGTGTGTCATTAATTGATTGAAAATATAGAGGATATGTTTATGCTATTCAAACTGTGGCGTGTGAGTATATATGGTGATATCAGAATATACTTGAAGTCAAAATATGAAATTTACTTGGAATAAATTTTAAGCACGTCAACAGATTGGAATTTGGAAGCTCTATTTTTTATATCTCTGTCAGATGAGACATTGTTTATTATTGAGGCATGTCTATGTTGTTGGATCCTTCCTTCTCCTTGATATCTGATGTCTCCATTAGATAAACTACACAATCAAATGATGTTACTAAAATTAAATGCCTTTTACATGCAAAGGCAGCGAAATTTTCTGTGATGGTTATGCCACCTATGCTTATGGATCGAGGATACCCATTCTTTTTTAACTAGTTCATACTAAATTGAAAGAACACCTTTAGATTCAAAAGCATCAAAATTATATGTGGAATTGCTTACCTTTTTTTTAAGGATATAGGATATATGCCTCGTTGTATTTGCTTTAGTGAATGGCAAGAGAGAAGGATCACATTAAGAAGTTCTGGTTTTCTTTGAACAATCTCCTTGAACTGATTGGTCTAATGGTTTATAAGATCCTGGGTTGTTCATTGTGAGTGTTTTGAAAGATGACAAGTTATTGAATTTTTGAGCTTGGATATATAAGCAAATTGGTATGTGACAGATAAATTCCTGGATTATTTATTCTTAGTGGTGGAGAAAGGATGAAGGATGCTTGAACTTGAGCACTGTGTTATTCTTATGTCAGGAGATTATGATGAGCCTGAAATCTCATTGGCTTTGTGGTTTGATCACCAACAATTAAATGAAAAGTGTTTCATAGGTTAAATTTGCAGATTTGCTGGGTGTATTTTTTATTTAATCTTGGACTATGAAATCTTATATTCATCTTATTCAATATCTATAACTACTAGTGCACATTCCTCCACAAGACAGGTTATGACTTTGATTGAATAAATGCCACAAAAAGTTTGGACTTCATTCAGTCTTGGTCAGAGAGCAAACTAGGTATTGTATGGTTAACTAAAATATAATGTGTGCTTTCACTTAATTAGATTTATACTCAGAATCAATGAGTTTTCTGGGATTTTAAGAGATTATAGTCTTTGTCTTGCAAAGGATTTAGTTAGATGTTTACTGTTGATATGATATGGATGATTTATTTTTTTGAATTACTACTGCTATCTAAATGGGATAGCAATAGTCTACCATGAGTTCTGGCTTTATATAACTGAAACATCAATTCATTTCACATTACTGGGATATAGATAACTATGAATGCATGGAAATATCCCAAAAGGTTGCCCGTCGTGATGGATTTTGGATGTGTAGAAAAAGAAATAATATTTTGGTTTTCATTCTTTGAGTGAATGTGGCTGATGCCCGCATTTTGTTGTTTCAATCTTGTTCTTTTCTGCAAGCTTCTTTCTTGGTGTCAATATGCGGATTACTATTTACCTTGCCTCTTAAGATCATGATCTGCATTTGTACCTTAAACATGTTATTTTCATATGATGTTTGCCACAATGCTTTGCTCCCCATGGTCTTTGGAAAAACCGAGTGAGAAAAAAAGACTTGAATTTATTCTTGAAAAAAGACTTGAATTTATTCTTGCAAACTCTGTGAGGCATCCTCAAAAATCTGAATTTTGCAGGACACTAGTAAGAAATCTCCCATGGAGTTAATCAATGAAGTCCCACCAATAAAAGTTGAAGGCCGAATTGCTGCTTGTGAAGGAGGTAACTTTCCTTCCTTTCTTTGGTGAAACTTGTCTATTTAAATAAACAAATGATACATGGATTATTTTGTCCTTGGTGACATGTTTTGTTTGCAGATAGCAATCCAGCCCTTGGCCATCCTATTGAGTTCATATGTCTTGATCTGAAAGACCCGGCAGTCTGCAAATATTGTGGTCTTCGCTATGTTCAAAATCATCATCACTAGAGGACGATGTTTTGGCAGAATTGGCTGCTAATCTTTTCCTTGAATTGTTCTCCTGATTTAGAGATATGTCAAACTGTTGATTTTTCTGCTATAATGCAATGTACTACTGTACTACTATTCCTTCTTATTTTCAAGGGGGCATATCTCGCTCAGATAAATAAGCTACCATCGTTTCTTGCTTTGAATATTGACGTTTTGTATATCAATTACATCAACGAGACCAGGTTAAACCATTCAGTATTTTAAATGTTTGTGAAGTTGCATGTATGTTCATGCACTTTTCTGTTTCAGGTGAATTACAGTTGGTTTGTTGAAATTTTCCAACTAGCTTTCAATTTCTTATTTTAAGAAAACGTTCTTAATAATTTTTCAGACAATTATTGAGCTAAAAAAAGGTTTTATATCTGAATTCAAAATTCAGAATCCAATGAAAAATTCACCTTTCTGGTAAGTGTAACCATACATATACTTATACCGGATTTTTATTTACAAAACCAGAAAGAAAAAGAAAACCAATTTCATTTTTACCTAACAATTTTAATAAAAATATTTCTCATAATTTACATACTCACACAAATTATAAAAAAAATTAAGAAAAATTCGTACAAAAAATTTGGGTAATAATAGATAATAAACACAATTTCCATTAAAAAGGAAAAGAAAAAAATAATAATAATAATCAATCCGGTTTGAAAGCGGGGCGCCAAATCTCTCTTCCCGGCCTCTTTTCGTCGGAGGAATTCGAAACCCTCGTCATCTTCGATTGTAAGCGGAGCAAGAGATGGTCCTCCGCTACAATTTCAACCCATTCGATGAGGAGAATGTCAATCCCTTCGCTGCTGCTGTTTCCGTAATCTCTCCCTCTCTTTCTCTCAATCCTCTCATTTGTTAATTATAATTTACTTGAAATTTTCTTGTTTTTTTTTTTTCTCGATTCTTAGGAACTCCTTGTTGAATCAGAGAATGTGAGTGCTTGTCTTTGATCTGTTTTAGTTTTATGGAAATTGAGCTTTTAAAGTTTTGATTTTTCTTAGCCTTGATGAATATAGAATGAAGATGATTAGGCGATTCTTTATTTGAGAAATGTGATCAATTTCTTTTTTTTTTTTTTGGGGTGTTTTCCCTGTTATCGTTTGGTGAGATTGATATGTTCTTGGTTGCAGAATGGGAGTTCGAAAGGGCTTGGTTTTGGTGACCAACATGATGCCACAGTCGACATTCCGCTGGATTCTACCAATGTTTGTGATTCCTTTTTATGATTTAAATCATTTATTTATGTTTTCTTTTCTTATGATTGGGTTCAATGTTGCAGGATGCGAAGAAGAAGGAGAAAGAACTTGTATCTTGGGAGGCAGATTTGAAGAGGAGAGAACAGGTTGGTTCATGCCAATGAAATTTATATTCAGCCTTTGTATGATGTATTTGATGTGCAATTATTTATTTATTTATTTATGAATTTTCGTGTTATAGGATATTAAACGGCGGGAAGATGCTTTGACTAGAGGTAATCAAGAGGGTTCACACATTCTATTTTTTATGCCATTGTAGATTTCAGATGATAGGTTGTTTTTTTTTTTCTTTTGTGTTTTTTTTTTTCATTTTATTGCTTGTAAGATTTTAAATCTCTTTGATTCGGATTAATGCAGCTGGAGTTCCTTCTGAAGACAAAAATTGGCCTCCATTCTTCCCGATCATTCATCATGATATAGCTAAGGAGATACCAGTTCCTGTCCAAAGGTTGCAATACATGGCATTCGCAAGTTGGCTCGGTATGCAAAATTATTCATTGTCTTTGTAATCTTCATAATGTTTTTTTAACTTGCACAGGTACAAAAGTTACATTTTACTGTTTCCTGCCAAAAAAAAAAGGAAGAACCTTACTCTTGTATTTATATGATACAAATACCACCCATCCATGTGATTTCCCATCTTATGTAATCTTAGGGGCATCTTTCCTCAGTTTGGCTATTTTCCTTCTCCTTCATCCAATTTTACATGTCTTTATATAGCTTGCACTGTTGCACACCACCATCGAATTTCTACTTTAGGATCTGGATGTCTTTGGGGCTTTCTTAAATTTCTAGCCATCAGTTAATTTGAGGCAAATTCTGTTCTAATGGTTGGCTTTAATTACGTAGTCATTATCTGATCTCCAGTGTCATTGATGACAACATTTTTAGTAGCCTACTTAGTAAAACAGTACTAGCTTATTATGTGGCTATTGCCGTACATAATCTCCTTGATATCATCAGATTGATTTATTCTATGGCATGCTATATTTTATAGGGCAAAATAAATCTATTCACATTTTCTGGATATTTATGATTGTTGTTACTTTCATGCAGGACTAGTTCTCTGTCTTTCCTTCAATGTGATTGCGGTAACTGTTTGCTGGATTGAAGGAGGAGGTATGTGCTAATCTCAATGAGAGAATTGTTTAACTACACAGACAAGTCACCTTGCCTGGCTTGCTTTTCTTAACTTGTTATATTATTTTTACATTCAGGTGTCAAGATATTTTTACTTGCGGTCATCTATGCTATACTCGGATGTCCTCTATCATATGTTTTGTGGTACCGGCCTTTGTACCGTGCTATGAGGTAGGCTTTTCTGTAGTCAAAATTTCAGGTACTGCAAAATTAATAACCTTATTCTTCTGGCTCTCTTCTGTTAGGCTCATGTCTTTGTAAGATGATTCCTTTCATAATTCAATCATAATGATTACATATTGAAATTGATGGGATTTTGGTTATTTGCCTTTCCTTCATAATCGACTGAAAACATATGCTTATGATGATGATGATATCAAAAACTTCAAAAGATTTGATAACTATACTTAAATTGTCATCTTATTTTAATTCAAATTAACTTTTAAGTAACTAAATAATTATGAGGTTACATTTACATCAACTCTAAAAGAAAGTATATGCTTCAATCTGATCCATTTGAAATACTTGGTTTATTTTGATGCTATTTTCACTTTTTTATGAGCAGGACTGATAGTGCATTGAAGTTTGGGTGGTTTTTCCTACAGTACATGGTGTGTTGTTGTTATCCATTTCCACTATTGGCATGTTGCTTTGATTAGAATTTTGTTTCTGACTATATGATGGCACAGATCCACATTGGTTTTTGTGTTCTTGCTGCAATTGCTCCTCCAATTGTATTTCAGGGGAATTCATTGACGTAAGTCAATTTGTTGGTTATTATTTTTAAAATTAAGGTCATCAGTCTGGAAGAAAGTTTAGATACACTAGCAGCATGAAATAATGTCTGTAAAAAAAATTTTCTTTACTGCCTGATATGAGACACTATAAGAGATTCACATTGGTATCTACAAGCAGGGTCCTTCTAAGTGATTCTAGATGTTTATTGTCTGGCTATAGTACCTAAAAGCATTGTAAACTGAATTTGAAAGCATCCTTCCAAAAAGTTACCTTAATTTTCCATTCATGTTAAGCTGAAATAGGAGAGGAAGAATCGAAGAAGGAAGACAAAGTTATATATGGATTTAGGCAAGCTTAATCATCTGCTAAGATGGTGAATTTCTTTCCATGTTGTTAGATCAAATTATACTATACTCTCCTTCAGAACTTTAGTGAACCATGTTGCATTAGTAGAGTGCCATTAAGCAATTATTTCTTTGTTTGCAATGAAATTGAACTATCTTGGTTTCCTTTTGCGACCAGGGGGATCCTTGCTGCATTTGAAACCTTCTCGGATAATGTTTTAGTGGGGGTAAGTTGAATGCCGAATTGTTGCTTTTTCACTAATATCATAATGTTTTTTTCCCATAAACTCATCTTACCTACTTTAGTTGTTTGGCTGATGTTTTTTACCATGAACATCTTGTTGAGCATGCTTGGAATGAACCTGAAGTTAAAAAATTTAGAGAATGTAGCTCTTAATAAAAGGTGTAGATCATCAAATTCGAGTGCCTTGGCATATCATCAAATACATTGTCAATTCACAGCAAGGAGTGAATAACATAGATCGCATTTTGTTGATTTTGTTTATGCTACTATGTAGGCATTGCAAAATAATTTCAATCATTGTTAATTGATTGTTTTGTGCTACAGTAGACCCTATACATTTATTTAGATGCAGGCTTGGCTTATAACTGGGATATTGCATTCATTGAACTTCCAAACATATATTAATGTACTGTATTCACTATTGCAGATTTTCTACTTGACTGGGTTTGGTTTTTTTTGTGTGGAAACACTTCTGAGCCTGTGGGTACTTGAGGTTTGTTCCAAAAGAATAATCTCTTTTGTAACATGTAAGAGCAGTTGAAGAGTCACTTTCATCTCACTTAGTCCAGAATCATGCCATAATGCAACTAATTTTTTCAAGACCTTTAGCTCAACTTTTACTTATAAAACATGATTTTTGTGGGAAAAAGACCACATTGTACTATATTCACATGCCGAATCTAGATGCGGAAATAGGGATTTTGGCTACTTTGTTACTTGAATTAGGTGCTTTCATTGTATCAGGGCACTTTCTTAAAGGGTAAACATATGCAAATGCATATCACTCATTTTTCTAGTTTTTTGAAGATAGCATTAGATAGAGATCTAACCTATGTTTTAAATGATAAACATGGGACCAACGTACAATAGGACAACCATAATTAGTGATGTAGCATTTGTTTCTTGTCATGATTGCCTTTATTTTTTTTTTATTAATTTGATAGTTTTACTTTCATTATTTTTTTTCTAAATTCTTAACTGGTAGTTTCATTATTTTATTACTGATCATGATCAATTTTATAATCATAAATTTGGTTGCAGAAAATTTACGTGCATTTCAGAGGAAGATAGTGAATATAATGCTCAGATGAGATGATGCTTTATTCTCAGCTCTGTTCAGACTTTGTATGAGAGAGTGAAAAGGCAAATTGATTTTAGAGGCCAGGATACTTCTGTGTGTAGTTTATTTATTTTATTCACTTGTATTCTTTGTGCATAATCATATATATATATATATATATATATATATATATATATTACAGATTTTGTGCTCACTATACTTTTAGTTTCAATCATTAAGCAGTTAGTCATTTCTTTTATCACTTCATTTTGTTAGTCTTTGTGAAAATGGAGTTTCTTATACGACTTTATTTGTAATCTGTTTTGAAGATTTTGAATTAGGGGAAAAATCAGGTAAAGTTCATAACACTACAAACAGGAATCTTCACATCATGGCATCACTTCAATATTATCACAATAAAAATAATAATGATTATGATGATGAAATGATGTATCAGTGCCAAATTATTATCATCATCAGTGCAAAAAACTTGTAATTTAAAACCACATTAAGACCAAGGAACCCAACAAAATCCTGGGGATGTACAAACATTACAGACTTAATATACATGAGAGTTACTATGGTTCTATCAACATCAAGCAAGCCACCTGAGTCCCAATATAGAATTCCACAATAACTTCCAGCTTTTGTCAACATTATAAGCTCATGAAGCACTCAAAAGATATTTAGGATGATTACCAAATATTTCAACACAAAATTTAAAAATAAAGAGTGATTATTGCTGAATTAGATGCACAAGTATTACTCTGTGAACTTTACAGCTTCTACTTAACCTCCCAAGATGCGTCGGATCGCTGTCCTTTGTTCAGCAGTCAGCCTTGTGGGGAACTGCACCTCGAACTTTATCCTCAGGTTCCCTTTCTTCCCTTGCTCCTTTGCAATCGGCATTCCTTCCTTGGCGATAACAATCTCGTAACTAGGAGTTACTATTTCTGTCAGCGGGACTGTTAGATCACGGCCATCAAGGGTTCTGAGGTTCATAGTGGTCCCTGCAAGGGCATCTGCCAGAGATATCCTTTGATGCACCACCAGATCATTACCGTCTCTTTTATACACATCGTGAGGTTTCTCATCGATAACAAAGATGAGGTCTGCAGGGAGTTGGTTTACTTGCTCATTGCCTTTATCAGGGAATGTAATTTTGGTCCCCTTCTTCCACCCAGGTTTCACATCAATGGTTAAGATTTCTGACTTTGATACCAATCGCCTGTGTTTGTAAAGAAAAAAAAAAAGTTCAATGTGCATTTCCATCATAAATATCAAACACGGTAAATATTAAGGATCCATGATGAAAATAACATTTCTAGAACTATAGATAAGGCTAGGATCCTGGAGGCACCAAATTGATCATATAAACCACGGTTTTATCTATTGCGCCACCGATACAAAAATCAGCTCTAGAAGATGAAGCAATTTATTTTTTCCACAGATGCTTCACCTAAGCCTCCTATTGACATGTTCGACCCTTCAATTCTCCACATATCTTTATAAAACTAAGATCTTGGAACACTGACAAAATTGCTTATTCACAACCAGATTTCTACCCAGCCAATATACAGGGTTGGCACTCTGTTCAAAACCAACCTGAAAGGTTGCCTATGATCCTTGGCATTTACCTGCCCAGCCAATGATATGCTGTGGTTCACAATTACTTAGCACTACAACCAATAATCTTTGGAATGCTCTGATATGCCACAATAAAATAATTCAGGCTTCGGAATAATTCAGGCTTCGGCAATATTAAAGTCTGTATCTTTGGTAATTCTCCATGCATCATTGTACAAAGTATGCTATGCAAAAGTTAAACCCCCCCGCAGTCGAGGCCAACAACATACTATGCTATCCTAGATGCCAAGAGCAAGGACCTTGTGATAATATGTTACAAACCCATAAACTGAAATAAAAAGAAAGCTTACAAAGTTGCTCCAAAGAACTTTTAAGGTTTACCATATAATTCTTAGTCTCACAATCCTATGATTGTCACATAGCTTTGCAGATTCTTTAAGGTCTTTCCTTAATGTTTTAATCATACTTGAGCAGAACAAATTGACCAACCAGTGAAATCTGTAGGTCAACGTTCATCCCAAAAACTACAATCCCATTACATGTGAAGACTTGTTCCTAGTCCTGTCCAAGAAGGTAAGAGTACCCACAAGGCATATCATACTAGCATGTGCTTCAACTAAACTAAAATGCCTATAAAAGAAGATATGAAATGTACACACAAAGACAACCATTTATACTTAGCCCAAACACTCATACATCATCAACAAATTTGTGGATGCATAAGAAAATTAAAAAAGTATACCCATTAGCACCCAGAATGTTTCTAGATATCTTCATCTTCCTTGTTGATCCAGTGAACAACTCCTCAAGACTGCATGCTAGCTTGCTTTCCACAGGTGGTGCTTTCCTAGGCTGACTGCTACCCCCGGAACCAACACCTTCACTGTATGTCCGATAGGCACTGCTGCTATCATGGCTACCAAACCTACCATCAGTTTGAAATCTCATTGACTTAGCACGACCAGTATGTTCAAACCCAAAACCACTGCCTCCAAAGAACTCTGCAAAGATGTCTTCTGCATTTCGTGGATTGAAATGAAAGTTCGCAGGACCACTTGGGCCATTAGTGTATGAGGTACTGCTTCCAGAACCTGGGGGAGGCATTCCCTTCAGGCCCTCTTCTCCATACTGATCATATATGGCTCTCTTTTGTGCATCACTCAAGACCTAAATCAAAGAATTTCAATTGCAATAGGAGTAAAGACATAGGAAATATTTTCTACAATGTCTGTCAGTGAGATAAACATCTCCAAGCAGCAAAGTTAAAAACCGCACACCACTAGAATGGGCATAAAATATTATAAATCAAGAATCTAATAAAGTAAATAATCATTAGTGAACTAAGGGTCTGTGTAACACTATCATATGATATAGAATTCATGGACTCCACAATCATATGCTACGATACCTGATTGCCGCATTACTGTTTCCATTAAATAGAAAAGAAACATAAAGCTTCATTTTTCACATCTATATATCCAGATACCTGCACTATGACCACTTGCATTCTACTTGAACTCTTCCTCTTGCTTGTATGCTCCGTATAACTATAAGCGGCCTTCACCAAATTGTGCTGAATGACTATGTGACAATATTATATCACCAGATTATTATAATTCTTGCAATCCCATAATCTCAAATTTATTCGTTTTCATCAGGAATGCCCACACAATTGAAAAAGAAAAAGCAGTGATGTTCAGAAGAAGAAAGATGAACAGCAAAATGCTTTTCCCTAATTTCATTTTCCTTTAATCACATTCCTCTCTCTCTCTCTGATTTCCCACATGTTCTTTTCATTCAATACCAAGGAATTCTAAAAGCATGAGAACCAGAAGCTCCTAATCAGATTAAATCCTTGAAACATCTAAACATGCTCCTCATCTATCATAAAAGCAAGGGGGAGAAGAACATAAAATGCATCACAATCAAGAATATCAAAAAGAAACTAAAGAAAAATAAATCAAAAAATAAATCAAACCAAAACTCAATCAAGATTCCTGCTTTACCCATCCAATTCCACCCACATCTTTATCAACATTCCACCCCTCAACTTTCTTCCATATTCCTTTCTTTCCATCAAAACCAATCCAATCACTTAAACCCTAAAAATTCTAATAAAACTATGATTTCCAACCCAATCTAACTATTGGAATCCATCAAAATTCCTAATTGTAATCATACACCAAAGAAATTCCAATAAAAGAAACAACAAGATTCACACACAAAAGACGAAAGGGAACAAAATTGATACATCATAGGCCTCAGAGATCTGCTTGAATTTGGCCTCCGCCTCCTTCTTGTTATCCGGATTCTTGTCAGGATGCCACCGCATCGCCATTCGCCGGTAAGACTTCTTGAGATCCTCGTCGGTGGCGTTCCTATTCACCTTCAATATATTGTAGTAATCCACACCCATTTTCCGATCAAATCAAACGATCATTCACATCGGAATTCGAATCCCTAACCCTAGAACCCCCTTGAGATTCCCTTGATCTCACGAAAACCTCACCAAATCCCTTCAATTTCCCTTCGAAATCGCAGCGATTTCAGAGATTTCAAAAGCCAGAGGTCCACGAATGAAAGAGATTTCAGGATTTATGATAAAAGATTGGGACAAAAGAGTAAAAGGAATCAGTTTTAAGGAATATAATAATAAAATAATAATGTCCACGCTTGTCGTCATCGCGTCACACGCGGGCCTCAAGATTCGTTCACACGTGGCAAATTTTTGCCACCTAGTCCCCTTAAAATTTATGAGAAAAATGCCAAAAAGTTAAAAATAAAAAATAAAAAAAATCAAATTCCTCATCCACAGCAAAAAAAAAAGTAAAAACTCATTGATTAAAATAAGAAATTTTAAAATTATGATTTTATCATTTATTATAGTGGAAATTGCCAAAAAAAACCCTACAACTTTGCCAAATTGCCAAACAAACCCCCATAGTTTCGGAATACCCAAAAAGCCCCTTCTTTTTTCAACTCCATGATTTTTGAAACCCACGAAATACGTATGAGCATTAAAGCGGAGTGTATTTAAAAATTTTATGGGACGAAAATGCCCTTGCACGGAAGTCGTGGTTGCAGCCCATTTCGGCGGTGTGAGAGGAAGTGGGTGGGTTTTTCTTGAAGCATTACACTGCTTGTCTTCTCTCGACTCGCGACTCCAGCTCGACTCGCGTCTCCGACTCTTCTCTTCCCAGCGACTCTTCCCTTTCCACCGGCGTCTCGAAGAAGAAGTCCCTGTCCAAGTATTCGAGCATTTCAGTCAGCTGCGATCTAAGGTATTCATTATGGTTTTTGTTAACTATTACATTACGAAGAGACATTTTTCGGTTTTGGTTTTGTGATTTTTGTTTTTTTGTTGGAAGACATTGAAGCTTTCGGGGGATTAATCTGTGGGGTTTTTGTTAGTCTGCAGGGAGATGTCTCGGCTAGGGTTTTTTTGTTTTGTTTTTACATTTTCGTCTATGTATACGATCGAAATGGTTTTCCGATTGTTGTGCTTTTGTGTAATGTTTATAATCTACGTTTACCCTTTCGAGTTGATATAGTTGCGATTGTAAAAATGAGGTCTCCGTTTAAACAATGAGCTTTCTAGTTTAAGTTAGTTCGTCTCCGTTTAATTATTTGTATCTCTGTTTAATAGTATACGTCATCTGCTTAAAAAAATGATATCGGTGTTTAAGAGCGAGTGTTTACTCGTTTAACAAATTACATTTCCGCTTAACAATGTGTTGTTATTATCGCGAGCTTGTGATTATGGCGGTCGATCTAGTTAATGGGCGATGCTACTTGACACCCGGTAGTGGAGACCGTGGGTGAATTGAAAGTTCACATGATCCCTCGACATCTGGGAGATCATCCGAAGGACACCGTTCACGAGCATTTCATCGAGTTGGAAGTCTGTATACCAAGAGCGGGCCCTTCTTGACTCTCTGTGCGAGAGATACGATAACCGCGCAATAAATTCGGGATCGGGAAAGCATCGCGACTTTCGAGGCTGAAGATGTGGCGATCGTTCTTGGCTGCGTTGCGATGGGGAGGCGATCGTGTTTCGAGAAGAAAACACGGTCGACTTTTCGAAGAGAGGTATTTATCGAAGACGTACGAGAGACACAGAGACTCCATCAGGAGCACTCTTCAGCAACTCGTTGGACAGAGGGGAGAAGAGGAGAATTTTGCCAAACTACGATGGTGTACCTCACAGGGTACAATCCTTTTTCCCAAAATACCTCCCTGCTCGGTTCCCTAAGCGGATCGTTGATTATGTCGATGATTTACCTGGAATGGGGCGCTACGCATGGGCGCAAGCGACGCACAAGTGGCTTATGGAGGACATACCACAAGCCGCTACCCGAGTGCACATCTAGATGCTGGCGGGAAGAAGACCAACACGGGTATGTTAAGGGGTTGCACGGTGGCGCTTAACATCCGGTTTCTGGTGACCGGAGCCGGGAAAGAAAGTCCGTTCTGCAAGATCCCAAGGATCTTTGTGCTACGGTGAAAATACTTACCGGAAGCAAGCGACGATAGAGACGAGTTTGTCATCTCTCGAAGGAAAAGAGGTAATAATTCAAAAAAATATTTTTGTTTAGCGTAGAGCGTTAACGTTTAACCATATCATTTACCGTTTAACTTTATTCATCTATCGTTTAACATTATAACTTACCATTTAACTTTGTTCAACTACTCGTTTAAACTTTTTAGTTTAATGTTTAATTTGTTTGTTCTTTCGTTTAACACAATAGGTTATAACGTTTAAATATCACGAGTTACATGTGTAAATATAGTTTTTAATTGTTTAAACTAAATAATTTCGCTAAGATTGTTTGTTTTACACATGCTAGTTTCTGAAAGTGGATTCCGTGAATCTTTGATGAAGAAGTATTTGTTCGGGACCCGACCGTCGGTCGGATGTTATTGCTCCGGAACCGCTTGCTCGAAAAGGCAAGATGAGAGGCGACCTCTTTCCTTGCCTGCTGGGCGCCGATTCTCCTGCTTCCAGGGCAAAAGCGCGTCGTCGAGGCCGAGAAGCCCTCCCCCGCCCCGCCCGACCGTGGCTTCCCCCCCGACCGTGTCAGCCCCCGAACGTGGCAGCTCCCCTGCCGGCACTAGGCGAGGATGTCACTGCAGACTCTCATGCGAGGCTTGCAGATTTTTGATGACCGAGTTCCCTCGACTTGTCGCTCTGGTGGAGGCATTGGAAGGCGGTCGCGAGTCGCTGATCATCTGCGCCTTCCCTTGAACAAATGAAGCACCCGGGACGGATACTGCGTCGGAGTTCGACGACGAGGACATCATCGAGGGTGGCCTTTCAAAGACAGACCTCATTCGAAAGAAGCTTGCAAAAAGAGAAAACAATAATGCCTCCGTCTCCACCCGCGTCTTGGCGACGATGAAATAATAGCAGACACCATCGGCGGCAGCACCATCGGCGGTCGATGTTGTTAACGTTGATGACATGCCCATCACGGTGGAGAGATTGAAGATGGTCGAGTTTGCGCGGTGGAAAAGATCGTTGACTCTGTTGTTGACGACATCATGCATACGGTGGAACCGGCGCCTGACAGTGCGGCATCAAAGATGGACACAATCCATGAAGAAGAACAACCAGACAACGTTGTGTCTCCCATTGATCTTTCGCCGTGGAACTCACGGTTGAGAAGGTCGTTGAGTCTATCCTCAGCGAAGTGGAATTCACGGTGGAACCAGCGGTCGATCGTGCGCATCGGGCGGACACAATCTCACAAGAACAAGAAGCATGTAAGGAAGTGTCTCCGTTGATCTCTGCGTCGTGCCCCCATTAAAGGAAGTCGATAAAAAGTAGAAGAACCCTGGAGAGTCTTCATTCAAGAAAGAAAAAAATACGTTGCTGATCGCGCCTCAATAAGTCTGACGAGGAGTTGATAAGGATCTTCCTCAAGCTGCCCTATGGACAAAGTAAGTTTGAAGTTTTTTTATGATATTGTTTAAACTGTTTTAGTTACCATTTAAGTAGGAGTGTTAACGTTTAAAATTTACATATAACATTTAACTTATAAGTGATACCCTTTAAATATTACCGTTACCGTTTAAACATTCAATATAGAATTTAAAGTTTATACTTTAACGTTTAATTTTATACTTACAACATTGTTTACATGTCTTTGTTCCGTTCAACCACAGCACTGTCGTGTGGAAGAATGACTCTGTCAGCACCACACGGGCCAATCTATTCGACCTGCTCGAGGGGAAGGAGATGGTCACAGACGATGTGATGGACGCATTCGTATGTATCTTGCAAAAGACGATGAGCGTAGTGTCATATCGTTATAAGAGGCGCGCCTCCATCACACGCTGACCGGGCCTTGTTCATGTCAAAGCGGGCGACGGCGCATATGAATCCACGATGGCTATGATTGGAGATGCCGCGCGCAACTTGCATGAAGTGGACATCGTCATCCTTCCGATAATTATGAGTGGCAACTTCCATGTCGTCGTCCTTGACAATGAAAAAACAAGAATACGGGCATTATTCTTCATGCCAAAGCGAAGAATACGATAAAAAGCAGCTAGAAATGGTAAAGTGCTTTAATAATTTGTGTTTGTGTAATAGTGTTCGGTAAATAATCGGCATTCTAATATGAACTTGTATATCTCGACAGTGGAACCTATTCGACCTCTGTATCGACATGGAGTTAGGCGAGTCGGCGACGCAAAGTACCCGCTTGTTCACGACATTGAAGCCCCACGACAGAAAAAAGGAAGTGTCGATTGCAGCGTCTATGTCATGCGGTTTATCGAGCGATTACTCACGGTGAGAAGCTACGAGTACCCATGAGACCGACGTCCCTGATCTGCGATTAAGGTATGTTTCCCGCATACTTAGGGAGGGAGGCGGTGGCATCACGACCCGGAGGGAGTCTTCGCAAGCGGGTTCTTAGTCATTCTTTCTATATTTGTATACACGATTCTTTCTTTAATAATCCAGATTCATTGTTTAACATACACTTTCAGTGTTTAAGTATATAGTTCATTGTGTAAATATCAATGTAATTGTTTAAACTCCGTTTTACTGTGTAAAACGAACCAGAGGGGAGTGTACGCAAGCGGGGTCATAGTCATTGTATAGGTGTAAATATCATTTTGTTTCGTTTTGAGGTTCTGTTCTTGTTGGATGATATTGTAGTCCGCAGGGTACATTATCGGGTAGGGTTCTGTTTCATTTTCATTTTCATTATCGGCTAATATCAACATTCATTTTAACTGTATAATGATAACTTTTACCCTTTAACTTTCGTTTTCGCTGTTTAAGTTTAGGTTTCTCTGTTTAAATTTAATATTTTCTGTTTAAAATATCCTTATTATTTAATAATATCAATGTAATTACAACAAAAATATACTTAATATTTTCTGTTTAAAATATCCTTATTACTTAATAATCTCTTATAGAGTGTAATGTAATGTTCCGATTTTTATGTGCGACGGGAGTGGAAACGCTTGGGGAACCGAGCATGTATTAATCACGCAGGGGAACCGCTAGCACCATCCCGTTAGTATATTTTTAAACGATAAAAAAATAACGATTAAACAGAGAATAAAATATTTAAAAGCGTAAGAGATATATTTAAATATAAAGTTCAATATTTAAACAATAATAAGAAGTATATACACAATGCCTAGTCGAGCATGATTCATTCCACGATCTGCGATTGTGACTCGAAAGCGTGGCAATGGCTACAACGCAACTTGCGGACCTCGGACGCTTACGACTCGATCCTCTTTCATCTAGGACACCCAGGTTGCCTTGTCGTCACAGGCGGTCGCAAACGCAGTTCGCGATTTTCATCCATCGGCTTGTCATTGTCCGGTATGGGGAATATAGCTTCCTTATACGCCATTTTTTGAAGTCGAAGCTTCCTTCCACGATCGCTCCGGTGTTTCTCGTTCTTCGATGAATTTGAAGTCAAAATTCCTTTTGATTGCAAAATTCCTAAGTGCGTCTCTGAAATGTTCAACGCCTTCAAAACATTGTTTAATATCCAACGACAACACTTGACTTGATCGGATGAGGAAGGAAGGCATGCCACACCCTCGGGCTCGCCATGATGTGGAGCGAGCGATGCGGATTCGAATTCCCGCCAACACTTTAGTTTTAAAGCGAACACGATCAATATTTAGAGCGAGACACAAAAATATTTAAAGCGATAAACATAAATCTTAAAGCGTTAAAACAAAAAAAGTTAAATAATAAGTTAATAAGTTAATCGGAGACAATAGTGTTTAAATGGAAACTTGATAAATGTAAAGCGAGTGACACGGATAATAAACAATAATTAACTTCTACAACTATATAAACATAAAGCGAGAAGAAACTTACAACGAGAAGAACTCGTTTTCGGTGGGATACGATGCCACATCATCCGTCTCAACAACAAGATCAACAACGAACATTTGAAGATGGAGTGCACGTGACACATGCTGTCTGGAAGTCAACCTCGCTTTTATATGAGACATACTGCTTTTATGTCCATCAGGTGTGATAAACTTCACCCTCGACACGGGAAATATCGAGACCCCATCGCTCACATATTTCGATCTAACATCGATTCCCAAGAAGTCGGTGCAGTGAACATTAGCACTCGTCCCCTCCCCGTTGTATCTAGCAATAGCACAAAAACTCTCCATAATTTAATCGGAAGAGCTAAAAATTGAATACAGCCGAATGAGAAGAAGAAAAAGAAGAAGAAGAAGAAGAAGAAGAAGAAGAAGATATGAGCCTTCTAAACTTTGTTTGAGAAAAAGCAAGCAGGAGGCAAAAAAAAAATTGAAAAACTATGCATAAAGAAAGTTATGATTGGGCTCATTTTTTTCCCACTTTTGCGAAAGGGCAAAAAAAGGAATTTCATATCGTGGACCCACTTCAACTTACCGTGGGGGTTAAAAGGAATGTAAAAATATAACGGAGGGTTGTCAAGGGTGTGCAAAAAGTTGGAGGGGGTTTTTGGGAAGTTTTGAAAATTACGAGGGGTGAACAGTAATTTTCCCTTTATTATATCTATATTGAAATTTAAAAATTCATTTTATGATTTAAGGATTGTTATGCAAGTTTTAGACTGTAAAGGGACTGGAAAAGAATTTTGCTGATCCATTTATGCATAAAACACCGTGTAATATGTTAAAATTACAGAATTATGGTCATCGATCCATACGCCCGCCGAGAGATCCAGGACCCCACGCTCTCCTTCCATCTGAAATTTCTCCTATAATTAATGCCGTCTCGCACTCGGGAATTCGCCCTCTTCTCTCAGATCTCGAGACCCCAGCAAATAAATCCTCCCAAATCTTACGTTTTCTCCTCCAAAATCCCTTCTTTTGCCGCAAAGATCCCATCTTTCATCGCAGATCTGAGTAGCAAGTGAGATTTTGTGAGAGTTGTTGCAAAGATCTCAGCTTGATGAGCAAAATCTGATCTTTGGGGTTGGTTTCTATATAGGGAGGAAGAGAGTTCAGTGTTTGTTCTTTATCTGAGAGAAAGATCTGGGATTTCATGATGAGGAGGATGGGAGAAGGTGTTTTGATGATAGTGGTGTTGGTGTTGGTTTGCGGGTTGGGGGTGAAAGGTGATGCGTCAGATCACAGGTATAAGGAAGGGGAGCATGTTCCTCTTTATGCCAACAAAGTCGGGCCTTTTCATAATCCTAGGTAATGCAATCGAAGGCTGATCTTACTCTCTTGTTTTGTTTTCTCTTGTGAATGTGAGATCTTTGATTGTTTATTGCTGCTTTTCTCTGTAATTTGGTTGTTTAAATTAAGTCCTTGTTGTAGATCTGCTGTTTTATGGTTTTTATAGTACTCCTTTTTTGGGCTTGTGATGCCAGTATGAGAGATCTGTTTGTAGAGTTGAGGGTTTTGTTTTGCTGTTTGACTTCTAGTTTGAAATTATCTCTGGTTGGATTTTGATGTTGAGGACGAAGGTTTGTGCTTCAGTGGAGACTCTTGGCCAAACAAAGCAGAACTGTGTAAAATACTTTAGATATGAAGAACATTGTCAATCATTTTTTTTTTCTCTATGCTCTGTGTTTCTTGATTTTCCTTTTATTCAATTAGAAATTCTGAACTTGCATGCAAATAACAAACGAACAAGTAGACCTCAATCAATTTTTTTCTCTATGCTCTGTGTTTTACATTCTCATTTCCCTCAATGGGTTATATTTTTTATGAGTTTTCTGTTGCATCTGCAGTGAAACATATCGGTACTATGATTTGCCTTTCTGTGCACCAGGTGTGTTATACTATTCATTTTCTATTTTGTTGTTTATATTGACAATTATATGTTTTTTTTTTTTTGAATTGTAATGTATGTTGGTTACTTAAATATCTATTCGCTTTCAATGTTTAATTGGTTTGTTAATCGTAGACAATGTGGCTGACAAGAAGGAAGCTCTTGGTGAAATTTTAAATGGTGATCGATTGGTTGATGCACCATATGAGCTGAATTTTAGAGAGGACAAACAGTCTAAATCTATTTGTAAAAAGACATTGTCAAAAGAAGATGTTGCGAAGCTTAGGGATGCAGTTGCAAAGGATTATTACTTTCAGATGTACTATGATGACCTACCTTTGTGGGGATTTTTGGGGAAGTTTGATAAGGATAAGATTGATCCAACTGAGTACAAATACTTGCTCTTCAAACATATTCATTTTGATGTCGCTTACAATGATGATCGTGTCATTGAAATAAATGTACAGACCGACAACAATCTTGCTGTAGATATCACAGAGGACAAGGAAGTCAATGTGGAGTTCTCCTATTCTGTGACATGGAAGAAAACAGATATTCCTTTCGAGAAAAGGATGGAAAAGTACTCAAAATCGTCATCTATGCCCCAACATCTAGAGATTCATTGGTTCTCTATAATTAACTCTTGCGTGACTGTTCTCCTTCTGACCGGCTTCCTAGCTACCATCCTCATGCGAGTGTTGAAGAATGACTTCATTAAGTGAGAATCACACCTTATCTGATTATGTTCATGTGCTCTTTCTTTTATCTCAATGGGTGGTTTTACTGACATTTTTAACACGACAGATACTCACATGATGATGAAGCTCTTGAGGACCAAGAGGAGACTGGATGGAAATACATCCACGGGGATGTTTTCCGGTTCCCAAAACATAAGTCTTTGTTTTCGGCTGTTATTGGATCGGGAACTCAACTTTTAGCTCTGTAAGAATTCTTCAACTTATTGTTCATGGTCTAATTCTTCTAACATAATGTAATATAACATAATATTTGCTTGTTTGTTGCCAGTGCTATTTTTATCTTCCTTCTTGCACTTGTTGGAGTGTTCTACCCATACAACAGAGGGGCTCTTTTTACAGCACTTGTGGTTATATATGCTCTTACATCTGGCATTGCTGGTTACACAGCCACGTCCTTCTATTTGCAATTAGAAGGAACTAATTGGGTAGGCAGCTGTTCTGTCTGTTGTTTGCTTTTCTCGGCAACTTCTGTTGTCTCTTGATGAATTTAACTTTCTCGTTTTCTTCATTTTCAGGTGAGGAACTTATTGTTGACCGGCTTTCTGTTTTGCGGACCGTTGTTCTTGACTTTCTCTTTCCTCAACACGGTAGCCATAGCATACAGCGCCACCGCTGCATTACCTTTTGGTACTATTCTTGTGATCATTCTTATATGGACACTAGTCACTGCTCCTTTGCTCGTCTTGGGAGGGGTTGCCGGTAAAAATGGCAAGACAGAATTCCAAGCTCCATGCCGCACCACAAAGTATCCCAGAGAGATCCCTCAGTTGCCATGGTATAGAGGGACAATTCCTCAGATGGCGATGGCTGGGTTCCTCCCTTTCAGTGCCATCTACATTGAGCTCTACTATATATTTGCTAGTGTTTGGGGGCACAAGATTTACACCATATACAGCATCCTCTTCATCGTTTTCATCATCCTCATCATTGTCACCGCCTTCATCACTGTGGCATTGACTTACTTTCAACTTGCGGTCGAGGATCATGAATGGTGGTGGAGGTAACATTCTTGCTTTTGTTTTGATACATTTTTTGTCCATCATTTGATAGCATCAAGGAACTCTAAAACAGTAGGAGAGCTAAAAGTACTGATTCATTTATCGGCTTTACATTCAGGTCTGTTCTATGCGGAGGTTCGACTGGTATATTCATATTCTGCTACTGCTTGTACTACTACCATGCGAGATCAGATATGTCAGGCTTCATGCAGACATCATTCTTTTTCGGTTATATGGCTTGTGTTTGTTACGGGTTCTTCCTCATGTTAGGGACAGTCGGCTTCCGTGCTTCTCTGCTGTTTGTGCGGCACATATACCGCTCCATCAAGTGCGAGTAAATTTATTCTGGAGATGAGAAGTCTGCTCGACTATGAACTTATAACTGTAGCTCCTTGTTGCTTGGGGGGGCTCCATGTAGCTGTAGCACTAGCCTTGGCCAATTGCCTTTTCATTGGTTTTCTATGACAGGATGCTTCTTTTCTAAGTCTAATATATATATTTTGTTATCAGAATTTCCTTTACATTGTTCCTGTTTTTAAGCATAAATGTATGGTAGTCATATACGCAGACTTGTGCTATAAAAATTTTAAATTCTTGTGGTTTTATATATAGATTCTTTTTTTCATTCATGTTTTTGGCTGTATCAACTGAACCCTATTGCCTTTGAATGAACAATGGCTGCAGTATTTTTACTTTTTATGAATAAAAAACAAGTGATGTGTTCAAAATATGCCCTTCAAAGGGGTTTGAGCTAATAACAGAGGTACATGAGCAACCAAATCTCAACTTTGGTAACATTGCCACAACAATAATGAAATATGTGAAAGTAATGAACATCAGAATGTGGGTATAGATACATCAAAGTGCCCTATCAAGGTTTCTCAAGTTAAAAAACATGGTTCAATTTTCCTTCAATGTGCAAAAAGGGGTAATGCCTGATTGCTCCTCTGAACTGGCTATGTTATTTTCTGAACAGGCCTGATTTCTGAAGGATTTTGCTGTAATCCGCAATTGCTGGAGATTTCTTCACTAAATCCCAGATCTTGGCTGAGCTCCGCAGCCAATCACGCTCTGCGATATTCTTTGCAAAAGGCCGACCATGCATTGACAATAACTGAATTAAGAAAAATAAAAGATGAGAATCAGTTCTATTCAGGGCAGAAAGTTTGCATGCAAGAGAAGCGAAGCCAGCAGTTCGCATTTGCAAGTGATGAATGTTCCGGTATTTGTTTATATGCTAAAACTAACAATGAAACAATGCTTTCCATGCACATAGATCTTCCTTACTTGAATGGTACCCAAGTCTGAAGTAATATAGCATTGGTCTGACATTAAAATTTAATAACTTCATATGATAGGCCCTAGATCGCTTTGATCATAGAGCAACTGTGGATCACAAATTTTCTATGATCATGAATTTGGTACAATAACATAACACCAAATGCCTGCTTTTTGATTTTTTATAATGAAGACAAAAGAGAGTATCCAATCAATGAAACTAATTTCCATAGTGATAACAAAAACAACTTGATAAAGAATGGAAGTATGGCATAAATCAATATGTTTAATCAGCAGAAGAGAATCAATCTTAATCTTGATAGTAAAAAATGAAAGATCGTAAAGGCAACACCTGATCACGGAGTTTTCCCAACATGGAAGAATAGCTTTCAAACTGTATTTTCTGTGAGTCCTCTCGTAATTTCAAAGGTAGGAAAAACAAATCTGGTCCCCTGAAATCTTTGCCAAACTTTGCAACATGAGGTCCAGAAGAGTCGGTCTGTCTTTCACTTGAACTTCCATTATCACTCATAATGAAAGTAGAAGACTTGAAATATTGTGTGAGAGCATTCCTCAGAAGTGAAATGTTTGGAGGGGATAAATCTTCCACTCGTAATCTGAAGAGGAAACAGAGAATATCACAAAAGAAATTATATAACTCCCATTGGCAGACATATTCAAGCAGAATATATACCCAACCAATGTGTGTTTCCTTCGATTTATATGCTGGAATAGCATTGGTGGCTAAAGTTTTTTTTTAAACATAAATATAGATACTTATAGTATGATTATCTAAGATGGAAAACTTTCAAGTAATTCCAATTCAAGTAACAAGGGAAGCTTGATTAAGAATGTTACAAGAACTCTTGTGATGAAAAACACTAGAGCTATCGACTTAAGCCATTTGACTGTAGAAGGATTATCCAGTAAGTAAAATAAATAATAGCACAGAAACAATTCTGGTAGTACCAGCACTCTCATTTGTTTTAGGATGTACTCTTTTCAACATAATGCTCATATGATGAATAAAAATTGTTGGGTTAACTCAACAACTGAGTGATTGGTTTTGCAATTAAACCTCATATAAGAAAAGAGACAGGCCAGAGTTATGCTTCTTACTTGGTATGAATGAAAACAAGAGCCGCCAAAAAATCTTCAGTTCCTCCCTGTACGTCAGCTTTATTTTCCTTGTCCAGTCCAGAGCTACAGCCCTGGAAATGACCAGGTGTCAACAGTGATGGGTCTGGCAGGCCATGCTTCAACAAGTCAACCTTCAAATACATAAAACAAAAACTGGTGATTACATTTATAAGCGTTCATTACATCCTAAATCCTAATTATGAAAGAGAACAGAAAGCAGAAAAAATTTAGCAGTATTCAATTCATCAGTGGTTCAACTCACAAATAGCACTATTAAATCAGCATGTCTAAAATGGATAGCATAAAAAAGGTATCCACAAGATATTCAAAAAATTTAAAAAGGTATATCACAACTGACACAATGTCTAGTCAGGAAGCATCAGGTGCGTTAAAGTTTCCCATGCATTTTCTATTGGTTGATTGAAGGCAATCTTACACTATTCATAGCCAATGGAACAATATGGAACCATCCAAAACAAGAAGGAATAGAGCACAGCATACATTTTCCACCTTCGAGTTCTTTAGACACACTTACATATATTCCTTTTCTTGAATTGCAAATAAATTTCATGAAATAATGAGGTTATACTAAAAATAGAATAGATTCAGATCAGTCGAAATTCAGAGTTATTAAATAGGCCTACCGTAAGCATTAGCTTCCACATGCTGTAATCATGTATCCCCTCCGACACAACAAGCAGAACGTTACAAACAGATGCAAGGAAGACGCCAAGCTAGAACAATTCCTTGCAGCAACAGAAGAAAGGAGGTGTTATATTGACTATGCTAATATATCACAACAAACAAAGGGCACTAGAAGAAAGGTGCGCCCAAAATATTTCAAAGTACCTGGATACCAATCAATTCATGAGCCAGATCTGCTGGCAAAGATTCACCATTCAATACCGGGATTGTTGACAAACCATCTGGTTTCATCATATCAAGTAAAACAGAGGGACTGAATACTGGCTGCATTAAGAACCCAAATCAACAAGGAAATATTAACAGTTCTGATAGTTGATAAAAACAAAGCAATCGAATAAGAAACATTAAGCATGACCAATTGCATGAGAAAATGAGCCTCATCACTCAAGACATGACAACATAAAAGAAAGGTATCTACTTGATAAGGTTTTCATGTATGTGGAATCAGGATGGGAAATCCTTGTAAATTGCAAACACATGAGGAAACAAAATATCAAGCATAAAGAAGTTGGAGTAAAAATTTTAGGAGGTCACCCTACTATGACTATTTTCCACTTTGCTCACTGAATTTTAGTTTGTTTCTTTTTAGCCATCTTACACTGATTTTCTTTCACCGGGAGGTCACCCATAAGAATTCGGTCAAAAAAGCTAAGTTGGTCACCGGAATTGGTTGAGTTGGCTTGGACACGTCACCAAACCAACTCAGCCAATTCCAGTGGCCAGTTCAGCTTTTTTGATTGGATTCTTATGGGTGACCTCCCGGTGAAAGAAAATCAATGTGGGTGACTAAAAAGAAACAAATTGAAATTCAGTGGGCAAAGTGGATAATGGTTATAGTACAGTGACCTCCTAAAATTTTTACCCAAAGAAGTTGCCATATAGCAAAGACCACCCTCTAATGCAGTTGGCACTTGAACCACATTGAATGATCAAAAGGCCAAAGTTCACTAAAATCACCAATGTAAAACATTACAAAATCAAGAGAGCCTAAAGTTCAACTAGCATGACCAATGTAACACATTACAAGATCAAGAAAAGGCTAAAGTTTTACTAAAACCACCATTGCAACACAAAGATCAGAGTTGAAGAGCTGAACTGCATCCAAAATCAAATAAAGACAAAAGATACATAAAAAATCACCAATCTAGTTCAAAATGGTAGCAAAAGTTGAAGAATGTAGAAAACATAATATATTTGCTAAGGATAACCTGAGAGTCAATAAGGATAAGCCTTTCAGCAGAAACCCTCAATTCCATACCCATCGTGCAGTGCCGGGCCATAGCTTTAGATTCATCAGACTGGACTACAAAAGGCAAAGGCATCCCTGCAAATGAAGATGCACCCTTGAGATACCCGACAAAGAAAGAGAACTCTAAAGAGGGAGCCCGATTACCAGGCGAGCTAGTCTCGAAGCCGTAAAGCTCATTCAAGATTGTCGACTTGCCCACGCCAGGAGGGCCGATAACTCCGACCACCGTGAAATCAGTGTTCTCAGTGAGGAACTACACAACAAAGAACAACCATTAGAGATTCGGTGATCATATCCAGCAAAAGATGGAGCTCAAAATAGGATTTTTACCGGGAGAACGCGATCGGGGAGTAGGTCCCAGGAGTCAGCGGAGAGGAAGTTGAGGGAGGACGGGTAGGGGTTGCGGGAGCGAGAGGCGGCGGCCGAGGAGTCGTCATCGCGGGCAAGGCGAGGGGCGGATGGAGGCTTAGCAAGGAGGATCTTTGGCGGAGGAGGGGGCGGAGGGAGGCCGGAAGACGAGGAGGAGGAGGAGGCGGCGGAGGACGAAGCTCCGTTCGCCATCGTCGGGGACTTCAGGGTTTAATAAACAGCCCAGGTTAGGCATTATATAAACATCGTCAAGAAGATTCAATTACGTATTTGTCCTTGAAAAATCGCCTAATTACGAAGAGCCCCAAAATCAAACTTTTATTTCCCAAATACACTTTCAAATGGACTATTTAAACAAATTTTGGACTTTCAATTTCTTTTCTCTTTTTTTGGAAAGAGAAAGAATAAATTAGAAGAGTTGGTATTTCCATCTATTGATATGAAGGAACAATAGATTCATTGAACCCCTTAAAAACATCCAAAAAGAACATATTTTGATATCGGGTTTTATTAGATTTGATGTCGGGTTTTGTTTAGTGTTATGAGTGTCTGTTGTATGTTCTTTTTTTAATTAAATAATTTATTCACCTTTTCAAAAAAAAATATATATATATATATATATACAATAGATTTGATCAAACAATAAGTTCAAACATCAAACAGTAAGCAGGGAGGCAAACATAACATAACAAAATGGGTTCATTACAAGGACTTTGTTCTTGTAACATTTGGCTAGATTTATTTCTGCCAGTTTTTCTCTTGCCAAGAATAGCATTTTGAGTTTTTCGGGTTTTTTTGAATAAACTGCGAAGAAAGGAATTTCAAATTTGGGGCGATGACCAGGGAAGAGTGCTATTCTTTCTTTGCAGGCTGCCATGACTGGTACCTGGTCCAGTCCCTCTGTCCGGGGTTGAGAGTGTGACCTTTGGAGTGATAGATGAATTCCTCACCCTCTCCGGAGAAGTTCTCCTTGTGTTCCACACTATACCTTTTTGGTTTCAGCATCAGGAGCTGCAAATAATCAAAATCTGATTAGTTGTTCCTTTATGAATCAAGACATTATCCCATCTTTACTAACATGACTATAATCCTTTCCCCGTTGCCTTTCGATTTAATATCAAGATGAACAGGATTCAGTTTTCAATATGGTTTCTAAATAGTGTCGTATTCTTTATGGGATGATTCTCACAAAAAAGAAAGAAACCAGAATGCATCCTAGAGCTAAACAGATAGGTAGGAATTGTCAAGCCTATCCAGCTGTGAAAAGATAAAACAGAGGCAGAATGGGCGACAAACAGTTTCAACAGCATATTGGTAGCCATGAGGCCTTGGAGGTTAGTCTTTTACACAAATTGAAACTTTCATTAAGAAAAAAAGGCCGAACCTTTAAACTATAAAGCAACTCCTAACAATAACAAAGCAACAGGAAACTAGCAATGGTTTCTAGGCTATTAGTTGCAATGCTGACGTAAAAAAAAAAAAAGTCTACAAACTACTAGGAACCAAGCATAAAATAGCATTACACAGCATTAACCACTAAAAATGCATTAGTTTGGCATGCAAATCAAGTTTAGGCTTAGAAGGTGCGAGAAGACAACACCATGAACTGAACTAAGAGTTACCTCATCTCCAGTATGATCGGTGATGTAATGCAGCCAACCATGCCACTCTGGAGGCACTTGAGATGCATTATAGCGGCCCTTCTGTGCATACTCCACCCATCTGTGCCTTCCTACAAATTGTCATTGAAAGTGTAAATTTATCAGCATGTACAAGTGCTACTAAGATACAAAATCAGTTCCCACAATACATCAACTCTTTGTTGCAAATTTGAATATATCACACACAAGAAGCCAGCTCTAGCTACCACCAATCAAGAGAATTAGAAATTTGACAGAAGCAATTTACTGAGTCAACTAACCAAACTGAGTGCCCTCAAGTTTTTCATAATACTTGTTTCCAAATTTATCAACTCCAACGGGTGTAGCACCTAAGCTGTAAATTTTTGTTTTCCTGAAAGATCAAGAATTAGATATATCATTCAAAAATGTCTTATTGTGGCAACCACTGAGATATAGAAACTTGAGCAAAATGTTTAATTTCTTAATACAAAAAACTAGAGATGATAAAAAAAAACAAGAAAATAAAATCAAAATAAGAATAACTGTTGTCGGTTCCTGCATCACAACAAAAAAGAAACTGAGCAACATTCAACTAGATGTCATGTGTAAATGCAAACATAAGGAGAACAAAATGTTTGTGCACACTTTTCTTTATTCTTGCCCAGTCCTATGAGTAAACTAAGCACATATGTGGATCAAGGAATTGATGAATAAACACCATCAAAATTTCTTGGGGTTAAATGAATTTATTCGCAAAAACATTTCAAAACAACAGCAACAAAAGCTGACAACAGCAAAGTACTTACAGTAGGTTTCCATCTGCAAGGCATCTTCTGTAAAAGGGAAGAAGAAAAGAAAATGTCAGAACAGTTTTCAGCAATAAAATTCGCAAAGAAGTATAGAGGAAAAACTAGCAAGATCAAACTGAAAAGGATGATCACTACATCCCATAAAATTTTCTCACACTTTCAGAATGGAGATATGAGAGTTCTCTCTTGAAGAAAGAAAAGTACCATATGTTAAAACAAGTTTGAGGGATTTTAAAGTAATGCTACGCAAACTCAAACAGGCATAGGTCCAATTTGGGTCTTAAGCTTAAAGTGAGTTCATCAGCTAAAGGGAAGGTTTTGGTCAAGTCAGATTAAAAAATATTGTTCTATAGCAAGGGTCTCCCTACCTAAGAGATCATATTGCATGATCTATGAGAAGATGATCAAATAAATCAAAACTTCAACTAAGCATCAACAAATACTTCTAATCATGTTCTACAGAACACAAATTATGGAGGCCGTCATTCAAAATGAGAAATTTTCATGTTGATGAATGTTGACTGTGAAACCACACCTAAGCTGACAATTTTCTGAGCAATTGTATTGCCAATAAGACAAAGGGAGTTTTACATATAACAATCAAGTAGACATAGCAAGGAGTCATATGAAAGATAAGAAGTTACGCCCCTGCAAATATATATTTGCAAAGTCTATAGACAGGCATCACAATGGGATGATTCTGCTATACTGAAGATGATCACGATCATGATTCTCAAAATTTTCATACATCCTCATCGGACAAATTTTACAATAAAATAAGTCAATAACTTGACATCTTTGGTGTCATAGTTCCATAGATTTCAGATTGTTAATGTGCCCTATAACGGATATTACTGAGACACGAAGCAAAAAATTCTGATTTTTCACTTGAGAAAAGATTGATACACGAAAAACAATTCTGATATATGACTGAAAACCCAAAATGAATCAAAAGCAAAGGTCATATGAAAAAATAAGAAACGCGTATAAATTAAAAACAACTCGAATTTCATGAATCAAGATAGCATCGAAACATCATCATTCAGATGAAAAATCTGGGCTTTCTCCCCCAAATGAAACAAATAGGATCCCACAGGATCAAATGGCATCATTAAAATAGAAAATACCAACCTTTGATTATAAAACACAAAAACTCAAAGACGAAAATTACTAGTTATCCAGCATGAATCACTGAATCAAAAAATGAAAATTGGGCGAAAACTTGCAGATTGGAGAGAGACTGAGAGAGAGAGAGAGAGAGAGAGAGAGAGAGAGAGAGAGAGAGAGAGAGAGAGGAAGAAGATAGAAAGGAACAAACATGTAACCCTCCTCGCGGAGCTCACGGATGAAGTTCCCAAAGCCCTTCTCTTTGATCGCCTTGACGACTCCCCTCACCACCGACGCCATCTCCTTCCCCCCAAATCGCCTCTCGACCTTCTCGGTCTCGTCCTCAGAGACCTAAAAGAAACACTGCCAGGAAATCCGTTTCGCCACAGAATAAGGGAAACGGGGGAAACGAGCCAATTGCGTATTTATTTATTTATTTATTTATCAAGAATTATTTTACAAAACTCTTTTTTTTATATATAAAATTTAATTATTCAAATAAGCATATTTGATATATTGTACAATTAAAAATTTTAAAAATATAATTAACATCAATTAAATCAAAACTCGATCAATTAATTACAAATTTTTGTTTGGACTCAATATTTAATTTTTTTTTTTTTTTTTTTTTTTTTTTGGAAAAGGTCAATATTTGATTTTCCTTTTAACACCACACTATTAATCGTAAAAAAATTGAAATTACAACAGGCAAATACATCAAAAACAACCCACTAAAAAAATGATAGTGACAAAATAATAGAGATACATTATGGCAAAAATAACTGAGATAGAGACACAAAAAAAAATGACAAATATGATAAGGCCTTGGAAAACCCATGGAAAACAAGAACTAGGAGCATACTTGGTTTGTAGCTCTCTACTAATCTTTCCTCTTTACATGATCTCTTATGTTTGCATGATGCCTAAGAATTCCAAGTTGCGCTATGGTAACACAACTAAATCTTTAGCCTGGTCTTCTTTGCATCAGGAGTTGCATTAATACATTATATAAACTTATAAATAATTTTAACAATAATTGAAGAACATGAAGAAAATTTATTATGGAAAACACAAGCATTCTTTTCTAGCCAAATATTCCTGGTTATCACCCTAGCTTCTTTGAGTAGGTGGGGGATATGGGACCTCTAGCTACCCAACATCTCATGCAAGGATCTCAATTGATTAAAAAGGCCAAACACCTAAGTAAAAAAAATGCTAGATGTGGTCAATCTCGGGTAAAATAAGAGCAAATGGTCAATGGATTCAATTGTCATGTGACAGAGTATATAGGTGATAGTCGGGAGATGTTGCATTTCCTCACATCTAGAATCCTAGATTCTCCGAGGTGAGAATATTATTCCTCTAAATCAATCAGCTAAAAAGATAGATTTTCCAGAAACTAATATTTTTTTATATAATCAAGGCGGTTGAGCGCTGAGTGCCTCTATGATTGAGAAATCTAGAAAAGAATCTCACCATGGTCATATGTTATTTATAAGAAAATTTAGCTAAGATGAATTTTACTTTGCTAAAAAGAAATTAAATCAAAATACATTAATTCATATGAATATTTTGACGGCTTTGTTTTTGCTTGCATATACTTTTAAAATTTTCCCTTTTTTCAAGAAACTAATTATAAAAATGTATTTATCTAGAGCAGGTGCCTTGCTTTAGAGCTCCATATTTATATAGAATTGGCGTTAATAATATTCTTGTCGTGCAATTACAATTGAATACTACAACAACATGAGTCTTGCAATTGAACAATTGAAAATTAATGACACCATATTTGCCTTTATAATAATTATTACAGTGAAATAATTGTATTAAATAATGTCTTTATTTACTAATACCACACTTCTAGTGTCAACAACAAAACTTATAATGATTTTATTTAATAACCATATACTCATAGCATCTATAACAAAACTTTCTAAAAATTATAGTTGTTTATCCATTTTTTTTTTTTTAAACTCGTACAAATAAAATCACTTATATTAAAAAAAAAATAACAAGAACAAATTATATATATATATATATATATATATATATATATAATGTGTGTGTATATTTACATACAAATTATAACAAAAAATCATTTTTTTTTTTGGTTTTTTTTCTTTTTTTTATCAGCATATATATGGACATTTACCTAGAAAGAACATTAATATATATTTTAGAAATATGATTAATTTATCAATTAAAATATGGAAAACAGGAAAATGGCAAACATTAAAAAAAAAAAAATTCAAACTACAGCAAAACACACCATCTTATCCCCACAGTTAATTCACAATAAATGCAATACACAAATGGAAAGTATGTGTGAAGACAGAATTGCTGTTTTGGAAAGTAATTAACTCTTTCCTTATTAATTATCATAATAATTCATAATAAATGAAATTAAATAATCACTGCTAAAGATGGGTTTGAATGATATTTCTGAAGATTCAGAGTAATATATATATTATATAGTCTGTGCCAACTTGATTCACATATATCTTTAATTTCACCTCTATATAAACAACCCATTCAACCTCTCCATTCATTCTTCACCAATCTTCTAATCATATATATATATACATCTTCTCTCTTCCTTCTCAATTTCTCCATGGCACCAACTTCTCCAAACTCATGTGCAGCAGCAACCAAGGCCATCAGGAGGGAAACTCAACGTGCAAAACAACAACAACAAGAAGAAGCAGAACTAATAGATGCTAATCTCGGCTTTTCGCAACGACAAAAACAAATCCTTCGGGAAGCAAGAAGTAGTAGTGCTGTTCGTCCAAATAGCGTCCTTCGGGTTTATCGCAGCAACTGGAGAGGAGCACAAGAACGTAGGGTGATCAAGCAAATGATCGGTCATGACCTTAAGCCGGATGAAGCAGTGGAGAACATGAAGCAGTGGGTTGATCATCAACAACCGGTACCTAATCAGTCTCATGATCATCATGATCAAGCTATAAATCCTCCAACTAGCTCAGCTTTAAAATCTCCATCCATACCTGTTGAAGAAGTTGTTAGCAATAACAACGTTAATGATATTGAGACTCAGAAAATAGTATTCCCTTCACTGTTCAAACAATTAGCAGAAATTGATCAGACATTAGCAGCAGCAGATCACAACAAGGACAATAGTACTGGTGTGCTTGTTACCAGGGACTATCTATCTAATTTTGGGATATGTTCTGATCATGCAATGGATGATGGTTTCTTCTTGCCTCCAAGGCGACCATACAGTACTACTGCTGTCCATGGTGCTTTATACTTTTACTCCATCTTAATTAGTTTGATCAACATTATATTGTGCAATGTAGGAGGAGAAGCAAGTGATAGTGGTGGTGGTGGTGTCAGAGAAATCAAAGAATACGACTTTCTTGAAGATTGTCGTTGGAGGAGGAAGGATGAAGGCCGTGGCAGTGGTCTAAATTTGAGTCTCTGAGTTCTGATGATCAGTTTGCAGTAATGATATATATATATATATATATATATATATATATATCTTCATGTTATGTGGCTGATGGTGAAGTTCATTAGAAGATCTTTTTGACGGTTGTTGTTGTTGTTGTTTTATTTCTGTGTTTGATGAATATGTTGTAGTCTTTAGTTTGCAGAATTCTTGGTCTGTTTTATCTTAGTTTTATCCATATGTCATGTCTATGTATTTGGTTTAAGGATTTAAGAAGAATAGAGATCTTGATCTCGATTGATATTAATTTGTAATAGTTTTATAGATTTTTTTTTGAATAAATAGTTTTATATATTGAAATCTATGTTTACTTAGTATATGTTTAAGAGAAAATTTTCATATCCGTATATCAACAAGTTATAGATTGTATTTCATAAAGAAAGTTAATTTTATCCAAAAAAAAAAAAGATAAAAATTTGAGAAGAAACAGTCATAAACATTGTAGTGTGACCACTCATTTGAAGTGGAATTAAGGAGTACTAAAATGGATAAACTTTTCTAAAGAGACCAGCAGAGAAAAAAGAGAAATAAAATAGTCTTGAATTACAATGAGAAAAGAACTACTGATATCTCACTATTTGTGCGATCGCCTAATCACGTGTTTGTGGTCTTATTATAGTTAGTATGTATCTCATTTTTTATGTCACTATCTCATATATATATATATATATATATATATATATATATATATATATATATTTGACAAAGTTGATAAGTCATCTCAGCAGACATATATATATATATATATTTTATTATTGTAGCCTCAATTATGTATTGGGAGGGCTCTCAACCTCCTGCATGAAAGTCAAATGTCTTAATGGCTAAGTTATTACCGTGATGACCATGTATTTTATATTTGCTTTCTAATATATTTTTGGATGATTTATTCAATTTTTTTTAAAATTACTAATACACTGATTAGATTGATTGGTCTAAGCATTCACAATAGTGATTTAAGAGATACGAAAACTGAAAAGTCTCCAGTTTAGTATATCAGACATTGACACACAAAACACGCATTCTATATGTCTATATATATATATATATATATATATATAGAATTGAACTTAATTAGTTAATAACAAAACAACAAATTAAGAGTTTGATTTACCCATAAGTTATGTGTATGTATATAGAAAGACTAATAAATAGATAGATATATATTTAATGAACTTGATTTGTCGCTTCTTTGATCATTAGTTAAGGATGAAGTAACAAATTAAGAGTTCGATTAACACACAATTTGTACAAATAGCTATTCAAATAGATAGATAGATATGGACTTGATTTGTCACTTCTTTGATCAGTAGTTAATATTTATAACAAAGTAACAAATTAAAAGTTTGGTTAGCACACAATTTGTGAAAATAACTATTCAAAATTGAACTTGATTTGTCACTTCTTTAATAGTTAGTTAATAACAAATGGCAAATTAAGAGTTGGATTTTCACATATTAATTTATGTAAATGGATGTTCAAAATGGAATTTAATTTGTCACTTCTTCAATCATTAGTTAATAACAAAACGACAAATTAAGATTTCGATTGACACACAATTTATATAAATATATAGCTATTTAAAATCGAACTTAATTTGTCACTTCTTCAATCATTACTTAATAACAAAACGACAAGTTAAGAATGATTTAAGAAATAAAAGAAAAGTACTTGTTTAGCATACTGCAATGTAACATTAATTACGACCTATTTAATTTGCCAATTTGTAGGTATTATATTCTTAGAGGAGATGGAACATATAAAAGATGTCACAAATAGGATTAAGGCAAGTTGTATAAAATAGAGTATTTTTGGAATTTTATGTGATCATAGAATACTTCTTTGATTAATTGAAGGGTAAATTATATAGAATGGTTTAGGCCAGTTATGATGTACAAGTTAAAATGTTGGCTAGTTAAAAAAACAACATACTAAAAAAAATGGGCATAACTGAGATGAGAATATTGAGGTGAATTATCGGCATTAATAGGAATCACGAATTAAGGAATGAGGAATGAATTTATTCCAAATAGCACCTATCACTTACAGATTAAGAGAGAAACTATTAAGATATTTGGTATGGACATGTCCTTAGATGACATGTGGATGCCCCTACAAGAAAGGTGGAAGCTCCCTAAATGAAAGGTGTTAGAAGAGAGAAAATTAGACCTAAAAAGTATTTACCAAAAATTTTATGTAATGATATGGCAAAGCTTGGTTTATCAAGTCTTTTGGCTCTTAAAAGAGTAACATAGAAGGGAAGGATTTATGTAGTTGAACCTAAACAGTTGGGATTAATGGGTTGTTATTAATTTGTGAATTTCTCATCTATTAGATTTATTAGTTTGGTTTGAAGATTTAAGAAAAATAAACTTGATTAATTACTTAATTTGATCCCTAGTAAATAACTAAGTAACAAATTAAGAGTTCTTTGACACACAATTTAAATAAATAGTTATTCAAAATTGAACTTAACTTGCCACTTCAGTTAATAACAAAGCGACAAATTAAGAATTTGATTGACATGTACACAAGATATATTGAATAGTAGCTATTTGAAATTGAACTTAATTTTGTCACTGTCTTAGTTGATAACAAGATGACAAATCAAGAATGGTTCAAAAAATAAAAGAACCTAAAGTACTTATTCAGCATGCTGCAATGCAACGTTAATCAATCATCAAAACAAAAATGAACTTAACTTGTCACTTCAGTTAATAACAAAACGACAAATTAAGATTTCGAGTGACACTCAAATTTGTAAAGAATTATAGATATTTGAAACTTAATTTAGTGTGTCACTTCGTTAATTATAAGTTAATAATTAACAAGACGACGAATCAAGAATGATTCAAGAAATAAAAGAACAGAAAGTACTTATTCAACATACTGCAATGCAACGGTAATCAATTATCAGAACAAAATGAACTTAACTTGTCACTTTATTTAATAACAAAGCGACAAATTAAGTATATATATATATATATATAATTATAGCTATTTGAGACTTAATTTAGTGTCACTTCCTTAATCATTAGTTAATAATTAACAAGACGACAAATCAAGAATGATTCAAAAAATAAAAGAATCGAAAGTACTTATTTAATATGCTGCAATGCAACATTAATCAATCATCAAAACAAAAATGAACTTAACTTGCCACTTCTGTTAATAACAAAGCGACAAATTAAGAATTCGATTGACACACAAGTTATATTGAATAGTAGCTATTTGAAATTGAACTTAATTTTGTTACTGTCTTAATCATAAGTCAATAACAAGACGACAAATCAAGAATGATTAAAAAAATAAAAGATCCGAAAGTACTTATTTAGCATGCTGCAATGCAACATTAATCTATCATCAAAACAAAAATGAACTTAACTTGCCACTTTTGTTAATAACAAAGCGACAAATTAAGAATTCGATTGACACACAAGTTATATTGAATAGTAGTTATTTGAAATTGAACTTAATTTTGTCACTCTCTTAATGATAAGTTGATAACAAGACGACAAATCAAGAATGATTCAAAAAATAAAAGAACCGAAAGTACTTATTCAGCATGCTACAATGCAACGTTAATAAATCATCAAAACAAAAATGAACTTAACTTGCCACTTTAGTTAATAACAAAGTGATAAATTAAGATTTCGATTGACACACAAATTTATACAGAGGATTATAGCTATATATTTGAAACTTAATTTAGTGTGTCACTTCCTTAATCATTGGTTAATAATTAACAATACGACAAATCAAGAATGATTCAAAAAATAAAAGAACCAAAAGTACTTATATTCAGCATGTTGCAATACAATGTTAATCAATCTTCAAAACAAAAATGAACTTAACTTGTCATTTTAGTTAATAACAAAGCGACAAATTGAGATTTTGATTGACACATAATTTTATATAGAATTATAGCTATTTTAAACTTAATTTAGTGTGTCGATCACTTCCCTAATCATAGTTAATAATTAACAAGACGACAAAATCAAGAATGATTCACAAAATAAAAGAACCGAATGTACTTATTCAGCATGCTACAATGCAACTACAATCGATCATCATATATAATTATGATTAGCGTGAGCTTTAAAATAATAAACATAGACATAAATATACATATGTATATATAATAAGGAATATGCCTAGAATGCTTTACATGCCCAATTTTTCACCTCGTAATTATTAATTTGTTTAACACTAATTTTAAAAACAAATGAGGTTAAGAAAAAACGTGTTTTTTTTTTTTTTTTTGAAAAACGGTGAATAAACCACATTCATTAAGCAAAAGTATAGACCAACAAACAACAGAGGAACAACCTCGGCGTCAGACAACCCACGCGAAGTTGAAGACGCCAGCTATAAGAGACCCCAGAACAACAAAACAGAAAACATAAGGAACCCAACCAGAGAGGGAAACTCTCTAGGGAACCACCAACTCAGACACCAGGAACCTCCCGGAGAAGAAGCATGCTCATGAGGGGTATCTAGCTCCGCATTTCTAGAAGTGAGGAACTCCAGACTCCGCTTAATTTTTTTTATCGGCTCATCCGGTTTTGCCTTGCAAAACTATGATACACATAATAAAAAAAGAAAAAAAAAAAACTTTTTTGTATTTTGTTACAATGAGCAGCTTTGCTATCAAACAAAAACAATGCGCACAAAACATGCCTGAGCCATGTACACATATTACAAGATGAAAACAGCGTGCTTTAACATGTGACATGAAAAATTAATTTTCCTTTATTTAGTAATATCTTCCATTCAAGCAAGAGAGAGAGAGAGATTCAACTCCATCTTCTGAATTCTAATAAATGCGGGGTTGTGATATTTGGACTGAATCTTCAAGATTTGTTATGAATCTGCTAAGGCTCCTCAGGATAGAAAGAATATTTATTTCATGAACCCACTCAAACTTGTATAAGTAGCCTCTTCCATCTTCATCTTCATCTTCATCTTCATTCTCATCCTCTCAAATTAAGCATGTTTCTCTTCTCTGTTGCGGTAGTGTTTGCCTTTGCCTCTCTTGCTTCCTTTATCTTTGTAGACTCAGATATGCCAATTTCTTCATCATCATCATCATCATCATCATCACCATCACCATCACTGTCATGTGGGGAGTCCTCAAGTGAAGATGATGAAGCTCTATTAGAGTTCATTACAGCAGCATATTTTGAACATCAAAGAGAGACTCAGAATCAATTTCAATGCAAGCAATGCCTCAAAATGTTTCCTTCTCAGCAGGGCCTGGCTGGACACATGAAAAGCCACTCAACTAAAGTTCCTAAGAGGAGCAGAAGTTCCATGACAAGGAGGAGGAGGATTCAATCCAATCACCCACCTGCTCCTCTTCTTGAACATGGTTCATATATATATATATATATATATATATATATATATATATATTTACATATCTTAATGTTTGTTATCATTTTCCTTTTACTAACTTCAGATATATAGTGATGGAGTACTTTTTTGATCTTATATCATGGCAGGAGAAGCTTCAGCAAGAGCACAGGATCAACAGCCTCATGATCTCAAACAAAAGCAAGTAGTGGCAGTGACAACGGAAGTTGAAGCAGCAGCAGCAGCAGCAAAAGCTCCTCCTTCTGTCCCCACTATCAACTCTAATACTGAGCCCAACCCTAACCCTAATCTTGTGATCAGGGAACCAGTAAGTCTGCCATGGACGTACCCTTATCCATTAGATGAAGAGCAACTTCGTCCTTTCAGAGTAAGTCATGTTGCTCAAGCTCATCCTCCTCCACTACCACCACCACCACCACCACCTCCACCTCTTGCACCACCGGTGAATATATTTCCCATAGATGGGGAGTTCCCCACTGCTTTTCCCAATAATATATCCCATGTTTCTTCAGTGAGGAGGTACTCATATTCTTTAGCCAGTCCTTTTGGAGTGTGTCCCATTCAAAGTTGCGTGGTGTACCCAACTTTCCCTCAAAATATTAGAGATCAGAATACTGCTGTTGCTGCTTCTAACACTAATAATAGTGCTAATGTAGTTGGGACTGCCAACAACAATGTTGCCGATAAAGAACTTGATCTGAACTTATATATAGGTCCTAGTCCAAGCGGTGCTAGAGAAAACGAGAAGTTGGATCTTGAGCTTCATCTTTAATGGAGTTCATCCTGATCATCATCCCCTCATAAAGGCATATGATAGATGCCATATATATATATATATATATTATTCTCTATCGTAATGTTGCTTTGATTTACCTTTTTCAACTTGTGGGGTTTGTGTTTTCTATTTTCTTTCGTTTCATCAAAAAAGTTGTCATCTTTGTGAAATTTTATAAATATGTATGTGTTCAGTATGAAAGAATGGTAATCAAGAAGCAGGTTAATTATGTTTTCCAATATTGTTTGGTTGTTTCCCCAGCTTCTAAAATTAATCAGCTAATCGCATACTATTTTGAAAAAGATGATCAAATGTTGTTCTTGTAATTAATCCGTGAGCCCTAGTGTTATGAAAGCTCACAGATACAGAGAAGAAGATCAACGAAAATCAAAGAAAAACAAAGAGAAAAAAAACACTCAAAGCATTCATGACTTCATTAGAACAACTTTTCCCAAATTAGAACAAGCTTATATATCTTCATTAAGACTATGGTGGAAAACACCTATCACAAACTTGATAAAACACATGTCATCATCCACAACTTCACATTGCTGTGCCTCGAACTAAAGACACCATCACCGGATGATGAAACCAGAACCGTCCATTTTAACTTCAACTATTCTCAGCTTTTTCGTCCTGCTCATAACTACTATAACAATAGACTTTAAACAAAACACATAACTGAATACCAAACTCAGGATCTCTTCTCTGCAGCACCACATTCATGGCTTCAATCATCTGCTAACACCTAGTTCTACTCAAACTTGAAGAACTAGAGCATTTGGTATAAATAATTCTAAGTTGATCTGCTAATTCCATTAGGACAGTGCTTAATTTCGGATATAAGGCAGGTGTTCTAATTTGATGTATATATACATATTATCTAACAAACTTATCTATTGAATATTACTCCTACTACAACTTCAACTATCATACTATATATATATATATTAGTAACTGAAACTCCTAATTCTAACGCGATTGGCACAGTGCTTTAGACATAACAAAGGTGTGCAAATTTGATATTATTTATGAGAAAGATGATGAATAGTAGTACTAGTTTGAACTCTTATAAACAAATTAAGAGTTTTAGTTCTATTAAAATTTGAAGTGCAATACTTTCTATCTTTTATTTTTTTTATAATAATATATATATATATATATATATATATATATATATTGTCTATATATATTGACAAGGTAAATAAACCACATTTATTATATATATATATATATATATATATGAAATGTTTATGATATGGAAATCTTAATTGTAAGAGACCTGCATTGATTTGGAATTAATTAATAGGGTCTGTCCACTATTCTTCTTATGCAGAGAATTCTTCTGTTTTTCCAATGAATAACTCTCCCAAGAAGACTCAATTATACATTGTGAGTGAAATATTGATAGTTATTTGTTTTTGGTTTCCTCCTTCTCCTTCTCTCTCTATATATATAATATGTGCTTAATTTTTTTTTTTTTTAATAATAGACGACAAGCGTCTTTTTTGTGCTTAATTTTTTATCTTCAATATATGCTTGATTTTTATTTTCAGGGTGCTGGTCTTTGTAACGGGGGTAACACTTGCTACATGAATGCTGTTCTTCAATGCCTAACACACACAGTACCGCTCGCCAAACAAGTGTTGACCTTTTCGCACAACATGAATTGCACATTTAGAGGTACTTAATTAATTAAGGCATATTTTTTTTTACTGTTTTTATGGATATTAATTAATTGACACACGTAATATATATATATATATATATATATATATATATATATATATATATATATATATATATCACTTTGTAATTTGTTGGTTATTTTAAATCTAAAGGGGGAAAAGAAGATGAAGAAGAAGAAGAAGAAGAAAAAAAAGAAGAAGAAGGACATCCAACATGTACAATGTGTGCGTTTACAAACCATTTGTTTGATGCCCTTTATCTCACTGGTCAGTCAAGTTTTGAACCGAAAAGCTTCATCAATAATCGGAGAGGTATACTTTCTTCTTTAATTTGTATATAGTTCAATTCATGAATATATGTATAACAATACTTGTACACATATTTTTTGAGATTTGAATATAATACATGATAATATTTCATAAACTATAAACCAAAAACTTCTTAGGGATCTATTGATGCTACGTTTTTTGTATTATAAGATATTGATATTTTTTTTAGGGAAATAGGTTTGAATCTTAGCTCATACATGGTGAAGGTATATAAGCCTCTGCACACCTCTAATGTTGCTTGCCCATGTTTCATAATAAAATAAAATAAAATAAATAATAATAACAACAATAATAATAATAACAACTACAAATATATATTTAATTAGATGATCATGTAACTCCAGATCAGAAATTTTTTTTTTTGAAGGAATTAATTAGAACAAGAAAGAGAAGAGTTTTTTGGAATTAATGGGTTGAAACTTCTATTGAAAATTGCAGAAATATCATTAAATTTTGTGGATGGGGAGCAAGAAGATGCTCATGAGTACCTTCAGAGCTTGCTGACAAGCATCCATGAATGTTGTGTGAGATTATCCAAAGTAGCATCCATGGATTCTGAAAGCCTAATCACTCAAGTTTTCGGTGGCAGACTTCGTAGTCAGGTATAATGTTCTTCCTATTTTTATCTAGGATATGTATATATATATATATGTCATATGCTACCCAAATATTTATTTTATGAAAACCAAATTAAATTTAACTTTTTTTTTTCTTCTTCATTGTTCATGCTTAACTAAATCTATGGTTGCAGACTAGGTGTTGTGATTGTGGCCACAAATCCGAAACATTTGAACCAGTAACAGACTTAAGTCTAGAGATCAGTGGTGCAAATGACCCCTTCTCTGCCTTTGAGTCATTTACAAGACTTGAAATGATTGATGATCCAGAGAACAGGTTCACTTGCAGTAACTGCAATGCCAAAGTGACAGTGGAGAAGCAGATGACAATAGACAATGCTCCACAAGTCCTAATTATTCATTTGAAAAGATTCAGCTTCAATGGAAACATCATTAAGAAAAACTTTCAAGAAGTTGACTTCTCATTGTCCATGAACTTGTCTCCATTTGTCAACAATCATGTAGAAGAAGCAGTAAGTGCATTAATATATCTCTTTCAAACTTGCTAAATACTTAGATATATATATATATACATGAGTCAAATCACTTAAACATGCAACATGCATTATTAATTAATTGTTTGCAGGGAGATCTAAACTACAGATTATATGCAGTCATTGTGCATTTGGGTTCTCCTTCATATGGACACTATGTATCCTTTGTTCATTCTGACAAGAAAAACTGGTACCTAATGAGTGATGAAAAGGTAATTAATTAATTAATTAATTAGACATACTTGAGAACTGATCAGATGAAACATACCAAAATTAAGACTGAGATTTATTTATTTAGATGCTGAAGATGAACGACAATATTCTTGCAGGTGATGATGACAAGATTCGAAGAAGTGAAGAAGCAAAAAGCTTACATTCTTTTCTATGTGAAAGAGGGAATTTCTTCATCATCTGTGAAAGAATTCATGATTGAAAGGTTTAAAAGAAATTTTAAAGCAGAAGAAGAGAGTTGCAGCTCCAGCACATCTGATGAGAGTGGTTGTATTTCTGATGAAATGTCCAATGTTTGCAGTCCTAGTAAGTGCATACATATATATATATATATGCCTGACCGTGCATGTCTTAATTGTTTCGATGTATTAATTGTATTGTATTTAAGTTAAATAAGAGTATGTATATATGGAGAAAAAGGTACGTAATTGTTTTTATTTATTATTATTTTTTTTATTTTTTTTGCTTGCAGAGGTTGATGAGAAGAGTTTGCATGACAAGAAGGCAGACACAGGTGAAGATGAAGAGGTGAGCAACAAGAATGAGGAAGATGAGAAGAAGAAGAGGAAGGTAGTCTAATTTTACAAACTTGATGGTTGTATACGTAGACCAAATTCTGTGGGTCCTCCTCTTCTGTCTCTGACCATGCATGCATGGTCTTCTTGTAGGCTTTTGATCTCAAAATCAGTTGAAATTTTTTAGTAAATAAAATGTCTATATAGAAGATTGATGGAATAGGAATTAATTAATTGTTTTTTGTTATTTTACCCTTTTAATAATAAATACCATGTTAATTTCTTTGAAACTTATTTTTGACTCAAAGTTTCTCTTGCTATTTTAGTTTACTGCAACTCTGCAAGTGTTGGAGCACTACAAATTAGTTGAGAATGAATTATTGCTAAAACAAAGTTTACATTATGCATGGGGAAGAAGGAATCACCGTAGCATCCGTTGGAAGGAGTTTTGGAGCACGACTAAAAATTATTATTGCTTTGCTTTCTTAATCCTACCTTTTGTTTCTCTATGTTTCTCATTCTTGTTATGCTTTGTAATTTTTAGTTGAAAAGTAATAAAACAAATTACAGTAGATAACTAAATATAAAAATTGGTCTAGCGGTATTGATTCCAATTTGTTTATCGATTATGCAAGTATTACCTTTTTTTTTTTTTTTGCACATTGTGATGAATTACCACATGACTATTTAGTGAATTTTTTATTATTTTTGTATAAAAATAATAATTAAAAACATGTTTAAAATTTTGAGTAAATTTACGGACAAACTTTACAAATATAACTATCTTTAAATATTAATGTAGCACGACCATTACTTCAGTTCTTCATGATACTTATTTATTATAATATACTAAAAATTTCAAGTTAAATATTTAATTAGTTTTTCTATAATTTAAATTAATTTTATAAAATTTAGAATAATAAATTAAAGTTTTAAATATTTTAATTTAATTCTTAATCAATTTTATACTTTTTTTTTCTTTCCAAATTATTATGCTATCTTCTTCAACAACCTATTTTAAAAAAATTGTCGTATTTTTTCAAAAATTAATCTACGATTATTTTTAAATTATAAATAAAAAGTTTTAAAAAATTTATTTACATTGGATAAACATTAACTTTTATTAAACAAGTTAGAGGTCTAATATTAAAATTTATTTTCAGGTCTAATATTAAATATATATATATCAACATTGATTTTGAAACTAAAGGTTCAAACTTCAAACCCTCATCATTTAACAGAAAATAATTAAGACGTACGTGCTAAATATAAAATCGAAAATCTTTACCCATAATTTTCCTACATAACTTCATGAAAATAAAAATTACGGACTACCAGAAAACACCCCTTGTACAAACTCTGACACTTACCTAACCACGTGAATGACATTGTTCCACAAAAGGAAAAAGGTCTTTTTCTTACTTTCCCAAAATACCCCTATAAAAAAATAAAGTTAAAATTAATAAGAAAATAATTCCAAAGTACCATGTAACAGCTGATCCAAAAACCAAAGAATTCTCTCCCCAAAAACAAAGCAAAAAAGAAGCACTAACAACGAGAACATCCTCACCCTTCAATTCTTTGTGAGATCCGTTTGCTATCCCGAGGCAACACTAGATTTGCAGTTCTTTCTCATCGGTTCACGTGAGCCACCTTTCTCTCAAACGTTATATTATTTCAATAATAATTTTATTATTATTATTTTTTTAAAAAAAGAACTAAAACTTTCCTTTTTTGTTTTTTATAATCGAACTGTAGTTTCTCTTTCTCTCGTGGGTAATTACGTCACACGGTCAAAAAAAAAAGTAAAAGCTCTCAAAGGTCCTTTTTCATCTTACGCAATGACAATTGTGTCTTTTCACTGTCCTTTTCATCCTATGTAATGACACGTATGTCCTTATTGTTTCTCTCTAATTTCGGATTGTGGGTCCCACTCCTTTCTCCTACCGTTCATTCATGCAGCTCATCATCTCAATCGTGCAGGCGGACGGTCACGATTCAAAGTTCAAAACTGACGTAACTGCCCTCGTGTGGGTTAAAGAACTGATAGGTGAGAACCTCGTCATTAATGAAAACTGTCAAGGGCATAAACGAAATTTAACAAGGGTGCCGAACTACTTCCCACGTGTAGCCCACTGGAAAGACAGCAGTACACGTGGCTGTTAACCAGTCTGTCTGCACCGACACCTGCCATTCGCCAGATACCACCGTACAACTTATGTTTATTATTATTATTATTATTATTATTCTATATAAAAATAATGGCTTCGAAAAGGACGTGATAGGTAGTCCGACTTATCTTTTTTTGTTGATAAACAGATTCATTTGATAAGAACATCTGCTTATCAGGCAATGACAGCTATATCACATTACAACTGGAAGGCGACATGTGGGGGGCCTTCCTAAGCCTAACATAGCATGCTATAAATTCACCCTCAAAATTATATATAATTTATATCTTTCTATTAATTTTATTACTAAATCAACAAATATATTATTTAAAATATTTTTTTAATATTTTTTTCAAAAAAATAATAAATAAAACCGTGTGGTGTGGTGTGCGAGTAATGCGTTGAATTTAAAAATTCAAAATTCAAAAAAAATTATAAAATAAAATTATAAAAAGGAGAGTGATGACGTGGCGGGGGCTGCGAAGGGTAAAACAAAGTGAGAGAGGAAATGACGAATAAGGCCCTTTTGTCATCCTCGAAACCGACATTGGGCGACCTTCCCGAAATGCCCTCTGCTATATGACAGGGAGTTGAAGGGATTTGACAGGATTGCCCTCGGTTTATTTGAAGTTTTTGCCGAGATGGGTGATAAAGCGACGAAAGTGACCAGTGGATTGGATGGAGAAGAGTGTAGGGCTAAAATTGTAAAATTAGGAAACCTAATCTCCATGCTTTGTTGCTATAAATGCGCGGAGGAGAGAGAAAGGGATGAAACAAGTGCTTTAAAAGCAGGAAAGAGAGAGAGAGAGAGAGAGAGAGAGAGAGAGGAGCAGAGCCGCAGAGAGGCGAACACGGCGGCAGGGTTGCGAGAAAGAGGCGAAGCGAGGGCTTCTCGAAACCCTAGAAATCTCAAAGGAGGTTATCCATCTCTCTCTCTGTCTCGTCTTTCTTCACTCTTCGCGCTCTTGGTGTTTTCTCTTACTCACACTCGCGCTAAACGTTGGATCTTTGTGGGGTTTTTCAAAAAAATGTTTTTTTCTTGGGTCTTTATTCGTTTTTCAACAGATTCGAGGTTTAGATCGAGGGTTTCTTTTTGTTGAGATGTTGGGAATGAGATGTTTATTTCCGGTTTAGATCAGCGGGACCTGGTTTCATCGCGTTTTCTTCGATTTTTTTGGGTATGGTCGTCTTTGGGGTGATTGGGAGTGTGGTCATTCTCTCTCGATTGTGGCGGTTTTTTGAGGGGGTTTTGATTAGTAGATTGAAAGCAGCCGCACGTAATTTTCTTCTATTTCGTTGCTATTGAGGGTAGGGGTTTCTTCGATCTCATCTGAAATGTTGCGTGGTTTTCTTTTCTTCTTCTTCATCTTCTCCTTTTTTAAGGTGAAAATTTGTGATCTCTTTGCATCTAAAAAGATTCTTTTTTTTTTTGTTTTGTTTTGAAGGTATTTAAATCAAAACTAGTAAAAGTTGAGATCTTGTTCCAATCTTTCGGCCCTTTGAAAGAGCTGGGAATCTGTTCTGCTGTACGTATCTTAAAGCTGGATTAAGGTGTTCATTTCACACAGATTTTTGTCAGTGTGGATAGGAAGCGATCGCATAAAAGGGTTTCCTTGTGGAACCTCAATCGTGATTATTTATCTATCTATATATCTGTTTAAACACCAAAATATTTGCACTGGAGCGTCTAGGGAACCCGGGGACTATGTCTTCCTTGAGCAGGGAGCTCGTTTTCCTCATACTGCAGTTCCTGGATGAAGAGAAGTTTAAAGAAAGTGTTCATAAGTGAGTAGTTCCTTTGTTTTCTCCGAATGAATTAGTTCAGACGGAACAGTATTATTCCTCTACTTTTTCTTATCTTGTTTGTGTCTCCTTTATCATTAGGCTGGAACAAGAATCAGGTTTCTACTTCAATATGAAGCACTTTGAGGACCAGGTTCAGGCTGGGGAGTGGGATGAGGTCGAGAAATATCTCTCTGGGTTCACCAAGGTCGAAGATAACAGATACTCTATGAAGATCTTCTTTGAGATAAGGAAGCAGAAATATCTTGAAGCTCTTGATAAGTGAGCTTCACTGCTTTTTTAAAAATGCTGTTCTCATAATTTCCAGGAACTAGTTGTGGTTAATTTATTAACTTGCCGTTCAAATATAATTTTCAGACATGACCGGGCAAAAGCAGTTGAAGTACTCGTCAAGGATCTCAAAGTCTTTGCTTCCTTTAATGAAGAACTCTTCAAGGAGATTACTCAATTGCTGACTCTTGAGAACTTCAGGTTTCATCATCTTTCAATGTCTCATGTTCGCATTCTCTCATAGTGCTAATTGATGCTTTTCTTTGTACTTACACAGACAGAATGAGCAGCTCTCCAAGTATGGGGATACAAAGTCTGCCAGAAATATAATGCTCCTTGAGCTTAAGAAGCTTATTGAAGCTAATCCACTGTTTCGTGACAAGCTTGCATTTCCAGCATTTAAAGGTTCTAGGCTGAGGACATTGATCAATCAAAGGTTAATTATTTCTCTGCCTGCTTTTTTTTTTATGGTCCCTCCCAACTAAATTAATTTATGCTGTTGCCTGAAAGATAAGTGGTTGGATAAATTATGACAGGATTCCTGGAGTCCATAATTGGAGTGACTGTTTTTTTTTACCATTTTCATTGCTCTTCTTGAATATCATATGCTTTTTTTACATGGCATATTTCTAATTTAGCTGTGTTTTTGTTAGCCTCTCCGGTATTTTTATGTCTTACTCCTTTTTTTTTACTATTATGATTCTAGTCTTAACTGGCAGCACCAACTCTGCAAGAACCCACGCCCGAACCCTGATATTAAAACACTTTTTGTTGATCACTCATGTGCTCCCACTAATGGTGCGCGCCCACCTCCTCCTGCCAATGGTTCCCTGGTTGGTCCTATTCCTAAATCTGGTGCATTCCCTCCACTGGGTGTTCATAGTGTAAGTGAATTAAAGCATACACCCCATGCCTATTTCTTACTAATCTGTGCTGTTAACTTTTATAATCAAACTCCCTCATGGTACAGCCATTTCCACCAGTCATTTCTCCTTCTCCAAGTGCTATCGCTGGGTGGATGTCAAGTTCTAACCCATCTCTTGCACATGCTGTGGTGGCTCAAGGTCCACCAGGCCTTGTGCCACCACCAAATGCCGGTACTTTTTTTTTCCCTTTATTTTGCAAGCCTCTTGTGTACATTTGAAGAGTAAGTTCATATTTTATGGGATATCTCAGTATTGAAGCTTGCTTGTTTTTTAATTTTTAATGCAGCTGCATTTCTAAAGCACCCAAGGACTCCTACAAATGCTCCTGGAATGGATTATCAAACCGCTGATTCTGAACACTTGATGAAGAGAATGCGCACAGGCCCATCTGATGAGGTGCCAAAGATTATAGGATTTTTTTTTCCTTTTTTTTTTTGTGGTGGGGGCAATGCGCAAAATAATCATCCTGCTTTATATTTGTGCTAGTTTGGATTAAACGCATGCATACTCTTTATTATAACTAAAATGCCATTTGATTTTATAGGTGTCATTTGCTGGTCCCTCTCATCCGCTTACCATTTATTCACAAGATGATCTTCCTAGAATAGTGGTACGGACTCTTAATCAAGGTTCTAATGTTACAAGCTTGGACTTTCATCCACAACAGCAGACAATTCTTTTAGGCATGTTAACTTTACCAAAGATTCATTTTTGTCATTTTTATATTTTATTTTGATTTTTTATTTGATGTTTTCCACTTGAATTGCACCTAAAAAGTGGGGACAAATGTTGGTGATATTGGAATATGGGAAGTTGGATCTCGGGAGAGGATAGTGAATAAGACATTCAAGATTCGTGAGATCTCAAACTGCTCAGTGCCCTTGCAGGTAACTTTTATGTACTTCGGTAGATTTACTTTGATCATACTTAACGTGGTGGACTCATCACCATTGCAATTTAGGCTCATTACTTGTCCAGGCACATTCTATCCAGTAATTTGTTGACACCTCATCAAAATCTGATTCAATTTCCAGGCAGCATTGGTCAAAGATGCTACTGTTTCTGTCAGTCGATGCTTATGGAGTCCTGATGGGTCTATCCTTGGTATAACTGATAGCTCAATATTTGTCCCTTAGACATTGCAATTATGGCTTTCTCATCACGATTTGATGTTTGATCTGGTGCTGTGCCTCTTGCCTTTTTCTAAGTTCTGCTCTTTTGCATCTTAAAAGGTGTTGCATTTTCAAAGCATATAGTCCAGACATTTGCTTTTATATCTAATGGAGAATTGAGACAACTGTTGGAGGTAAGGTGCGCATTTTTCTCATAGCATAGTGGCATTAACTGGTTTTGATACACTGTACTCTCATCCTCAGATTGAAGCTCACACTGGTGGGGTTAATGACATTGCTTTTTCACATCCCAACAAGAGTTTGTCTATAATCACCTGTGGTGATGATAAAACTATCAAGGTTAGGGTCATTGTACTATTTTTTAAAATACATGGCAAAGAGTTCTTTACACTTACTGTTAAATGGATAGGTGTGGGATGCCACGACAGGACAAAAGCAGTATATATTTGAAGGACATGAAGCTCCTGTATATTCAGTCTGTCCTCATTACAAGGAGAATATCCAGGTTTCTCTTTAACCTAAAGTTTTTTGTTTGCCATTTCTGAAACAATTTATTACTTAAATATGTCTGTTGACTTAATTCATTACTAACCAATTTGTTCATACCATACCATTGGTGATGATGCCCAGGAGGTTTTCAGGGTTCTTAATTCCGGATATTACAATCCTTTCGAGATTATACTCACTCTTGTTATGCATGCAGTTCATTTTCTCTACCGCTATTGATGGGAAGATCAAAGCCTGGCTCTATGATTGTATGGGATCTAGAGTTGATTATGATGCGCCAGGACTTTCATGTACGACAATGGCATATAGTGCAGATGGTTTAAGGTGAACTTCCCAGACTTGAATGCTGTTGTGCTTATAGTTTATGCTTTTACATGTATGTTTTTGCCTGTGTCTTGGTTATATTTTATTGGTGCTTGTCAGTGAACCTGGAATAAGATAGCTTGGTGTATTGTTAATGTTTCACTTGTAACTTGTGAGTTTTTTATTATCAGAGTAGCTGTAGGTTTTAGTGCTGGTCTAATCTGTTTTAGCGCTTTCATTACATCCATATGCAGGCTTTTTTCTTGTGGAACTAGTAAGGATGGTGACTCTCACTTAGTTGAGTGGAATGAGACGGAAGGAGCAATAAAAAGGGAATATTCTGGCTTTAGAAAGCGCTCACCGGGAGTTGTACAGTTTGATACTACTAGGAATCGGTTTTTGGCTGTTGGAGATGAATCTATGATTAAGTTTTGGGATATGGACAGTACAAACATACTGACAACAACAGAGGCTGATGGGGGTTTGCCTGTTAGTCCTTACTTCGACCATATTATCTAGATTCGTCATTTATTCTGTCCAAAATTCCATTCTTCTTACCTGTTGTCCCTTGCATTTTCATTTTCAGGCAAGTCCTCGACTCAGATTCAACAAAGAGGGTTCATTTCTTGCTGTTACAACAAATGATAATGGCATCAAGATCCTTGCAAATGCTGATGGGCAGCGCTTGATAAGAATGTTGGAGAGTCGGGCACTTGAGGGTTCTCGAGGTGCTTCCCAACATATACACGTGAAGGTACTCATCCCAAATGTAAATATAGCATACCATGCACAATATTGCCTAAGTTTGAGATGCTTGGCAGGGCTTTTGCTAATCAATATTCCACCGGCCTTTTTTTGTACAGCCTTCAGTTGGTAATGCAATGAATGCTGTTCACAATGTTTCTAGTTCCCAAATTATCGCTGAGCGCTCTGACAGAAATTCACCTGCATTGCCAATGACTAACCTGGTGAGTATGCAACAATTCCGGTGATGTTTATGTACCTACAGTTTCTAATGTGATAACTTTGCAGGCTACTATTGACAGCACCAGGACTGTAGATGTTAAACCAAGAATTTTAGATGATGTGGACAAGATCAAGACCTGGAAATTGGCTGATATCGTTGATTCTGGTCACCTCAAAGCTTTGCTATTGCCCGACTCTATGACAACCACAGCAAAGGTCTGTTTGCAATCATATTTGCTCTTTTTGATCTATGTAGCTCATTCAGTTAGCTTGACATGGATTGGAGCCAAATGATGCATAGTAATAATTGTCCTAGTAATGCATCCTAATGGTGTACTTTTTCTCTCGGACTTATTAGTTATGAATTAGATAGGCAGAACATATATGTCAGAGCAACAATTACTCAGATTCCTCATCTCTGAAAACTACAAACAGCATTTGTTGTTTTTCTTTAGTTTTCGTTATTTATCTTAGAATCCAATTTGTTTGCTCTCTAGCTTTCCTTGTCATCTTCATTATAAATATGGATTTTCTTCCCTTTTTATTATTTTATTATTTATTATTATTATTATTATTATTATTTTTTGAAAAGGTCCCCGGGTGAGCCCATGTTCTCTGTGACCAATGCACAACATCATTTTGTTGAATTACTAATCCAGTGCTTTGCAGGTGGTGCGCCTGTTGTATACAAATTCTGGACTGTCTCTGTTGGCTCTCACACTCAATGGAGTACACAAATTGTGGAAGTGGCAACGTACTGAAAGAAATCCATCTATAAAGGTTTGGCCCTTTTGGGTCTTTGATATGTGAGAGAGAATTTGCAAGTTTATTGCATTCTCTAAATGTTCAATTTGTGTTGTTTGTGCAGTCCACAGCTTCCATTGCACCTCAGTTATGGCAACCAGCAAATGGTATTGTCATGTCTAATGAAACTGGTGACAACAGCATGACTGAAGAATCAACTGGTTGTATAGCTTTGTCAAAGAATGATTCCTATGTTATGTCTGCCTCTGGGGGAAAGGTTTCTCTGTTCAACATGATGACCTTCAAGGTACATATATATTGACCCCCTTTCACTCTTCTAATAATATTTTGGAAAGCCACTTTGCAATGTAATTTTGTTGTTTGCATGATTTTCACATTCTGATCCAAGTATGGGTTTCTGCTCAGCTGGAAAATTATAAAACTATGTTGGTGTTTGTATGTGTCTATTTATGAATGCCATACTGATACGCAGCTGTAAACCTATGTTCAAGATTGTTTATGAATGTATTCTTTCAATTAGGTCAACAATTTTGACTCTTGCAATTTTAAATCATCATGCATTGTTTCATCTGGATGATTAAGAGTCTGCAGCATGCAGTGCTTAGAGAACCATTGATGATGGACTTTGTGCAAAAACAGATATTCATCAGATTAGAACTAATCTGACAGTTTTTCTGTGTCTCTGTGGTCTGAATTAGTCATTTTAATCTTGCCTCAGGTAATGACAACTTTCATGGCACCACCCCCTGCGGCCACTTATTTGGCATTTCATCCTCAAGATAATAACATTATTGCAATTGGAATGGATGACTCAACCATTCAAATTTATAATGTCCGGATTGATGAGGTAACTACAGTAGTCTCAGCTGAGTATTGTGTGTATGCTTGCATTTGTGTATGTGTACATTTAAAAATTCAGTCCATTTAAGTAATTGGTAGGTCAGTCAGAAGTTTGATGGGGCAATAAACTTGTTCTGCACCTTGTTTCTGAGCTCTTTTTTCCCCCACTTTCGTTTACTGCATGCATGCAGGTTAAAACAAAACTGAAGGGTCACCAGAAGAAAATCACAGGACTTGCATTTTCCCAGATGATGAATGTGCTAGTCTCTTCAGGGGCAGATGCACAAGTATGTACTTCCAGAACCTGCCTTAATGACTTTGCTTTGGTCAATCTGATTTTTGGATATTTCTAGAGCATCCTGCAATAGTATAACTGATATGATATTATATCAAATGACTGATTAGAACATATTTTTTACTTAGTCAAGGTGAATGTTTCTCTTGACAGGAGGCATACATTCTCCTGTTAATTTTTGGTGTCATTAGCCTTTCCCTTCTGGATTGGTGAAATAACTTTTATTCATTTATTTATTTATTTAGAGCATGCTGTGCTTGTAGTTTCTTTCCTTTAAATAAAACTTTAATAATTGAACAGTACCACGAATAGGATGTAGCTTTTTTCTTTCAAGTAAAAGTTAAATAATTGAAGAGTAACATGCATAGGATGTGACACTTATTGAAACAAACAGATTCATATCTTGTTGAAGCACTTTTTTCAGAATAATATGATAAGGTCATAAACATTTCCTAAATTGATAGGTGATATATGTAATAAATCGCATAGTTTGAATTAGTTAGGTATGCTTATTTATTGTGAAGTACTATGATTTATTTGATGAGCTAAATCACAGTTGTGCTTATGGAGCATTGATGGATGGGAGAAGAGGAAAGCAAAATTTCTTCAGGCACCAGCTGGTCGGGCAGCTCCATTAGTTGGGGAAACAAAAGTTCAGTTTCACAATGACCAGGTTCATTTATTGGTCAGCCATGAAAGTCAACTGGCAATCTATGATGGCAAGCTTGATTGTGTTCGATCGGTTAGTTTTCTGCCCTTCACTGTATTATTAGTTTTGAGTTTGCAGTTGCTGGCTGATGAATTGGCTTACTCTCATGGATGATCACACCACCCTCACACTTATCTTTTAATTGAATAATTTTAATCATGCTTTACAAATATCAAGATGCGGATTATGGAGTTCACACAATTTTTCTTATTAATAATTTTAGACAAAAATTGAGAATTGTGATGCAAATGTCCCAGGCTTGTTGAAATGGAAGAGAACATGCTAAAACTAATATCTAGAATTTTACATAATGGTGTTGTTTTTATTGTTAAAGAATGAAATCTGGTTGGAGTGTCTGGTGACTAAAATGTATTTTCTGCTTGTATATATATCCTACAATCAGCTCTGGTTACTTGATAGATTTGATGTTCAGTAATGAATGAAGCTAACATTATTCCCTGTGTTACAGTGGTATCCTAGAGATGCACTCTCTTCACCCATTTCAAGCGCAATATACTCTTGTGATGGTGCTTTAGTGTATGCGGGTTTCTGTGATGGTGCAGTTGGGATCTTTGATGCAGATAGTCTGAGACTTCGGTGCAGGATTGCTCCTTCTGCCTACTTATCTCCTGTCTCTTCCAGGTACCAGCAATATTCACTCTCACAAATACAAATTTGCTTCTCAAAATTTCAGCCCCTTAATATTCGTGCTGATGCTGGAAACTCTAAAGTGCTATTTTTGTTTGTCCAGCTCTGGAAGTGTTTATCCTACAGTGATTGCTTCACACCCATCAGAGCCAAATCAGATTGCCCTGGGAATGAGCGATGGGGCTGTTTATGCGGTGGAGCCATCAGATGCGGAACCCAAATGGGGGGCACCACTTCCCCAAGACAGTGTGCCTCTGCCTCCCATTTCCTCCATTCCAACTTCTTCCTCTGCTCAGCCTTCTGAACCCCCTCCTAGGTAGATTCTCGCACACCCTGCCTTTTTTGTGCGATCAGGGTACAAAGAATGCCTCCCAAGAAGCTGCATATGCCAAGAAGAAAAGAAGATTGCAGATGACTAATTATTAATGTTAGTATTAGTGGCAGTAGTGGTAGCAGTACTATTTATTAGTAATAATAGTAGCAGTGTTTTGTGTTTGTGTATGTAGTAACTAGTAAGAGTGCCCCTCCCCTTCCCTGACCAGGATGAAAACGCAGCAGCAGCAGCAGCAGCAGGGTTGTTCGTTCCATCTCTCAAATTCTTTTTGTTTTTCAATTTGGGAATATATCCTGTGCTGCTGTGACATAGACAATAACATATTTGTGTGCTTTTGGCTTTTAATATTTTTCTTGTAAAGCTGCTGATAGTTTCTTCTTCAAGAGTGTTTACAATGTTTGTTTTATAGGATAACATTTTTAAATTTACAAGTGATCATATGCGTCAACAATTTCCTTTCCTAGTACCCTTCCAGTGTGTGTGTTCCATTTTTGTTGGATTGGATTGGATTCATTCTGCAGGTCATTATCTCTCATGCAGCAGCGGGTCTCTTGGGGTGTTTGTATGTAGTCGTTGTGCCATCAACATCAGGCGCATATTTTATTTCAGACCTACCACCAAAGTGGGATGCGTGGGCACGTGACATCCAATTATTCAAGGTTGTAATGTATTAAATTCATCTATTATCTAGAGTTAGAATCTAAACACTAATGAGAAGTAGTAAGTAAAAGATGGAGAAGAGCAGAGTATAACTAAGATGTTAAGATGTTTTAAGATGTTTAACTAAGATTTTGCTCCTGAGAGTCAGAAGTTGCGGAAAACCAAGTTATATATGTGTGTATTTGGAAGAAGTGGACAAGTTATCGAGAACCATTGTATATTGCAGTTGGTTTTCACTTTGATAGTGAGGGGTATGCACAAAACATGCTACTAGTGTTGTTTATTTATTGTTAATCAAAACCAAGTACTATACATTGATTATAGTGTGGGTCTCTTATGAGGGGAGTATTCTTTACCGCTATAAAATTATATGGTAGAGAAGATTTAGTATCATGGGATTATCGTCCATTGTTAACACCCTTAAATGTGAGTTGTTTGTCACATGTTGGTAAAAATTTAAAAAAAAATAAAAAAAATTTAAAAAATTAAAAACAAAAATTAAAAAAAAAAAATAAAAAAGAAGAAGAAGAAGGGGGACAGCTTATTGGTTGGGAAAGGGAGTTGATCCCCTAACCTCTGCACTCGGTAAGAGAAAGGGTTACCTTTCTCTTATTGTGAACGTATAGTTTAATTAATCTAATGAATGTTGAAAAGAGAACTCACCAATAATCCAAATCAATTTTATTAATTATATATATCAAGCAGGAAATAAGCATAAAAACATTCAAATAAATAAACAAAGGATGGTTTTATAGCACATTTGGGGAAACGATTAGAAAAATTTATGTAAATCTTGGATATTTAGTTGCAAAAGAACATTTGGTTTCTCCATCAATGTGCCTGTTCATCTCAAATGGTTTGTCCACTTTTTCTTGAGAGAATTATACATAATTTTGAAAATTTATGTATTTTTTTTACAAATTCAAAAATTCATATATATATTATGATCACATGACGAAGTACCCCCACTAAATTATGAATCATATTATATCTCAATTATAATTATAATTTTTAATAATCAAAACCAATAATTTTTTTTTTCCATAACAGAGGCCGTTCAATTAATTGCTAGTTGAAAACTATGATTATTTTCAAATCCATCCATCTTTGGTCAGGTAAAGTGCAGAAAGCAAAGAAGTTGCACATGCTTGAGCTAGGATGACCTTATATCATTAAGCAACCAATACATACATACATATATATTGTACAACACTGTATAGTTTATTACTTGATTAAAACTTAAACAACATCATTACCTCTGTGCTTATGGCTCAATATTGAGGTAATCAACTTTTGAAGCATTCATAATTGCCTGTTAAATCAAGAGTAGAAAACCTATACAAAGTGCATATTTTTTCATCCAAATTCCAATATGAAAAGCTTGTAATTAATAGTTTGCTTAGAGATAACGCTTGAGATAATCCTTAGCACGCACATAATTAACCTCTGGATATAACTGACACTACACCAAAAAAGTGTTTTTGAGGCGGTTTCAAAGCCCTATAGAGGCGGTTATAACCGCCTCTATAGGTATAGTGTTGTTTTTTTTACCCGCTCTAAACCGCCTCAGTATCAGTCCCGGCTCTATACTTTAGAGTCGGGTTTCTATCAACCGTTGGGGTAAGTTTTTATTTAGGGAAGCGATTTTTTTAATAAGAAGAGTAGAGGCGGTTATAACCGCCTCTATAGCTACTAAGTTTTCATTACCCTTCAATAGTTTTAGAGGCGGTTATAACCGCTTCTATAGCTACTAAATTTTCATTACCCTTCAATAGTTTTAGAGGCGGTTATAACCGCCTCTATAACTACTAAGTTTTCAATGTTCTGAATAGTTTTAGAGGTGGTTATTACCGCCTCTATAGCTACTAATTTTTCATTAATTCTGAATAGTTTTAGAGGTGGTTATAACCGCCTCTATAGCTATTAATTTCTTCCATGTTTATACTTTTAGAGGTGGTTATAACCACCTCTAAATTTGTTATTGAATTCAATTTTAATTTTTTTCCTATTAATAATAAATAAATTTATTGAACCTGTAAATCAAAAACATAAATTTTTTTCATTACATTCAAAAAAATACCCTAAATTCAATTTCATTGACCTTTATTGACATGTTATGAGTTAAAAGTGCAATGTTTTTTTGAGTAATAACAAAAATGTAAGAGGTTTACACTATTTATGTACTTTCATTACAAAATATTTTTTGAGTTAATTACACAAAGTAAAAAAAGCTTCATGTATCTTCATCTTCAACCCTCTTGATCTTTAACCATGAATTCTCCAAAAATCTGCAAAAAAACATTAAAAACCAATCTTATTCAATCAAAAATCCAATCTTGTATTTAGAATGACCAAATAAAGCCTACACACAATACACTAATTTTAAAAAACCTAATTGTAAATTTGATATTTTCAAAGGCAGAAAAATAAAAATTGGCGAGCAAAGAAACAAACAATCTAATAATGTCAATCAATGCACTTATTGAACCCACAAATGGTTAAGATAAATAAAAGATATTACACTGATGTTTAACCAAAATGATTAGTTGAACTAGAATACAAAACATTGAATATACAACGTCGGTGACTAATACAATTTATGCTAGTTCCATTTGCCACATTGTTTTGGAGACTTTTAGTAAGAACCACAAGGTAACATAAAGAAAACCAAGTGAGAAGGGATTTTTTTTTAATGTTATATCTATTGTACTATTTAACTAAGAAGAGGACTGTTATGTGTTTGTTGTAATCCATATGCTCTCTCTCTCTCTCTCTCTCTCTCTCTCTCTCTCTCTCTCTCTGGTTACTCTGCCTCCTTTTTTAATTTTTTTTAAAAAAAGTGATTTTTTGGATTTAATACTGGTATATTATTATTGGCTTCTAGGCTTTGATTGATTTGTAGATCATTTGTTGTTTGTGCTGTATAATTCAAGATCATGTGAGTGTGAATTCTTTGTTGGGGAGTAGGCTATTTCAATCTCAGAATATCAAATGGGTAAAATTATCATCAAGTTAAATTGGATTAATATCATCATCAATCTCTTAAATAAATTAAAATAAAATAAAGCCCCAATTATGTAAATATTAATAATATACATAGATATTAAAATTGTTCAATTTCTACCTGCAGTTATATAGCCTATAATCAAAATTCAGGTGTTTACATCCATTTTTTTTATTTTAAAGATCGCACTCTAAATGTGTTTTACCACATTCTAATGGTAGCTAAAAATAAATAATAAAAATTATTTACTGTTTTTTTCACAAACCAATCCAACCAACATTTTTTTAGAAATACATCTCAAAAAACCACTAAATTTCTTACCTAAATCCAAAAATAACCTTGGTTAACTTCCCAAAACAACAATGCCAGCACAAGTGACCAAATCAACCATGCATATGCATAAACTCAAACCCAAGGACAATTATGAATTTTGAATAGCCTGCAAGGATCTAGTAGAAATGCATTTTATGCATCAATTAGATTATGAAGTATTTAACTACCAATACATTAATATTAATAAACTCCAAACCCATGAGCAATTATGAATTTTGAATAGGTTGTGAGGATTTAATAGAAAGATATTTTATGCATCAGATCAAATACATAAGTACTTAACCACCAATACATTAATATTTATGAAACAATCTCTTAACATCAAGACTTTGGACAAAGTATAAGGAGCGAAACAAAAACATATGATAAGTAGGAGAAAGATAAAAGTCATCTGGCAAGGATTGCGTTCAGGTATCTTTTTTAACATCTAAGATTCATAACCACAAATAGATATGCAAGCTTATATGCCTACACTACTGATCTACTAACTTTGATTGCTTGCAGAAAATTAGAAATTGAAATAGCAGAAAACAGTGCACCTCAATAGCAAAGCTGTTGGCAAATGTTCCAATAAGTAAAGGAGCAGCAAATGGCAGTATCCATGTTGCTAAAATAAAGAACCTAAACAACCACCCAGATAAAGCAAACCAGAGGAAGAAGATTGTCTGCAGAAAACAGAATGGAACAGGAAAAGGTGAGAAGTAATAATAAAGATAGATATAAATACCAATTATACTCCAAGGTCAGAATTTACTCAGCCCACAAAAACTATGCTAACATATAATATTTAATAGATGATGCTTCAAAGCTTCAGTTCTAAATGAATTTTTAAAATAAAGTAAAAATAAGACTCAGCCTCTACATTTATATACATGTTTTCAGATATCTCATGGCAAATTTCAAATGCATGCAATGTTAAAAACATGCAGAGAACTCAAAAGTTGCAAAAATTTTAAAGAATCACAATATGCAGTTTGGAATCTTCAGGAAATACACTCTTTTTCTTGCAAGGGACTACATATATATTCATTAGAAATCTTGAATTCCTTTTAAGCAAGGTCACCCCATCCCTGCTCATATTTTTTGGTCATGCAAATCAAAAGAATAATAAGAAGAGAGAGAGATGTTCCAAAGGCATTAGAAAGCAACTTTCATGGAAATACAAAAGAAAGATTGATATGTATAGTACATAATCTTATATCCTAGTTCTGAACCATATACCCTTTTGCCTCACAAAGTTACTAAAAAATGCCCTTTTCAACAAAGAAGCAGGTCCATGTAAAAGTCCTAGAGAAACTGTGAATGCTTACAAACATATCAGGATCAATCTTCCAAAGAATTACCTAATCAAAAAACCATTTTGAACATATAGGGTATGCCAGTGCTATCCAAACAAATCCTCTCAGAGATACAATTGCATAGAGTGAAAGCAACAAAACTAATGACATAGAAGTGAATCAAACAATGGAACTCACAGCAAAACCCCTGCCAAGAGGAGTCTCAAAAAAATTAGGGAACTAAACTATTGAATCAATTATTGTAAAACTAATAACTGATTAAAGATAAACCAATAAACATCAAGATCCTCTATTAATTCACTTCCTCCCAAATTTCCACACCATCATCAACACCATCCTCCAAGTCTCCCCATCCTCATAACTCCCCTGCTCCTCCTCCTCCTCCTCCTTTCCACCATCCTCCTCCCAACAACGTCCCACCTCCACATTAAACAACGTCCCACCTCCACATACCAATTGAGAAAAAACCCTAAAAAAAATCTCTCAGATGAGAATGCCTCTCTCATGGGGTTTAGAACTCACCGACGGAGGCGATCGTCGATGTGGCTGTGCGGCGGTGCGGTCATCGATGCGGCTGTGCGGCGATGCGGCGAAGATCGGTGAAGATCGGGCGAGTGAGTGCTGGAGATCGAGAGAGAGAGGAGTGTGCGTGTGTGCGGGTGTGGGTGTGAGTGAGAGTGAGAGTGAGTGGAGAGAGAGAGAGTTTTTTTTTTTTAATTTGTGGGGGTTTTTAAAACCGGCTGTAATTTATTTAAAAATATATATATAACATAATTATGTAGGGGGTTCTAAAAACCCCCTCTATTAAAGTGCTTCTAAAACTAAAATTTGGTGTAGTGTGAGTAGCTTCCTCTTCATTGTCCCCAAGCTCAAAGTTTGTCAAACAACCTTCATAACAGACATTGTAGTAATGTCCTAATCCCACTTGCTCAGCATAATCCATATCTGTAATAAATCATCATAATAAAAAAAAGATGAAAATATTTCAATAGATTTTTTTTAATGGTAATTATTGAATTAGTTACTAAATTACTTTTGAGTTTAGTGAGGAAATCCTCTTCAGAGATGGTAGTCTTAGCAAGCTGTTTGCCAATGAGCTCCTCCCAAGCTTGAACCAGCTCATTTTGTGAGAGGATGTTCTCTGGTGGTCTGATGTGTAATGTTTTGTTGACCATTCTGGGGTCATCTACAGCCTTGATAGTGTAAGTTGCAATGTCATCCTCATCTACATAAATGGCTGCCATATATATATATATATATGCATCAATGAAATCTCATCAGAAACAAAGAAAAGAAAAGAATAATAATACTAATTAATTAATGATGATGATCAACATTGAATATATAAATATGCATGTAAATATATACATTAATTTGTACCTTTGACATTGGCATGACCAAGTACGAGAACATGGTCTGTAGATGGGGTGATAATTAAGGGTTGGGAAAGGCCTCCAACAAAGTAACCAGCAAAGCAATTTGCGGTGACATAAGTAAATGGAATCCCGGCTTCTTCTATTGCCTTCCTTATTACCATTTTATCATCAAACGTTACTCGCCCCGGTTCCATTGCATGGCTCATCCTTGAAGGATCCGTGCCAAACTCAGAAGGCAAAAAACGCTGCAAGTATTCCATTACAATCCATTCAATTCAAAATTAATAATAATTGGCATATACATATATATATATATATATATATATATATATATATATATATAATAAGAAATCCCAGGCAGGCATATATATATATATATATACACCTTGATGTTACCAGCTTCTTTGATGGCTTTTATGAGGTTGAGTTGCAGCAGGATATGGTGACTCCGAGTATGGACACCGGAGATGGCGGAAATAACAACATCAACTTGCTTCACTGCATCAACAAGGCTCTGGTGGTCAGAAAAGGAAGCTTTGACAAGCTTTGCGCCTTGCTCTTTGAAGGACAATAACAACTGAATCTTTTCTATGTCCACTCCGATCTCCGGGCGGAGAAGGACAAAGGTAGGGTGACCGTTGGCCAGGCTTGCTTTCACCAATCTCTTGCCCAAATAACCAGTTCCACCAACAACAAGAACTCTGCTCTTCTCCATCTCTCTTTTTTTTCCCCACTAGATAGATAGATTGATTGATTGATAAATGTCTGCTCTGCATTGGTATATATACACACATCTGGGTAAGTGGATTGAATGTCAAATGTGAACAAGTTGGAAATATAGACTTGAAGTTCGTTGGTGGATTGCAAAAGAAAAGGCAAAAACAAAGAGGCATGTGGTTGAAGATCGTAATGTTGCAGCAATAATGGTTTAAGTTGAAAGTTACTGTTCATCTTTCCTGGTGTCAGATGGCACAACCACTCGTCCCAAAAAAGAGAGCTCCAAGGAAAATGCAGCGCTAGCTAAAGTAATGTAATAGTCAACAGTGATGAACAGTAATTATTAGAGTAACAAATACAGTAATCACTATTGGAAATAATATATCACACAATAATACTGTTCAACCATGTCGGCTATTAGATCGTATTCTAATGACTAATAATTAAACATCCATAGAGTTTTTATGTATGGACGTCTATAGATGATGTTTAACCTATGTACATATGCACTCACACACATGGCAAAATATTAACGGGAAACTTCTGAAATTACTATTTAAAATATTTGATGATAGAGCATAATACAATATAAAGTACTGTTTTACTGTATATAATTACTGTTAGTACTGTTTGATCTGTATATGAATTGACAGATTGATAGATGTAATTGTAACACTTACGGTAGAAGCATATATATATATATATATATATTTTTAAGGGAAAGAGTCACAGAGTAGCTAATTTATTAATAATCAAAAAAAGTTCAAACAAACTAACACAATAAACAGAAAAACAAAAACAAACCACAAGCTAAACCAACAAAACAAAAATAACTAATAGACCACAAACATAACAGCAAACACATCATCCATAAAAAGAAAAACCAGACTGGTTGAATAGCTTCATGAGCCACTTTGGAGTCTCTATTTCACGATGAAACAAAGAAAGCTGGGGAGCATGCATACCACGAACGGCCAGCGCAGCAGCAACATAATTCCAGCGTTGGGGAATGGCTTCAAAATGAGGCTGATATAAACAATTAAGCAGCTGGAGAAATGCAGCCTTTGATGCACACTGACGCCACGAGAACAAATCTTCCTTGAGAATAAGCATTTTACTGTGGACAAATTATTGAAAGCTGGACCGCACCTGCTAAGTTCACATCCTGATCAGGAGGGGCAGAGTCTTCCCACAAATTCAAAAACTAGTAGTCTAGTACTATAATTCCTTGTAGAACTGCCACAACTACCACTGATATAAGTACAAAAGGACGTTTCTCGTTAGGAGCCAACTTGATCATCCATGATCATGCCATGAGAAACGAGAAAATATTCTCTTTTCATACTATATATCTTGTCTAATTAAGGCGATATAGTATTGTTCCAATAGTGATTATTTGACATTTAGCGATTAAAATTTTGTGGGAAGCTTGACGTAATCGTGTCGTACCCGTATTAGACACATGGATATTTGGACACACCATGGACACCTCCAAATATTCATATATTTTGTGAAGTATTTTTTTTAAGTTATTCATGTATTTCCTAATTACTTCTCAATACACAAGATTACCAAATTAATTTATAAGTAAATATATGGCATGTATCATATGAAAACTATATAGAAATTACCGGGGTTTCAGTTACTTATGTGACTGCCAATTGCTTTGCTGGTTACTTCGTCTGAGGCCTTTGTCAACCGGCAAATATCATCCCATCCAGAGACCATGTTCTCTTACTTGGTCATGCCAATGTTAAAGGTGCATATATATGCAATTTATATATATTTGTGTGTGTATATATATATAGTATGATAAAGTGTGAAGCTTCTAGAAGAAGCTTGAGACCTCCATCACCGACTTCAGCCTTTCTTGAAGCTTCTCACACCAACTCAATCAATTGCACCGCCATATTAGAAGCATCATGAAACTTTCCTTTAACCGACTTAACACCCTATAAATACATGTTCTCCATTGCTAATGATACAATGAAGAAGCAAGAAAGCTAATTGAGCTAAAGCAAGAGTGAGAGTGAGTGCTAAGAGTGAGAGTGAGTATAGTGTGAGAAAAATTAGAGTGAGAGAAAGAGAGTGTCTTATAAAATATTTTGAATAATTAATAAAATTAAGTTCCATATATTCTCTCTCCACTCAACAATTTCTGGTATCAGAGCTAGGTTCCAGGGAAGATTCTGCCAGATCATCGACGAGTGCCCGAGCATAAGGAGTTCACCAGTGTTGCAAGAAGTTCACCAGTCGGAGTAAGTGAAGTACCGGTATTCTGCCGAGGAGGCTTGCTGGACGTCAGGTGACCCAGACACAGCTATGGAGTTCACAGGTACGACTGGTGGTTTAAAGAAATTAAACAATAATAATTACATAAATTGGAAGGCCTGCATAGAGTCCTATCTACAAGGACAGGACCTATGGGAGGTTGTAGGTGGGTCGGAAACGACTCCACCAGATGTCACTTTTGAAGAAGTGGCAGATGCTGCTGGTGATTCTAAATCAAAGGAGAAGAAGGCTCTGGCGGCAGAGAAGTCAAAAGATGAGGCTCTACGAAAGTGGCGCATCAAGGCCGGTAAGGCAATGTTTGTTCTGAGAACAGCTGTTGAAGATGAGCTGTTAGAGTATATTAGAGATGCTGCTACACCAAAAGTTGCATGGGACACTCTCGCCACACTATTCTCCAAGAAGAATGATGCTCGTCTCCAACTACTTGAAAGTGAGCTGATGACAATCTCGCAAGGAAGTATGACAATCAGTCAGTACTTCACTAAGGTAAAATCTCTATGCAGTGAGATTGCACAGGTCGCCCCTGAAGAGAAGATCAGTGAGCAGCGAATGAGAAGGATAATTATCAATGGCCTTAAACCAGAATACAGTGGGTTTATGGCTGCTGTTCGAGGCTGGCCAACACAACCAACATTGTTGGAGCTGGAGAATATGCTCGCCAATCAAGAAGCATTAGCTAAGCAGATGGCTGGTGTTTCCTTGAAGCAAGAGGAGGAGGCACTCTTCAGTGGTAGGAGGAAGGGTCGATTCAACCCAAAACAGAGACCTACAACTGAGGACAATACAAGCCAACAAAGGAGGCCAAAGGAAAAGCTTGACTTTTCAGGGGGAGCTCGTAGTCAAAGGAGTACCAGCAACCGTCCATCCAAAGGAGGTGACAGTCGAGATGACCGCTGCTACAACTGTGGAAAGAAGGGGCACTATGCACGAGACTGTTGGCATAAGAAGAAAGGCCAAGGAAATGCAGCAACATCAAGAAGCTTCCTAGATACCAAACATCAAGGAAGGTATGATAGTGAAGAAGAGTGGGATGTTGAAGCAGCATTTGCAGTGGTCACCACCAAAGTGGAGGAGCAAGAAGAGAAAGAGATGGTAGCTCTGACAGCAATAACAAAGCAAAAGAAGATCAATTATGAGAATGACTGGATCATCGACTCTGGCTGCTCCAACCACATGACAGGTGACATCAAGAAATTAGAGGGCTTGGAGAGGTACAAGGGGAAGCAGGTGATTGTGACAGCTAATAACTCCAAGCTGCCCATCACCCACATTGGTAAGACACTTATCTCCCCGCGCTTCAATTCAGATCAAATTAAGTTGTAGGACGTCTATCACATTCCCGGGATGAAGAAGAACCTGTTGTCAGCCTCACAACTGACAGCACAAGGAAACTATGTGGTATTCGGGCCACAAGAAGTCAAGGTATACCGCAATCTACAGGCATCAGGCACTCCAGTAATGGAAGGTCGCAAACTGGAGTCTATCTATGTGATGTCTGCGGAATCAGCCTATGTAGACAAGACCCGGAAGAACGAGACGTCTGATCTTTGGCACGCAAGACTGGGGCATGTGAGCTATCACAAGCTAAAGTTAATGGTGGAGAAGTCAATGGTCAAAGGCCTGTCCGACATAGAAGTACGAACTGACACAATATGCGCTGGGTGTCAATTCGGTAAGGCTCATCAACTTCCCTTCCAGCAATCTAAATTCAGAGCTAAGGAGCCTTTGGAGTTGGTGCACTCTGACGTATTTGGTCCAGTCAAACAATCATCTATTAGTGATGCCAAATACATGGTGACCTTTATCGACGACTTCTCAAGGTATGTATGGGTTTTCTTCATGAAAGAAAAATCTGAAGCATTCTCCAAGTTTAAGGAGTTTAAGGAGAAGGTGGAGAATGAGCTCAACAAGAAGGTACGGTGTCTTCGTACTGATAATGGAAGAGAGTATCTCTCTCAAGAGTTTAATGCCTATCTGAAGGAGCAAAGGATTCGAAGACAACTGACCTGCCCCAACACCCCACAGCAAAATGGTGTTGCTGAAAGGAAGAATCGGCATATAGCGTAGATATGCGTAGTATGCTACATGCCAAGAATGTGCCGTGGAGATTTTTGAGATGAATGCATGAGAACGACAGACTCACATCATCAACCGCTTCCACAAGAGAAGATGGGCTTCCTCTCCATTCCGAGACCGTGGAAGATCAAACCTCATGAGAAGTCACTTCAAAGTCTTTGGATGTGTGTGTTATGTTTTTGTACCAGACCATCTTCGTACCAAGTTCGACAAGAAGGCGGTACGATGCATCTTTGTCGGCTATGATGATGAGAGAAAAGGATGGAGATGCTGTGATCCAACGTCTGGACGCATCTACACATCCAGAAATGTGGTCTTTGATGAAGCTTCAGCTTGGTGGCCTTCAACAGACTCAGTTCAACCAAACATGAAGGAGACTGAGCCAATAGTCGAAGAACAGTTACAAGACCAAGCTCAAGAGGTACCAACAACAACTGAAGAAAACACAAGTCCAAGATCATCAAAGACCAAGAGCCCATGGAAGACAGGTGTTCATGGAGAAGCTGAAGAAGACTCTAGAGAAGAAATGCATCCACCCTTAAGAAGATCATCCAGGGTAAGACATCCTAATCCTAAGTATGCAAATGCGGCACTAATCATGGAAGTTGAAGAACCAACATCCTATTAAGAGGCAATTAAAAGTGATAAATGGAAGAAAGCAATGGAGGAAGAGATAGCAGCTCTCAAACAAAATCAGACGTGGGAGTTGGTGCCAAGGCCAGAAGAAACAAAACCAATCTCCTGTAAGTGGGTGTATAAGGTGAAAACTCGAGCAGATGGAACAATCGAAAGGTACAAAGCTCGACTTGTGGCACGAGGATTCTCGCAACAGTATGGAATAGACTACGATGAGACATTCAGTCCAGTAGCAAAGATAACAACAGTGCGAGTACTATTGGCATTAGCTGCAAGCAAAGGATGGAAGCTTTGCCAGATGGATGTGAAGAATGCCTTCCTACATGGAGAGCTTGATAGAGACATCTACATGGATCAACCACAAGGATTTGAGAGCAAGGCTCATCCAGAGTATGTATGCAAGCTCAAGAAGGCATTATATGGCTTAAAGCAGGCTCCAAGAGCATGGTATGGGAAAATTGCAGAATTTCTTATACAAAGTGGCTACAGGTTGACAGCATCAGACTCGAGATTATTCGTCAAGCACACTGGAGGCAAGATGGCTATAGTACTGGTGTACGTTGACGACATCATCTTAACTGGAGATCTCACTAAAGAAATCCAGTGTACGAAGGAAAATCTTTCAATCCGGTTCCAGATGAAAGAGCTTGGAGAATTGAAGCATTTTCTGGGGCTCAAAGTCGAGAAGACAAAGGAAGGTATGTTCCTATGTCAACAAAAGTATGCAAAGGATCTACTAGAAACATATGGGATGCTGGAGTGCAAGCCACTATCTACACCAATGGAGCCAAACATTAAGCTTCGTGCTGGAGAAGGGAAAGACTTGGAAGATCCAAGGATGTATCGACAATTGGTAGGTAGTCTTATCTATCTAACTCTTACTCGACCTGACTTAGCATATGCAGTCGGAGTAGCAAGTCGTTACATGCAAAATCCAAAGAAGCCACATTTGGAAGCAGTTCGGCGGATACTGCGGTACTTAAAAGGAACTACATATTACGGTATTCTATACCGAAAAGGTGAAGGATGCCATGTAACTGGGTATTGCGACGCTGATTACGCTGGAGATTGTGACACGAGACGATCGACTACAGGTTACATCTTCAGTTTGGGATCAGGAGCAGTGTCATGGTGCAGTAAGAGGCAGCCTACCGTATCTCTCTCCACCACTGAAGCTGAGTACAGAGCAGCAGCTATGGCAGCACAAGAAAGCGCGTGGTTGATGCAGTTACTGAGAGATCTTCATCAACCGAATGAACAGGTCATACTTCATTGTGATAACAGGTCAGCAGTGTGCCTAGCAGAAAATCCAATGTTTCATGCAAGGACAAAGCATATTGAGGTACACTACCACTTCCTAAGAGAAAAAGTGCTGCAAGGTGAGGTCCACATGAAGCTGACACCCACAGAAGAGCAAGTTGCTGATATCTTTACTAAAAGTCTCAGCACAAAGAAATTTGAAGATTTACGTGCACAGTTAGGGATACTCAGGAAAGCATCAATTCAAGAGAAGTCGGTGCTGAGGGGGAGTGATAAAGTGTGAAGCTTCTAGAAGAAGCTTGAGACCTCCATCACCGACTTCAGCCTTTCTTGAAGCTTCTCACACCAACTCAATCAATTGCACCGCCATATTAGAAGCATCATGAAACTTTCCTTTAACCGACTTAACACCCTATAAATACATGTTCTCCATTGCTAATGATACAATGAAGAAGCAAGAAAGCTAATTGAGCTAAAGCAAGAGTGAGAGTGAGTGCTAAGAGTGAGAGTGAGTATAGTGTGAGAAAAATTAGAGTGAGAGAAAGAGAGTGTCTTATAAAATATTTTGAATAATTAATAAAATTAAGTTTCATATATTCTCTCTCCACTCAACATAGTATATACATGAGCGCCACTCATGCTGCACTAATTAATCATGCATAAATAGCTAGCTTATGTGAGTCATTAATTTTGTCTTCCTATTAATTTCTTAATAAATCTCTATATTCCAATGTTTACCATTGGTCTTAATTAATTAATTTGTTCTAAATTAATGAGATTTCATGGATGCATGTATATATGGCAGCCATTTATGTAGATGAGGATGATATTGCAACTTACGCCATCAAAACTGTTGATGACCCAAGAATGATCAACAAAACACTGCACATCAGACCACCAGAGAACATCATCTCACAAACAGAGCTGGTTCAAGTTTGGGAGGAGCTCATTGGCAAACAACTTTCTAAGACTACCATCTCAGAGGAGGATTTCCTCACTAAACTCAAAAGTAAAATAAATAACTAATTCATTAATTACCATAAAACCTCTTGAATTAAATATTCTTGTCTTTTTGTTAATTATATATGATGATTAACGCAGGTGTGGATTATGCTCAGCAAGTGGGACTGGGACATTACTACCATGTTTTTTATGAAGGTTATTTAACAAACTTTGAGCTTTTGGACAATATGAAGAAGAAGAAGCTACTCAGTTATATCCAGATGTTAATTATGTGCGTGCTAAGGATTATCTTAAGCGTTATCTCTAAGCAAATTATTAATTACTTTTTTTTTTAAAGAAGTGTGGTCAAAGCAACCATTGAATCCTGGACCTCTTGTTGAATTTATGTGTTTTTGATTGGAATTAATAGCTTTGAAACAAGTTAGTAATTGAAGCTACTTATTAATTGAGCATGATTTTAATTGGTAGTCTTTACAGGTCTAGTTTTTTTTACCTTTTTCAGTTTTTTTTTTCCCTCTTCATTTTTTTTCTTGTTTTGAGTGTTTCATTGCTGCTGAGAGAACTCAAGTTAGTTTTCTCTTTTGTTGTTTATTTTTCTTTTGTGTGTTTATCTTTTTTTTCAATAAAATTATAATTTATCTATTTTAATAAAATATATATACACCCCCAAACACAACCTATTGACAGTATAAACGGTTGTAGTAGATGTCAGCTAAGCACAAACAAAGCAGATCTGAACATTTGGGGTATCAGTGAAAAATCCTTCCACAGTACTGAGAGAAAAACCATGAAGCTATTACAAAAACATGAGATTTTACAAATACAAATGGCACAAGTCTTGTTCACATGAACAAGTAATCAACAATCTTTTACAACAAAAGGTAGTGATGAAAAACTTAGATATATCTTCCTAAACTGAATTGGAGAAGGTGAGCTTCAATCAAGAGAACAAAACATTGAACCCTTCCACAACTGTGAAAATCCAAACCCACAAAATTTCAATCTGAATGTCAAATGATCACCCTTTGAACAATACTATCTCGCCTTAATTAGACAAGATATATATATATATATATAGTATGAGATGAGACTATATATATTTTCTCGTTTCTGATGCATGATCATGGATGATCAAGTTGCTCCTAAAATCTCACAAACGTCCTTTTGTACTTGTATCAGTTAATTAGTAGAGCTGTGGCAGTTCTACAAGGAATTATAGTACTAGTTTTTAAATTTGTAGTAAGACTCTGTCCCTCCTGATCAGGACGTAAACTTAGCACGTGCGTTCCAGCTCTCAATAATTCTCTCTCTTTCTCATAGTAAAATCAATGCACTGACTCAACATAACATAGTAAAATGTTGCTGTGACTGACAAAGACGTATCTGTATGTTTTTGGTTTTTTATATTTTTCTCGTAAACTTGTCGATATCGTCCACGTCCTCAGATTTCACGTTCTATAGTAAGTGGTAGGATTACATCTATATATATCTGTCAATTCATATATATATAGTATTAAACACTATAAAATAATAATTATATACAGTAAAACAGTAACTCTATATTGTATTCTGCAATTTGTATGATTGTGTCATCAAACATCATCCTTGAAAAAACAATAATCCTAAAAAGTAAAAACATCCGGTTAATGTTGTGCCACACACATATATAGGTAGGTAGGTAGGTTTAGATTGTTAAATTGTAAGTGATATATATGCTTAAAAAATTTCCTCATTAACATTACTTTAGCGTTGCATTTTCCTTGGAGGTCTCTTTGGGGACAAGAGTTGTTGTGCCATCTGACACCATGAAAGAGGAAACAGTAACTTTCAACTTCATATAATCTTTTCACCATTATTGCTGCAGCATTACAATCTTCAAAGTTCAAACACATCCACTTTTATTTATTAATTTTGCTTTTTCTTTTTCAATCCACCAACCAAACTTGAAGTGCAGACAATCTTACCTTTCTTTTCAAGTCTAGCTATATTTCCAACTTGTTCACATGGGACATCCAATCCAATGTATATATGTATATGTCTATATATATGTGTATATATATATATGGATACACAAGCATAACATTCATGAGTCCTGAAGTAGTTGAAATTAAGATTTAAGAAGACACATCAATACATCTATCTATCTATCTATCTAGTAATAAGGGAAGAAAATAAAATTAAGATGGAGAAGAGCAGAGTTCTTGTTGTTGGTGCAACTGGTTATCTGGGCAAGAGATTGGTGAAAGCAAGCCTGGCCAATGGTCACCCTACCTTTGTCCTTCTCCGTCCGGAGATCGGAGTAGACATAGAAAAGATTCAGTTGTTATTGTCCTTCAAAGAGCAAGGCGCAAAGCTTGTCAAAGCTTCCTTTTCTGACCACCAGAGCCTTGTTGATGCAGTGAAGCAAGTTGATGTTGTTATTTGCGCCATCTCCGGTGTCCATATTCGAAGTCACCATATCCTGCTCCAACTCAACCTCATAAAAGCCATTAAAGAAGCTGGTAACATCAAGGTATATATAAATATATATATGATCAATTATTAATTATTTTGAATTGAATGGATTAATTGAATATATATATATATATATATATATATACTTGCAGAGGTTTTTGCCTTCTGAGTTTGGGACGGATCCTTCAAAGATGAGCCATGCAATTGAACCGGGGCGAGTAACGTTTGATGATAAAATGGTAATAAGGAAGGCGATAGAAGAAGCAGGGATTCCATTTACTTATGTCACTGCAAATTGCTTTGCTGGTTACTTTGTTGGAGGCCTTTCCCAACCCGGAAGTATAATCCCATCTACAGACCATGTTCTCTTACTTGGTCATGCCAATGTCAAAGGTACAAATTAATGCATATACATACATATATATATATATATATATATATATATATATTTACATGCATATATATTCAACGTTGATCATCACCATTAATTAATTAGTATTATTATTCTTTTTTTTTTATTTGTTTCTGATGAGATAATTATATGCATATATATATATATATATATGGCAGCCATTTATGTAGATGAGGATGACATTGCAAATTACACAATCAAGGCTGTAGATGACCCCAGAATGGTCAACAAAACATTGCACATCAGACCACCAGAGAACATCCTCTCACAAATAGATCTGGTTCAAGCTTGGGAGGAGCTCATTGGCAAACAGCTTGCTAAGACTACCATCTCTGAAGAGGATTTCCTTACTAAACTCAAAAGTAATATAGTAACTAATTCAATAATTACCATTAAAAAAACTTCATTTTGAAATATTTTCATCTTTTTTATGAATATGATGATTAATTACAGGTATGGATTATGCTGAGCAAGTGGGATTAGGACATTACTACCATGTCTGTTATGAAGGTTGTTTGACAAACTTTGAGCTTGGGGACAATGAAGAGGAAGCTACTCAGTTATATCCAGAGGTTAATTATGTGCGTGCTAAGGATTATCTCAAGCGTTATCTCTAAGCAAACCACTAATTACAAGCTTTTCATATTGGAATTTGGATGAAATAATTAATTTGCACTTTGTATAGGTTTTCTACTCTTGATTTAACATGCAATTATGAATGCTTCAAAAGTTGATGATTGCCTCAATATTGGACCATAAGCACAGACGTAATGATGTTGTTTAAATTTTAATCAAGTAATAACTATACAGTGTTGTACAATATATATATATATATATATATATATTATAAATGTATATATGTATATGTATATATGTATCGGTTGTTCATTGATAAGGTCATCCCAGCTAAAGCATGTGCAACTTCTTTGCTTTCTGTACTTAACCTGACCATAAATGGGTGTATATGTATGAGAAAAAAAAATAGGGTTCCAACCACCAATTGAGCCGCCTCTGTTATGAGTAAAAAATGATTGGTTTTGATCATTGAAAATTGAGCCGCCTCTGTCATGAGAAAAAAATGATTGGTTTTGATCATTGAAAATTATAATTGTCATCCCAATATATAATATGATTCATAATTTAGTGGGTGTACTTGGTCATATGATCGTGTATATATATATATGAATTTTTGAATTTGTAAAAAAATTACATGAATTTTCAAAATTATGTATAATTCTTTTAAAAAAAAAAAAATTGGATAAACCATTTGAGATATATTAAAACTTAAAAATAGGTATAAGATAGATGAACAGACACATTATTGATGGAGAATACAAATATTCTTTTACAACTATATATTCTAAGATTTGCATACATTTTTCTAATCATTCCCCAAATGTGATATAAAATTAACCGTCCTTTTTTTTATTTATTTGAATGTTTTTGATGTTTATTTCCTGCTTGATATATAATTAATAAAATTGATTTGTAATATTGGTGAATTCTCCTTTCAACTTATATTAGACTAATTAAACCATACTTTCACAATAGGAGAAAGGCAACTCTCTCTTAATTATTAAGTGTGAGGATGGGATCAACTACTCTTTACAATTATTCATATTTTTTTTTACTAATAAATGATTAACTCCTTACACATAATGGTATTAAAGTGATAGACATGGATTATAATCTTATGATCGGTAAAATTTTCTACCATATATATAATAATAATAATACTAGAAAGACAAAAAATATTTTTCTCATAGAAAACTATTTTTCATTAAAAAAAAAAAAACTCATTCAGTAATTTAATGTATAATACTTAGTCTTAATAAAGAGTAAATAAACAACATTTTATGTACCGTACATGTCACGTCAAGTTTTGTATTTGTGCATGATCATCACTATCAAAGTGAAAACCACTACGCCATGGTTCTCGATAAGTTATTAATTTACTTCATCCAAATATATATAGATAGATATATATATATATATATGCACACACTGAAAACCAACTGGGCCCCCTTAAACATGTTGGGTGCCCCAGTTGTCCTCTGTCAACTCACACTTATTAAAATAATAATAATAATAATAATAATAAAAGAGCAGTAGTCTTTGCTGTTTTATTTTGTTCTCTTTCTTTTCAGTGTTTATCCTGTTTTTTTTTTTTAATAAAATTATAATTTCCACATTTAATAAAAAATAAAATAAAAACATAGCTACTGTTTTCTCCGATATTTGACAAGAGGCCCTCCTCGGCCAATGAAACTTTCAAATATAAGCACCAAGAGCTCCCAAATTGTAGCAGTGTGTTGTATAGCGTGTTTAGTGTGTGAAAGAAATTAACATGGAGATAGAGATGGAGAAAATTAAAGCTTAATTAAGCAAGGTTCTTGTTGTTGGAGGAACAGGATACTTAATTGGGAAGGGGAATATAGTGAATGCAAGCTAGCTTTGCAAATGGACATATATATATATATATATATATATATATATCCAACTTAATTACATTCTACAAATTAATATCAGAGATAAGTCAAGATATATATATAGACAAGGTTCAAATGCTGCTTTGTTTTATACAAACAAGGTGCAAACCTGGTTGAAGCTAATTGATCATTCAATGATCATTATAATAGTCTTTTGTAGCTGCACTCCAAACAAGTTGACGTTATCGGTGTCCATGTTCCTGCCATCAAACAAGCTGGTAATTATATATCAAGGTATCTGTCTATCTATATATTGTTGGAGAACAGGTTGATTAGAGCGTCAACAGTTGACTCCAGGAACTCATGAGTGTAAAACACACAGTGCATGCATGGGAAATGCAATTAAGCTGATTGGCTTGAAGTGTTAATTTGACTGGTTTTGGGACTGGATAATTTGAAATCTTGTCGTTAATTGTTTGGGTGTTTTTAAGTTTGCTTGTATACTGCCATGTAGGTATAGTTTCTCTCTTTAGTTAATTAAGTCTTTTTATTCAGTCAGTTACGTTTGAGTAATGTAATTAATGCCAGTTTAATACATTGAGAAGCTTTATCAGCTTGAGTGAGTCTTCATTCACTGTGTGAGTGGATATATATATATATATATATATATATATTCATTGAGTGATTGATTAAGATATACATTCCTCGATCCTATCATATATCTGTCTGTCTGAATGTCTATATATATCCAACAAAAAGGAAAATAAAAAATCTATTATGTTTTAATGAATATATATATATATATATATATATATATACATTGTAGGTTTTGTGCCTTGGGAGTTTAATTTGGGACTGATCTTTCGAGAATGAGCCATGCAATGGCACCAGAGAGAGTGACATTAATTTGATGATAAAATGACAGTGAGAAAGGAGATAAATAAAAGAAGTAGGGATCCCATTGATCACCTCACGGTCACCTATATATATATATATATATATGTATGTATGTATGTATGTACGTACTTCCATGTCACTGCCAATTGTTTTGCAGGTTACTAATTTCTTGGAGGCCTTTTGCCAACCCGGAATCATCATCCCTTCCAAACAACATGTTAATTTCTTTACTTGATGATGCCATGCCAATGTCAGAGGTATTCAATTATTATTCATCATTAATTCTTTACTTACTTGGTCCACATATTATTTATTATGTTTCCTAAATCTCTACATTATTATATCATCAGTTACTTGCGTGTGTGTGTGTGTATATATATTCATAGCCAATATATATATTCATGACCTTAATTAATTATACCTATACTTTGTGACATCGAGATGCTATATAAACATGCAAGATATATATAAACGTACCAAGGTCTTTCATTGACAAACAACTCTATATAAGACTAGCATCTCGATCAGAGGAAGAATTCCTCAATGATATTAAAAGTAGATATATATATATATATATATCCATATGTGAACCATGTCGAAGTGAATGAGTACCATAATTACGAGCTATGTTTAAACCAGACAAAGTTTAAATATGTTTGTTGTGTTCAATCTAAGAAAATAATTATAATAGTAATAAAATTGTTCATGTACCTCAATGGAAGATCTCAGGAATAAGTTCAAGGTTACATTTTTCTTTTTTTATCTTGTTTGAAATCATGATATGATAATAATGTCCTTTTGTGGATCAATAATTGTTTGCATTATTTCAAAAGTGGTGGATGTATTGGATTCTCTTTTTACATCTTCTATTAAATCATAGCTTGTGCAACACTTTAATGTTATATGTATTACATATTGCATTAAGTTTTGTCTTTGTCTATCTTTGAAAATCTCTCTGAAAGTTTCTTGGGAAGTACAACAGAAAAAAAAAAAACTCTGCAAACACTCAAAGACTTTAATTAAGAAATAAGACTGTAAATTAAACTCATATCTGAAGTTCAACAATATATATAATCAAACAGGAGATAACATGGATAATTAATTAAGTTCAATTGAAAATATAACTATTATTTTGAACATTCAGAGAGTTAGCATTGACACTTCAAGCAAGCTCTCTTCATTTGCTGTAGCATTGGATGCGGTACGCTGTGCCAACCTCTCCCGGAACAACCTCAAGGCCCTCTCCCACCTCCGGCCATTCCTACCCGGTGTATCAGGGAAGAGAACTCTGTTGAGCCTGAATAAGAAGAGCCTCATGGAGAAGTACATGTCAGTGAAGGACCCCCTCATTTGTATCGCCATAGGGATCTTGAGCAAGAAGAGGAAGAGTAGCACGACGTGGATGACAAAGTGAGGATTGCTGCTGCTGGTGATCATGAGCTTCATCTTCAGCTTCAGTAGCAAAAGCATGTCCATTGCCATGGTGCTTCTTGAGAAGACCTTCAGAGCTGTGATGGCTTGCTGTTTTCTTTTGAATGGCTTGAGAAAGAACTAGTTCAGCATTGCACCATATCCTCCTCCATAATAATAAATGATTGAACAGAGCAATTTGACAAATTTAACCTTCCTTCCAATGCAGAGGATGAGGGTATTTCTGCCTACCCACATGACTTTGTACTTTTTCATTCCGCACAGAGCTGTTTCAGTTTTTTTTTTGGCAATCATTCATATGCAACAACAATCTTAGTTTTCATTCCTCTAAAATCATCACAATGGTTTCCATAGTAACATCACATGTTCTTTTCTGCAATGTTTTTAGTAAACATACCATTTCTTTGATGAACAAGTACAGCAGGAGTTTAATACATCACAATACCAGTTAAGGCTAAGAAAAATCATTGTTCTCTCCAAATTCGACCAGTCACCCGAAGCTTCAGCTCCTGCCGATTGCCATTGGAAAAAAACAAGGCCATGCTGCGATGGATGACAAGCCCATCGTAACTATCACGAACCTTTTTGTGGCTATCTCTTATGCTCCTCGGGACACCCTGCCATATTAGCTTTCGGCCATTACCGCCCACTTCCAAGCTGTAACTGAAATTCTTCGCCTCATTTTCATCACCCATAAATCTTAAGAATGCCATGTACACTGGCGTCACACCTAAGAGGAAGGCCTCAAAATGAAGGCAGAAATGATGGCCAAAACAATTGAAAACCTGCACATAAACAAATTGTTTAATTGATAAAATCATAAAAGCAATTGAAGGTGGAAACAAGTAATTTCCACTGATCTTTTTGTTCTATAATATCTGACACTCCACATTCATACATGAACAAAAACAAATGTGTTCTATGACAGAATTTTGTCTATGTTACCAAATTTTAAGAAAATTGGACATTATCAAGAAAAATGATATCTTACAGTGAGCATCCACGTTGCATTTTCAACTTCATGAGGGTTGGATTTCACATAACGGTGGTTAAAAGTGCAACCATCATGCATGTCCACTTTATGATCATTTTTTAAGTGAGCAACGAGCATGGGAATGTCACCGGTAACCAAGCATTCAGACCCCGCATACGGACAATTGTAGGGCCGGAACCGGCAGAGCTGCTCATGCTTCAATTTGCTGTAGTAAGGGAATATCTCAGAGCACCCAAGGCTTTGATATTTACAGGGGAGATCAAGTGACTCTGCCACTTTCTCAAGAGCCAAGCATCTGATATTGCCTAGCTCTTGTCGACAAGTTGGGCAGTGATTATGAACTCTGACTTTGCAACTCGAGCAGAGGGTGTGCCCGTTAGGACACTGCATAAAATTCATCAAAGTAAGAAGTACATTAGGTATGTTATATGTTAAATCCCATAGTGTGTAAAACAAAAGCACTAACAAGGAATATATATATTTTGAAATAAGTTTCAGAATACTAATGCCAATAATTTGATAACAGAGTGAATAAAAAAAAAGAGCATTGTGGAATTCACAAGCTCCTTTCCTTAGAAAAAATAATCCATCTTGAGATAGAAGCACTACCTCATGCGTGGAGTTTCAGGAGACTCAATATATACAGACCTAATCTAGCATGAAAAGACACTAGTTTCTCATTTCTGATCAGGGATGATCAAGTTGCCAATTATAGATTTTTCTTTTGGGGGAAAAAAGAAGATAAACCACTAATATATTGAACAGAGAAACATGTCCAATAGTCAGTACCAAAACGGCAACAAGACCCAAATATATATCTTGAAATAAGATCATAATGCAATGCGCAACACAATTAAAGGAATGTGAGAAATTTATTATCTCTTATACTGTAATTATTAAAACAACTAGCGAAAGGCCTAAATGCTCTCCAACAGGCATTTGAAAAATCAAAGGTGCGCATTGAAAGAAAAAAATGTTAAAAAATAGACAAATGTGGAAGAAAAATTTCCATAGGAAATGAATGGAAAAGAATTGCTTATCAACATCGAACAAATGAACTTAAGTTAAAGTCTCAACTTTGTGAAATAAGAAAATGATACCATTGTAATTTACTAATCTGTTCGCATCTCTGCATTTTAGTGACTGCATGTCGTTGTTAAACACTTCAGTGATTTGGGTTGTGTGCCATAAAAAGATAATTGCATAGTTCTCAAAAAGGATACAAATTACCTGATGTATGGGAGGGTACATTGAATTTGTACAGACTGGACACTCGAGAAGCTCATGCACACCACTTGTTGAAGTTGAGCCAATTTTGACACTAGAACTTGTTAAAAGTTTGACAGGGTGAATATTCTCATATTCATTGCTAGTAGTAGATGATTCACTATCAACAGACTGTGCCTCGGGAATCTCTGTGAAGATATTGCTACCAAGAGCCATTAGTTCTTCCTTCGTGCAAACAACTAATAGCCGATGATAGAGTTCGATTTCAAAGTTTTTCCTAGGAGCTTTGCCCAGAAACTCACAACCTCAGGGGATTTGACAGGACAGTAGCCTGAACAATGAATAAAATGCTTTCCCTTTCAGTAAATTTCTGCATGATTTTGAACATTTTCAGTTATTGGAAGTTAGCAACAATAATCCATTTACACGTGATGAAGTTCAAAAAGAAAAAAGATAGAATATAAACAAAGGATATGACCAATGAATTCTATTAAAAAAAGTAAAAGACTAAGCTTTGCGTAGCAAAAACAAAAGGAACACTGTCATATTTTACCCGCATTTGTTTATATGAATATGGACATGCCACAATCCTCAACCATTGTTCTAAGTGGGAGTTAAACCCTCAACCTCTCACTTGGGAGAGAGATGAGTTACCACCCTCCTATTGTGGAGGTTTTTTTTTTAATGCGCAATTTATATCAACAATCAGTAAATCTAATTGGTCAAAACTGTGAAATACGAACCATAAATTGCACTACAGTAAAGCGGCACAAATGAAGCATACATATGTATTTGTGTGCATTGATTTATGTCATTTAAGTTCATACAATCATAGAAAGAGCTCAACAAGCATACCTAAAGCACCTACACAAACAGATCAACAAAAAAAATTGCCAAATGATGCTAATGGGAGCCACACACACAAAAAAAGAATTAAAGAAAGAAAGAAAAACAGAAGTCTGAGACCAATACAATGATAGAAAGGAAAGGTAACAATTAGAGAAACTTCAAGTACAGCACCATCTAACAATCATAACCATGTCTGTCTGTTTGTCCCCCTTAAAGCATAGAAGCCATAAGGTAGGGGAAAAAACACCCATGGTTAGAAAAAAAATTCAATAATGACAAGGGAAGGAAACAATTTAGCAACTTCAAGTACTGTACCAGAAAACAATCCCCAAATTGAAAAAGTGCAATAATTGACACACACACACATGATTGCAAATCACCACAAAATAACTGCAAAATTCTCCATTTCAGAGATCATACAAGAAAATTAGTAGAGGCTTGAGAGATCTTAATTGATGAAAACAGCATGACTATGAGAGAAATCACATCTCATATTAAAAGTACACAGCCCAAAGGAGTTTATTGATCGAAGAATTCTCAAAGCCCCAAACTAAAAATCAAATCTTTCCAATAAATGTAAGGAAACTGTTTGAAAAAAGTTTCAAAGAAACCATAATATATATAACCAAAAGTGCAGAACTTGATTAACCACCAAAAAATGAAAAACCATTTTTTTGGACAGATGTAATCTATAAAAAAGAAGGGATCTTTTGGGCAGGAAAAAAACTCAATCTCATCAATCAAATCCAGCAAACAAATAAAGGAAGGAATACAAAGCATCAAAAGGGAAATCCTCCTTACCTCCGGAGTCCTATCCCAAGATAGAGAGAGAGAGAGAGAGAGAGAGAGGATGAGACGAAGTAAAAGGTCGCATTGAAGAAGAAGCGAGTTCAGGAAAAGGCCGAGAAGAAGATCCAGGACGAGCCTCTCATTCTCAAGAATAAAATCCTATTTACTTATTTATTTTTATTTGATTTATAATTTATAATTTGTAATTTATAATTTTTATTATTGTGGAGCATTTTGCTGTGATTGGAGAGCCATTATTTTTGTCCTGCGTGTCCGTTTCAATCTCCCTTCGGAACCCAATCAAGGCCTCAACTTTCCATTATTTTTATTCATAAAAATAAATAAATAAATAAATAAATAATTGGTACAAAACAAGAACATACAAGCTCAAGTACTTTGATAACGCGTGGCACTTGTAGTGGAGACAGGCTTTGACTTTTTGACCATTTTCAAATACTACAGTGCTACTACACCCACGTCTTCCCACTGCCACCTCTTTTTTACTTATTACTATTGGACATCGTGGCATCAAAGTTTAGATATGAAAACAATTTTTTATACGAAATAAATAATAATAATAATAATATTGCAAACGAGAGACTGCAGGCATTTAATTCTACCTACAATGAAAAAAAAAACATGCACAAAAACACATATGGGAAGGCATTGCCTGGAGAAATTATTACCCACGAGAACAAAGGGTAGACGACTAAGACGAGTGCCCTTGCCTTTAACACAACTATCAAGAGGATGCTGTTATCCAATACTACTTTGAATAATAATAATAATAATACATTCATCATATTCTTCCACAATTGAACAAAACTGAAAAACACACACTATATAAGCTGAAATGTTAGCACTTTACAGGGAGTCGAGAAACCAAAGGTCACAATAAAGCTTGATCTTTGGTACTGAAATCTTGTTCATCTCTTTGAGCATTTTTCTTCACGAGCAACAACCAACAACATTGAGGAGCAACCAGAGAAAGCAAAGAATTTAAGATTTGAAGAAATAATGTTGAACTTGGTCGATCAATGATATTATACGGCTCAAATGAACTTGAATGCTGTGGAGAGATGTTATCAACGAGGACAAGCTGATCAAGCATGCAATGCATTTCTTGCAACATAACTGGCATTCAAGCCACGGTGACATGAAGGCGGTTGCCTGCCTATTGATTCCAATATCCTACTGAATGCAACCTTTACCGGAACACATGTCACCAGAGGCACTGACCCCTCCAGTCGGATCAATCCAGCCAGTGCATCACCACTCTCAGTAAATTTAAAATCTCCAATCTCACCATGCCGCTTTGATACACCTGAAAAAGAGGATAGTGCACATGTTTTCTGGCTGGCTAAGCTCGTCCTTTTGGAGACCTTCCTTTGAGACTTTGTTGATGAAGATCGGCGAAGATGGGAGGTGCCTTTTGTTCCCAACCTGGACTCTTGGTTAAAAAGAACAGACTGTGCATTCTTCATGGGATGCTTGCTTTTGAGATTATTGGTATGTTCAAACAGATCAGGATCTCTGTCTTTGAATGCTGATGATGCCGGAATAGGTCGAGGTGTTCGTTGCTTGGCAGTCCTTTTGGCAGTTGTCCAGAAAGAAAAGGATGGTGTGCTCCCACTTAGATTGGATTCTCTTCTTGAAACAAGCAGATCAGCAGAACCATCTTCCAAAATTTCAACATGGATCGGATGCCCCACAATTGATTTCCCATTTAATCTGCTCATCATAGAAACCCAAGGGACATGCTCACGTTGATAGCGAGCTTGAACCTCCAAATCAACATCTATCAGCATGGGCCTCCTTCCTTGCCTGAACTGACCAGCATAAACTGGGCTAGAACATTCTTCTGACTCCTCCCAGTATTTCCTACGAACCACATGAGATGGCTCATCAGCCTCCCACCTTGACATGGAAACCATATAGTTATCATCATCAAAATCAGTGGAACTATCTTTAGCTTCTTGCAAAGCCAAAGGATGACTTGGATTACCCAAATAACTATCAATTGAAGCACCCTGATAGGCCTCATCAAAATAATGATCAAACTTTCTCTTTTTGTAAGGACTTCGCCCAGATGACCCCATTCTTTTCATCTTAAAAGTAGCTTCCTCACTTCCATATGATGCATTGTCAGAGGAACCATCCCATGCATCAGCAAACTTGTGGATATTCTCATCCAGATCATTCATGGACCTCCTTTCCAAGTTTTGAATGTTGTAATTCCCTTTCAAATGCCACATGGATGTTCCAACTTCAGCAGAATCATCACCAATCTTCTTGTGAGAATGTGACCGAGGCATGATACTGTATGGAGGCATCCCTTTATTCTTCTTATTTCCATTTTTCCCTATAAAACGACATGCAGACAGATCACATGTTTGAAGTCCTGTAGAATTTCTTTTCTTTTTTTAATGGTTCTATCAGCGTTTAAATATAAAATGAAAGAACCGCCAGACGAACATATGTTACGTTTAGGTAGATATAACTACAATAAAGCAGCATAGAAATGATATGAAGAGGTTAATGTAGGTGTAAAACACATCAGTAACATTACCCGCCAGGAGGTTTGCCTCTTCTCCCATGTAAGCTTCCATAGAATCTGTTGCTGAAGAATCTGACTCATCTGCTTCAGATGAACTAGAATCTGTGCTTTCCTCTGATGAGTAACTAGGAGGATAGTGGCTGTTATCCATCACAACGTGGTTTGCTTTTGTTGCCGTTTCTTCACAAGAATGCTCCAGCTGATCAGAAGAGTCATCCGTATCAGCTGTCAGGGAAACACATCTGCTCCTTTTAGCACGGTTCATAGAAGCATCCCTTCCAAACCTCGTTGCTGTTGTAGTAATATCTTTGGAAGGCTGTCCCAACTGATCAGGAGAATCAATTGCATCCGCTGGCTGGTAGACGCATCTGCTCCTTTTCACACGGTGTATAACACCTACATGGTCCTTTGATACTTGATTTGGTATGGTGCCAGAATCATGACTCAGAGGAGTAAATTGAGAATCTGGGAATCCTGTACTATTCTGCAAGACTATAGCAAGTGGCTGGCGCCTATCACATCTTTTAACAGTAGTTTCTTCGGTACGAGATCCATGTGACCTTTTCCCTTGATATACCAAAGAATTCGGTTCACTGTACTCATAACTTACAACTGCCATGCTCCCAGAAACTGGAAGGGGATCTACGAAGGCATTGGTGCTTCTCTGTGACCTCACCTGGGATACAGATTGAGAAAGCTTACTCTTTGGTGGAACAACTGGAAGATCAAAATCCTGCAGTCCGCTTGAGCACGGAATTGCTTCATAAGGATCATCCTTATATTCCTTAAAGTTCCTGGTGTTCTCAACATAAAAGGACCTGCCCAAATCTTCTTCTTCAGGTGATGATGCAACTCTTTTGGAAAGTGTCTGTGATGTCTGATTAGAGCTACAAGGCCTGTGGATATCTGAGGAAGAACAATGACTTTTTTCTCTCTTTAAAGTGCCTAAGGAGTTATTGCTTAAACAGCTTGAATTAGTTCCCAGACTCTGCTGCTTCTCAAGCTGAAGAGCATGTAGGATGGCATCCTCTCGACGTGCATACTTCTCTCTCTTCTTAATAGGAATTTTCTGGGAAGCCTCAGCCTTCTTGATACAAGCATCAAACTCCCCACATCGAAATGGTTTCACGCGTTTTGATTTCTCTAGGTTGTACCAGTCCCTGAGAAAAGGACCTCAGGAATTATGCACTACATGAAACAACACAAGCATGCTACATGAATAATCATGCTATATGAATATCTAATATATGCAACACTAGTAATCAGGGGTGCAAATGTGAAGAAATTCAAAAAGAAGATCAGCGCTCACAACATGCAAAATAAGCCATTAACACATGTTGGTTAATTCATAAACCAAATAGAAAAATCAGATGACCAAAGAAAAAGAATTCTTGAGCGTCAAAATAGTCGTGCACAGACTAAGATGAAATTTATATGCTAAACAGCATCAAGTGACAATTTCCTGAAATTTCAGGAAAAAGCTTAACTGTATATGATTATCTTAAATAGCGCAAAGTAGCAAGATCAGAAATGTATGAGTAGATCTGTAGACCCAGTAAGAAATTGCTGAGGAGCATGGTAGAAATGTCCCATGTCTCAACCTCTAGTAACAATTGCAATCCCAATCCTCAAATAACTCAGACTTTAGACAACTAAATAACCAAGACATGGCATTTTGATCCAACCATTGCCACATAATCAACATAAACGAGTAAAGGGAACAACTATGCATTTCTCATTCTTCGGAAGTTGAGTTATCATGATGAAGACAGTGAAAGGCTCATTGTATCCGTAGTATGGACAATACTCCTCTCCTCAAGATACCTAAATCCACCAATATTTATATATATCAAAAGTACAAGTAAGTTCCTTTATGCTTCTTTATTTAGGTTTCTCAAATCTCATAGCGATGCTACGAGCCTTTCAGCCACAGGCAAGAGGATTTGAAGCCATCCCAGATGTAAGCTTTAAATGTTGGTGTTTCAAACTTCAAGCTTCATGTTGGCAAATGTCCTTGTCTAACCTTGTAGCTAAACATTCAACCATACTCCATTAGAAACATCAAAACCCAATGAAACATCAGCCTTGATGTGGCAAGTAGTTTTATAATGTGACCAACTGTCTCTTAAGCAACCAAAAGGATCCTTTAAGTTGATGGTGCTTGGTATAACAATCTACCGGTTTCAACAAGATAAGAAAAAAACACAAACACAAACACAGCAATCAAGAAAAACTACATCTCCTGTGTTCATTCTACAAAAAGATAATACTCGTTGAAAAGCAAAGAGTTTCAGTCATCAACAAGTTCGAAAAGGTAAATCAATATCAATAGTTAGAAACACCAAGAAACAAGTCTTCCATTGAAACCTTAGATACAAACCTCTTGCAACCTGTAAAGAAATTACAAGATTTAAGAAGAACGAAAACAAAAACAGATGAAAGACCATAAAAATCCTAGCTTTATATCGAAAACAGAATCAGGAATTCAAGAAAAAGAAACCAATTTAATATCATGGACAAATATGCTCAAATCATTCAGGCAGCAAAAGAAATCCAATCCAAACAAACACATTAGGGGAAAAAAAGAAGGGAGCATAGGGCTAACACGCTGGCGTCCTCCCTGCCGAGGAGCTTGACGGGCGTACCGGACCTCGGCGACAAAAGATGCGATTCAGCAAGCTCCCCCGGTCCCAGGATCCTCCCTGGCCACCACGACCCATTCCTCCGCCGCACCCACACGATCGCCCCCACCGCCGCCCACCCATCTGAGCTATCCATCGGCCCTTTCCCAGAAACCCTAAATCCAGATCTCGACGCACTCTCAATCGCCGGCGGTCTTCTCCGGTAAACACGCTAGGCTAGGGTTACCACTTAGAAAAGCATAAGAGCACCGGCGGTGATCATAACCGGAGAGCACGAGGATAACATCAGGCTTCTAGATGCTGATTCTTTTTTCTTTTTTTCTCTCTCTCTCTCTCTCTCTCTCTCGACTACTTTTTCTCTCTTTTTTCCCGAAAATTAAAAAAAAAATTAAAAATTAGCCAAACGGTGACGAGATCCGGGGGGAAGAGCCGAAGAGAAGCCGATGGGTCCCCGGTGCTATATAAAGTTCGGAGACGTGAAGATGCGGTGTCGTGTTCCTGAGGATTAGGATAAGGAATTTACTGATATGGGGGAATCAACCGTTAGATGGTGATCGGATGGTTTGGATGGCATCTGGCATGCTATCACTGTCAGGTCCCCGAAGCGTGCGCTATTGTCTAGCTAACACGTGATTGGAGCGTGCAAGGGTACGGATGGTAATTGAATTCTTTTGACTCTGAGAAAGCTTGGGCTCAGTGCTCATAAATTTTTCCATTTTCATGGGCCGTTTTCAATTAGTACTTTGCCCAGCTCTTATGCTATTAATGTCTCTGGATAATGATAATCATCTTTTTTGTTTGCTTTTTCAGGTAATCTTACTGGTGGATCTTGATGCATGAATGCATCTTGCACTGAAATCATTGAAAAACTGAGAAAGAGTATTCTCATAAATCATAATAATTTTTATAATTCATATCTTTTTATTCTAGCATTTAGCATGTCAGAGTATCAAAACTATTGTATCTCTCTGTCCTTTAAGCAAATAGCCAAAATTATACAAGCTATTGTATTGTATTACATTACAGTATTATAACAACAACAACAACAACAACAACAACAACAACAGTAACTATTGTTTGCATCCATCCGTATGTGAGGTGGGGAATAACTAGGAATATTCAGAGAGAATCCCCAAAGTCACAAGGTTTTGAATCATAATTATAATTCATAATCAAGCAATCCACATAACAAACTCTACTCAAACTGTCCATAAGCTGTTGAATGTGTATGATCAGGGGAATTGTCTCCTTTTGTAAGTATCTTCATGGACAAAAACTGGTTCAGTGTTCTGAGGGGGGATTTCTGGTTGTGCCATTGCAATGCCTTGGTTCTGGTTGAAATGTGGTGTATTTGTGGTATTGAATGTCGATAGAGAGACATAGTAAATAATGGCAAGAGAAACAGTAGCAAGAGATAGCAGTGCTCCTCCGGCAAACACCCCCGGTTTGACAGCATAGCAATACAAGTTTTGCTGAGTTCTCTGGTCATTAAGTGCAGCCCCAGTCAGCAATAGCTGAAATGCTATGGTAAAAGTAACCCTGTCGCATGATGAATTTCACTCAGTCACAAAATTATGCTATAAATACAAAGCACATTGCACAAAACCTGTGCAAATAACAAAGATAATCAAGGCTCAAGACTATGCTGCTGTAAGTTCAAATCTATGTCATAAAATTTTATCTGCATCTGAAGAATGATTGAATACCTAAGGAAAACTTCCTCAGTCATCAAATTGCCAATAATGTCACTTACCATATTCTAAAATTAAACTATTTCACTTTCAGAACTCAATTTGCCGATAGCCATATCAAACTACAATGAAATTCATGCAAAGCTTTCTGGCAGGAAAAAGTGTCTCTTCAAGTTGTAGACACAGTGAATTATTCTATATGTCATTCTGGAATTATAACCTGCAGAGGGCACATACTTTTAAATGGCATCCCATCCTTCCAGAAAGCAATATCCAGCCAGCCAAATTATTAGTTGTGAGTAGTTCATCAATGTGTTACTTGTATAGGCAAAAAACTTGCATGATTCTAGCACCCCAGAATAAACAGAATATATCATGCAACATTAAAATGGATATCAAGTAAAATGCAAACTGTGTTACCAAGAAACAATCAGGGAGATCAACGCTAATGTCCTGTTGGAATTGGAGGAATTTTGATGCCTCTGGCAACAAACACAGCCAGCAACAATGTTTATAATTAATTGGGCCACCAAAAGTGCCAGGGCAGCTGTTAATCCAAGAGGCGAAGCAGGGCTCTTTGGATATATGCAGTCACCAGGTGATGTGGTATCTACATCGGAGACCTACAAAGTTAACAACCATGTTATGTAGACAGTATAATCTCTCAACCAAGGTGTGGAGAGTTCTTCAAAGAATAATAAAAAAAAAAACTCTAAGCAGGAAAAAGAGCACTACTTGAATTTTTATGTGGAAGCTCATCAAGGATGAGTACTTGAGATCATCTCTGATATGACAAGGGAAGATTATTAAGCTTCAGTTACTAAATATTAATATGAGAAATGCTACTGTACTCACTTATGTCACTCCTTATCACTGACTAAATGGTATGCTTGATGCAGTAGTAAATCCAAACTACATCAGACATAACCTCATAAACAATTGACTTGGAACAAGCCATTTAAAGTGGTTGAAGCTAAATAGAACAGGACAACGATGATGATACCTGAGAACATACTAGTACCTCTCCATTCTGTGTTCCAGAGTCTAAAATATTATATTCAAGTGTGCCAACTTGCCATTCTTCTCAGTGTGTAAAGAGCAAGAGAAGAGACTCTTCATTCAAACATTTACTCTTGAATTGATATTTCATAGTACAGGTAGATGAGAAATTATGGAAAGCGAAAGAGACTTCCCCTCAAATTTTCAAGCAAAAACTTCACCCATTAGAATTTGCTTTTTTATTTGCAATTAGTCTCTTTCTCACCAAACAAATTAAGGCAGGAAGCGTACTTTACGACCTCATCTAATGTTCAAACATTGAACCTCTCTTGATCTTCCCATCAAGTCATCAACCTGTCCTTTATCTCTCCTTAAATTCGCTTTGAAATATTTGCTAGTCTTGCTTCATGAGAATGGATTCTATTGGAAATCATCTTGTATTCACTCTATAGACTGAAAATATCATCTAAATAATATGTTATTTCGATGTGCATGCATATATCAAATATAGGCCCTGTCAAAGACCATATTACAATCATTTCAACCAAACTTCCTAACCATGGCTCCATTTTCAAATTAGAAAAAAACCAAGCACCATCTCAACAATCAATGGTTCCTATAACAACACTTCCCTCCGCAAAAGTTACTTGTCCACGTTTTTTCAAAAACAAGAAAACTAAGCAATTAAGAGAAAGAGAGAGAGAGAGAGAGAGAGAGAGAATGAGTGCAATTAACAAACAGAAAACATTCAAACGACACCAAAATTATCAGTTAAGAACTCCCCTTCCTAATTGAAAGTAATAATATCGGACGACAACATAACAGAACATCAATATCGATATCCAAACCAAAACCAAAGCTTCATAAGGAGCAGAAAAGAAAAAAAAAACTTAAGAAGAATAAAAAGAGGTGCAACTCACCTTCACCCTTGTAGCCTCTGCACCAAAAGCCAGAGCAGCAGCAAGTAGCCCCAGGAACCCAACAGCACCGCACACCAAAACCACCTTCCTCTCCATTCTCTCTCGCTTGGAGTCTTTGAGGTCTTTTCTTATAGCAATCTGCCTCTCTATCTCTCTGAAAGTTGGAGTCTTTGAGGTCTACACTAATAGCAATCTCTCTTTTTCTCTATCTCTCTGAAAAGTGGAGTCTTTGAGGTCTTCTCTAATAGAAATCTCTCTCTCTGTCTCTCTCTGTGAAAGTTCGAGTCTTTGCGGTCTTCTCTAAATAGCAATCTCTCTCTCTCTCTCTCTCTCTCTGTGTGTGTGTGTCTGTGTGTGTGAAAGTTGGAGTCTTAGAGGTCTTTTCTAATAGCAATTATTCTGCAGAGCTTCTTGGGCAAGCACCCCTTGGTTGGTATGGTAACTGATTGAGAAAGCGAGCAGGATAGAGTACAAACTAATGTGGACCATAAACAAAAGCCCCTATTTTGCTTGCTTTGAAGCCTAAACATTGGACTCCAATTATTATTATTATTATTATTTTTTAGTAAAATGTAAATGCTGCCACTACTTGACTAACGCTTTAATCTGAAATAGAATCCGGAATTTTTAGAACAGGACAACCTATCTCTTCCACGCATATTGCCATTCTTTTCCTTTGCTTGTTCAACTAAAGCTCAATTTTTTCTCCTTTCTGATGAGTTAAATTCCATGGAAACCACAATGACCTTTCTCCTTAGTCCTTACCAAATTTTTTGATGCTGAATAATAAGGTGCTTTTTTTATGTAATGGAAGCCAATATTTGAGTTTATACCTGAAAGTATGACATTTTGAATGAGATTAGTATAGTACAATACATGATGATACTAATAATTCAAGGTTTGATTTTTATTTTTATTTTTTTTTCTGGTACAGTACTTGGGACTTGGGAGGAGTGTGTTCACCTGATGCTCTTGGGTAGCAGTAGCAGGCTAGCAACAAGTGGACTGGCTTTTCCCACACCACCCCAGGACTTCTACACTTGTACATCCAATCCTTTGGGCCACCCATTCTCATCCACAAGCTTGAAGCTCCCCCGTTCCTTTTACTCTACTTATCCGCCACCACAGCAAGAATGGAGGAGCGCCCACTCTAGTCTACTTCATCTTCGGGTCCAGAAATGGCAGCCTCTGCTTCTGCCTCGGCCTCTTCCATCTCCATCTCCAACGTCCCTCGCAGAAGCAACTCATTATCTTCTCCAACCCCTCATTTCCTTGCACAATCCCAGGTGAGCTCTTGACCTCTTCATTCCAAATAGTCTAGACTCTTGAGACCAGTTGAACCAATTTGATTGCCTGCCCTTCTTCTTGTGCTAGAAAACTGCCTTCCATGGCTTGTCTTTGATAAGCAAGAGTGGGAGTAGGAATAGAGCTCTTTCAGGAAGGAGAGGATTTGAAATCAATGCGAGGACTGCTGGAGCTTCCAGGACCATTGAGGTTGAGGTTGATAAGCCTCTAGGCTTGACCCTGGGCCAGAAGTCCGGGGGTGGTGTTGTCATCACTGTGAGTCATTGCTTCCATTCTGATTTTCCTGGCTATTTCCATGGACTATCATTATATATCAGATATTCTTTTTTTTTTTTAACTTTGGCTTGGTGAAGTTTGGTGCATTAATTTGAATCTGTGTGCTTTCTTTTTTTATTCTTCTTATATTTCATTTGATAAACATAATCAAAGTAGATCATTTAGGACTTCACTTCAGAGTCAGAGCAATCTTGTTTCTCAACAATATATAGTGCTCTTTGTAAACTATAATATGACATGCATTGGTTTCATCAGTCAAGGTTCATATAGGAATTTTTTTTGTTTTCTTTTTTTTTCCAACTCATGTAACTGGCGGCCTCCTGCCAAATGATTATGAGTATAGCTTAATTTATCAAGATCAGAAAAGCTTCAAATATGTGTGAATTGAACTAGTTACAATTGTGATATTTTTTATATAGTCTTCAATCATCAGAAGTGTACGTAGCGTTGATTCTTTCTAGCTGCTTAATTTGAAATTTATTTTCCAAGAGGAACAGCTCAATATTGTTGTTACTTCAACTGCATCTGCATGCATGCATTATGAGAAAAGCTACGTCTATATTTCAAACACATTTAATATATTTTTCAAATTTGTTATCAAGTTTATCAATTTATCATGGGTGTGCAATCAGGCGGTTGATAGCGGAGGGAATGCTGCAAAGGCAGGGTTAAAGGCCGGTGACCAAGTCCTTTACACTAGTAGTTTCTTTGGAGATGAACTGTGGCCTGCAGATAAGTTGGGATTTACCAAGACTGCTATCCAAGCAAAGCCTGACTCTGTCTACTTTGTTGTAAGCAGGTTGAATGCAACAAATTTACTAATGCTTTTTAATTGTTCCATAGATGCAAAATCATGTGCCTGATAATTGTATCTATTTTGTGTTTTGAACTTGAAAACATTACACATTGTCATGCCTCTTTAGTTTTCCGCTCTTGCAATACTTATTATTAGTACTACCTCATGTTGCTTAATTTGACCAACTCGATGTCACAGAGGTGCTGAAGTTGATGTAAAACGATTGACCAAGAGGCCTGCTCCTCCTCGCTTTGGCCGGAAATTAACAGAGGCACAGAAGGCAAGAAGAACAATTACAATTGTCTTTTCTTTTGCTTGTTCTCATTTTCTGACTGTTCTTATTGAACTCTCATATATTATTCACCCTCTCCTCTTGCAGGCTAGAGCAACTCATATATGTCTTGATTGTGGATTCATTTACACTTTGCAGAAATCTTTTGATGAACAAGTAAATTTTTGCCTTCTTTTAATCTTATGACTAATACAGTAAAAAAAAAACATAATAATGTATAATTCAGTACTGAAAATACTCTGATCTGATGTGCAGCCTGATAGTTACGTCTGCCCGCAATGCAGTGCACCGAAAAAGAGATTTGTTGAGTATGATGTGAATACTGGAAAACCAGTGGGTGGTGCCTTGCCACCCATTGGAGTCATTGTTGGTCTTATTATTGGCATTGCAGGAGTTGGAGCATTGCTTGTGTATGGCCTCCAGTAGTTAAGTTCAGTAGTAGTCATAATTCATCAGAATGCTTCATCCATTTATGATCTTGATTTGTAAAAGTCCAAACAGCTAAACATTATAATAATAATAAAAAAAAAAAAAAAAGATAAAAGAGGAACTTTTATTTTATGCGACAGTTTCGTTGCATTTTATTTAATGAAAAGCTGCATGAGACTAATTATTTTCAAGATACGGACACGTGCCAACATGCTCATAAATATCGTGCTTGCTTGCTGGCTCAGAAACCTTTTTATTAATTACTGCTTCGCTGGAAATGGGTTTTGGCATCCCAAAAAGGAACCAGAAAAGGGACATCTCTCGAGATTTTTATTTTCCACAGTGAGAGTCATTAGTGGAAAAAATATTTATTTATTTTTAGCGTGAATCACATCTCCCATTTAATGGTGTTATAATTTTAAAACTTTAAAAATTAAACAACTAATAAAATGGCATAGTTTTAATTATATTTCAATTTATATTGAGAAATTATCATATTTTCAAGAAAAATCTTTATTTAATAACAACAAAGATGAATATGTATATATAAATTAATAATTTTTCATAGCGCTGTCTTGCGGGTCCTTTTTAGTGGTCACTTTAGCGTGGCATTCCATTCCAAGCTTTGGCTTCTCCAAAAGCGGTGCCTTTTTTCCTTTGGCTTCATCGGTTGCACCGACGGAGCTCTGAGGAGAGGGAGAAAGCTTCAAGATGAGCAGCAGAGGGTTTCTGGGAAATCATGGTGCTGTGGAGGAATCAAAGGATGAGCTTTGTTTTTCGTAGATGGTCAGTTGCAATCTTTCTTTCTTCCTCTCACGGTTGTTGTTGTTGTTGTTGTTGTTTTTTTTTTTTAATATAATTATTCTCTCAAAATATTGTTGTAAATTTGAAGTCCAAGGTTCAGGGATCCGTGCATCTAATATGGTTCCAATTGTCTATTTTTTTTTTTGGCTGGTTTAATTGCAAGTTTGCATGATTTGGCTTTGTTTTTGTGTTCTTTGTTGATGTTCTTCTTCTTCTTCTTCTTCTTCTTCTTCTTCTTCTTCTTCTTAAATCTGGATTTTGATCTTCTCTTTCGAATAAGATCTTTCTCTTTTCCTTTTGTTTTGTATTGTTTTCCATTATTCTATGATCAATAGTCTGGAACTTTTTTTTTTATATGTTGTTGATTTTAATAATGTTGGCAGCAGATTCTCTTCCGTTTATGAGAAAGAAAAAAGTTTTCTTTTCTTTTTCTATTTTGGTTTTTAGTGTCATTTTTGTGAAGGTTTCTGCTCATGCCAGTCGACCAAGTCTTTTCTTTCATTTGATTATCAAGGATAAAAATAGGGAATTTACAAATCAAATTTTTCTTTAGTAATTGATTCATGATGCACTCGATCAGATCAAAATCTATATTTTGCGTCACTAATTTTCTAGTAAAATTGACTTAGTGCTCGGAATATAAATTAGATTGACCCTACAAATATAGCGTTATGGTTCTTTGTTCTTTTCCAATCATTCTCTTGAAAAGTTGTATGTATTGTATGTGGCCTCTTTGTAACCATCCTTCCAAATTTGCAAGTATTCTTCATCTGTCACTGTTGTTCTAGAACTTGGTTTTCATGAAAGCCACTCTGGCTGGTGCGGAAGAACTGTATATGGTCGGCTGAATTCCTTACTGCATCAGCCGTAATCAGCACCCTTTTCTGTTCTTCCGCAAGTAACTTCTTCTAGTCAATTTCTTTTTTCCGTGAAACCAAAAATAATGATGTACACTCAAATGGTTACTCAATGGTATCAAGTTAACTCAGCTTAAACGACAAAAAAAAATTTACTTGTGAAAGCTCAGAGCCTTGAAATGCTGTAGTTCTCACAAACTTTCTTCACGTACCTCTTTAGCAGTCGCTGATGTTTTGTTATAACTAACTGTGTGTTTTAACGAAAAGATTAGTAGCTTCGCAAAGGCCAATTGTCAACAGAGATTCCTTTATTATTTTCCTTCTGGTAACTGCTTTTGCTTGGCAATTATTAGTTTCTGATTTATTTGGTATTACTTTGCTTCTGCATTGCATTTTCATATTCAAGCTATTTAGACTACTGTCAGCAGTGGAATGATTTGCTAGATTCTTATCTTTAGGTATCAATGATTATATGGTTTCCCTGCCAATACCATGCCTCTCATTCTTAGAAAGTTCACCATAGCATTATGTGGAACTGCATACAATCTTTTCTCATCAAATTGTTCTGAATTTTAACTGCCTATCAAAGGAAAAATTTTCAATCAAAAAACCTTAGGCTATAATCAATGTTTTGAAATAGAATAGAGCTTAATGTTCTATGAACTTTTTATTGTAAATTACCTGAAGCCTTATGTAGTTTGATTTTTTGATTCAGAAACTGAGGACCACAGGAAGCTCTACAACAACTTTTATTCCTATGGGACATTATGGTAGTCCTGAATACCATGGCCTTGGTGAAGGAGCTCCTAGGGTAGATAATTCTCATAAGGTCTCAATCATACCTCTAGTCTTCTTGATTTTTTATGAGGTATCTGGTGGTCCATTCGGGATTGAGGATAGTGTTCAGGCAGCTGGTCCACTTTTAGCCATTCTTGGATTTCTGGTTTTCCCACTCATATGGAGCATTCCAGAGGCTCTTATCACTGCCGAGCTGGGCACCATGTTCCCAGAAAATGGGGGATATGTTGTTTGGGTCTCATCATCTCTGGGTCCATTCTGGGGTTTTCAACAAGGCTGGATGAAATGGCTTAGTGGTGTTATAGACAATGCCCTTTACCCTGTTCTCTTTTTAGACTACCTCAAGGCAAGTTATCATATTTTCGAGGGCGGTCTTCCAAGGACTTTGGCTGTGTTAATCTTGACTGTTGCATTGACTTACATGAATTATAGAGGTTTGACTATAGTTGGCTGGGTAGCTGTTTTTTTGGGTGTGTTCTCAATCCTCCCCTTCATTGTTATGGGGTTTGTGAGCATACCAAAATTAAAACCTTCGAGATGGTTGGTTGTTGATAGTCACAATATTGACTGGAATTTGTACTTGAATACTCTTTTCTGGAACTTAAATTATTGGGATTCAATTAGTACTTTAGTAGGTGAAGTTCAGAACCCAAAAAGAACTTTGCCAAAGGCACTCTTCTATGCACTAATTTTGGTGGTTGCTGCATACCTGTTCCCGCTACTTACTGGCACTGGAGCTATTCCTCTTGAGAGAGAACTGTGGGAAGATGGTTATTTTTCTACCATTGCAATGATTCTTGGTGGATCATGGTTGAGGTCATGGCTGCAAGGAGCGTCGGCATTATCCAATATGGGAATGTTTGTTGCAGAAATGAGCAGTGACTCTTATCAACTTCTTGGAATGGCGGAAAGGGGGATGCTCCCTGCGTTTTTTAGCAAGAGATCCCGCTATGGAACTCCTCTTGTGGGGATCTTGTTCTCTGCTTCCGGTGTGATTTTGCTGTCCTGGATGAGCTTTCAAGAGATTGTTGCAGCAGAAAATTTTCTGTACTGTTTTGGGATGCTATTGGAATTTATAGCTTTTATAAGGTTACGGATTACACACCCAACAGCTCCTCGGCCTTATAAGATACCCGTCAGTACAACAGGTGCCATTTTGATGCTCATTCCTCCTACTGTTCTAATCTGTGTGGTTCTGGCTTTTGCTTCTTTGAAAGTCATGATTGTGAGTCTCGTTGCAGTATGTTTTGGATTTCTATTGCAACCATCTCTGAAATATGTGGATAAGAGGCAATGGTTGAGGTTTTCTGTCAGCCCTGATCTTCCTGATTTCACTGTAACGGACGATGAGAATATTATTGACCCTATGATGTAATGAACATGCAGCAGATTCAGTGAAGACACTGTTCCTTGCATGTCTGGTGATATCCTGCCCAGAATATCTTCCAGGACTTGAATCCATGAAACTGATGCCAGAGTTGATTTGTTAAAAGTTACTGCTGGTTCTGGATGATTAGGTTCTCACATTACTCTGGCCTTACATTTCCTTCTTGTTACACAAATACTTCTTCTGCAAGTTAGAATACATTATTTTCAATTATCATTGCTTATGGTTTCTTTGGCATCTTTTATCTTGAGTCGTATGTTTATTGTCCTGGAATGCTCGTTCTAATCGGTCCAACTGCAACAGTAGTAGCATTTGTTGTATGATGTGAGATAAGATTTTCTTTTCTTGAGTATCATTGCTCAGATCCATGCACACCACCTCCTAGTACCAACACCTGCAGAATCCTTCCTTTGGGATAACCCATTAAGCATCTACTTCTTATGAGGTTGGTTAAATTGTCCCCTGGTGGAAAATTTCCACGAATTTCCTGAACATTGATAAATTGTTGGTACCGTGCAGGCCACACATAAACCTTGACAGTATGTCTTCGGAAGATTTAAAACAGAGCTTTATCACTTGATTTGCTATTGGTCATCATTTTCCTAAGCCATTGTCAAAGATTCTCCTTGTTTTGTATTGTTTGTTATTTTACTTTATCTTTGTCAAACAGTGGATTGGAAATGAAGTAGAATCCAATTAGATTGGAACTAAAGCTAGGTAAGAGGACAAGGGAAAAATACTTGCCTGTGAATTATGGCATGTTTGGTGGTTAATGAAGCATGCTATCTTACCTACAATTTTAAACATTCAGTTAGGACATCATGATCACTTACAAATCTTTATAGTAAATTCGAGAATAGCGGCAGCAGCCGGCTAAGCATGAATGCGAACAAGAGTTTGGTAGTCATTGCCAGTGGCTTGACTTCTATTGAAATTCATGAACAAACAGGACATAATCTCAAAGTTCTTGTTTTATATGTTACCTCCTACCTCACACACTGCCGGCAATCTTATGAACTTGCTAATTGCAATGACATAATGGGTCTGTTTTTTTCTGAGCTTGCTTTGGAAAAAACAGAAGGATATTTCATGTAGTCCTTGTCAGATGATGCAATGATATGTGTATGACTGGTCTTAACAGCACCTGATTACAAAAATAATGATTAGCTACCACTTATGTAATTCAGAAAATAGAATGGCATGGCAATGCTTGGATTTAGATGATGAATTGATGATATGCATCTTTTCTAGTTGAATTGTGACAACACAGTTCAATACAAAGGGAATACGGTAGACATTGGCAGCCGGCAGTGCATCAATATATTTACAGGACAAAAACAAATAAGAGCTGTCTATTCTATTTCTGTCTACTTTCCACTGTTTATTGATTCTTCTAAGAGCTGGCATGGAACAATTTTCTGGTCAGTTGTCATCTTGAAGAAATTAGTTTTTGGATCTTGCATCTTGTTCTCAGATCTCTGAACATTTCTTTTTTTCATGTTGCTTGAACAACATATATATTTTTGTTCATTGTATGAGATTTCAAGATTTCATTCTCAACTCAGACTTGGTCCTTGTTATTCAAATGAACAATTTTCAATTCAATTGTTGCTGCAACGTGCTTCTACTAGTTATTATCAAATATCAATCACTGATCTTTATAACCTCATTGTCTGAAAATATGAACATTTATGTTTTTTTTTTCCCTAGTTAAAGTAAGTTGGAGAATATAAAATTATGGTGTACTTTGTTCATATATTTAAGTAACTATCAATCAGTTAATCATTCGCATTAATCATGTATCTTAATTTGACCTACTTTTGTAGCATCTCTATGGACTTCTCTTACAGAAATCTACAGGCTAATCACTTAATCATAATATCATTTTGCAATGGTTTTTTTTTTTATTAGAAAAACAATACAAATATACTGTCCCAAAAATCCACGTGTCAACATGCTACACAGAGATGCTGTTGCTCCGTATATAGTCAACAGCAGAAATAATAAGCTCGCTATCTATCGTCATTGGAATGGCAAATTCGTTATTTATTCGAAGTAAGAGCTTCTTTTCATAAGAAAGGGTCCCGCAAAATTCATAAATTGATAGAAAAACCTGCGGGCGGCCACAGTTATTATTAAAAAGAGAAAAAAAAAAAAATTTTAAAAAAAAGATGGAGGTCCCTCGCCGTGTCTTTCATGGCTGCCTCCGCACCGGTAAAGAAACCCTCAATTCCCGCCACTCATTTCCATTTACTTGCATGAATTATGAGTCCGTCGATCATATATTGCTATTATCTACTATAAAGTTTTTTTTTTTTTTTAATATTTTTCTGTTATATTTTGACCTAAATTTGAGGATTTAATCCTCACTGTAAATTCTAGAATGCATTGTTTCTGATTGTGTTTTGGAATGAGACAAAATTTCATTTTTGGAATCGGAACAAAAGCGCGTTGGAAGATACCTGCTCTGAATTATATTTTTTATAGTCACTTTCAGTCTAGTGGCATTGGAATGATTTTTTTTTTAAAAAAAAAAAAGTTTATTAATCCAATAATTATTTCAATTTGCTTTGATCAGTGGTTGTGCCATAGAAGAAGCATTGATGTGTGACCTTCAGAGCAAGGGATGAATCCAATCTGAATGAGTGTTTTATGAGGCATTAAATTGAAACCTCTTTGTTTTGCCCTTTTTGGGTTGTGGAGTTTGGTGATTTGATTTGTTTTATGATCTTGCTGTTCTCTATTTTCAATTAGAACTGATTCATTTGAGTTGTTAGATTATGATCTCACAGATTTCTCTATGATCATATGTGTAGGCTAGAGGAAGGAGTTTAGATTCATTAGAGATCTTGCAGGATAGTGATCAGATGGTATTTATGGTAGTTTTAAATGTTGTGTGTTTTAAGGATAAACAAGACAGACTCTGATAATTAATTCCTGTTTCTTTTGAGTGGAAAGCTTTCTGGGTGTTTTAGAGGCGCTTGGATCAAAATATAGAGAAGAGTATTACATATAGGGTAGGGGCTGTAATACTTTGTAGAACGGAAGATGAGTGGAGAATATGAATGGTTACGGAAATGAGAATGGATTCATGAACAACTCTTTTCATAAAGAGGGTGAAAGTCATCGTAATTCAAGGCTCCCACAAGCTCAAGCACATCACCAGGGGAACACAGAGAAGAGGCATATAATGGAGACATTGGATAGAGGTTACTCTGATTTGTACAGAAATTCTAGTGAGGAAATTGTGTTGAAGTCCTTGATGGAAAACCCGATGGGGATTTCAGCGCCAAGTATGGAGATGCTTGGCTTTAAGAACATTTCCCAAACTCTAAGAGGTGATAGTGAGGAGCTCTTTAACAGCTGGCTTCTGAATGGGGAGGCAAGAATCTTGATCTCTCTTTTGCTTTCATTAACCCATTGCTGATCAAATGGTTTGTGTTTGGGGTTTGGTCAAACAAGTTTAATTTCATTTCCTTCTTCTTATAGAGAGAACATTTAATGATCTAATTAAACAGTTAATGGTGCAGATACATCATTAGGATACTCTTTTCTTAAAGGCATGTAGGGCGGTCTCTGATTTTCTTCTTTTTTTTTTCTTACATCCCTTTGTTTATCCTTGTCATTTTGTTATGTCCAGATTTTGGTTTTCCTTTTTATTTTGCACTGTGGATTTTTACCAGTAAAAGTATCAGAGGGTTCAAAGGCATCATGCAAAGTGTATATAAATTTCATATTTACGCTCTGAATATAAGCCGCTTAAACAATCTATTATCACACCTGGGTTTCTTTTCTACTTGATTAGCCTACTTTGCAATTTTTGGTAGTATGTTCATCTCGGTTGCCAGAGATAAATGAATTGTTTGTGGTCCTATCTGGGATGAATTGCTTACAATGGCCTTCCTAATTGTTTCATTGGTCTTTACAGATTCCTGGTTTCATTTCTTCAAATGGGGCACATCGTACTCGGGTAACTTCTCGGAGGTGAGTGGGAGCTCTTTTAAGTCATATACAAATTTCTATGGCAATATGCATATATTATTGAGCAAACTTCATGATGATGAGTTGCAGCTAGTGTCTGATATATCTTTATGTGATTTCATGATTTTCACTATAAATCCTAATTCTTATTAGACTTCTATTTGGTTATTCAGTCATAGAAACTTGCTAATTCATGCAATTACAGGATATCAACAGAGCCTGCTGCTGTGTCTTCCTTCCAGCAAAATGACAGCTTATTCCAGCAAAACACAATTGAGGAACACTCAGCTGACCCCAGCCGCAGGTGATTGTGATATCTACATTCATGATAGAAATATGTAGATGGTTCACATTTGATTGTGATATTTTAAGCTCTGCTTTGCCTTCTGACTGCATCTTTCTTGTATGGTAGGAATATTCCAGATAAAGGAATTCAAGCTAGCAATTTGTACTTGGCCAAGGTTGAGTTTCTTCTTAATCCCTTCATAAGAATACAAAAGGACCTTGTACTTCATCTAGATATTATGAGAGCACATAGCTCACTTTGTCATTATGCAGGCATGGTTTCAAAGTACCCAACCAATGACAAGAAGTAGGTCTTCCGAATTAAGGTATCTTTCCTAAATCTGATGGCTGCCACAAGTTAAATGCAGAGTCTCTGCTGCAATAGCTAAGAGGGATTTTGCATGCTTGTAAAGAATACCCTTTCTTTTTTGTATTTGTATTCTATTCTACTCGTTTATGGACATATTGATTTTCTATAAGCAGGAGAAGGTATGCTGCCATGCAAAATATGCTGACACCTACTGTCGTGGAAGCCCCAAATGACACTCCGGGTCCAGGGCGTGGCGGTAGCATCATGAAGCATGAATTTGCAGGCACAAACAATTTCTGTGATGTTTCCATGGGGGAGATGCCAACGCAACTGCATACCTTCATGTCTCCATCCAATTCATCTACTTCTCCCTTCAATACACCTCCAATGGCAACTGTTGACACTGTGTCTTCTGTTGTGAGCATGCTTAAGGGTACATTAGAACGCAAGAAACTTGGAAACCAAGCGGATAAAGAAATTCTTGAAGGCAATTCTTTTGTCTTTTCTACTGCTGCAGAAGTTGCATCCAATATCGGCTCACATCAAGATGCAGCTGGTCAGCTTTTTGAGCCAACTATGCCTTTTCATATGGTATCCTCCATCCATATGAATGATCTGGGGAAGTTGCAAAAAGTTGAAACTTCACTAGAATTAAATGTCGAAGGTTTTGTTAGTTCAGGAAACCAAATCCAGTTGGGTGTGCTGTCCCAAGAACCTTCACAAAGTGAATCATCCGCTGCTGCACCTGTAATTTCCACTGGTTTTGAAGTATGTGATGATCCTGCTCAGTCTGCACAAACATTATCTGTTTGTGAGAATTCCAGAAAACATATTGGAAATGGTACTACAGAGCGTGGACCTAAAGCCAGAGGTTTGTTACCAAATTTTTATTTGCATTCTCACTCTGGTCACTACTTCTCTTAATCAGTGAATTATGATGTCCAATGACCTTGATATTGCAGAATTCAGGGAGAGAATGCTGGAAAACAACTTCAAGGATGACCGGAAGGTAAGCGTTAATTGAATTTAAGTCCTGCCATGTGAAATAAAACATATTTTTCACCATATTGACAGTGGTATTATGGAATTCTTCATTCAGTTTATAGTTATGCCTATTTTCTTTGTTGTCTGGCAGAAGGGGAATTTAGTACGGATGGGTTCTGTTTCATCTGGAGGTACAGGTAGATGTTTTATACAGTGCTTCATGCAGTAATTATTTTGGGTGCATTTGAAAATTCTAAAACATCTACACTTGTAACTCTTTATTGTGTGAAACCAAATTATTTTGTGGCTCTGTTGTTCTTGTTTAGTACCGTGGCCTTTTCTCTTACAATCATGAATTATGCAGTGGACAAGGGGGACCCTACAAAGAAACGCCGGGTTGAACGATCTCGCAAGTATGTCCATTCTGAAATTTTAAGTGTGTGTATATATATATATATATAGATTCTCACCGATAATTTACATTGTTGGGCATATGAAATTTAAACCCTGATGCTGGATTTTTCCATATTAGTATTTGTATTGTGTGAGCCTAGCATAGATAATTTTCTAAACCATTTACTAGCAAAAGCAATTTTAGGACAACATATAGAAACCTAAAACATACGAACTCTTGTCTCAATATTTAAGTGTTGTGTATGAAACTTTCATCTGTGACTGTGGGCATGCGGTTTTGGCATTTTAGTGCTTTATGTATGATGAACTCTCAATGTGCTTGCATTTATTTATTTATACATGAATACTGGGTATTGTTAATGATTTATGAACACTAAGAAGCATTGCAAAATCTTTTTTTTCAATAAATCAGTCGTTTATCCACTCTTTTTTTAAAAAGAGTTTGCATTTTGCCTCTTCAAAGTATAACTGATTGGTACCTGCCCATTTTCTAATGTTTTAGGATGGCAGAGGCGAAGGAGAGAAATTCAACACCGGCGTTACCATCAGATATGCAGTCTGTTCTAAAACGCTGTGAAAATCTTGAGAAGGAAGTCCGGTCACTCAAGCTTAACTTATCCTTCATGAATAGGTAGGTGAAATTATTGATCCCTAGTTGTAGCATTGCACATTGATTTCTGTAGGAAAATACATGAGAACACATACTGTGATCTGTTGGATACTTTTACATCATTTTGTTTTATTCTGCTTGCAATAGTTGAGAATCCATTTATTACTTTCAGAGTGAGCTTCATGATTATATATATATGTATGTATATATATATATATATATATATATATATTGATTCTTCTTGAAGTTTACTCCTTATGATTGACCTGAGTTTTTTCCCCCAAAGAAAATGAATAAGATTACTTCATAGTAAATAGAATTCTACATTTAATGTTTGCGACTCTTTGCAGGAAGGATTCCGAGCAGACAAAACAAATTGAGGAGCTTCAAAAACAGAATGATGACTTGGCAGAAGAGAAGGAAAGACTTCTTGAAGAAATTGAGAGGATCATCTCAGAGACCAACAAGATGTGAGACTCACTATATATATTAATCTGATCATAATCCTTCTCTTTTATGTGGATGTGGTATTCTTTACGCTCACATGTACCACGGATGATATATGGATTCCTGTAAAACAGGGTATTAAATACATATATCTATCTTTTACTTTAATTACAAACCACCGAATTCTTTAAATACTGGTGGTTAACACTACAATCATATTCTTATTATAGCTTAACATTAAAGGCCTGTTTGGATAAGCCAGAATTATGGCATAATCTGTACAATATGCCATAATTTAATATTTTCTGATAATTATGCCATATTAGCTGTTTGGGTACTTATTTTAGAGTATAAAATTATGGCATAATATAGGCATTATGGCATAAAAAAATATTCCACTCTTAGTGGAATATTTTTTTATTATGAAAAGTCTCTCTCTCTCTTTTGATCCAGCAAACAGCCACCAATCCACCGGTGGCTCGCTCAGCCTCCGGCCAACGGCCTCCGGTGACACGCCGGCGATCCACCGGTGGTCCGGCAGGCTTCCGGCAACTGGTCACCGACCCAACCACCGGTCCACCGGCCTCCGGTGACACGCCGGCGATCCACTGGTGGTTCGCCCGGCTAGCCTCCGGTGACACACCGGCGATCCACCTATGCTCCGGCCGACCTCCGATGACCGGCCACAGGTCCACCGGTGGTCTAGTTGCCGATCGGTCGATCTCCGTAATTTTTTTTATTTTGGTAACCAAACACTCATTCTATAGGAATAAAATATGCTATAATTTCTGTAATAATCACTTGCACTTCCTACATAATAAAATTATGCCATATTTTTTTATTTTGCAGCCAAACAGGCCCTAAACTATATGTCTTGTATAATTTCCATGATGGTCCATTACTAACATATTGAACACCATTTGTTCAAATTATTTCGGATAAGATGCATGCCAGCATCCACAGAGTTTAATATTGTCATCATTCACAACTGCAATGCCACAATAATAAGCAAGAACACATACATCATAAGGCATTATTTTCAATCATTAGAAACAAACATTAGCGGCAGAAGTACCCGATGGAGTTGGAGTAGAGTTTGTTGTCACTGCACCTCCTGCCTTCATTGGTAAAGGCTCCCAGGCCATGCCAATTTCGGTATGGCCAGCACTCTTATTCACAACCACCACAGCCTTCCTGTCAGACCCACCACTTGTACCTCTTTCCGCTTTCAGACGGAGACGCTCTGCCCTGGATCCAATAGTCTGGCCAAGAATTGATGCCGCTATGGTCAAAACCATCGCTGTCTTGGGCATCAGCACCGACTTCCGAAGCATGGCAATGAATGGAACAGCAGCATGAACAGCCACAAACCACTGAGGGGAGAACTTGTCGGTGTGCTCTCTCCAAACCCCAAGTGGAACATTAGCTGCCATTCCAAGCAAGGCAATTGCAAGCATCTTTGCAGGCAGTGGCTGTGGGCGGAGATTCTTTACAAAGGCGGTCCGGGCCAGGGCAGCTCGTGCGGCAACAACAGCCGGTGGGCACCTTAAATTTATACCTGGTGGTGGTTGGAAAGCCTTAGCAACAAGAGGCAGTACCCGATTTACAGCCCGAAAGGACTTGGCAATGGGGCACTGCCCAGTTTTCAGCCACTCGCTACTATGCGCCTCATGTGACGAACCACCTCTTTTCTGCCATGTTACCACAACAAGCATATTAAATGGACCAATCCATTCAGAAATCACTTCGTTGATGCTAAAGTTATATATATATATATAAAAAAAAGGAACTAGTGATAAAGTGTTCAAAGAGTGTTGCCAATAAAGAGACCCGACCTATAGATTTGCCTAGGAACCAACTTCCCGTCGAATAAGCGCATTTTAAAAAGCAGATAGCAAATAAAAATAAAATAGCTCACTACAATGGCATAAAATCATAAAGACCAAACGGCAGTGTGTTAATCTGTTGACTAAAGATAACATGTCATGAACACTTTAGAATTACTCATATATAACAAAAAAAGAGAACATAATCGAAGATGAACATTAAAATAAATAAATAAATACACATAATATTTTAAGATTTCTTAAAAGGTTATAGCATTTCTGATGGTATGAAAGCAGAGATAAATTCCCATGGATTACCTGTGAAAGATTGTTAGGCTTGGATGAATTTTTGTTGTGTTCCTTCCACTTCCTCGAGAAGAAATTGAAGCCAAAAGGTCCCTCGGGTCCAAATGCTGAAAGACTGATGCTGGCTGCATTCACTGCAAGGGGATTAAACTGTAAGCCAGGATTTGGTTCAGGATTCTCATTATACACGTATGATTTTCCTGAAAGGGGAATAACTCCATCTTGTCCATGGAAAAGCTTGAAAGCTGTTTCAAAGCTAGGACCATCTTCAAAGATAGGGCCTTTCACTCCTTGTGCCTAAGAAATAAATACAAGATCCATAGAATCAACAAATACCAGAAACTATGCGCAGGCTTTGTTGGGAAAAGAAAAGTCGGAGGAAACAAGAAAAACATACGGGTGAAGGAAATTTAACAGATGAAGAGAAGTTAAAGCTTGTTGGTTCATTGATGTTCCTCAAAAATGGGCACCTCTGAATATCTTGAAGGGAAAACATGTTATCACATGCTGATTCACCAAGGATACCCTTAAGGAACAAATCCATTTCAGTACAAGCAGCTCAACCTACATAGTGGAATAAACAGTTAAATTTCAACTAGATAACAGTGTTTAACTTTTTAATTATCCATCCAATGAGAAAAGGTGGTATATAAGCAGCACATGATGATGCAAAACCACCAAAAATAACTTTTTTCCTTTATATCTATCAATCACTAAATAAAAAGAGTATAGGGTAGAACAAGCATGCTAATTGCCACATGAATGGTAAATGCAGCTATCTCTTGAAATGTAGGTTAGTTGAAAACAATTTGAGATAAGTACGAACTACTCATCAATTAACGGTAATACAGATGGGCACAGCTATAGTGAAGTCATCAAACGGTACCACATGGCCACAAAGAGCAGCGAGTGAGATCAATATTAGGCATCACTAAAATATAGAATTAAAATTATTCAAGATTGAATTTTTACTATTAAAAACACTTATTTACATCTGCACTTGAGCAGAGATATGAATTACCAGCATAAACAACAGATTCACTAGAAATTTCACAGTGATCTCAGGCTAATACTAAAATTTGTTACCATGAAAATATGGGTTATCAAGTAAAAGAGTCAGGGCATAGAACTAGATGAAAACCTAAAATGTTCCGACCTTTGTCCCAATGTACAACCCAAACCAATCAATCAGATAAAACACAATAATCAGGCATACCACTGAAGTATTCACCAAAAGGCTTCTAAATTCCTTCAAATTAGCAAACTACAATGGATTGGAGTGAAAGAGAGATCAAATAGATAGATTTTAAAGCAGAAATATATAGATCGAGATAAAACGGTGAGAAATTCAATAATAATTAAAAACCTCAAACGAGAGTAGGAATGGGTGAGATCTTTGAGGAGGAGGAGGAGGAGCAGAGCAGCGTTGTTATCTTCCTCTGATCTTGGGAGGAGAAGCAATCCGAGAGCAAGCGCAATGAATTTCGTGTGGACGCCACGAGATCGAGGGCATCAATTTTGTGGCGCAGGGGAGATCACCGGTCCAACCGGTATCAACCTGCTCTCTGACCGCTTATCCCCGGTTTTTTCCCAATATCTAATGCTCGTTTCCTCAATTTGTGCGTAATCAGCGTGTGAAGTGCATGTATCCCAATCCAATTCAAACCAATGTTCAAAATAATAAGCTTTGACAACTTGATTAAATTTTAATTTTAATTAAGAATTATGTTGAGTCCTATTAAAAAAACAAATATGTGAATTAGATTAACATTGATACATATTCATTCTATATAAAGTAAAAAATAGCTTATATTGTAATACATACACATATAAAAAGATAACATAGTAATATATCTCCTAATCAACTTTTCTTAATCAAGATTAACATAACAATAACCTTGCTCTCTGTTTCTATATAAAGGATTGAAGGTGGGTGGGGGGTTTATTTAACTTTGATTTTATTTTATTTTATTTTTTTGAAAAGGTGGATAAACCACTTAAATTAAAAAGAAACAACAAACAAAACCCAACCACAAGAAGTGGAACAAACAGACACAACCCACAAAAGCACAAAACGAGACAAACAACCGCCTCAACCTTCCCCTAAAAAAACTGCCGACTACTCAGTATGTGAAGATAATCCTGCATCCGGAATGGATGCTACAGTATGCTCCTCCCCCGTCGAGCTCAAGAACTCCAAACTTCGCCTGATGGTAGTAGCATGCTCCTCCATCTTTGTTCTCGATCTGTCACTAACTGTAGAAAGCCAGGATAATAAAATGCGATCAACCTTCACAATTAGAGCATGAGCAGACATCATAATATCATTAAACATGCAGTCATTCCTAGCAAGCCAAAGATTCCACACAATCGCTTTCACCACTAGAACCCCTAACTCTCTACAGGTTGGTCTGATAGATAATCTCCAAGTCCCTCAAACCAAATGGCGGCAGTCTGGCAGATCCGGGAGCCCGAGCAAGCTAATAAAGTATCTCCACACCTGCTTTGCCAACGGGCAATGCAAGAAGAGATGATCCACCGTCTCCGTCGCCGCATTGCACAAGACACATGTCGCCGTCGGTAGGCGGTTACATCTTCTGATCTCTAAGTTCTCCAAGGTTAGAATCCTGTTCTTCCAAGCAAGCCAATTAAAAATGTTTATTTTCTTCGGGCAATGACTTTTCCAGAAAACTTTCGTCAACGGGCACCAAAGTCCACCATCATTCAGGAAAGAGTAAAATGATTTCACTGTGAACACCCCATTCCTAGTAAGACGCCACCTTTTAGAGTCTTCAATCACCTCCTCCTGCAATTGCCTTTGATCCATAAAAGTCTTCACTTCTACCTCCTCCATGAAAGGGGACCGAGACAACAGAAAGAACAGATCAGAAACAGTTCCGTTCGGTTCCCTAGATCTATCAAATTCCTCCTTCCAAATATTCATTGGTGCTCTACCACTTAACCAGCTGTCTTTCCAAAATAGCGTCTCCCTCCCAGAGTTAACGTCATGTCCAATGCAACTTCGAAAAGCAGGAAGACAGTTTAACACCCCTTTCCAGAAGAAGGAAATTCTCCCCGATTGCCTTGGGAACATATTCCAACGGTCCATACAATAGTTGAACTTAATAACCTCGGCACCACACCATGAACGGTCCGACATAAATCTCCACCACCATTTCCCCACTAACGCCTGATTGAAATTTTGTAGGTCCAAAATTCCCCAACCCCCTTGGTCGCAGTCACGACAGATATTATTCCAGTTTATGAGTCTGCATCGCGGGTGATTCAGATCCGTCCCAGACCAAAGAAAGTCATGTCTAATCCGGTTTATTTCCTTGATAACCCAACCAGGTAGACGATACAGGGACATCCAGTACGTAGGTATAGCAGTAAGCACTGCGTTAATCAACGTGAGTCTACCCCCCATAGAAACTTGTTTGACTTTCCACGAAGCCAACCTCTTTCTAATCTTAGAAATGAGGCCTTCCCAATCTTGCTTCCTTGGTCTTCTTCCAGAAATAGGGATACCGAGATACAAAACTGGAAGCAAACCCCTTTCACAATTAAACGTATCCGCCGCCTCCACCTCCGGGAGTTTCCCCAACTCCGAAGCATAAAGGCAAGTTTTAGAGAAATTGGTAGCTAAACCAGTCATCCCCTCAAAAATATATAAGATTAACTTAATAATTCGCAGATCTTCAAGACCACCAGTAGTCAACACAAGCAAATCATCGGCGTAATGAAGGTTACACCTGTTACCAAATTCTCCTAATGGAACTCCCACCAGGACCTTAGACCTCAGTGCATGAGCAAACATGGTACTTAGCACGTCCGTTACCAAAACAAATAGCAACGGAGAAAGAGGGTCACCTTGCCGCAACCCACTTTTGTAACGCACATAGCCATTTGGAGATCCATTCACCAAAATAGACGCTTTAGAAGAGAACAGAATGCATTTGATCCAACCTATCCAACGCTCCCCGAAACCGTTAGCTTCTAACAAATCCAAGAGGAAGTCCCAATCAACACGGTCAAACGCCTTATTGAAATCTACCTTCAGGATGTGGCCATTCAGTCTACGCTTATGAATGCTAAACATAAGTTCCTCCGCCATTGCAATGTTGTCTAGAATACATCTCCCTTTAAGGAAAGCGGATTGTTCTTTGTCCACCAGCAAATTCATCACCTTACTTAACCTCGTCGCCAACAGTTTAGAAATAATTTTCAGAGAGGAGTTTATCAAACTAATGGGACGAAAATCCCCCGGGTTCTCAGGTGATTCAACTTTAGGTATAAGCGCAATACTAACCCAATTAATTCTCTCCAAGTTGGCACGGTGCCAGTAAAAATCCTCACAGAGCAAAACTATGTCCCCACCGACTGTATCCCAGAATTGCTTAAAAAAAATGAATGGGGAAACCATCAGGACCTGGGGCTTTATCCCCACCAAGCCCAAACACTGCACTTTTAATTTCCTCTACAGAGAACGGATTCTCCAACATAGTAAGATCCACTGGATTTTTCAACTGAAAAAGTTTCTGGAAATCCACCCTAAGCCTGAAAGGTCTCCTACTGCCGAATTGCTGGTTAAAATGCGTAACGAACATCTTGCCAATTTCGCAGGGGTCCACAATCAAGGTACCACCCTGATTAAGACCAAGAATGAAGTTGCGATTTCTCCTCCCATTTGCAACCGCATGAAAGAATTTAGTATTTTCGTCTCCCTCTTTGAGCCATTATAACCTTGACCTTTGTTTCCAGTAAATCTCCTCTTGCCTACGGATACCCTCTAATTGTAAGAGCATGTCAATCTCCTTCTGAAATTCCCCCGGAATTAGGCCTCTAGATTCCTTGATAGTATCCAGAGTCTCCAATTCCTGCAACAAGGCTAACTTTCTTAACTTGATCGACCCGAAATTAAATTTAGCCCACAGACGTAAGTGATCCCTAATCCCTGCAATTTTCTTTGAAATAATGTAGGCACCACATCCCCTGAAATTGTTCCCCGACCACCAATGTTGCACCAGCTCACGGAAACCATCTGCAGTAGCCCAGACCCTTTCATAGCGAAAAAGACGTGGCCTTGAAAGATGGTTACCCACCTCCAATCTTAAAGGCACATGATCCGATCCCAGTCTAGGCAGGGACATTTGTACCACTCTAGGGAAATGAGTGAGCGACTCATAATTGATCAGGAAACGATCCAGTTTCACCCAAATGGGTTCCTCTTGATTGTTGGTCCAAGTGAATCTTCTTCCCACAGTCGGGGGTTCCTACAACGCCAGCTCCTGCAGGAAAGCGTTGGCTTTCCTGATATCTTCCCAATTATAATTACCAGACGGTTTGTCGTCCACATTGAATATGGCATTAAAATCCCCGCAAAATACCCATGGGATCCCCCAACACCATAGATATCAGACAACTCCTCCCAGAACAACCTTTTTTTCGATCGCTCCGTGGGTCCATACACCGTTGTACATCTCCACCTGAGATTGTCCTTCTTTGCCACAAATTCCATTGTCAAGCTGAATTCACCCACATGAACCAGTAACCCATCCATTAAAGAACTATTCCATCCCATCGCAATCCAATTTATAATATTCATAAACGACAAATTAGTTCCCGCAGCCTCCAGAGGAGGATGCCACTATTCCATTGCTGGAAGAAACACGGGACAATTCTAAAGTGCGAATATGATTTACACAATCCTTAACAGGATCAGTGAAAGAGATTCCACATGCATCACAATAACTAGCAATTTGCAAATCAGACCAATCTGAAATAAGCAGCGGTTTAGAGCTAGTACCTTTTGCTCCATCCGCTCCCGCTCCTTTCTTCTTGGTGGATTCAGGAGGTTCAGTCAAATATCCAGCGTCCTCCGTGAAACGGGAAGAAGGCTTTTTGGGTCTTTCACTTTTCCTGAGCCCCTTCTTTTGCCCCTGCATTTCATTATCTGAGCCACCCTGAAGCCCTGGCAACAGCTCCCGAATATTCCTCTCGAATTCATTAATCGAGCCATCTGACTCAGCATCAGCTCCCAAGGCAGCTTCATCAGTTGCTTTAGCTTCGGAACTCTCATCCCCCTCGAAAAGTAACTCATCACCACTCCGGTTCCCAGTATCACTAAGTAATGAGGCTGGAATCAGGGCCCACACCCCTGAAATAAATTGCCACAAGAAACCATCTGGCGGATCAATAGCAGGTGGAGCTGAAAAATCTTTAAAATTTACTTCTGAAAAATCTTTGGAAGAAAGATGAACCCCCTTGATATGATGGCCCTTCGGATCGTTAGGTTCCTCACCCCCTGGAGCCCACTCCACCACTAAATCTTCAATCTGCTTGGAGGATGAAGCCTTGCCCACCTGTAAGCCCACATCACTAATCAATAGTGGGTCACCAATCTCATCATCACCAACGGGCCTTGATCTGTGGGCCGAGACCAAAGATGGTCCAGCCAAGAGAGCAAATGGATCAACATATCCACTGTCCACTATTTGGGCCTCTGGATTATTGAAAAAATCCCTCTCCTTAAGGCCCATAATGATCGGCCCATCCACACTATTATCCTGATCCATCGGATCAGATGCTCCCTCAACATGGCTACCTATAACGTGGTCCAGCGGATCACTAATCACCTCAACCCTGAGAGACGCAACCTTAAACTGATCCCGCACCCCTTTATCCGGTTCCCTCACCTCCTTAAATTGTTCCATCCTTTCCTTAACCTGCACCTTCCCGTGAAACTCAACAACCTCGGACGCTGTCGTGATGCCACGTGCCCCCTTAACCCCTTTATACTGCTCCAGCGGTTTCACCTGACGAGAACTCCCTTGCGCGACACGTCCTAGGTCCGTACCCTGAACTCTCACCCACTTCTCTCGCATCATCGGCCGCTCGGGAGACCGAGCCCTTCGTGGACCGTCGGTCCTTCCCGACTTCACTGCACGACCGATAGGTCGACGCAAGTCCTTACCGGCCAACGGAAAATTCCCATCGGTCTCTTCGTGGAAGCAAGGCTCGACCACTTCCGGTGATGACATAGTATCCGAAACCGCCACCAACCTGACCCTCTCTGTTGGCCTCGCCAGATCGGCCTCACTGCATCGTCCTCCAGCGTGGGAGCAAGGCTCAACCACTGCCTTACCCTTCACAGAATCCATCACCCTGTTGTCCAACAGAGCATCTTTGGACGCATGCACCATCGGCCCCGCTAGTGCAACCTCTTCACCCATCTTGGTATCAAGGACATACCTCCCCAGCTCCCGCCGGAAAGTTGGCATTGCTCCACGGTCGCCAGTAAATAAAACATAGTACTTCCTTATCCCCATGCTGAATTCTATCTCCAAAGGAAGCTTGACACCGGCCCGTCGCCGGACTAGCGCCGAGATAAAATATTTGTGTGGAAGCTCCGCCTGCGAGAGAGCAACTAGTTCCCCCACAGGGCTGAGCACCTCCGCGATAATGGTCCGACACCACGCATGTAAGGGCAGATTCCAGATGTGCAGCCATTGGCCTTCTCCTGATGCTCTCCCCGCCGCCCCTAGCTCCGCCGACCACGGAGAGATGTTCAGCAAACGCGGTCCGTCCTTTGTTGCAGCTGAGAATGAACCCATTTTACACAGCTCCTTGACCTCCTCTCTATTCTTCATCGGCAGCAAGAAGGAGCAATCGTTCAGGGGTGTAACAGGCCCAGCTAGCTCCCTGTTGATAATCGACGAGATCACAGCAAGCAAACTAGATTCATTTATAGATCCTTCCTTCAACGAGAGCACAGGCACTCTCGCCAGTTCCTCCCTCAACTTCTCAGATTCAGGAGGAAGAGCTATAGAAATGAACGGCCTCTGCTTGGAGGGAACCTGCACCGCATCCGTCCCTGATTCCAGATTTCGCACCGCTAGACGCCGGAGAGCCTGGGATCGTGTCCTTTCGTTTTGATCTGACGTGCAATTTCCTTCTATGCGGGCTTCTCCTCGGTTCCACAATGCACCTTGCCGCCATATGTCCCACACACGAGCATCTCAGGCACACGACTTGGTGTCTCGCGATTCGAGCGTCTTGTGTGTGGTCCGAAGCAATGACCACACGTCGTCTGTCCCCGCGACCGACCTAGGACGCTTAGTTCCCGTCATCTTGCTATGCCCAACCGAGCCACCGCTGTTGGCCACGCTGATGCCCTTTTTCTCTCTACCCGCCTCTCCCGAAGACAACGAATTGGCGGCCTGCGCGTACGTAATAACCTTCTTAGGTGGAAGCTTGCCCCAGTAATCCCCTCACTAGGCTGCTTTCTGGGAGTCTCCTTCACCCTTCCGTCGCCACCACCACTCCCGTCGGCGACTCCTCAGAGGTTCTGCAGAAGGCTCATCTCACCTGGAAATTTAACACTTAGTATTCATTTTTCAACTTTGATTTTCTAACCATACTAAACAACCTTAATATATTTCTTATTGTTCTTTTTCCCCCATGCAAGATTCGTTCCTTTTCCCAAAAGCTTGGTTTGTGGTTTGAGGAGAAGATCAACACTAACACGCAACAAGAGGAAAGCCAGCTTCAAATATCACAGTAAGCAATGAATCAAAATAACCTTTATTTATTTTTTTTCACTTAATAGTTCATATATATTTTTAAAATAGGATGAAAAGTTACATATATATATATATATATATATAATAACTCTTGACAGTTACACGAGATTCATAATGTGCTGAATAACCCAAAATAAAAAATCATAATAATTACATATGTTATATATATAAAGAAAAGAGAGAAGTTGTGGTTGTGGGAAGCACTACACAGCCACCAGACTGAGAAAGCCTCTCCGCCAAGAAATTATCTGATATCCGTGAGAGATGAGATGATGTCCTTATCAATACCGATACCACTACCAAACAATGGAGAAAAACGTTTCCCATGGCAAGAAAACGCGTTTCCAATTAGGAGACTGTCCAATGAGTCCAAATCCCGGTCCAATACCACATGATATTTAATAAATAAATAAATTAAATTGACTATTTATTTAAGTTAATCCGGAAGAGGAGGAGCGCTAGCTGTCGTGGCACCCATAATTGCTGTTTAGATCTGTTTAAGCTATACCTACTCAGAGGTACAACGGACCGCCACACACAGATAGATAGAAAGAGAGAAAGAGAGAGAGAGAGAGAGAGAGCACGAAGAGCTCCGTCTGTATATAAATATAGAGGGACAGCTCCGTTTTCTATATTTTGTCCTTTTTATTCCCCTCTCTTTCTCTCTCGGGTTCGTTTCACGACGACGCTTCGGCACTGGAGTCTCGCGACGGGAGACGACGGAGCCTATGCTCGGAGGGGTTGAGGTTTCGTTTCGTTTCGTTTCGTTTCCTACGAGATCTCTCGCTTTCTTTCTCTCTTTCTTATTTCACTGCTCTTATAGATCTGGTGTTTGTTTTGGTGGATTCTTGGCTTGCTTTGTTAGCATGATTTTTTTTTTTTTGAGTTTAGATTGTAAGATTGTGTAGTTATTAGATCTGTGGCGATGTATGGATCGGGTAAACCCTAGAAGAATTAGTACTCGATTCTTGAGTTTCTGTTTGTTATTATTAGATCGTAGAGCTATAGTAGTCTCTGATTCTATTGTCCAGAGTGATGATTGTTGTCTTAGTAGTTCCTTTGAGAATTTTCAAATTGGGAACACCGGGTTTAGGGTGACTGTTCGGATTTCATTGTATTTTTTTTTGGATTTCATTCTATTTTGTTATCGTCGTCTCTTGGACTTTGGGTTCTGATTCTATTTTTTGGACATCGATGCCAATGCCTGGAGATTGAAAATTCGTGAATCATCTTTAGTTTGGTGATTATGCATTCATTTAGTCTGTGGAGAAGTTCGAATGCCTTGCGCTGTGGAAATTCTCTTCCCATTCTAGGGTTTGGAAGAATTGTTACTCTTTGTTAGATCTGTTCCGATTTGGAAAGCCGAGGCCCTAACATGGCACTTCAATTTTAGCATCTCTGAAATTTATTGATCGGGCTTGCATTATGCAGTCATCTTCTCTAATTTATAGAAGACCTATAAAGTTTGGGGACTAATGGATCTCACTATTATTATTTTCATTATTTTTTAGTTATTACAAACTGCAAGAACCTCTTTAGATGTATAATAATCAATTAACTTCATAACCATAGAAACTACCATCACATTGTTTTTGTCTTCAGCTGTGCTAGATTATTTAACTATTTTTTTAATTGATTATCTTCCTTGATGAGTTGAATTTGAAAAATCTGGCTATGAATCATTTCAATTATAGATATATATTTTTTTTTATTTTGGCCAAAACATTTCATGTTATCCCCACAATTATGGAGAACTCTAATTTGTCTATCCCCTCTTGTTACGGACTTATCTTTGTTTGGTAACTCACCTACTTATGTGCATCTTCTCTTGCAATTGATGTTATATACAACAAAATGAAATGTCTCAGTGTAACATTCTGGCTATATGTTTTGTTATTTTTAGATGCATGTGTTTGCCATTCACAACATTTGCTTAAAATTTTTTCAGCTCACTAGCTTTTAAAATTTTCATCCTGTTGCAGTGCTCAGTCCTTTTCTTCTTAGGAAAAAAAGTCTTTATTTTTTGCTCAGGGTTGATAGTTAACTCTCTTGAAGTATCATATATATCTGATAATATGAAGTTATGTTGATAAATGATTTGTGTAACACTTTTCTTTCGCTGGTTGTGCCACAGTGTCTTCTGTTACTTAAGATATGGAGCAAGTGTGCTTTTGGTCAAGCTGCTTCCAGGACCAAGTCATGCTATTTCAGGAAGTTCTTGATTGGCGGTTTCTCATTCTTGGAGACTTCCTTCTCATCTCCTTTGTTAACTGCACTTAGGTGGCAACGGCTTTTCCATGACCACCAAGAGTGGTTCTGTGCAACTTTCTTTTGAAGTTGATCTTCATTCTTCATTATGCAAAATGCCCATGCTGTCAACTTGCTTCGATATCCTTGTGGATGCGCATTTTCAACCGAACTTCTAGTTGGTTTGGTCTGAGGTTTTTTTTTATCATACAGTCATAGATGTTGGAAGGTATGCTGCAACATGCCATGGATCATACAATTTTCCAATTATGATGTGCGCAATTTCTCCATTTTCAGGAGTTGTTCTTCATGTCAATATGGTTATGGTATATGTCTAATTCCTTTCTTTTCTTCTGCAGGGTGAACTTACAAGCTTTGAACTACATTTTATTCATAAATAATGTTTGGGTTTCACATCTTTCACAACTTTAGTTCTGCATGAATTTAAGTAGGGAATCTATCAACAGAAAGTACATGCAATGCGAACAAGCTCTATGTGGAACACTTTCTCCCTCATGAATGATCAATTCTTTCAGTCAAGATTAGTTGATGCATGTTGATTACCTTGCTGGTTAAGTTGGGTTCTGGTCCCTGAGTTGATTTTTCAGCAATTCTGTTGAATTAAAAAATTGGAGGCCTTGTGCTACAGAGGCCCTGTGGTGGAATATATTGCTTGCACTTGGGTCAATTTTCATTTAGTAAGGTCCAGGAGTCCTGCATTGTTGGTTAAAGATGGACCGGTGAGTTGCTTGATATGCCTATTTACTGGATTTGCATAAGCATGTCCTAATACTTTTTTCCACATGTTACAGCTACAAGGTTATAAAAGAAGTTGGTGATGGGACCTTTGGGACTGTGTGGCGAGCCATAAACAAACAGAATGGTGAAGTGGTATGCATATATGTTGATTAATGGACTGGTTATTTTTGCTGTCTTTGGAAATTGAGGGGCCTTGCGCTAACGGTAATGTGATTGATTCTACTAGGTTGCAATTAAGAAAATGAAGAAAAAGTACTACTCTTGGGAGGAGTGTATAAATCTTCGGGAAGTTAAAGTGAGAACAATTGCACCTTGTTTATTTATTTATTTGGTCCTTTTTGTCAATTTACAGAATATAAGCCTCGTCTTTCTTAAAGTCACTTCGTAGGATGAACCACCCTAATATTGTCAAGCTCAAGGAAGTTATCAGAGAGAATAATATTCTATATTTTATATTTGAGTACATGGTTAGTGCAATTCTCCTTTTCCGAATTTGTTGTTTCTCATTGATGCTTTCTGTAATAATTTTTTGCTTCAGTTTAATAATGAATTATCATTGTTATTTAATATTTTCAGGAATGCAATCTTTACCAGCTTATGAAAGATAGAGGAAAACCTTTCTCTGAAGTTGAAGTTCGGAATTGGTGCTTTCAAATATTTCAAGCTCTTGCTTACATGCACAATCGTGGCTATTTCCATCGTGACCTTAAGCCAGGTATGACATGTTCTTCCATCATTTGTTGTTGTAAGTGGATTGACTTTTGTCATAGAAATTACTTGCATCACCATAAGAAAAAGTTGTAGATTATCTGGTGACTGGTCCATGAATTTATTTAGATTTGGCGATTGCAGTAAACCTACTATTAAACAAGATTGTAGCAAATTTTAGATTTTCTCCATAAATCTTCTACATTACCTTCAAACACAATCTTTTCTTTGAGTTTGTTCAGGGCTTTCTTGTGTTAAAGATCAATGGATGTACCATATTATTATGTGCTAAACTGCTAATGCTTTTATGGTTAATAACTTGAAGCATTAACTACATACTACATAGGATCTTTCATTTTGCCAGACATATTGGGTTGCTGGTTTTCCCATCATGATTCAAAGGTTTACTTTGTTGCATTCCTACAGAGAACTTACTTGTCACAAAAGACATGATCAAGATAGCAGATTTTGGCCTCGCTCGTGAAGTTTCATCACAGCCACCCTACACAGAATATGTCTCCACTAGATGGTGAATGCTAACTGATTATTTTTTGCTTTCACATTTGTTTTTATTTTACCCTTCCTTTGAGTGACTTCTGGTTACTCTGAACTTTTCAGGTACAGAGCGCCTGAAGTTTTGCTCCAGTCATCTATGTACGACTCAGCAGTTGGTATGTAGATAATCATTATAACCAAGAACCATGTCTATGTTGTCTTTGGAAAACTTAGGGCCTGTTTGTCATCCTTTGTTTTCCATTTTCTCATCTCCTTATCTCCTATCTCCTGGAGATGAAAAAATTGTGAAAATGTGTTTATCAAGTCATTTTCAGTAAATACCTTTTGTGAAATGTGTTTCTTTTTTTCTTGTTTTTAGAAAACTCTTTTTGGGAAAATGTTTTCACTTTTCCAAGCTAGAATGCCAAGCTCTCATATTTGCTTACCTGTATTTACCAAAATTTATTTTATAATTAATATGAATATATAAATAACACTATCCTTTTTTTATTTTGGTTGAACATATATCATGCATATACGCATTTGTATGATTTTACAAACACATTTTATGTTTTAATTTTTAAAAACTCATTCCTCAAATGTGTCAAAACAAACACATTTTCTTAAAACAGAAAACAAATTTTTTTTTTTTGAAAACAAAAATAAAAAATGAGTATGAAAAATGTTCTCAAAACAAATTGGCCCCAATTGTGTTAGTGCCTCATTTTTTTTTCTTCTTTTGCATAGATATGTGGGCAATGGGTGCCATCATTTCTGAGCTGCTCACGTTGCAACCTCTCTTTCCTGGAACAAGGTACTCTTTTGCAATCCATGTGATCAATTAAAACTCGGGTTTATTGCCTGAATATTAATCATTTGTTTTACAATATTGATTAGTCTATCACATAAAGGAGCCTGCTACATGGCAGGCAGCATTGGCCCATTTCAGCTCTACAAAAGTTCGCAAAGAGCTTGCCCATTTATTGTAAGAGCCATGCTCACGCTGACCACTCTTTTGTGTTTGGTGAAGATGACCTTAGGATTTCTAGTTGTTGGGTTGCAAGTCTTGTGACGTTGCCCATGCAGCGCTCAAATTACATATTCTTTATCCATTTCAATCCAAGCCTACTTTGATGCCATAATTACTTGATTACTTCTGATTGTGTGACTTATGTGCTTTTATTTTATTTTTTATTTTTTTGTTGATTTCTTATTATTACTATTATTATTATTTTAATTTTGTGCAGTGAAGCAGATGAAATATACAAGATTTGTAGCATAATTGGCAATCCCAGTTATAGCTCTTGGGCTGAAGGGCTTCATCTCGCAGATATGATGAATTATCAATTTCCTCAGGTGGTTTGATTCTACATGTTGGGCATGCTATATTGCTGTATCTGTGTCAGTTTTTATGTAGTGATGTGTGCATTTTCTGTGCATAATTCTGCATGTTTTGGATGTTGTGCCATGCCTGTTGCTTCTGGTATTAATGACTTATATAAGGTCTGGTATTAATGACCTATATATGGTTTGAATTTTCTCCTTTCTCCTTTTTAGTTCATTTCACCTTCACTTGTGTTGATTTGCCTTTTAGTTAATCATTGGGCCTTTTCATGTATAACCCTATTGACTTTATGATTGCATGTAAATGCTCCATAGTTATTAGAGGCGCGCTTGAGGCGCAAGGCCCCCTAGGCTTTAGGCTAAATGCGTTGTTGCCTTGAAGGCGTGTGACATTTAGTTGTTGCCTTGAAGGCGTGTGACATTTATGAGTTGCCCTAAGATGTGCGCCTTGCCTTGAGGCTCAAGGCGATTTGAGGTGTGCCTTAATAAAGCACGGTTTTTATTTTTTTATTTTTTTCGGTTTTTAACAGCTGGACAAGTATAAGCCATTAGATGACTATTAAATTAAATTTCAACCATTAAAAACAAAATTTTTTTTTTTTATGTTTTTAGTTTTTGAGAGGTAGATAAATATGAGCCATTAGAGATGTCGAGTTTGAATTTGAAGAAGAAGGAAAAGAATATTAAGATGAGAGGATGGATATGAGAATGATTGGGAAATATTGATGAAGAAAATGATTGAAACTATTGAGCTTGACAGCAATTAGGATCGCTTAATGTAATAGTATCTCTTAGTGGTAGCATAATAGTAGTAGTTGGTGATTTTCTTAATATGTTGATAATATGCTATTTCGCTCTAGGCATGTTTTATCCAAATTTGAATTTTAAACCTTATTTTTTTTTTTGTTTTATGAAATTTTAGTATGTATTATGAATTTTATAAAATTTTAATTCTTTTAAATTTTTTTGCACCTTGCTTCGAAAAGTTTTGTGCTTGAGTTTTGCACCTTGTGCCTATTTGATTTGAACCCCTAGCGCCTTAATGTGCCTTGTACTTTTAATAACTATGGGAACAAAAAAATAAATATATGCATGTATTATGTTTAACTGCAATGTTAATCAGTTCACAGATGCATGCAAATACATGATTTGCTTCTTTTTTCTACTTGTAATATTTGTCAATCTGATTGTTTGTGCAATAATTGCAATCAAGTACGTGTACCTTTAAATCCATAAATAGTTTATTTAATTTATTTGTTAACTGCAGTTTGCTTGTGTCCATCTTTCGGCATTAATCCCATCAGCCAGTGAGGATGCACTTAGCCTTATTTCGGTAAGCCGCTATTATACAGATTAATTTTTGCTGCTTTGTTTCAAATAGGTAACTTGGTCATTTTGGCATGTGGTGGTAGTAGTACTATTGATCAATTTCTGCGTTTGTAGTGATAGATTTTGTGCTGCTCTATATTTCAGACACTGACCTGTAATTTTTGCAGTCCCTTTGTGCATGGAATCCTAAGAAAAGGCCCACAGCAGCAGAAGCTCTTCAGCATCCTTTCTTTCAGGCAAGATTCTCTCTAATATCATTCTTGAAAAGAGTTGGATAGTGTGTGCATGCATGGTGGTTTTCTTATGTATCTGTGCTTGCTATCTTTTTTATTCTCATATTGCAGACTTGCTTTAATATTCCGCAATCACTTCGCCCAAAAGCAACTGGAATTCCAAAAACTCCCCCATCAGGTTTGTTTTAATTTCCTGTTGTTCTAAGCTTCTTTGTTTATTTATTAAAATCATTTACTGATATGAACTTGGTGTATTCACTTCAGTTCTCTATGAGATTTCTTACGTTTTCTGTTAGCAGTACTCAAATATTTTGACTTTTTGTGCTTTTAGTGGGCCCTAGAGGAGCTCTGGAGCATAAGAGTTCTAGAAGATTCTCTACTGGAACTTTATCCAACACAAATCCCACTAGCAATTTTGCATCATCAAAGAACACAAGTAATTCTCAGAGGACAGGTGATTCCCTGGCAAAAATGTTTTGATGAATTCCATGGACAATTAGACCTCTTATAGTCTTAAGAATTATGGTTTTCTGAGTTAAATTCTGTCTATGACAGGTGTGCAAAGAAAGCTGGAGGCGGATTATCAGGTTAGGGGCTTGCTTTAATTTTTTTATGTTTGACAAGTTTGGTGATTTATCTTCTCTTACACAAATCCAAATTCAGGAACCGGAAAAAAATGAAAGGTCAGTGAAGAATAGCCCCAAGGAGAAGCAATACAGGCCACCGGCTAGAAATAACCCAGGCAAGTAGAACGTAGTGCTATATATAGAATTCGTTTGCCAAGCTACCTGATGAATTTCTTACGTGTGTGATCAGATGCTGGCCATCTGGACAATTTTCTGTATACAATACCTGTGCATCTCTCTCATATCAACTGATGATTTTTCTATTTTTGCCAGGACACTCTGGGAGGAACTTGCGCAGAGTTCCTTCAGATGCATCAGTGAAACTGAACTCCAGAACTACAAACAGTAATGGTGTTGGTGCAGGCGCAACTGAGAAGAATGGCATTTTGGACACAAGCAAGAGGTTGGCACAATTGTCCATCAACTCCGGTCCTCAGCCAGTGAGGCAGGCACCGGTCTTGAAGGCGGGGGGCTGGCAAAGCCAGTCTGACAATCATGGGCGTTCAAATGGGATTCCTGCTTACAGGACCTATTCCAGGAAGGTTGTTGGCTGAAGATATTGGTCTGATAGCAGTTCTAGCTGGATCTAAATACGGATTTGGAGTTGTCATTGTGTGTGTGTGTTTCGTCTTCAGTTCTTTTTCATCTGTGCCTTTTCTTGTGTTGGGGAAACAGGATTTGCCTAGTTACTGACATGTCGTGTTTCTGTAATAAAACAATACTCTTTGCTCTTGATCTTGCCCAGGGACCTGATTGACTGTGCTTAAATTTGTTATACTTGAAATTACTTAATGTTGGTTTTATTTTTTTCTTCATCTCTGGCACAATGATCTTGTTTGGTGAAAGGAGAGGGTTATCGAATTCATTTCTCTTTTTTCCCTTTCCATTATTATTTCAACAGCCTCAATTTTAAGTCGCAAGTCATCCATGGAAATTCAGTCCTCCCACCGCTCGCTGTCGTCTCATTCGGGAAACTAATAATTATTCACAAACAAAGATTGAAATGTTATTCTGGTCTCCTAGAAGCAAAGGAGAGAATCACAACCTTTTTGGGGGGAAAAGAAAAGGAGAAAAAGAAAAGGAACCGAAAGTCAAACGTAAATTCTTCTTATTGACTGACGACCTAGATTGGCGTACATGAAAACTGAAACAGCAATGGCTAGCTCTAGCCTCTAGCTGTGTTTTGCTCTCAACCTGACCAAGTCTTATTTATTATTGTTACTCCAAGTCTCCAAAAGTCCAACCTTCCTCCGAAATGGAGTCCAGTTGGTGGGCAAAGCAAATGAGGGCACCACCAGTGAGCGAGAGCGGCTTACGGTCGGCAATGAATAGCAGCACCAAAGCATAGTCATGTGGTGGTTGAATAAGTTGCCACACTTGGAACTCCGACTTGGAATGATAGAAGATTGATTGCCTTCATAAGCCCGACCAAGTCTCGATTCATTCCTTTTCATAAATCTTCTCTTTTTTCCTTTCTTCACTTGTATTGGAACCACATTCACACTTGCTAGATTCTCCTACTGCTCAACGCTAATTCCGTCTATTCATCATGCCAGCCATCCATTCATTGCTATCTATTTATACTTTCTTTCTTTATTTAAGTCCTTTATATGCTCCACACTCCACTACTGTTTTTCATCTCTATCTGCCTATCTCTGTATCTATATATATATATATGTATATTGAAATACTGATAGATAGATAGATAGATAGATAGATAGATAGATAAATTGATAGATAGCATAGAGTGTAGTGTTGGGTGTTTGAGAGAAGATGGTAAAGAAGGGTTGTTGCCCAAAGGAAGGCCTCAACAGGGGAGCTTGGACAAGCCAGGAGGACAAGTTGTTATCAGATTATATCATGACTAATGGCCTTGGGAGATGGAGAAGTTTACCAATCAATGCAGGTGATGCATGATCCTATATATATTTCTATTCCTATGGCCACATATATTTCACATTCTTGGTCAATGGTCATCTTCTCCTGACACCAACAAAAACTTGTTAATTCCAGGATTGAACAGGTGTGGCAAGAGCTGCAGGTTAAGATGGTTGAACTACCTGAGACCAGATATTAAGAGAGGAAACATCACTGAGGATGAAGAGGATTTGATCATCAGGCTCCATAAACTCCTTGGCAACAGGTATTAATTATTATTCCTCTTTTTTCATAACTTGATCAGTGACCAACATGGTCTATGCATGTATTGTGCTTTAATTTGCAGGTGGTCCTTGATAGCAGGAAGATTGCCGGGGAGAACAGACAATGAAATCAAGAACTACTGGAATACTTATCTGAAGAAAAAGGTTTCAGGACACAATACACCCCAAGAACATCATCATTCTGCAAAGATTAATAAACCAATTGTAACAAGTACCGAAGAAGAGAACAACAACAACAACAACAACAACAACATCATCATCAAAAACCTACATGTTCATGCCATCAGGACCAAAGCTGTTCGGTTTACAAAACCTCACATCATCTCCAATCAAACTCCAAACTCTTCAGATGATAACATGAAAGAGTACTTCTCCATAGATGATCCCCATGAACAATATGAACCTATTCTTCCTTCTTACATCGAAGAGACAATGCAGTGTGACCCTTTTGAGAGTAGCAAGTGTACAACTGCGTGTGATACTGATAAAGGACCCATGGATGGACATGGACATGGACATGGACATGGAGATGGAGATGAATTCATGGCCAATATCTATGATATTGAAATTGGAGAGCTTGATAGCTTGTCTTCTTTCTTTGATACTGATTCTTGGATCTCCATTATACCTCACAAGTTCAATGACGACTTCATCCAGCATTAATTGAATTTATATATATATATATATATATATATTAATTAATGTATATTAAACCAGTATCTGTTTCATTTTATTAATAAGTACTTTTCTTCAGAAGTAATCTAGGGGTCTTGTGTAATTATTTAATTATTAAGGGGTTTATGTGTAATATGGTGATTATTTATTTATTTCATATCGAATGGTAACAATCGCGATAGTGCCCGATGGCGTCCCCTTCTTCGCTCCCGGCATCGTCCTCTGAAAACCCTAACAGCGATCTCCTCAAAGAGGTTTGTCGATTTTGTTCCTTTAATTTCCTGCTATTTATTGGATCTTGTGATGCTCTTCTCTTTATCTTTTCAGATTCGAAGCCATGAGATCGCCATTAGCGAGCTCAACAGCCTCGCCCCTTCCCGCGTGAGTTCTCTTTTCTTTCGTCTCCTTTGCTGCACATTACTGTACTTTGAGTTGATCTTAGTCTTGGGTTATTATAGTTTTCTGATTGAAATTGTTGATTTTGCTTGTAAATTAACTGAAATTTTGAGTTTATTTGTTTGATCATGGATGCTGGCAATGTGGATTAACGTTTGTTTTTTGTTTTGGTTTCCTGTAGAATGTTTATCAGAAAAATGGTGGACTTTTTTTTCGAAAGAGTATAAAAACAGCCATTCAATCTGAACAAAGTGAGTACTCTGCCTGCTGCATAATCTCTTTGAAATTTCTTGGCTTTACAAGGTATTTGCCCAAAAATCATCTTCCTCATTATGATGGCAGCTTCCTCGAGCAGGGTGGAAGTCGTAATAATATAGCAAGTTTGATGGAGTTTGCTAAAGTTTTATTATAATTTGTGTTGCCTTTCTCACTGATTTTTTATTATTGTTATCGTGGTTACTTTTAGAGCAACTTGAAACAGCCAAACAACTGTTGCAAAAGATGGATGTGGACCTGAAATAAAAGAACTTTAGGTATGCTGTCCATGCTTATTTCTCCTTAGACTCTGTTAAGTAGCAAGACTGGTATGATGAAGTATCTTGAGAATGCGGGTTATACTTATGCCAATAATCAGTTACGGTGATTGCCTCACATTAGCTCCTGCTTTTTTAAAAAACGCATCATAGATGTGAACTTTGATGGCTACTCTGAATTTCTTGAATAATAAGTTTGTTGTTAAGTAAAAACATGTATCAATAGTATCAAGGTTGTCTTTTCTTTAAATATAGGTGCAATGGACTAAGTGTAGGGAGGCATTTGTCCATTAAATTTACCATTAGCTTTATCCTGTATTTTTCCAAGTCTTCCTAGTCATTTAGTTTGTGGACCTTGTGCAAGCTAGCTAACCAGCAAGATATAGTTCTTAAAATGCACCATGAGTGTAATCACATAATATCCTATGGCATAATTTGAGGATTAATTTAATATATGATTGATCTTAAAATCATACCAAAGAATATATGATACATCCTTATTCTTCAGTGAAATTTAACTCTCTAATCTCACTCCTATTCTCTTGGTATGATAATCTTAGTGCCACCTTGCTTGCCACGGACCCTGTTTCACATGCTCAAACTAAACACATAGAGATTAACATCCACTTTGTTTGGGCACTTTGTTCAGGATATTATTGCCAAGAAGCCTCTAATTGTTTGACACATCTCTTGCTCATCTCAAATTGCTGATGTTCTTACTAAGGCATTTTCTGTCACAGTTTTTTGTCAACTTTGAGACAAGCTCACGATTACTCATGAGCTTGATGAGCTTGAGGGGATGTAATCACATAATATCTTATGGCATAATTTATATTAAATTGATAACAATTACATAAATTTAGTAATTGTAAATATTCTCATTCATTTAGTTTTCTATTATAGATGCTAGACTCTTGTATAAATAGGGTATGCATTGTAGCATTAGACACGCAACGAACAATGGAAATTATCCTTTACCTTTACTTCATCTTTTCTTTCAATGAGCCTTACTCAACAAGGTTTCAATTTTATTTTTTATTTTTAATTTTATTCCTGTCTCCTTTCAATTTCCTCATTTTTCTCAGTAATAGTTGCACTGACATTCAGGAGTATGCAAAAGAGACTGATTTGTTATGCCTGTCTCTCTCCTTCATCCAACTTATGTTGAACTTTTGTATGAACAAACAGAAAAAGGAACATCAATTCTGCCACATCTTTCTCAGCAGTTGGCATGAAGGATCATGAACCTCATCAATTCTTTAAAAAAAAAAAAGAAAAAATTACTGACAAAGATCGAGTTTCAGGCTTTCAGCTACATATATTTCATCTGTTGATCATTAATTAATAACTGCAGCTATTAACTGTTGTTTGAGACTTGACTGCTGCATGCGCTATACTGACACAGATACAGACACAATATTGTTGTGTGTGTCATTTGGAGAGAGACATATACTTTTACAAACAAATTTAAGGTAGGGGGCGTGCATTTCACTGTAAGTGGGGGAAAGTCAAAAAATAAAAAAAAAATACTATTTTTTTGAAGTGGGATAAATGATATCACTTTTAGAACTTCTGTGTTCATTTGTCAGAAAGTGAGAATAGAATCGAAAAATTTAAGTGTTGGATAAAGTTCTATGAGTTTAAAAAAAAAATTTAGAAGTGAAAAGAAGTTAGTTTTTATAGATTGACTCATTTTCCACCACTTCAATAAAAAAAATACTGAAGTGGGCTTACTTCAAAATCCATTTCAGTCGGAAATGGGAGAAGTGTCATTTCTCCTATTTTAGTACAAATGAATAATAAAAGTGGGGAAAATCAGACCATATTTTATCATTTCTCCCATTTTCCCAGGAATGAATGCCCCAGATTTATCAAATTATTGAAGCAATCATCCAAAGACAAGTTGCAACTTGCAATTGAAAAAGAACAAGTCCGAATCAATTTAAGGGTCCCCAGGGATCCGTTTATATTTTTTTGTCACCCCACAACTACAGAAAGAATCTGGATACGATTTAATTAATTAATTCAGCTTGATCTTGCTATTCACGTACCTAAAAGAAAGCAACCATGAAATTAATTAAGATCACATGGAGGAAGAAGCTAGCGTTAGTGAACTGGGAAAGCCAAGCTAGCTAAGAAGAGAGCTAGAAAGAGTTTGTTATGTGATTAGGTGGTTAAAAAATTAGTTAGGAGCGAAGAGAGAGAGAGAGAGAGAGAAGATGGATCTTCATTGGTGATTCTTCATTCTTCTGACGATAAGAAACTGGGATTTATATTTTGGTGACTTTTCAATTTGTTATTTCCTAGGATTAAGGATTAATGTAATATTGAGAATACTAGTTCTCAGAATTATTTTGATTTTTCTTTCAAATCATATCTACCATTCTCAAACTTCTCCTGCAATATTTCCATATAAGTATCCTTACTCTTCAGCTAACCCTTTCACTGCATGGCCTATTTTTACATAGGAACTTTGTTGGTATAAAAGATACATGCTCCTTATTGTTGAGATGGTTACTCAAGAGTACAGACCAAGTTGACGTTCACTATAGATTGGGCTACGTTGGAATGCAGGATGCTGATTGGATGGATGAAATTATGTGCTAGCCTAGTGCTGGATTGGTTGGCCACTACTTTTTAATTTGTTGCAACTTCTGTTTACGCTTGGTGTTGCTATGCTAGCAAGTCCTTTTGTTGTTTCTCTATATTAAAGTATAACAAGTCCTTTAATGAAATAGTCAAGCTTAAGACATTCTAAGCTTCAGCTTATCCTGTACGTCTTTTATTCAATTAGTGAGAGAACATTGAGTGAGTATATTCAGTCACTTGATCCAATCATTTATTGAGTGTTAGGGTATAGTCAGGTGTGCCAGGTTGTTATTTTAAGAAATGTTTTGATTTTCTTAAAACGACTTAGAGCATTAATTAACAGGTTTGTATAAGAAAACTGTGTTTCCTTTGAAATGATTCCACGCATTTGAATATATATATATATATATATATAAAATTTAATATATGTGTTTACATTACAATTATCTGCTTATTTAGTTCATTTATATAATTCTGATTGTTATTGAGCAACCACTTGATGTTTATTATACAGAATCCCACAACCTTTCCTTTGTCCTTGAATACCAATCGAGTATCCGGACTCGGCCAGCTCATGTTGACAGCCTAGGGACTGGCAACCCATGATACAAATATACAATCATGAAATTATTAATTATATATATATATATATAATAAATTAAGGCTGATAAAATTAAGCAAAGCATCCTTTTTTTTTTTAACGTATAGATATTATAGTAAAGCAGCAGACTAATAAGAATCGTAACGCCTGCCTGCCTGTCCTGCTATTTTACCTTTTCATTACTAATAATGTACATATCATTGAGAATAATGTATGACTGTAGATTCCACCAATTCCACATAATTAATCATCTTTATTTAAAATATGTTTTTTTTTTTGTTTTTTTGCTAATAATAATAATAATAATAATAATAAAAACAAACAAACAAACATTTGTCACGTGTATACACAAATACAGGCTTTATAAACACAAGGGCAGCAAGACTAAAAATGAACAGAATAGAATAGAGAAAAGCCATTGAAGGCAGGGGGAAATTTATTAAGAAACAACACCCCATCAATACTAATGGCCATGGACATGAACATTAACATGGAGTATCACTGTCCAATATTGAAGATATTTGTTGGTTATGACTCCAGAGAGGATGTGGCATACCAGGTGTGCCGGCACTCGTTGCTGAAGCATGCGTCAATTCCAGTAGAGGTGATCCCGCTGAAACAATCAGAGCTCCGAGAGATAGGGCTCTACACTCGTGAGCGTGGTCCAACAGAGAGCACTGAGTTCTCTTTCACCAGATTCCTCACACCGTACCTAGCCAGGTACCAAGGCTGGGCGGTATTCGTGGATTGTGACTTCCTGTTCCTCGCGGATGTGGCTGAGCTGATGCAATTGGCTGATAACAGATACGCACTCATGTGTGTCAAACATGAGTACCAGCCCAAGGAAGGAACCAAGATGGATGGTGTACTGCAGACCTCCTACCCACGCAAAAACTGGTCCTCAATGGTGCTCTACAACTGCCAGCATCCAAACAACCAAATACTCACTCCCCAACTTGTCAGTTCTCAGTCTGGTGCCTTCCTTCACAGGTACTACTACTTAATTACCTACATGCCTAAATATATATATATATATATATATATATATATATGCATTAATAATAATGCGCTGCGCTTGTATATATATATATATATATATATATATATATATATATATATATGTACGCAGGTTCATGTGGCTGGAGGACGAGGAGATTGGGTCAATCCCTTTCACTTGGAATTTCTTGGTTGGGCATAACAAGGTGGAGGAGAATGATCCCATGACAATCCCCAAGGCCATACACTACACTTGTGGGGGACCCTGGTTCGAGGCTTATAAAAACTGTGAGTTTGCTGACATCTGGTTGAAAGAGCTGGAGGAGCTGAAAACAGAAAAGCCAGAGATCAAATCAATTGAGCACAAGGAAATGATTAAGGGCAAGATGTTGGTTAAGGCTTAGTAAATGTGCATATTCCATCCATGCATCCATCCAAAGCGTATTTACCATCATTATTTGTTTTCAGTTAGTATTTACAGTCTGGAGTCTGGAGTCTGGAGTCTGGACTCTGGACCGCCTTCTCTTAAATTCTCATGCCCTTTGTACTGTTCTATATTGTTGTGGAATCCTAAGTGGTATCTATCATCAACTTTTGTGCTTCCTCGTTGTTCCTAAGCAAAGCACTGAATGCATTTACATTTACACCCCTAAAAATATATATATATATATATATATGAGCCGAAATAAGTGAATGAAGGAAATTCACATCCCACTCTGGATCTGCTCTTACCAAAGAGAAAATAAAGATGACACATGTCTACAATAGAGAAGTTGATTTGTTGCACCCGGAGACCAAGAAATCTCATCAATCACTTTTTTTTTTCTTTCTATTTTTGACAATAGTTGATATAACCACCTCCATTTAAAAGTTTGTCAATCATTCACTTTTTTTTAGACAATAGTTGATAAGCGCACCTTTAAAGGGTTTATCAATCATTGTTTGTCAATCATAATCACTTTTTTTTTTTTTTGAAGTAACAATCATAATCACTTCAATAAAAATTTCAAAGCATCTAAATATATATATATATTTTTTTTTAATTCTTCCATGTTCCTTGTGTCAAGTCTACTTTCCAGGTCACAAATATTTTCCGAGGGACAAATAGGGAAAACATGCAGAAAAAGGGAGATTGTACAAACACAAAATTTGCAACAGTCCACGCAAAAGAAAACATGATAAAAGCTTGGGTGGGGGATGATATAATGGATTGATGGCGAATTGATAGTGATCAATATTCCTACAACATTTGGGAACTACAACTCCTTGAATTTTGAGTTCATCGCCACCTTCTGTTCTTATTAGTTCTGCAACAATAGCAACAATAACACCTTCAATGACCTCCTTCAGTTTCGCAACCTCTCGGACCCGACACAATGATCAGCAAGGCCTTTCTCGGCCTTTGAATATCCCATTTGGGCCACAAGAAATGGAAAGGTCCTGCTCAGAAGATTCTAGCTAGCCACTGAATGCGGATGACCACTTCGGTTCATTTGGGCCACAGGAACGTTCACTCTTAATTTGCTTCTCTACTATTGTTTCATCTGGTTGTTCAAGTTGATTTTTTATATCACCTCCAGCTTGATATACATATCTGGAGCCAGATTCTGAGAAACAAAAGGAACCAGAGCTGTTTGAGTAGTGTAATGGCCTTGGAGGAAGCTCAAGGCGATCTAGTGATCATGCCCACGGGCCAGCAGCATTTTCTTTACTCAATTCTAATGGTTGGATTGTCACTAGTGGAAGGTAAAGTTTTTGCATCTTTACCGCTGGGCTACTGGTGCTAGCTTTGCCACTTCATCTGAAATAGATCAGCGTGCCATTATACAATTTGAACAGCATAATATATAGTCTCACGGAGCAAGCAAAAGCATGTTGTTGCACTTGTCCGCTTCAGGCAACTAAGCTATGAAAAGTTTTAGATGGTTTGGATCACTTGTCATGCAACATGTTCATGGGAGCAGTACACAATATATATGCCTGCACATACACAGCTAAAATTTCATCATATATACTACTTGCCTAGCATGTTTACCTAGGCAAAAAAGCACACAAGATAAATGACAACGTAATTTAGGCCAGCACCAAACACAATATATCTATAGACGTTCAAGAAGCTTCAGAACAAGGCATATTAATATTAAAAGAAAGCACTTCGTGGATAAGAATATTGTTCAAGAAAAGATAATTCAACAGGCATTCCACAGCCTTGAGAAACCATGAAAACATAAGCATCATTCTGGAAATCATCGTCTACCAGTAGAAGGAATTGAAGAAAGAAACCATAATGACATTAAGAAAAAAATGTCTACAGATATGCATATGACTCATAAAAACCTGAAGTTCTAGTTGATCAGGCAAGCTAAAGATATGAAAGCAAGAGAATAACACAAACGAAGAATTAAAGTAAACAGAATGTCAATGCAAAATATTAGCATATGACATCTTGGTAACAATTCACATATGTCCATATAGCAGATCAGTTGGCAACGTGTGGATTTACTTTTAAGTGGAAAGACCATTTGAAAAATTCTTTAAAATTATTATTTTTTTTTTTTAAAAAAAACCTTAAATTTTCTAACTTAAAAGATAAAAAAACTAAATATTTGACAACCAATGACGAATATTACAAACATATGAAAATATAATAATTTAATTTTCCAATTTACCAAATAAAGAAACTAAAGTTTGTTCACCACTTATGAGTTCCATGATCAAATACGATTTTTGTAATAGTAAACAGCAAGGAGCTGCACCTGAAAGGAAATGGTGACATCCCCCGTCATTTCGAGACAAAGGAAACGTACATGTTTGGATGCTCCCGTCCTTTGGCTTGTTGCAAGATGTGTTTTTTATTTTTTTATTTTTTTATTTTTTTAAAAAAGTGGATAAACCACGTTCATTAAAAAGAAGAAAGAACAAAGCACAGGAGTACAACCCAAGAGCCAAGGCTCACAACAAAAAACAGACACCACCAGAAGTGGTAAAATCAAACAACAGAACATAAAAAAACACACCACAGAAAATCCCCTAAAAAAAAAGACCTTTAGGGGAAGAGAAATACAAATATATTTTTTTATCTAGTACGGTTGCAATTCAAAAGTGTTAGAAAAGACACAATATGGTACTTCTCTGTTTTTAAAAAAAGCAAAACTGCAAATTATCAAGTGAGTTAACAAGATTATTGATTTTATGTTTACACTATATTCAATAACATAATTCAAAAAACTGTTAAAATGTTTTGAAGAAAATTAAAGATATTTGATGATCATTGTTATCTTATTTAATCTTAGGGGAAAATTTTAATTAAAAAAGTAATATGATGATAAAATTACGTCCAATTCATGTATGTATGTATAAACATACGACTGGGTGTAGTTTGACCTGACATGTTCAGGCTCACGAGGTTTTTTTTCTCTCTCATTTGATTTGTTGTATGAAGCTCCGCGTAATTAACCTTAGTATGCTTTCTCTACTGTTGATTAAAATTATTATTTATTTAAAAGTTTAGATATAACAACCCAAGAAACACTGGAAATTAAGTGATACCGACCATAACCATGACCTTACACAAAACACTGGAAATTAATGATCGTGGAGATAGAAGCCCGGCCAACTTCGGAGAGTTTGGTTATTAATTACCATACAGATTTATATATAAATGGTTGATTGCTTGGCAGCCATGACAGAGCTCCCCGACAAAGACGACGATGAGGAGGGCACAACCAGTAATGGGCTGCGCAAGGCCACTTGATTAGTTCCCGAACTCCACGTCAACGAGCCCACTCTGTTAGACGAGGCGTCTGCTGTTCCCTGAAATTGGACGGTGAACTTCTCAACTTTGTGCGAGGCCGTGAAACTCAATGTGTCAGGTTCAACAATGACCTTCACTCCAGGTGGTGGTGTCACATTGACCTTGTACAAGGATACAGCCTGCCCGACATTCGTGACGAACCTAGTTGCATTAGCCCACCCCTTAGAATCCAAGACCACAGTGATGGACGGATAGTTGAGGTCCACTTCAGCTGGGTAACTTGAGCAACTGACCGAGCTGCGCACGACTGCGCTGACCTGCTTGTCGTCGTAGCCAAGGCCGCAGAGGTAAGCGATGTACTCCTGAGGGCCGATATCAAAGACAAGCCCTGGGTCGGACGCTTTTGTTGGATTCACATGGCCCACACCAGTAGCAAACAGGTTGTACGGTCGCAGCAACTGGTCCCCGATAAGTTGTCCATCACTTCCAGTTACGTCAGATGATGTCATGATGGCAGATTTGATCATCGCCGGTGACCATTTTGGATGCACTGCCCTGAGCAGTGCCGCGATGCCACTTAAGTGCGGTGTGGACATGGACGTGCCGGATATCACGTTGAATGGGTTTGACTCACCAACAGGTCCCACTGGGAATGGCCATGCTGCGAGAACGTTGACACCGGGTCCGATGATGTCGGGCTTCAAGATGTTTGGGCTGGCCTGGCTGGGTCCGCGTGAAGAGAAGTAGGCAACGATGGGAGCAACAGGTGGAGCTCCAAACAAAGTGCCTTTCGGGGTGATGGTTGCCACAGGGTTGGCGGTTAATGAGGCGGCAGATTTGATGTAAGCCTTAATTTGGGAGGCTGCTTCGTAGGTAACATGAGATGTTGGGATGACATGAGGTTCTGCGAGTGTGCTATAACCCATCTCCGGGAGGTTGGCTAGGATCATACCCACCCCACCAGCAGCTTTCACTGTGGAACCTTTGGCGACGCGTCCTATGCCGCCACCCATGTCACACACCACCACCTTCCCTCGCACGTTGACACCGGATAGGGTGCTGCAGGTGGCAGTTTGCCTTCTCCCTCCGGCGTACACTAAGGGAATCGGCGAGGTAGCCGGGAAAGGTATCCCTTGGTTGAGGGACTCTCCATCAAACTGTTGTCCGTTGCCGAGCGTGACGGTTGTTCTGATGCTCCTGTCCATGGTGCTCGCTCCCACGGTCAGAATCCACGGTGCCTCATTGGACAGTGTGCTGTCAGAAGGCCCGGAGTTGCCAGCAGCGCAACTAACAAAAACACCCTTCTGAATGGCCCCGAACGTCCCAATGGCTATCCCGTCCTGGTAGAATGGTAATGATTTTCCGCCGAGGGAGAGAGATAGAACATCTACCCCGTCACTGACGGCTGCATCGAGGCCGGCCATTATATCGCTTGTTGGACATCCATTTTCCGAGCAGACCTTGTAGATGGCTAGATGAGCACGCGGAGCCATCCCAACAGCCAAGCCCATGGCATTCCCATAAGCGCCAGCCCCTTCAACAAACCTCCCGGCAGCTGTGCCGGCGGTGTGCGTCCCATGTCCCTCAGAGTCGTAGGGTGGCTGGGTTACAACGTTTGTTGGAATGCCACGCATGGCATTTTGGCCACGAATGAAATTCCTTGCACCTATGAGCTTCTTGTTGCAGCCGGCCGGTGGCGGGAACTCGCAGTTGCCCTTCCATTTGGCGGGCGGGAACGGCATACCTTGGTCATTAAAGGAGGTGTGGTTTGGAGCGATGCCCGTGTCGAGCACGCCAATGATGATGCCGGCCCCATAGTTTGAAGCATCCCATAGACTGTGCTTTCCGTGATCCTCCAGACCGAGGAATGAAGAAGAGTAAGTGGTCTGGAGTGGGATGAGACGGTCAGGATACGCGAGGAGGAAGCCGTCCTTCTCCTTCATGGTAGAGAGCTCGTCCTCTGTTAGCCGGACAGCAAAACCGCTGGTTACGTGGTGGTAGGCGTAGAGCCACTCGGGCTCGCCGGAACCCAATAAAAGGCGTGCGGGCAAGAAGGATTTGTACCATATTTCCCGCTCAGCATCAGCATCAGCATCGGAAGAGCTTGTGGCTGCAAGACCAGGTGGTTGTTGGACATGGACTATGTAGGTCTGGAGGTTTGCGATGTTTGCTGTTGAGTGTGCCATAGCTAAAAGAAAGCCATGGCAACTAGCACTAGTACTGTAGTAGTTAACTAGGACGAGGAGAAAGAAGGAGAAAAAGGGTACTGGAATATACCTAGGCTGCATGGTGTACTTGGCATTCATGAAAAGCCAGGCCGTCCTAACTAATAACTATAGTCCTTTGATACAAGTATTTATAGCACTGAGTGGAGGACTATATATATATATATATATGCTACCTAGCTAGCTAGCTAGAAGGGTTAATTTTCACTTCTCACTTTGTTTTTTTTTTTTTCCCTTCAAAATTAAAACTACTTAGTATAAAATTAATGATTGAGTACCGTGAAGTCCAAGTACTTTCCATTATCGCTGGTCGATCGGGATCCTCTTTTGTTGTCCAGTTCATGAGCACAATAAGTGATTTTATTAATTTTTTTTATGAAGACTTAAAAATAAAGATCAATCAGTACTTGCACTCATAATTAATTAAAGTGCCAATTCAAGACAGGCATGCCGTTTAGTTTTTTATTAATTGTTCAACTCTATATATCTATCAATCATCTTGTCGAGATCTCACACATATATATAATAAGTTGCTTCCTCTAGAGCTTATCCATTCCACATCATCTGATCAAAGTGGACTTTCCTAATTAATTCCAGACTCCATCTCCAAACTTCTATTCAAGCTTGATGCGTGAAGCTCATTCTTTTATATATTATGACAACATCCTATCAAGCTACCTGCCCATTAAGTGCTCGCATTCTGCATTGACTATTGATTACTGAACTTTATTTATAAATGGCCTGACCATGAGATGAGAGTTGTTAATAGCTTATAATTAACTTAATATACGACGAAGTTCGTAGCAGCTGAAATGTCGTGATCCAAGAAACTTACATTTGTTAGTTTTCTACTATATATCAACTACTAATTAATTATTAGTGCCATATGTACGTGTATCTAAGCACATGTTTTGGAATTTTTGGGAAAGAGGAGTGGGCGAACCAACTAGAGCCTGCGCGTGCAGACAGTTCGTGAACAAGTGGGGACAGGCCAGTCCACGTGGTACCGAAACCACCTGTACACAACTACTATTCACAACTCCAAAAAATGTGCCCTCAACCGAGAATCGAACTCTCACCACTCGGTGAGAGCTCTATTGGCGACCCGTGTACCAATAGACCTAAAAGTCGTTGGCTGACTCTTTAATTTTCTCTTTATAAGATCCGTACTTATCAACTTGTTCGTTTATATTGCCTCTCGCGTTCGGGTGACATAACACATGGTTTAACGAGTCTCTCCATTTCACAGCTACTTAACCGTTGAATACCAACGCTAGACAAAAGCCACGACGCGTTGGTTTGAATAAGAATTTTTTTTTTAATTTCTTATTTTTATTTTAAAAAAATTCAATGATGATCGATTGACAATTATAAATAATAAGTTCGAGAACCACTCCTTATACATCCAATTTTTTTTCTTTTTTTTAAAATATGGATAAATCACAGTCATTAAAACAAGAAAAGTACAACAAATATCCATGCAATCAGCGTGGAGGAAACAAATTAAAGAAGCACCATTCATGGCATTAGCTATGGTAAAACAACACAAGCCAACAACAACAATACAAAAAAAATAACGAGAAAAAAAAGCTCTCTCCCGAAAGCATCCTAGCCCGTGCTCTAACCCTGCATCACCTTAGACGCCGGGACCCTATTGGCCTTCACATCATGAGGTCTCAGAAACTCCAAGCTACGACAGATAGTCACCATGGAATCTTTTAGCTTCACTCTAGTTTTTTTGAGACATAAGAGACCATAAAAAAAAACATATGATCAATTTTCAATATAAGAGTATGAGCATGCTAAAACACTATTGTTAGGCAAGAAAAAAAATTGATTGCACATAATTTTTTCTAAGCTAAAGAAATATCAATTGGAATTCACTTAGAAAAAAAAATTATGACTATTATTTTTTATATAAAAAAAAATATTTACTACTAAGTTGAAGACTTCTTTTTCATTAGAATATGGGTGTTTTATAATATATATATATATATATATATATATATATATATATTGCACGCTCTCATGGATAATAGATTTTTTTTATATATATAAAAGTGGACAAATAAGGATGTCATGCACACCGTCAAAAATTGATCTTACGATTAATGTGCATTTTTTTTTTGAAAATGTGGATAAACCACTTAAATTAAAGCAAAAGAAGGCACAACAAGCCACATTCTCCCAACAGTAATTAGTAAAAGCAGCGTAACACTAGATGTGGTACAGCTGCACAACACAAAACAAAAAGCAAAAACAAAGATACATGGGGAACATGCCTCCCCAAGCCCTCAGCAAAAACTACTCAGAAGACAAGAGCTGCGCCTCCGCGGCAGGAGTAGCATCCGACCCGACCTCAGAAGTGGCCCCTACTGATTGAGAACCGATGAACTCCAAACTGTGACTGATACTCTTCATGGGCTCCTCAAGCTTCCCAATGAAGTTAACTGTGTAATTTGCGAACCAAGACAAAAGCATGCGATCAATCTTGAGAATAATAGTGTAGATAGGCACAACATTGGCATTAAATATAATATCATTCCTAACAAGCCAAACATTCCACACAAGGGCTTTAACAAGTAAATCACAGAAGTCTCTAACAGCAGGCTGCACAGCCAACCTCCAAGGACCCCAAAGGCTGTACATCAGCCCTGGAGGTTCTGGACGCCGAAACAGATGAGTAAAGTAATCCCATATCCGCCTAGTGAAAGAACAGGTAAGGAAAAGGTGGTCGACCGTTTCAATGTCGGAGTGACACATGACACAAGTGGCAGTAGGAAGTTTATTACATTTTCTTAAGACAAGATTCTCCAAGGAAAGAATTTTGTTCTTCCACGCAAGCCAGTTAAAGAGATTGATCTTTCTTGGACAAGCGCGATGCCAAAAGAACTTTGCCACCGGACATCTGGTCCCCCCATCGATGAGAAAGTTGTAGAAAGATTTAACAGAGAACGTCCCATTCCCCGTCAACGACCAACGTTTCTTGTCCTCCCCTCTCAGACCCTGAGCGCGCAGACGGTCTCTAAGATACAAGGAAGCCTCATTCACATTAAAAGGGGTATTTTCAAGCAAAAAAGCCAGCTCTTGCACAGTACCATTGTGGAGTGGATTATCACGAAACTCCCCCGGCCACAAATTCATAGGAGCTAAACCATTGAACCAACGGTCCTTCCAAAAAAGGGTCGTATCTCCGGAGCTTACCTCATGGGAAATACAACTCCTGAAGGCCGGGATACAGTTAGAGACACCCCTCCAAAAGAACGAAATCCTCCCAGATGGCCTATGCGAGAGATTCCATCGCGATAACCCATAGTTGAATTGTACAACCTTCGCCCACCCCAATCTGGGCCCAACAGAAATTTTCAAAGCCATTTAGCCAGTAATGCCAAATTAAAGGTGTTCAAATCCAGGATACCCCAACCCCCTTGATCCCTGGGGCGACATAAAGCTTTCCAACCAACCAATCGGCATTTTGGATGTCCAATATCTGGTCCAGTCCATAAGAAGTCACGCCTGATGCGATCCAAAGTCTTAATAACCCAGCAAGGCAACCTAAAAATAGACATCCAAAACGTCGGCAAGGCGGACAGAACAGAATTCACCATAATTAGGCGGCCCCCTAACGATAAATGTGCATTTACTCGACAAATACGGGGATTAAATTATAAACCCACTCTCACTGTTAGAAATCTTTTTCCACTACTGTCTCAAATGTGTTACTAACCTTAGTAATAAAAATGCATATAAAACACATTACATTGAGGTAAGTCTTACTATATCAAAGCCCTTTTGGTGGGGGAGGCACTTGTAAATCAATGAAATTTTTTAAATGATAATGTTATTAATATACAAAATATCAGTATGCGTACTGGAGACATTAATTCTCATGTAAAAGGGTGGGAAAAAAAGGCACGTCATCATGTTTGCAGGTGACCACTTTTAGTGTAGCGTGTATAAAACAAATATAAGCTATTCATGCCAAAAAAAAAAAAATTAATCAGTAGTTACATGTTCCCCTCCTCCATGATAATGGAAAGATTATCCAAGTGTTGATACAGTTGGTCAAATGATTGATGAGACTTATCATTAGACATAAAAGAGTGCATCCTACCATTCACTTCAATCCAACTACAGCCAGTCTCCTTCTTCACTCCGCGAGCTCTCATCAGAGCTCTGATACTTGTTGCATCCTGCCACATTCCTTTTGCCGCATAAATGTTAGCTAAGATAATGTACATCCCCCCATCAAGAGGTTGAGCCTGTAACACCCTCTGTGCAGCAACTTGTCCTAATTCCAAATTCCCATGGAATTTGCAAGCACTCAAAAGGGTCTCCCAGGCATTATTATTATTTGCCTGAGCAGCAGCATGACCATCATCATCATTATCATTATCAACCATGGTCATTCGGTTTACCAAATCATGAGCCTGATTCATCATTCCTGATCTGCCCAGGAGATCAACAACACAAGAAAAATGTTGGGGCCTGGGAATCAGCTTCCAATCCTTGTGCATTCTGATAAAGTATCTGCATCCTGCATCAACCAAGCCTCTGTGAGCACACGCTGATAACAGGCCCAAAAATGTCACATTGTCGGGAATGAAGCCAGCTCGAATCATCTCTTCAAAGAGCTCGAAGGCCTCTGCCGCAAATCCATGGTAAGCATAAGCTGCAATCATGGCATTCCATGAGATGGTGTCGTGTTTCAGCACGCACTTGAACACTTGATTGGCATCACCAAGCAATCCACAGCTGGAGTACATTGAGATCAAAGAGCTCATCACCAATGTGTGATCATGCTCATAACCAGCTCGCCACGCATAGAGGTGCAGCATTCTTCCCCACCCAAGAGCCACTAGTGAAGCACAAACGGATATAACCACAGCAAAAGTAACTTGGTCTGGACTAAATCCTTCCCTCAACATCTGGCGAAACATAACGAGAGCTTCCTCGCTTCGACATCCAGATATAAGTGTGTTCCATGAGGTCTCGCTTTTACACGGCATTCTGTCAAAGAAACTGCATGCTTTGGCTGTATCACCTTGCCGAACATGAGCCTGTAAAATTGTATTCCAAGAAACAACATCCCTCTGTGGCATCTCATCGAATAAGTGCATGGCATCCTCGATCATCCCGTGCTGAACCAAACCGCCTATCATCGTGTTCCATGCCATGACATCTCTAACTGGCATTTGTTCAAATAATCTTTTGGCGGGATCAATGTCTCCATTCTGTAGATACCCACGGATCAATGCGGTCCAGGAAATAGTGTCCTTCTCAGGAATCCCCTCAAACAAGAGTTTTGCACTTCCCATCCTCCCACTTCTGGAATAGCAAGTAATCATGGTGTTCCATGACACTAAGTTCTTTTCAGCCATCTGCGCGTACAGCTCCTCCGCATCCTTGTAGCGTCCTAGCTCCACATAGCCTGACAAAAAAGCGTTGTAAATTGCTGTAGCGCGTACAGGTGCTCGATCAAATAAGGCCCGTGCCTGAGGGACAAGTTTGTGTTGCAGATACCCCTGAATCATTATCGCCCATGAAGTGTTGTTCCTCATTGGCATTTCATCAAACAGCAACCTTGCTGACGTAATGTCTCCCTTCTTCATACATCCCGAGATCATGGAATTCCAGCAAACAACGTTCTTTTCTGGGATTTTATTGAACAAAACTCTAGCTTCATCCAATCTTCCGAGCTTGCAATAGCCTGTCAGCAATGCCGTCCATGATACAATGTTCTTGCTGGGCATAACATCAAAGATCCTGAGCGCTTGCACGATCATATAGTTTCGAACATAGCCGGAGATCATACAATTCCAAGTGACCAGATTTCTGTGCGGCATTTCATCAAATAACTCGCGTGCCTGTCGCACATCACCGTGCCTGAAGCATTCGGTGATGGCAGAGTTCCACCAGAATATATCATTTCTCGGTGCTACGTAGCTGGCTTTTGTGCACAGGGACTTCAAGGAGAAAACTAGTGACCTTTTCCACAAAAATCGGGCCCAGGGTGTCATTTTTCATGTCAATCACTGCTAGAGTGAAGTTTATTCTACTCCCTGGGCACGGGAAGGCACAGGCATAACATGCAAGTCAAGCAGTTCTAAAGGAGACAACATCATAACCCATGCATGCACAAGATACTCAAATAAAATAGGAATAAGATCAGCAACTCTTGTGAAACATATCACACCCACATTCCACTATTTCTGGATAATCACAAACCCTGCTTTAGAACATATATTAAGAAAATAAACTAGAGCTCCAAAGATTTATGTGATCTATTTAGAAGTGTATACACATTCTTTTTAAAATAAGTGAAGATGATGAAGATGAGGAAGAAAGTATCGTCAGGCTGTCAAACAAGCCGTTCCATTACAGCCTATCATCAAACAGCTATATCATGATTCCAAGATTAAGTTGTACATAGCCATTGTGGCCTAATCAGGTAAAGCGGTTCCTCTTTCCAAATTGTTCTTGATCTCCAGTGTGTACTTGCCAAAGGCCCTTTCAATTTTCTTATTGAAATGTTCATTCCTGTCATTGATTGAATCAATGTCCTTCTCTTCATGGAACCGACGCCTTCTGCTGAAGGCTTTCCGCTTTGCATCCCTATCTTGAAGCTCCTTCACCATTCTATCTATATCATCCTCCGCAACCTTTGATACCTATCAGAGAGAAGATGCACAGGCAGGTGGGAATCCATAAGTGGTTCTGGTATGCTAAATCTTGACTAAAGCATAAGTTTGCGTTACCTTTCCATATTGAAGGCTAGAAGCATCACGATAAAACTCTGGATCCACTTCCTTTGCTTTATTGTATGCCTCCATGTCGCATTCTATGTTTTTTGTACGTTTCTTATAGGCGTCGTATAATGTTTTCTGATTAAAAACTGCCACAAAAGATGGTGCTTCTTAGAGAGAGAAAGAGAGAGAGCAAACTTTAATATGCAATAGCAGAGTCATAACAGAGCCAAATGCAACCTTGTTGACAGTTAACACTAGACCTTGTAGTACACAAAAGACTGACTATAAAGACCGCCCTCCATTCATAGAATTCAAGTTAAACAGGGAGGTGCAACTGTCATACTAGTATTTGGATCAAATCAAGTGGTCAACAATCTATAACTTCATGACATGAGAAACATGTTGAATAAGATCCTAATACCTTAAGCTAATCAAGAAACTTAAAAAATAAAATTCAAAAACTAAGGCACTCTAGCATTATATAATGACACCAAAATAAACGCCTTTCATTAAATATTGTATTGAATGAGGTTATCCAGTCTAGCTCAGGAAACACTCACTGCCTATCTTCCAAAATGGGTATGACATTACCATATGTCCATTGAATATAACAAAAGAAACCATGAAATTATCGAACCTGTACATGTTCAAGGACACCTCAATCCAATATATACAATTTTCATTTTCTTCATTCTAAGCTTGATAGTTTGCAAACTTCAATACATAATAATTCATCAAAGAACATTTAAACATTTCCTTTTAAGTTTCAAATGTTTATGAAATGACACCACAAACATTCTGCATACATCATGCAGCTTTCCTCCCCTTCTCATTATATTCATAGGCAAATGCATGAAACTCGTGAAAGGATTCTACAACCACAGAGCTTCTCTTATGACATGTTTCTTTAGCAAAACAAGTGAAACCACAAAATCTAATTAAAAAAAAAAGGTTTTCGTGCTCAGTTTGTGAACCAGAAAATAATGGAAAATAAGAAAAATGAATAACTTGAAATTTGAACATTACCATCCCAACCAAATGGTGCTGGATCTTTCTCCCACTTCTTATACTTTGCTTCAGCCATCTCTTGTGTATCAAGCATATATGCCTTTGACATTTCTAATCCATTTGAATCCAGTAGCTTCCCTATCTTCTTTTTTCTGTCCTCAAGCCACTTTTGTTTTGAGACACCCCTTGATTCAGGTGGAGCCTCCATTTTCTTTTTCTCTGCGACCATGGCCATTTGATTGGCTTTTCTTACTTCATTCTGTTAAAAAGTAGCAAACACAAAATTTGAATAAAAGAGATACATATATCAATTACTAAAGGAATTAAAAATGGCCATTACACTCACCATTTTAAGCCTCAGTTCAAACAACTTTTTCTGCCTTTCATCAAGTTGAGCATAGCCTAATTCAGCATCTTCAGGTCGCTTATCGCCATCATCATTTTGTTCACTCAGATTTGCTCTTTCATCAGATGAAGGTTCACTTTTATGAGCAGTTCCTAATGGGAGTAGCCCCTCATCTTCTGCTTCTTCTGCTTCTGCAAGAAGAACGATACTAATGAGAACGATATCTTCTAATAGTGAATAAATTGGCTGAGACATGTCCATTCTCTGATTGAAGACATGTATTTCAAATTGAGTATTTGACATCAAAATTATAGCTATATAAGTCCCTGCTATCATTCTATATGCACATTGTCCTGCGATCTACCTTAAAAATTCTCAAAGACCATGTCACATGAGATAAATTACACTACAGTACTATCGAAGCCCGTAAACCATGCAACAAAATAAGTAGTGATGGAAAAAAAAAAGGTCACAGAAGCGTTAAAAAAAAAAACCCCCCACAAAAATAAGACTAGCAAGTTTAAACATTTGATCATAAACTATCAGCAGAATGTAAGTATCAGCAAAACCTTCAAAAAACCCAAAATTTGTTCCTTTTTTTTTCTCAATGAGTACTTTATTGGAAAAGGAGAAACCTGAAGCATCTGTCTTATTTTGATTAACAGCCTCGGCAATCCTCCGGAAGCAATACTCGACGCACTCGTGGAAGGGATTGGACGCGTTTATGCACTTCGGGTGCACGGTGCGTTCCGCCGGTTCTCGATTTCTCCCTGTCACCCAAAAATACAAGTGCAAGAAGTAAACGAGATGGAATTTTTTTCTCGAGCGATCCGAGGTACAAGAAAACCAAAATTCGAAATGAAAATCATTGAGAAAACAGACAAAAGGGAGGGACAAACCAGTATATTGATGTTGTTCTTGGGCTTTAGCCTCAGCGATCTTGGAGAAGCAGTAGTCAAGGCAATTGTGGTAGGGATTGGAAGCATTGATACAGTCGGGGTGCACCTTGCGCTGGCTTCTCTCCATCCGTGAAAGAATGAAGCCTGATTTTGCGAGGAAGATCAAGGAGGAAAACAGAATTAGGGATTAGGGATTTGAGAAAGGGTGTGGCAATTGAGCCGACGGCATCTATGATTGGATTTGATTTTTTGGCCTCCCGATTCTTTCTCCGAGTTTAACTCGGTGAATCGCAAGCGATTTAACTCGAGATTCCTGAAGTTGATTCAGCCCACTACAAATGGGCTCTGGGCTTTTCATGCAGGTTTCATTGTTGTGCTCTTGTTGTTTATTTTATTTTTTTATTTATTTAAAAATATTATAAATTAGAATTTCTCTCTTCTTCTCTTTCTGCTCAGATTTGAATGATTTTTAAACTTTAGAGCGTGACAGTGCCTTGTGCTCTCTTGAGAATATAGCCATGCATATGTCTAGATTGCACGGCCCACCTCTGCAATGACTTTTTTTTTTAAAAATTTTAATAAATAGATAACCCACTACTCTGTTGAATCATTGATAAGATATATATATAATAGAAGTAAAAAATTTATTTTTTAAAAAGATTATTAAACAAAAAAATTATCTCTCTAGTGCTTTTTGATTAGAAAATTCTTTCTCATCTCCGATAAGCTTGCCGATAAGCTTGGTTATTGTGACATTATTGATTTTTTCTATGTATTGCAGTGTTATTTTATTTTATTTTTTTTTTGTCCTAGTTTGTTCTTAATTAATATTGCTTCTAGTTTGTTCTATTATTAGTGGAGCTATGTTTTTTTAAAACAATTATGTTTTTTTAAAAAAAAAAAACAATGTGGACAAGGCATCTTGTCTTGTGGAGCTATTTTTGTATATATATACATTGGTTTATTGGTTGAAACCATTTCATGAGTTATTTTGAAATCAGTTTTATGCAGATTGCATTTAAATTTATTGAATCTTAATTTAGAATTTACGGTAATCTGATTCTTAATAAAAACTATGATTTAATTTATTTAATAATCTTGTCACAGCAGTTAGACTTAATAACAGCACCAATTTATTAACTCTTTTCTGCAAATTAAGGTCATTGAAAACATTCTACCTAATTAAATATTCGAAGTCCAGCTTCACAGAGAATTTAACAGACAGAATGATCATCCAGGAACTGTTGAAGTAAGTACTCTGAGAAGGATTACTTAAGGGAAAAAGGATGATGAAACACAACTACGATAATAATAATAATAATAATAATAATAATAATAATAAAAGCATGGTTAATTACAAATGTTCAATTAATCCTTTGGAGGCAATGTTGAGTGCACTCATGGTAGGGATTTTGTGCATTCACGCACCTGGAGTCCACCTTCCTTTTCTCCCCGGTCTTGACACCCTCCTTGCGCTTCTCCATACTCACAACTGCATCGCATGCAATATATATATATATATATATTATAATCAGATCAAAAGTCAGTACTAAAGTTTTGAATGAAAATTAAATTGCCTGCCATTCAATTAATTGCTGAGGATTAAATTGATATATAATACGAATGATGATGAATTGCATGCAGTGCAGCAGATTAATTAATTAACGTGGTTAATTTACATTTACTGGCAGCTGGAGGAGTTTTAACAGAAGCTGTCATTCTGTGAGAACAGTAATCAGCACATTTGTGGTAGGGATTGGATGCATTGACACAAAGAGGGTTCACAACCCTTTGTTCTCCTTCACTACTCTCATCGCTATCAACTCCCTTGTTTCTCATTCCATTCTTCATCACTGCAGTGACTGCACCACCAATCACACAAACAAATCACTCAAGTATTGGACACAGCATGCATAACAAACTAATGCTCATCACAACCTTTTCATGCACATATATATATATGTATCACAAGAAATTTAAGGAAAACTTGAACATATATGCAAGCTTGAACCAAAAATGTCTTCATCTTTCTCATCTTACTTGATCAATTGAAAAAAATAAAATAAAAACAAAAGCAAAAAGAAAGAAAAGTTTGCATTAATTTTTATGAAGAAAGACCAAGTACCTAAGTTGATCCATCGGAGCCGGGATGGTTTGAGTCCTGATACTGGGGAGCTCCGGGCACAGTAATCAGCGCAAGTATGGTATGGATTGGAAGCATTAACACACACCGAAAGAATCCTTTTCTCCTTCTCCATCGTCTCCTCTGTTTGCAACTTGCAAAGCTTAATTTTGAACAATTCATTCAATTAGGCCTCATAATATACATATGGACTTTTACAACTCTTCTTTGGCGCGTTAGCCGGTCCAAACCGCCGTCCCTATGAAACGGGGGTATATATATATGTTTTACGTCAATGACAGGTATAGGATACCTTCTTTCTTTGAACCTTGAAAACTGAATCAATCAATAAATAAATAATAGTTTGTAAAAATTACACTTTGACAGTTCAAACATATTTGAAGAACGAACATAATGTATAAGAGTTCAGTCAACGAAAATGGGAAGATTGGAAGTGTCAATCTCAACACCATCAAAAGATTATCCCTTTGGAAACGACTCCAACCAAGAAAGCATGCAACAAAAATGTTCTAAAAGACTTGGCTTAGTCATAGACATGCATGATCGATATATATTAATCAATTTAGCGAGTGTTGCATGAGGGGAATGCAATGCATTGGTCGTCTCTTGAATGGTTCAATCTAGTGTTGTTTATTATCACGGGCCATGCCATTCCCGCAAATGAATTATATAAACCAGTAAGCCATCCAATTTTGACTATATATATATATATATATATATATATATATATATATATATATATACACTCACATATATTTGGAGACAAATCTTTGTTAATGCAATTGCTAGGAGAAGGATTATATTCCACATTCAGCAACAGATTAGATTACAATGTTTAATTTTCTGTATTAGTTGCATGCGTTTCTATTTCTGAAATGAATGCAGGGAATCAAAACTCATGGGAGGAGGATTGTTGATTGGTCCATGCATGATAAAGAAGGAAAATTTTGAGCGTGGTAGTGGGCGCCAGGCGCCATTGCCATTGAAACAGAAAGGTGAATAGAAAAGCCATACGACGACCAAAAGAAAAGATTGACCCCAACTATTAAGTTACTCCACATGCAAACAGTACCCAACGGAGGTCTTTTACTTTCAAGTCGAGTTCACCTTAGTTCTGTACCTTAAGGAATGCATGATAATTAGCTTCACCTTGCAATAATAAATAATTAGGAAGATACTTAATTATTTTGGTAATATTTAGTATCGAATGTGATTAATTAGTTTCACACCTTGCAGCAATAACATTTTACCTTCCATCTCAAGTCATAGTAGCAGTTGATGGTCATGGTGGGCAACATGCGCAGTATATAGACACTGTAATGAGAAGATTGTTACAAGTAAATATTTATTCTTTTATCAAAAAAATATCTGTGTAATTTGAGCACGCACTTCACGTTTGTCCAAGCATAACAGAACAAGACAGAAGAGACTCAGGAGGGGAATAACATCTGAACATACTTGCACAGTACTCTGCGAAATTAACCACTCTAACTGCCAAAGAAAGAAAGCAGAAATAAATGTATATAAATATCAGACCCTTTTGTCTCTCAGTCAGTACTATTTGGTGCTTCTGAATGTAAGAGTTGCAAGAGATTGAACCTCCTCCCCTCTTGGCCTCTGCTCAAGAATTCTGTTTTAGTTTCCTCCAACATTTTATCAATTTATCTAAGCTTTGTCTCTTCCATAGGTGGAAAATTTTAAACTCTATTCGTCCAGTTTTGAATGTGAGAATTGGAGGCGATCAAACCCAAAGCTTATTTATTGACTCTGATGGGTTGGGTTTGGTTTCCTCCAATGTCTCATCTTCAACTGTCAGGCAATTTCCAGTTCCATATTATCATTGAGCTTCGGTTTTAATTAATAAATTTGATTCGTTTAGTGTCTGCTAACTTGAAACCAGTGAAAGATTTTTTTTTTTTCCTTGCTTTTTTTCTTTAAAAAAAAAAAAAGAAAGTCCTTAATCTTTAGTTTTCCCAGCCCAAAATAATGTGCATGATTGAACAGATACCAAACTATGCATGGTCCCGCTTACAAATCGAAGCCACATACTGAAAAAGGTCTAGAACTTTTATATATAATTAAGAAGGAGAAAGGGATTGAAGTCATACACATCAAAGCATGATCTGACATGTTCTTAAAAGTTCATGTCCACCACCAGAAATAATTATTCAATTCTAGCACTAACAAGTAACGGCAATCTATTTGTTAATTTGTTTTTCATAATATAATGATCATTGTCTTCGCGAGCGCACACATAGTCACATACACAATGCCAAACACCTAGCACGATCATATGCATATTTTGCATCCGAAACAGATATATCCAATGAATTTTTTTTTTTATTTTTCTGATTTCAGTATTATATTGCCTGCCTGCATTAATATTTATATGTGAACATTGAATTACTGCTGTTCTAGGGGTTGCATAGAATCAGCAATCTCGTTCAATTGAATTATGTATCCTGATTCTCTTTTGACAAGACCCGGACACAAATTTCCTGGTGGGTGCTCAGGGTCCACACTGCAGCATACCACCTCTTTCTTGTAGACATTAGACATCGAGTTGGCTCTCAAATTCATCACTAACACCTTTGTAACTTTTGTTGATCTCTCAGTTTAAGGAGAAAAAATTAAACTTGCTTTTGATTTTTATGTTTTTTTCTTGATTACTATCAATATTTTTTGTAAATGAGTTAGTATTATTAGTTTTAAATACACACACACATATATATATATATATATATATACTTGCAACCATTGGATGGACATCGTAGGGTATGCAGGGATAGTGTCAGATTTGCATTGATTCTCTCAGCGCAAATCAAGTGGTTTGGTTTAGGCCACAGACACATGCACGTGGCACAGCCATCAAGTCATGTGTGCGTCCCAAAAACCAGTTATTACAAATTATTATTATTATTATTTTTATAATTATTTTTTGCTGCTGTGACTACCGCAAGATGTCCAATGGACGGTAGATATCTCCCTTGCAAGCTGCAAGATCCTCTCTCGAAGGAATAAGTGCGCTGTTGATATGTATTTTTCACCAAAGTGTGTGTTATATCCTGAAAACTTGCAGCAAATGACGGCTTTTTTTCTTCATGCGCTTTTCATTTTTTTTTGAATGTTCCATAACCACCCACGATGTGAAAAAAAAAAGAGAAGAATTGAGTAAAGAGGATATCAAGTATCAAATAAGAAGAGGAGCCAAGCATGCCATTGCTCTCTCTCTCTCTCTCTCTCTCTCTCTTTCTGTGACAGTCTGATTTGTGCCATTTCAAAAACTTTCAAAAAGCTCAGGCCTTTGACTGTTTTGTAGCTAGCCAATCTGCTCTGTATTTATTTATTTATTTATTTATTTATTTATGTTTTATTTACTGAGTCATTGATTCATAACATCAAACAGCGATTTCTCAACCAGTTCTAGTACTGATGTCTGCTGCTGACCAAGGTCCACATTAAAGCAAAAAACAGTGGTAGCTAGCTAGCATTAGCAAGCTAATCAGTTGTTCCTCCAATCCGTTCCATGCCTGATGCCTGATGCCTGATGCCTGATGCCTGATGCCACCTTCGGCTTTCGCTGCAAACAAACGGCCAACCTCTTCATTTCATTGCATTCAAAATATAAAACAAAACAAAAGAATGGAAAACATGCGTCCTTCAATGCACCACTTCTTCCCCTCTTCCTCTTCTTCTTCATCTCTTCTCTTTTGAATAATCAAACTACTACAATACACCAAAATGCTCTCTTAAACTCACCCTCGGTTACTCCATCTCTTATCTCTCTCCTTAGGTGGTCTCAGAGATGTGCTTGTGAAGAAACGCAGAAATAATAGAGAAAGAAAGAGGGGAAAATATTGTATTTTTTTCCTCTCTCTCTCTCTCTCTCTCTCTCTCTCTCTCTCTCCCGTTGTTCGTGGATCGAGAGTTTTGCTTCCTTTTGTACCAAATCCCCTTCTTTCCCTCTCCTCTCACTTTCTCTCACGTGTACACTCTCTTCTTCTTCTTCTTTTCAAACACTTTGAGCTGCATTTTCTTGAAGGTTGTGATTCGTAGACAAAGGTCATGGGATCCAGTTCCAGCAAGGATGTGGCCGCCGGCGGGGCACATTCATCATCGTCCGGCGGCGGAGGTCGGGAACCAAGGTCGAAAGGTGTTAGAGTGGTGTTCGGTTCTTCTTGTTTTGGTACCCCGTCCACCCTTCACGATGATCAGGTATCCTTTAGTGACTGCAAAGATTCAATTTTGAGATTTGTTTCCTATGATTTGGACCTTACTCTTGTGAAAAGCTGCAATCTTTGTATCGGTCTTGCATTGTCTTTTAGATTTATTTATTTTTATTTTTTTTTGAAGGACCAATAATGAATGAACAAATTGAATGTTTCTCAAGCTGAAATTTTCCCAGCTTTTGTATTAGATAAACGCTCAAGCATTTGAGCTGTTGGAACAGTTATTGTGTGATAAGTCTAATTGTGAAATGCAGTAGATAGACAATTTAAAGTTTGTTGGAGCCTCTCACCTGTGGTTTACCATGTGGCCTTCTCAGCATTTGATGAATTTCCATACATCATCTCTCAAGTTCCTTAGTCGGTTGGTTTAGGTTTATGCAAGATTCAGTAACTGGGCTTTATGCATTTGACAATGTCAGTGATCAGAATCACTAGTATTTTGAATATTGCTGAATGTTGAAGGTTTTTGGTCTTTTAAACCATAGGTTGCAACATGACTGCCAGACCTTGTTCTGGATCTGCATTTTTTTATCCCTTGTTAATTTTGTAATATTTGGTGTATAACGCATGCGTCAAGACATGCATATGTTCTGGTAGAGCTCTAGCCACAGCTGGGGAGGAATATCTCTGCCTTACCCGATGCCACATAATTAATCTGTCTTTTTCATATCGGTTATATATCATTAAAGCAATTTATAGTTTCCATATGTTTGTTGCTATTATCTGGGTGACGGTCGAGTTTTCGGAAATCAGGAGGACTTGAGTTCTGCAATCTGTGTTTCTTGCTTCCAGATCGAAGAAGAGGATGTTAGGTCGAAAGGCACTGCATGTACAGAGGTAGTTGCAACAAAATCTAACCCAGAAGGCAGCAATGGCTGCATAGCTTTTAGAGTTCCTAGAGCAAATAAGATCTCTACTGAAAATGATGGGGGGAGTCAAGAAGGTATTGTGGAAACTGATTCTGGTGCCAGTGGCAGTTCCACTAATGAAGGATCCCTTTGCCAGTCATCATCAAACAACTCAAGCCATTCTCGCACTCCCTTTGGTTTCAGGCTAAGCAGAACCGCAAGTTTGGGGTCATCACAGGCCCACTCTGCTGTTTCAGCTAGCCTCTCATTCTCTAACACTGACAGGGGGGTTGACCGTGCCCATATGGACCTTGATGGTTCTGAAGAGAACAGCGATGAAACACCTGGAAATGTTGTTTTTGAGAATGTTGTTCATAGTTTAGACAGCAACAATACAAGCCTTGAATCTAGAAGTGCCTTTTCTGATAGAGATCAAGTGGAAGCAGTGAATATAAGGATCGGCCGCTCTTCTAGGCGTTCTGGACCTCAAGAGCCCTTTGAGGGGAGTGTTAGGTTCAGTAGAACACTCAGTGTTGGGAGGCTTCGTGACAGGGTTCTTCGGAGGACTTCAAATTCTGAGGGATTATTTGGTTCAATGCCACTAGAAGATAGGTCCTCAGGACATAGTGGTAGAAGAGTAACAGGAGGTAGGACAAGGTCACCATCTTCATCTGGAAGGAGTGACCTGCCAACTTTATCTAGTAACCATTCCTACACTATAGGAAGTTCTGTGGACCATGTCCGTGATTATGATTCTGAAAACCCACAGATGAGAGAAGCAAGTAATCGAGATTGGTTGGAACACCGGTCAGCATTCCTTGAAAGGAGAAGGAGAATAAGATCACAGGTAATGCAGACTACATCATTTTCCTTGGTGAGATTTGTATCTATGGAAAATTGTCCTCGAGTAATTTTCTATTAGCAGGTTCGTGCCCTCCAGAGAATGGGTAGTCGATTTGAGAACTTTCCTGGACATGATAGATCATGTATTTTGTCTGGTCAGCATCGGACAGGTCGTTGCACATGCAGGACAAGCAATCATGCTGCCAATCCTGATGATGATACTCGCACACGGGCCAGCATTTCAAGAATCGTTATGTTGGCAGAAGCACTTTTTGAGGTATAGTTCTTGGATGATTTCTTTTTTTTTTTTAAGAAACTAACTGCATCATGCTAGTGTATTTAAAAGAATTTTTGCTTATTCACAATTATGGCATTTAGGTTTTGGATGAGATCCACCAGCAATCTGTAGCCCTGTCATCCCGCCCTTCTGTCTCTTCAGTTGGCTCTATTCCTGCACCAAAGGATGTTGTTGAATGTATGCCAGTGCGAATATACACAAGGCCACACAAGTACACAAACGAGGATGCTGCTCAGTGAGTGTCTACTTAACATTTATTGCCATTGCATCTGCTGCACAAGATTTCATATGTTGTTCCCTCGTTAATTTTTGTGAATTAGAGGCTTGCAAACACAAACTTTGGTGACCTATGGCATTGGTGACACAATAGAACCTAGAGTAGGGTAATACAACAGAGTGCTTATTTCACTTTGGATACAACTCTCCATTGGAGGGCATCATTCCTTGTGTCAGCAGAACATGATGGTTAGGCCAGAATGTATCCAAGCGAGCACATTATCAATTCTTTTATCTGTTTCTAACTTTGCTATGCTTCATTTATTTTCCTTTTTGCAGAGAGCTGTCTTATTCTTGTAGGTTCACCCACCCGGTGTAAACACACCTTTATCTTGCACATTTTTTAATTTAATCATGTTCTGTATCAAATAATAATAATAATAATAATAATAATAACAACAACAATAATAATAAAGCTTTATAATACTAATCAGTACAATTTGTTGCTGCCTTTGGTCCAACCAATATAGAACTCGATTGTTGTTGAACTTTGCTCATCTAATCACACTGCTCCTTTATGGAAGTATTACCCTACCATGACTGATAAATCCTAAAACTTGTGGTAATGGTCCATTTGAGGTTCTTGCAAACTTCATTTTTCAGTTCAAATGACTGCTGAGTCCATTATCAAATTGTTATTGTTTTAAAAAAGAACGTCATTGCCCCACCCTGATGCATGGACATTATTGAATTACAGATGTTATATTTGCCTCATGGAGTATGAAGAAGGAGATTGCATGAGAATACTTCCCTGTCAGCATGAGTTTCATCAAACATGTATAGACAAATGGTTGAAAGAGATTCACAGGTATATGTTTGGTTTGATACTTTTAAGTCCCAATCAGTTGTTTTAAGATATTCTTTCTTGCCTGAATATATATATATATATATATGATGTTATAATGAGTGGTATGGCCTTACATACATGAAGGTAGCCAATTAACAGCTCCAAATTTAGTGAATAGATGAAGCAACTCATGTTTCCCTGAAGATGAACGCATACTACGCCTCCTGCTTAGTGACTTGTTTGTCTTTCCTATTAATTGAAAGTTGCTTTCTTCCTGTGTTTCTGAAACTTTGAAGTTTTCCACTCCTCACAGGGTATGCCCACTTTGTCGTGGGGATGTTTGCAGATCAGAAGTGTCTTCTGTTGGAAAAACTTGTTAGTTGACCCAGATTTTTATGTGGGTTTGTGCCAATGTCATTCATCTGCAGCCAAAGGTCGTAGTCTCTGTTTGAATAACCAAATGTTTTGCTATTCTGTTTTATTTGGAAGAAGTGTCTTTCTTCATTGATATTACATGATGAACTGGCACGGGACATGCTGCTGCCATTCTCTTGAACTTAAAAGAGTCATTTCCCTTGGATGTAATTCCACAAGTGAGGGAGCAGTTGAACAGTGTTGTAGGCTGATGAGATGAAGTTAAATAGAGAACACATGTAACTGATGAATGAGGAGGCCATAATACCTCAAGTCTAGTCTACCCTAATTGCCAGCAATATGCTTCCTATTTCCTGTTTCCTGTTTCCTGTTTCCTGTTTCCTCCGTTCATCAGCATCTCGTTATTATCATTATTTATTTTATTTTTCTATGTTTATATCTACCGCATTCTGATTCTGATTAAATTGGTGCAAGTTGGGGATCTGGTGATAGCCACTTTTATAGATTGATGGCACTGTTCCTGAACTGTACCAAGCGAAACCGTGATTGAAACTTGAAAGTGATTCCAGCCCTGGCCCATTAGCCTCCTCCTTCTTAGCAGTAGTATCTTGTTAAGTGTTGAGCTTGTAAAAGTTTGTTTCTTTTATAAACTATGGTTTCTCCCGCAATTTTTTTTTTTTTTTAAAAAAAAAGGAAAAAGGAAAAACCGTTTAATAAGCCGGTGTTAACTCACCAGGCAAAATAATCAATTTATTTAAAAAACCACCCCATTTTCAATATGATTTTGTTTTTGAAAAATTAATATATTTTTTAGTCCTGATTTTTAAATGAAATGATGATTTTACCGTTGTGAGTTTAATAACTTGTTGTTAATGATTTTTCGAAAAACCATATAATTTAAAAATGAAAAAAAATAAACTTTTATACTTGTTTTGCAAAAGTGGAAAACCATAATATTTGTTTATAAATTTTCCCTTTTTATTTTTTTATGTTTATTTTCTACTCCAATTTCATAACAAATTAGGTCTTGTTTGTTTTAAAAACTTTTTTCAGTTAGTTATTAGCAATAACTCATTTTTTATTTTAATTTTTTAAAAAATGTTCTCTATTTATATATATATCTATATTTTTTTTTTCTCACAACATAGTTGTTAGACTCGATTTGGAAAATAAATTTTGGAAATAAAATCATAAAATATGTTTGTTATGAAATTGCAAATCATTTATTGTATTATGCATTGTTATAATACATTGACAATCAAACGATTAATATCGTTATTGCTATGAATTTAAATATTATTTAAAATTTAGAGAAAATATGATATCCGTCTACATATCCATGTAAACTACTAGATATCCATGCAAACAAGTTGTGTTTGTTTTTTTTTTTAAAAAAAAAACGTTCTAATGTGAGTTTTGAAAAATTTTTATTTTAACTGAAGATGTACTTGACGAATAGGATATAGTCTGCAAGAACACCAGAGATGCGCCGAAGTCCAAACCACCTAAAATTGTCCTATCATTAAATTTTCATGATATAACACAACCAGCAATTGCCACTGTCAGAAAGTCAAAACAGAGCCCCCTTTTTTTCGTTCTTCTGCTTTTCAACCTTTTCATGAAAATAGTAATAATTAATTAATTAATTAAAAACAAAGAATCTTGAATATATTGATTGATAGAAGAATCTTCATATTACATGGTCTGCAGACAATTGTTGCTCATTCACACATCACAGAGCCTAGGATCACAAAATCCAAAGAAAGACCTGCGCGAACACCATAGAAACTCGGCCATATATATTCAGCACACACTTAAAAGACCACAACATTTATATACTTTATTACATACACCAAACCAAGCTGAGAACATCCAGGAACACCTTCGATTTATTATGCTGCCAGGACTATGATCACAATCAGAAGGACAACTCCAAAAATCACCAAGAGCAAGCATGTCTGCATCAATTAAAAAGATGAACAGTCAAGTCATAGCACCTCATCACCAGACAGAATAAGAAGCACGGACGCCAGATTATATTACCAGAGATGAATTAGACTTCTGTGTCTTAGCTGCCTTTGCAAGCTGTGTTTTAGCCTGTGCAGTTGCTGCGAGCGAGTTCTCAATGTGGGAATCTATGTCATCTGCAAAAGTCATGGCACCATTAAATAAAGAGAATAATCAGAAAGGCCCAAAAGAACAGGATGAGACCATCCTTGGAAAGATAGTAACTCCTCGATAAAAGGAAAACTTACCAATCATAGTTCCCTGATCATGAACCAGTACTGCAAGGTCCTTAAAGATTTCATTTACCTCACCAATCTGCTGCTGGATCTCCTGTATGCCTTGCTCCCTCTCCTCGATGATGGCCTCATTAAAGACAATTTCATTATCCAATAGCAGTACCTCTTGTCTACAACAATGAAACCAAATGCAGGGTAAAAAGGATAATCCTTGCATATCACATAAGGGCTGCCAACCAAGAAATGAGGAAACAATGAGACGCTTAAAAAACAATTAGATAAAACTTTGGCTGTGATAATTGTTGAACACTGATTAGACTCCTCAACAAATGGCACTCTGCACAAAGAATGCAATGGAATGATTCATAGATAGAAAATGAGTGAGATATTCAATCACGGTTCATATTGAGAAGTGACAAACTAAAAACAAGAGAACCAAGTAAACACACTCCAGATCACTAAAGTTGGGAAACAATAAGGAAGAGTTAAAAAATAACCATGATTAGCACACAACACAATACTGATTAGATCTCAACCACGAATTCTACATGTAAGATTTATATCCTGCAAAAATGCTAGGCACCTTAAGACACCAACTCACCTTCTGGATTCCAGCAGTGCACGTTGTTCGGGTGCTTTATCAGAGCTATCTACCTCACTCACAGTATTGCTGCACGATAACATATTGGTCACACTATTAGTTTCTGTGCAGAAATGAGGTAATGAGAGGAGACAGAGACAGACACAAAAATGCCCACCACCACACATAGTATATGTGGAATGTAGATCAGTGAACTTGATTTAGTATATGCAGAATGTATTAGTTTCTGTGCAGAAATGAGGTAATGAGAGGAGACAGAGAAGACAGACACACAAACATGCCCACCACCACAGCATAGTATATGCAGAATGTAGATTAGTGAACTTGATTTTGTCCATAACGGTTGAGTCCAAGTGATTGGCCTAATTGTTTAGGTCAAGATAACTTAGGCCCAAAGCCTATTACCTACAATAGCTTAGAGAAACATCTTAATTATCTCTATAATCATCTTTCTAGAATATTTTAAAGAATTATCAAAATATCTTGTATGAATAATATCTTGTATAAAATATTGAGGAAGGACTAAATGCAGAAGGTCCTAGAGTATAATCTAGAAGAGTCCTACGGTCCTTGTATAAAGGAGTATAATATCTTTAATAGTGGGTTGTGTCTTCAATTACCTCTCCTCTAATTATCTACTCTTCCAAATCACCTCTCTCATCCCAACAAAGAAGACCCACATAGCCTTCAAAGCAATTGAGAGCCAAAAGCAGAAATACATAGTTCCGCCGCTATGGCCATTTTTCATGAAAAAGGATACTCTTTAAAATTGCAAGACGTACATCTCTTGATTCAGGAACGTGGAAGAGAAGGATTCATGTAACCAACCCCAAATAGTTGGGATTAATAAATTCTTATTGTTGTTGATGATGAAGTTTGTACATATCTCTCAAGGAAAAACAAAACCCCAGTGGATTATTTATTCCAATGAGTTTTCAACTTATATAGAGAGTATTGGTTTCATTTGCACACAATTGCCAAGTGCCTGAGGCAGAAACTTCATTGCATGCAACTTGTCCACCGGACAAACCAGGTAATGTGGTAACCAAATGCAAAAGAAGTCTGAGCTCTTCCTTTGGCTCGCAAAGAATAAGAAGACCATATATATATATATATATATATATATATATATATATAGTATGGTTGTAAACTAATGTACGATGAAAACCACATAAGAATAACAAAGTCCATTGAGCAGATAAAATACCAAGAACTCATTTACAGATTTCAGTGAAGAAAAACATTGATTTTTCTTTCCTAGAATGTCAGCCAACAATTTCTAATGTAGTATGGCCATTATAATAATTAAGTTCACGTCATATTTTACAAAAGCAAAGCAGGCTGATAGATTATTGCAAAATTGAACTTAATACCAAAATGTTAACTATCTTTATTATAAATATTGAAACGAAAGAAGCCGCCTTTGAACTCTATATGACTAATAATACCTGGAAGGAACTGACTGGGGTACAAAAGGGGAATAGGCGGTTTCCCTCTCAGCCGCAAGCCGTTGAGCTTTTTGGAACTCTTTTAGAACTGCTTGAAAATCCTTTGCAAGTTTAGCATCAGCAATTTTTTTGCTAGCCTGCACTTTAAAGTTAAAGACAATATGAACACACCTCCATGGCTCATCATATAAATAAACAATCCATAATGTCTAGAAAATCATTGGGCTCATGCAATTAGAAGTTCAACCGGAGCAAGTTGGTGTGACATGACAAGTGACAAAAACACTCAAATGACTTGCTTACTAGGTAGTCAGGGTCTGAACAGGACCCTGATTATTTCCACTTTTGCTTTCAATTGCTAGTAGTAATTAGTGGTCTTTATTTTATATGGGAGCAGCATTCTAAAAGCAATTCATGCTCTGATAAACTAAAACCCAGGTTGATTTTTCTAAATTGACCACCTTGCTTGGACAGAGAAAACAAAGCCCCTGCCAGATGAAGCACTCATCCCAAGTTTGCCATCAATATTGTAGCAGAATTTGTCCAAAGGACAGTGCGGACAACTGAAGTTCATGAAATAGAGATAGTCAAATTAAGAAAATGGATTCACACTCACGCTCACTCCACTTAGGTGATCTGTTTCACTAGCTTGTTTGAGTTTAGCTGAAGTATCTTTAACTAGCTGTCCAATGTGCAGCCTTGTCTTGTGCCTGTCAACAACTTAACTAAATTAGAAACATGTTAATGAAACAACTGAATACATCAAAACAATTCTGAACTATGTTTTTAAAACCGTCTATCATGTGGGCTTCAGAGTTGGGCATGCTAAATGGCTGAAAGCAGAGAGTTCAGACAGTCAATTGATTAGTTCAATGCTAGCACCCCTCCATCTAAGAGTAAATAAATAATGGCTTCCACATCATCTCCATGAAACCAGCATTGAAACTAGATAAAGTTACAAATATTTTCCATGAAAACATAGTCAAGGTAAAGGATGGCATTTTGGTTAGGTTTGTCAATGAAAAGTTGATGAAATCACAGATAAGAATTAAAGAATAATGAAAAATGACATTTTTTTTAATAAGTCGCCCTTCATTATCCAAATATGTAGGGATTAATTACAAAGAGCGCAAGCGGCCGATCAAAATGAAGGAACTAAAGATACAAAGCGAAGGTTAATTTTTTCAAATTCGAAATCCCCAAATAAGAACAATTCGTCAGACACAAGAAGAAGATCGAAATCATTAAAATAAGTTAAAAAAAAAAAATCAAAAGAAAAGTAAAGTCCCATACAGCTTTTCCCTGAGCTCGGGTGTGTCTTTGGGAGTGCCGAGCGTGTTGACGAGGCGCTGGAAGGTGGAGACAGCGGTGTTGATCTGGAAAACCCCGGCAGCTACGGCCTGCGCAGGGTCCGCCTTCCCATTTATCCCTAGGCGGCCGCCACCCAGCGCCCTCCCACCCGATTCCAGATCCTGGAAGCTCATCTCTCGATCTCTCTCGATCCCTTCGACCTTGGACGGAGAGAGGGAGAGAGGGAGAGGAAGAGAACCTAACCCTAGGGATCGGGAAGCAACTAGCAAGAGATGATGGCGAGCTTTTGGGGGAAATTGCGCTATTATTATTATTATTTATTTATTTATTTATTTATTTTATAAGCCCTTTTAATTTTTCCAATAATTTACAAGAAAATATAATACTTGAATATTGAATGGAATTGGGGGAAGAACGAAAAGCACCGAGCCGAGCACGAGCAAACGCCTCACAAGCGGCCTCAATCCCTGGGCCCGTGGGCCTGAGGTTGGTTGGTGGTCCTCTCACATTTCTATGGTTGTCTACCCGATTCAAGCACTTGGGTTCCGGACCCGGTGAGGGCCACCTGCATATTATTGAAATAATTACCTTTTCTTAACATATATTATTCTGGTTATAACAATTTATAATTGTTTTTCAAGTTTATTAAACAAGAGTTTTAATTTAAAGTTAATCTTCTAAATTACTATAAACTAGTCCATATATAACTTTTTTTTTTCAAATAAGAAATTAGGAGTGGGTTTCTTAAAGAAAAAAAATTTGGAGTCGGGTCACCTACATAGTTTCCAGCACTCATCCACATGCGTCGAAAATAGGACTTTTGATTTCTGGCCAAGCCCAGAATAATCTTGAACCTGGGTCTGCCCAGCCACCGTGGTAATGCCATATATATATATATATATATATATATATATATATATATATATATATATATTCTATTAGTAACAACTAACAAATATTAATTTATATATTTAGAATATGGTGCTTGTGGGATCACTAGCAATGATGCTTTTAAAAGTGAGCATTCAGTTTTCTTCTTTTTGTAGTATTTTTTAATTAATTTTCAGAAATTTTACATTGCGTAGAATATATGTTTGAAGCTATTAAACTCAATCTTCATCCCTCTTCGATTTGGTTTGGTTTGGTTCCTTTCTTTGCATTTACAGCTTCTCAGAATTCTGCGATTTCTGTCATTCCGGACTTACGGGCTGCTCATCTGCCGTTGAAACTTTAAAGGTGCTTTTGTGTTTATAATTAATGTGAATGCTTCGGCAAAGTTGCGATTTTTTCCATCAATTTGTGGTGTATTGCCTAGAAAAAGTTCGTTCGTGTGTCCTTGCGGAATTTGTTGCAAAATTTCGCCATCCGTCACTTTTATTCTCAAGGATTTCTGTTTTTGAGAGTTTTTGGGTGGGTGGTTTTGACAATTTCCTGTTTTTTCAAGGGGAGAAAGATATTATAGAGGAGATGAGGCTTGGCTACTTTGAGTGGTTTTTACTTTTTATGCTTTGGCATTGGTAGAAGCTTAATTTCGTTGGGGGAGATTAATTTGTGCTTGCTTGCTTGGCAGAGAGAAATCCACTTCAAAAGCCAAAGATGAAAAGGTGACATTTATTATTATTTTTAATATAAAAACAATGTTTCACATCTTCAAATTGGGCTGCTAGCTGCTTTACAGTTTACATAAAGGAATGGAGCCCAGCGGGAGCTGAAGATGAAGAAGAATTTTCTTTTTTGGTTCTAAAGGTGTGTTATTTATTTATTTATTTATTTATTGGTAATTATTCCTATTTTAGCACTGCAATGCAAACATTGGATTCTTCTCTGTCTTTTCTATGTTCATCATGTTATTGATTTTTATGAAATGAATGAATTCCTTCAAATTGAATTGAAGAAAAGAAATCATCAATTGGAAGCCAGAATAAACGAAATGAAATAAAACATCTCTAATTTAGTATAGAACTATGGAATAAAATGATCAGCATGAGCAATTTAATTAGCATCCACCATTCCACGGTTAATTGGCTTTGGAGGTGCATTCCAATCCTATGTTGCTCTGGTTTGATGGGAAGAATTCTAGCCGGCGGGAGAGATGGGTCCTGCACTTCACATAGAGGAAAATCCTCACCCTCCACCTGGCTTTGGCCTGCCCCTTGAGGTCAAATTGCAATCGGTCCTCCTGCTTTAATGCATTGTCCATTACCTCCATGGCCCTTTGATCCAATGGGATTGGGAATGACGCCACGTCATAATTCAAGAGAATGAGCTGTTCTTCGGCACATCAAATGGATCAGCTCTCAATTCAACAATTTTTATCCCATGGAACCTCAGGATAAATCTTGTCTCTGAGAAACTTGCATTAGCCTTTGTGTTGTTGTTCTCCGCTACAACGGTGATCATGTTCTTAGTGTCAAGTATCCCAGATTAGTCGTAGTGTAGTTTGTTTAGGTGGGCATATGCCACCTTAAGGTGAGGCATCTTGGGCCGGTAGATGACATAGATAGTGGAGATGACAATACCTGTGATGATCACTGCAATCGCTAGGATGGTACACACAATTGCCACTATCCATGCCAGGGGCTGGTTCGCTGCCTGTTTCTGTGTATTGACCTTGGCATTGAGGATATGAGGAGACATCAAGAATGATGTAGCAGTAGCAGTAGCCTCTGCAGCTAGATTGTAGGTTATGTAGTGGCTTTGGTTGGCATGAGGAAGAAGCTCGTTGGAGGGCTTCTATCTCCTTTTTAGAGAAGAATGGGCTTGGTTTTGTTATCTTCTTTTTCCCGAGTATTTGCCTGGGGGTTGCTTTAATGCTTGGCCAAAGGAAATGCTAGTCTAGCATTTCCCTGTGTTCTTTTTGGTTGCTAATTCTAACTCGCTTTTGGTGCCACTTAACCCCTTTTCACATGCTGACATTGTGCTCACCCCAGCCTGGGGGTGATTCAAGCTTACCAGGCAAGAAAGATGGAATCTTTTGAGAGCCTTTTCCAGCAACAATTTGCCTCTTGCACTGTGCGTAGTAATTCACCTTATTATGCAGGCGGAATGGAGCCCATGATTCTTGCTTGATAATGACATATCATAACATAAATTTGTGAACAAGCCACATGAAATAGAAGAAATAGACATTATTCAAACTCATAAACAGTACATGCATATGGAAATACAGATATCCATACATGCATATAAGCACGTGATGAGGGATCTTCTGTTCTAAATTTTGATGATTCTATTTCTCCCAAGCACTAATCTCTCTGTATGTATTTGTTTTATCAAATTGCTTTTCAAATTATGTTGCCTCTGAAAGCAAAATCATTCAATCAGGTGATTCTCAGGTTATGGCGCCGATGACACTGACTAGTTGCCTGTTAGATATACGGATCCCCTACTTTCTTTGAAGTCTCAATCAGATATCTGGCCTTCAGAACATCAGTAACGGTCTCAAAGTTTGCCGTTCATCTTCTTCTTTATGCCTTCGAGAGTTCTGTATTTGAGTTTTCCCTGTTAAGATGGCCTTGCTCCTCCCTTGAAGTCAATATATACATTTTTGACATAATACCTTGATCTGTTACCTTGCAGAACTTGTGATGAAAGCATTGATGGCCCCAAGATGTTTCCTGAGGCAGCCAAGAGGATTTTCAGAGTACAGGTGGGTCCAGGATTGAGGTGATATGGCTTTTTGATGATAGGAGATTACCGTGAAAAATAAATAAATAATAAAGGCATGCCAGTATAGATGGTGAGTCTGGCGTAGTTCAGCTTTAATGCACCATCAAGCAGCCTATTTTCATTTTCAAGTTCAACCACGACCAATGTTAAGAACTATCAAACAGCTAATTAGTGTGGTGTCATTATCATATAATGAGAATTTTTGTTCACTATGAAGATTTTGAACGGTAATTGTGCCAATGCTAGCTTATGGTGTGGACTGTGGAGGAGAAGTCTGGACAAGGGAACTTTGTTTGCTTCTGCCGCTGTTGGAGATGATGATGTTGAAGACATTAAGCTTATTTCAAAACAAATAAAAAGAGGAGAAGAATGAAGAAGTAATTCACAGTTTATAACTGAAGCAAAGAAGGAAGAGATCTTGTTCTGTTTCAAAGCCTTCTCATTTCATTTTCACGTGCAACTCACATGGGCATCTAAACCGTTACATTATGCCACATCGGCACAAGTTGTTATAACTGAATCATCGGCTTTGTACAATCAGAGAGAAGCTATATAAAGCTCTCTTTTCATTGTTACCTTTCATCATGAAATCAATGGAAACTTCTTCTCTTCTCCTTCATCTCCTTCGTCTTCTCTTTTCTCTCAATTAAGCAATTGGAGTTCTTGTGTGGATCTCTAGTTTTCCTGCAGATTTGCTTCATTGAAGGAAGCTTCAACTCAAGTAGCATGGGTTCCAATCTCTGCAGGTCAAGAGCTTCAAGGCCAATTCAGTGAGTTGAATCTTTGTTCACATGAGCTATTTTGTTGAAAATAAAACAAGGTTTACAAGAGTTTTAATACATCAAAGCAAACAACAAAACAACCAAAACAGGAAACAACACAAATAAAATACAACAACCACTCAAAACAGCAAGCACAAGCAATCAAAAAAAAGAAAAACAGAAGATAGCCATTAGAAGTCGAAGCCAGCCAAAGAGAATACTCGCATGAGCCAACGAGGCAGCTCAAAACCCTGAAAGAACAAGTTAAGAGCATGAAGATTAGCGCCGAAGGAAGCAAGCTTGAATGCTGGTGAGGCCCAAGTCTTGGGAATAATATGGATCATCGGGCAATGCAACAAGTTGAGCAGCTGATGAATGTGATGAGACGAAGGAGAAATACATCCGCCATGTGAGTTATGAAACAACGAAACAGCTCTGAAGGTGTCAGGATGCTGAATGAAAATATGCTTGAGTTGAATTCCAAGATCCAGAGAGGCCTGAAGAGCAAGCTTAAGGGCATAAATCTCAGCTTCATCCTCTCTGTCGACGTGAAGAGGGCAAAAACCTACCACCAAGATATTATAGTTAGGATTGGCACAGAAAAAACCAGCCCCACTAACCTCATTAGCGAGATTCCAAAGAGTCGGAGACGAATAGAAAGGAGCCATCCGAATGTGTGAAGTTGTTGAGGATTAATCTCTTGCCAAGTCGATCGACTGAGCACGGGAAAAAAATCCCCAAAGCATGAGCCAAGGCCCCTACAAACAACACTCGAAAGGAGACGTAAGCGATCTAAATATCTTATCACAACGATTCTTCCAAATGAACCAGTCGAGGAAGCAATATGATTTAGCAAAATGAGAGTAAGTAGCATCCACAAGCCAAGAGCCGGATTCAAACCCATCACTGAAGGAAAAATTCGAACCAATCTTGGTTCGAGAAGCTCCCATACAGATCGAGCAAAGTGACGCTTATTAAACAAGTGGCAAATCGACTCATAATCGGATTGCGAGAGCACAAAAGCAGCTGGGGCCAATGCTAATAGAATGTAGATAATCAGAGGTAGGAAGCTTGCCTTTAAAAGTGAGCCATAGAAAGTGCTTAACTCTAGGAGCCACCAAAAGACTCCAAATGTGTCTCCAACCCTCCCAATTATCGGACCAAGTAGGAACTTGGTTAAGAAAGTGATACACGATCAGCAGTAAAATCCTCGCAATCCTTAGATTTGGAAGCCCAAATCCAGTGATTGGGCTCGGTAGTGTTGATTGAACCAAGATTTGGAACAATAAAAATTAAAAATTGTTGCCAAAAAGCAGATGAAGATTCGAAAAATCCCAAGAACCATTCTCAATGAAATCAGAAATAGAAAGGGTCTCAACATTCAAATCCATGTTAATGTATGTAGGTTTAAACTCCAGAGGAACCTCAAAACACCAGGCATGAAACAGAAAGGAGGTTTGATTGGGATTAATAGATTTAATTCTAAGGTTGGGACGAAGCAAAACAGCCGTGTGACACAACCCCCTAAAGAACCAAGAACAACCAGCAGGAATATTGGCTTGCCAAAACTTCAACCCACCATATTTAAGATAAAGAATATCAACCCAGATAAGATCATCACCATTAATATATCTAAACATGTTTTTAGCCATTAAGGAATGCTTAGCAAGAAGAAGATTCCGAATTGCAAGACCCCCCTCAGTTTTTGGACTAGTAATGTCATTCCAACCAACCGCATGGATGCCATTTCCATTGCCATTCTTACACCAGAAAAATCTCCTAACAATTCTATTGATATCTTTAAGAGTAGAGTCATAAATAGGGTAAACAGAAAGATAATAGATTGGAAGTGAGAGAAGAGAAGAATTAATGAGAACAATTTTGGCTGCAGGGGAGAGTTTGGAGTTCAGCCATCTAGAGCAGCGAAGCCTGATGTTGTCAGTCATGAAATCAAAAACAGTTTTAGCAAGACGCTTAGGAGAAATAAAAACTCCTAGATACTTAACGGGAAAAGAAGCTGCTTGAAACTTGAGGATGGTGCAAATTCTTTTGGCAACAAATTTATTAAACCACGAGGGAAAATAAACAGCAGACTTAGAAAGATTGGGAGATTACCCAGTGAGCTTACCATAAAAATTGAGATAGGAAATGATAAATCTAGCAGACCGTCTAGACACGCGAGTTATAAGAACCAGATCATCAGCATACATAAGATGATTAAAATTATATTTGAGATGTTTGCTAAAACCAGGAATTAAATTATGACGAAGAACAAAATTAAGCATGGAGGTTAAATTCTGAGAGACAAGAATGAAGAGGTATGAAGAAATAGGGTCACCCTGACAAACACCTCTAGTGGATTTAATCCAAGTGGAAGGTTGGCCATTAATAAGAAAGGAAAAGGAAGTCGAAGAAATGCAGGTCTTGATCCAAGATATCCAAATAGAAGGGAAATTCATCTTCGTAAGAGTGGCAAGAATTGCACTCCAGCTAAGCATGTCATAAGCTTTCTCCACATCTATTTTGATTAACATCCTAGGGACTATCATTCTCCAGAGAATGAACAACTTCTTGCAAGGCAATGATATTATCGAAGGGACAACGGCCAGAAACAAAACCAGCTTGTTCTTTCCCAATAAGCTTAGGAAGAACAATCTTAAGCCTATTAGCCAAGATTTTAGTAATAATTTTATAACAAACATTGCAAAGAGAAATGGGCCTATAATCAGTGATAAAACTAGGATTGACTTTTTTAGGAATAAGCACAATATAGGTACGACCCCAAGAAGCAGGCATCACAGAATGTATAAAGAAAAAATTAATAACTTCAAATAGGTGATCATTAACCTCAGACAAAAAAAACGATAAAATTCAGCATTGAAACCGTCAGGTCCCGGACTTTTCCCCAGGGGGAGGTCAAAAACCGTAAGCTGAACCTCCTCCCGAGTAACATCCCTCATAAGAAAATCATGATCAATATTGGAGAGTTGAGGAAAGTCATTGGGAAGATTATTAAAAACATCAGTAAAGGAATCACCAGAAGTAGCAGACCAAAGATTAGAGTAAAACTCAATAAAAGCATTCTCAATACCAGCACGATCAGAAAAAGAAAAATTATTCAAATCTCTGACCTGGGTAATAGAATTAGTGTGTTTGCGAATGCGAGTGGAGTTGTGGAAGAAAGTGGTATTAAGATCCCCATCACAAACCCATTGCAAGTGCGCACGCTGGGCCCATTTAATGGATTGTTGTCTTTGAAGAGCAGCCTACCTCGCATTTGATTCCGCAAGAAGCTGGTGGGAATCTATATTGAGATCATCAGCCATTTCAAGTGAAATAATAACATTCTCAATATTAATAATATCCTTGTCAAGATGATTAATACCGGACTTGTGCCATTCCCTAATATATTTCATAGATCTGGAGATAAGGTGCGAAAAGGCATGCATTGGGTTACCATTAGGAGAAAAATTCCACGCATGGCGAACAACATTGTGGCAGCCGATATACTCCAGCCAATAATTCTCAAAACGAAAAATTTTACGCTTAAAAAAATTAGTAAAGGCAACACAAAGGAGAAGAGGAGAATGATCAGAGAACAAACGAGGAAGATGATTAAGAGTATAAGAAGGACACTTAGAAGACCAGTCAAAATTTACCAGACACCTGTCCAAGCGAGCCCATCGTCTAGCAGGACCGATCTGATTGTTGCACCAAGTGAACCTAGGACCAGAGAAGTGAAGATCCAGCAAATTATTATCGTCAATAAATTTATGAAATAAACGAGCCTTCCTGGAATAGTAGGCAAAAGAGCCCCCCTTGTGCTCATCTCGAGAAATAACAGAGTTAAAATCCCCAATAATCATCCAAGGAACATTAAAAGAGGATATTTTGGCGAGTTCATGCCATAAAAAATTTTGAGACTGAACGCGAGAAGAGTTATAAATCACAGAAATAAGCCAGTTAGCAGAGCCAGTAGAGATAATAAGATGAAGGGCATGGCGAGAGATGGAGACTGGGGTAACTAAGCCAAGAGATTTATTCTAGGTGACCAAAATACCACCAGAATACCCATTCGCCAAAATCGCCGCCCAATCCCAAGAGTTAGGAAGTTTACCACATAAACGGTTGAGACGATCCTCGTTGGCCCTGGTCTCCACGAGGCAGAAAAGGGATGGCTTGTGCTTACGGATGAATCTAAGAACATGATTAGAGGTATCCCGCTTCGAGATGCCCCTACAATTCCAACAGATGACTTTAAAGACATTCATAAAAACATATTAATAAAGAGGAAAAAGATAGAGAACTTAGCCAAGACAGAAGGAGAACATAGATGAAAAAGTGAAAAGGATCGACGTCAGACACCATCAATGATGGTGTCGACTCTTCCCTTCTTATGAGAGGACGAGGCATCGTAGCTCCCTTTGCGAATCAAGTTCTCCTTTCGGCTTTCCTCCTGATACTGGACCAGAGTCATCATGTCGTCTGACTCATTGCTACCATCTGACATATCCTTATCGCTACCATCAAAAGACCCCTCTTCACCCCCTTCATCCTGATCAGAACCGTCATTCTGGAGAGCATTAGTAAGATTATCTACAAGCATCGAGTGGGAAGAGTTAGGGTTTTCAGTATTAAGAGAAGGGTTCAAAGGGAAGGAGGCTCTCAAAACAGGAGGAGGCGAAGATGACTTGTGGGTTAAGGGTTGCTTGTCTCGAGAAACGTATGGGTGAGAAGAAGGGGTCTGGGACTGAGGGGTGGAGACAAGCTCAGGGGTCTCAATGGCAACATCCCGAGGCACAACAGGATTACGCTCCCGAGAAGCAGAGAGAGTGGAGTCCCGATGTATGTTGGTGGGATATCATAGGAGAAGATATCCAGCTGCAGAGAGGTGTCAGACAGTGGGGTCAAATCAGCATTGATAGGTTCCGAGCGTTGGGCACGGGAAGCGAAGGAGCCACCTCTCCCATTCGCATGCGAACCGCCATGTGTCCCCCATCCCACTGTGGATCCAGAACGTAGACCGTTTGGTTGCCCATCGACTGCCACATCCGAGGTCACGTGACCAGCACGACGACTGTCACTGCGGCTGCGCCCGCGACCCCGCCGACGGGCCACCAGCATCCAAGGTCCAAACTCTGGCTCCGAGGAGGCATCATGAGAGATCATAATAGTATCAGGGTCTGAATGGGAAGGCCCGAAGTCTTCCAGAATCGCTGTCCGAGCAACAGTGTCCGCTCGGGAACTGGAATCAACCGCCAACCCTTGTGAAGAACAAGGGGGTGGAAAGATACCGTTACCTCCGGCCACCGTCACTCTAGGACAGGAGTTGGAACCGTGACCCACCATTCCACACGAGTAACAAAAGGTAGGGAGTCTTTCATAAAGAACCAACACAAAGACTCGATGAGATTCATCGCCAATCCAGAACCCGCGGCAGAGAGGCTTGGAGAGATCAAGTTCGAGACAAACCCTCGCAAACTTGGAGCGAGTCAAGGAGATGGTGAGGTCATCAACCTTCAGTAGAGGACCAAGGACCAATGTGGGAGGTAAGGGTTTCAAGGGTGTCACCATCCCAGAAATCCACCGGAAGATTGTGAAGCTGCACCCAAATGGTGGCAGTGTTAAGCTTGGCAAAGGCCGGCTCGAAGAACGGCTTCCATGGTGACAACTGAAGGATGATCCCATTGATGGACCAGGGGCCATCATGGAGTAGCTTCTGCATTACAGTGTGAGACCCGCATTGGATCAAGAGAAAGCCATTGGGAAGGTCAGAGATGTGAATTTCACCGATCTCCGCCCATTTGCTAAGAAGGAACTGCTTGACCTGATCAAACGGAGAAGGTTTACCAAAGAATTTGCCGTAAAGAGAGTTTTGAAACTTCATTCGGGCGCGATTAAGAGCATCTTTATCCAACTTAACAAACTCAGAGGACGAATCCTTGAGTTTGTTCAGAAGTTGGGTGTTATGAAGGGGGGAGTTATTTTGCGAGCGAGAAATCTGAGAAGCGATTTGGGTCCAAGATTTGGGAGGTTCCTGCTGCGAGGGAGCGGTTCTCTGTCCCCCGCTTGCCATAGCAAGGGGGGCGTGAGGGACGAACAAGGAAGAGGAGCAAGGGAAGGAAGAGGAGCGAGAGAGGAACTCTTAAAGCGAGAGACAGGGTGACTGACCACCAAAACCAATAACAAAACAAAAAAAGTTCATATTGGCATACATTAGTTTCCCAAACAGCATTGTTATTGTTAAATACTGATGGTGGATTTGTGATGGATTTGTGGGTGCGAGGGGAATGGAAGAGCTGCTGGCCAGTTGTGAGAATTGTAATTCATGGAGCATGTTGTTTCAACTTTCCATGGGGGATACTGCAATTAATCTTTTCATGACCCTCTAATCTATAGCTCCTGTTGTGCATCTCGGCGTCTAGGAAGGCCAGTATTCTTTCTCGTCATCTTGCATTCATGCTGATGTTGATTGACATGCATAGAAGTGGCAATATCTAGTTGGAGCCCTGCTGCTTTATTAGTAACTCTCTCTGTTAAGTAGAAGGATATCTTACTGCTACTGGTGGTTGGATCCGCAGAAACATCTATGTGATACTATGCTCAAAGCATTTCATGTGAAGATATGATGTAAATTGTTCCAGCATTTGCTCAAAGACTTGTGATGTGACCACTTGCCAGGCCATTAGAAAGACTAAGTCAATGGGAAACATATGGATGCACGCATCACCTTAGCAGATAGATCCAAATTACACCTTCACGGTCCAAAACTCTCCACTTTGCAAGGTGGCTATCACTCGCGTGGTGGGCAGTGTGTTGTGGCCACATATATGGTGTTTTCCTTACCTTGCCAATATAAAACAATCTTTTACTTGGATACCCAGTCTCACAGCTTCACCCAGTTCCAGCGCCATGAGGTTGTCCACTCGACTGTTCATTTCGGGCATCAAAGTCCCGGTAGCAACTCCTGGCCAGAAATGGAGGTCGCTACTGCTACTGCACCATCACCATCTCCATGTCCATATGGTTCACAGGTCTCGAGTTTCATTCGCGAAGGCCAGCTCCAGGGCACCAGAGACTGCATCCAGGATTTCAACATATACAAATGACACCCACATCCGCCAGGTTGACCAAATGCCTGCTACACCGCAGACAAAGGCTCAGGATTTGGAGGAACAGATTGAGAGAGTGGGCTACCTGCCTTTGTGCCTTTTCTGCTCAATGTTTCTGTTTGCACGATTGTTTTCCTGATATATAATTAATCAGTTATATTGTTTGTGACAACTTTTGGCTCGGTCTGATGTGCAGGTGATATATTGGTTCCGCTTCATGACATTTCTCGGCATCTTTGGCTCCTTGGTCGGATCCATACTTTGCTTCCTCAAGGTCAACCTTCCGAGTATAACCTTCTTTTTATGTCTTAACATATATTCACAATGATTTATGTTCTGCTTGGAATTTCACCTCCTCTGGTTAGTTGTGCTTCTATGTCCTGTTGCTTGGTCCAAATGGATACTTAGTTTCTAGTATTTCAAAGGCAAGACACAAACATGTGAGTGTGCATTGGGACAGATTGAGTGGATATTGTCTGATCTCTTTCATGGCTTCAAGGGTGTGAAGAAAGTAAGTAGAGTCACATCCAGAGGTCTGTTGCTGTCTCCTCTCTAAAATCAATTTTAGTGCTGGGAACTCTGTGATGGCATACTTATGCTATATATCTATGACTGATGGTAGTCAGAAATGCTACATATGCAGTTGGATTTACATGTTAATGTGATTAAAAAAGAAATGTTCCTTATGCACGTGAATCATTGCAAAATTTGAGGAATTTGATTGTCAAGTCATTTTCATCTGACTGCTAATTCCTCCATATCTCCCTGCATCTGTTTTCTTGAAAAACATGGTGAGAACAGATGGGAAACTGAATGTGTAATCAGTAGACCTTACTAATTTAACTCTGCTTTTTGTATATGCACATTGGTTCAGGGTTGTAGATATGTCATGGATTCCTTTGCAGAATATTTCTTCAGCGGTGGAAAAGTGATCTTGATGTTGGTTGAAGCTATTGGTGAGTTACTTTTTTTTCCCTCAGGGAAATTTGATATATGCGTAAGCTGTCTGTCTGCTGCTTATTTTATATTCAAGTTGTGATGCATTTTGAAAGTGTATGTTTAAGTTATTATGTAATCAGATGAATGTGGTTTACTATTACACATTGTGGATTATTAGATCTGTATTCTGTCGATCTTGTTTATGCGAGCTAAGCATTGTATGCCTGTTTTACTGAGACTGATTTTGCGTGACCTTTTCTTCTGCATTCAGACATCTACCTTATAGGAACTGTGATGCTGGTGTTCGGGATGGGTCTGTATGAGCTTTTCATCAGTAATTTTGATATTGCAAAGAAATTTTACTATAGATCAAATCTCTTTGGCTTGTTCGTACTTCCGGTAAGCAGCTCATCATGCATCAACGGTGTCCATTCAGAATCATGCAATTTTTGAGAACCAATTTATGATTATAATTATAATTATCCTGCCTGTTTCTTCAATTCGTTGCAGGAAAGACCAAAATGGCTGGAGATAAAGTCTGTGAATGAACTAAAGACGAAGGTAGGGCATGTCATAGTGCTGGTTCTATTGGTTGGACTGTTTGAGAAGAGCAAGAAAGTGGCCATTGGTACTCCTATGGACCTGCTCTGCTTTGCAGCTTCTATTCTCGTCTCATCTGGTGGCCTTTATCTTCTGTCCTTGCTTCTCAATGCAAGAAGTGGACATGAATGAGCAAGTTTAACTTTGGCATCTACTTTATATTAATCTTACTCATGTGAAGTACACCCACTGACCCACCCATGTATGTACAAGTGTACTGCCATGGCGCTCTTAAGAAGTTACTCTATCTGTATGTAAATCAAGTTGTGTTGGGAAATATAAGTTACCTATTTATATTAATCACTTTATAAATCACCCTTCAATAATTGATAGATAAGAAGTACTTGATTTTCAGCTGATCTCACTGACGCTATGACATGACAGGGGTGCCTTAATTAAGGATTGCAAAACAATAATACTTCTGTAGAGTTGGATGTTTGCTGTGTGGGGGGATTATTATATTATTGTTATTGTTATTATTCACAAGTGTATATTACGGTTCAGTACGAAATTACTGCCTTATAAAATGATCGGGCTTGTTAAGAGTTAGTTGGTTAATTAAGAGGTAGGGTCATATACATATATCCCTATATATCTAGTGTCGTATTTAAAGATATATTTCTATGGTAATTAAAACAGTGAAAAAAAAAGTAGTCTGATCATAAATAGGGTTAAATTTTGTTATTTATTTATTTTTGCGTGATCTAACTCTCCCTCTCTCTCTCTCTGTATATATATATATATATATATTGTATGTATTCCTTCTCTATCATTGAAATTGTATATATGTATATAATTAATTACTTGTCAATAATCTGATGATAAATTTGAACCCTGCAGGACTAATAAGAGAACCGAGAGTAGTAGTTAACAAATAAAATAAACCTTCTCTGCTTTAGCTAGGTGTAGTGGGGGACAATGGGAATGAAAGGCACTGAGACACATATAAAATTAATTAATTCCATCCGGTACTGAAGGCCTTTGGCAGCCCATTGGTTGTGATAGAAGAACATGGTTTAAGATTCTTAGTAGGTTAGGAAGTCCACGTCTGATGACGCAGAGAGAGGACCAGTGCAAGGTATTGATTAGAGATGGGTACCATCTAATTGTGAGAAACCCCCACAAATCATATAAAGATTTGCTTTCCCGACGTAGGCCAGATAATTAGTGGTCAGTGTTGGACGCTAATCTTCTTTCATTTCATCCCAATATCCTATGATTCCCATTCCATTCCATTCTCTCTCTCTCTCTCTCTCTCTCTCTCTCTCTCTCCTGTCTCTTATACACACACATATATATATATATATATATATATAATACAGACTATATATATACATGCACTCATCTGGATCGGTCACTGAAGCATATATATATGTATATATATTGTCTTCTTCTCTAGCTAGCTCTTAGCCTCTTAGTACTTACACACTGATCTTATGCATATGAATTAGTAGTAGTCTCTGATGGCCTTATGCACCAGAAAGCCTCAGCTGGGCGTCATCATAAATGACATGGTTATTTTTGTGTTGATAATGACGCTGCTCTTTCAAGATTGCACGCTGCAGGCTGACGCAAGGAGCGCTGTAGTAGAATGGCATGCAATCACATGCACTAGTACTCGTCGTCTCTCCAATTCCAAACGCTACTCCTCCTGTGCTCCAATTACAAGCCCCAGCAGTACCATCCCACAGGGTCATAGCCCTGGCGTTGGCCATGACAATCCTCCTGGCATCCACATCTAATTAATTATATACGACCAACATTAATGATGTGCCGACTCCAGATCGATCTCCTCTTCCTAGCTCCTCTTTACGTACTGCTACTGCTACTTTTGTGTCATCTGCTGCCAGCAGGCTGTGAATTTTACATGTCAATCGGATCTTCTCAAACGTAATTACTGATCAGCCATTGCTAGCTAACTTTTACCAGTGAATTAGTAGGCAAGTCTGTGTGTCTGTCTGAGATCCATATTTTCCATTAATATTGCGTGCTCATTTCTTTAATGTCATGTTTTTTTTATTGCTTATGATTTCTGCTTGTGTTTCAGTACTATCTTAAAATAATATCCAAGGGCTTGATTAATATTGTATGTGCATCCTGCTTTGTAATTAAGTCTGCCAAGATGATGTTACTAGCCTTTATATTTATGCACTGCTTCACATGTATACTACTATTTGCTAACTCCAACTTAATGATCATCCTGCAGGATTCGTAATTTATTAAGTTTGATATAGTTTAAAAAAAAAAAATATGCATATATCTAATTCACATAATTAACTAGAAGCCAAGTAAACACAATATATGAATCTGAAGCTCTGAATTAATTTGTAGTGTGTATGTCTGTGTGTGTGTGTGTGTGTGTGTGTGTGTGTGTATGGATATATATATGAAATCTGAATGGCAAAAGATGTTTTCAATTACCTTTCAATGCTTTCCCAGTTCCCTTTCGATTCTTTTGATTTTCTTTTAAACATAAAAAGCTAGTGCTTCCTTTTGAGTTGGGAGTGAGGACTCTTTTTTTTGCCAGGTTTTGGACCAGCAGCCATTTGATGCTCGACCTTGTATTTTGCCACTTCGAGGACTAACCACGTTTGATCATGATATGATAATTTTCTTATCGTGCTTTTCGTTTTCACCAACTAATTGTCAGTCTAAATAATTAATGTCAGTGGATCTATTAAAGTGAGTAATTAACAAGACCCCTCCCCAAAGAGAGCAGCCTACGATATATATATATATATATATATATATATATATATGGATCAGATTAATTAAGGACATGATAATGCTAGCCTTGATTAATCTATGATGAATCATATCTAACTAGTTTTTCTTTCATTAACCTACACCCGCAAATCAAATTTGGATAGGGATCAATTTCACTAAATTAACATATTTGGCTTGTACCATGAATCCACACTTCTTTCTTTATTCTTGCTGACCGCAAGTGCACATTGCACCAATTGCTCCTTTTTGTCTATTATTATAACGTATTAATTATATATAATAATGTTATTAGGTGGTCTTAATATTCTAATTAATAACTTCTAGTGCTAATCCTAATTCAAATGTCGATTGAGTTTTCCATGATCAACTCATCATGCAATGATGACGCATTCATTCGGTGTGCATTCTATGTTTCTATCTATTCATATAACATCCTAATTTTTTTTTTTTCAAAATTACAAGTTCTTTTAAATTTCAGGGAAAAAGAGAAAAAAATTAATAGAAATTAAAAAGAGTTTTTCATTTATGTAATTTAATTTCGGAGGAAGAAGATTAAGTAGGAGTGTAGATAATTAACAATATGATGAACCCAATTAAACAGTTAATAGAAAAACTAAGCACTCTCACTGAATTAAACCCTATCACGTACATATATGTTTATTATAGCATACATTCGTTTTTTGTTGTTTTGTTTTTAAATAAACTATGAATATATTAAAATTAAAAGGAGGACACCTTACTTGGCAATATTTGCAGGGAACGTATGTAATAGAACATATAATATTATTATATACTAATAAGTTCCAATTTTTAGTTTGTTAAACATCATATATATATATATATATATATATATATATATATATATATGATTCCTCCTTGACCAAAAGATTAATAAGATTATTTATGTAAAGTATAATTATAAAACTAATGTTTTTCATTAATTGATGTAAAGATTAGTTAGTCCACCATTTTTTTTTTAGTAGGGTGATAATTAGGGGGCTCCATGTACCCTTATTCATTATTTGCATTTTGGTTCAAGTCCAAGAGTAATTAATACCAAAGTTTTGGATCACAAAGGTCTATAGGCACCTTTTTCCCTCTTTATGAATTCTGTAAAATTTTCATAGATATCTTTAAAATCAAACAAAGATTGAGAATTTTTTTAACATAGTAATCTGAATTTGTTTTAAGAAATATTTATAAAATTTAAAATGTTGAAATTATTAATAGAACAACCTTTACTCTTCTTTCACATTTTCTGATTTTTTTTTTTTACTTTTTTAAAGAGTTTTTAGTTCTCTAATTAGACAAAAATAATGAAACATAGATCAATTTTTAAACATTTACATTTTAAGTGATACATAGCCCATGACTCCCCTAATATTAATTACTTTTGCCTTTGTATTGTGGGAACCTCCTATTAAGATATTAAGAGCAAGTGCGAATGACTCTAAACTTTAAACCCTGTGACGCTATCACATCACTAGGTCACTAATTTAAATATTTTGACTTACCTTTGATGTTATTTATATTTTCAATTTTTGAATTTTCTCCTTTCACTGACTTGAAATTTTACATCCATTGACTTATGAGAGTTTGCCACCAAAAAAAAACCTTTTGGATTCGTATGAAGACTCTCTTTATAAATTCTTTAATCATCATTATAAACATTTGAATTTGTTCTCTTCATCATCGCATGAGGAGACTCTTTCTTTGTCAATATATGAGGCTGGTTGCTTTTTTAATCTTATAAAACACATTTTTTTTTTTTCGCCATTTAAGAAGCTCTTATTTTCTTTATCATTTGAGAATACTTTTAATCTTCAATGCCTAAAACGGTCTCTTTTCTTTATCGATTGAGAGTTCATTTTCTTTATCCTTAGATGAATTGTTGTTTTCATCATCTAAGGGTGCTTGTTTGAGAAAATTTCTCTTCATTGCCACTTGAGTTATCTCAACATCATTTTTTGCAAGCAACCATGTAGTACCATACATTCACCTTTTTTAGCATCGATACCAAGTGTTAATAATGTGAGACGATGCATTGCATTCATATCTTTTTAAGCTACATTTACCTTTAATCACTATAAGTGTCAAGTGTCAGCAGTAAGCTACAATGATCACATCAATGGCTTTAAACTTTTATTCTTGTGTGCGTTAAGAGCCCAAGGTAAGACTCTCTTGAAGATAGTCAATGGCAGAACTAAAACCAAAACCAAGGGGTGTTAACTTTAATTTAAAATATTATAAAAATTAAAAATATATATTAATTCAAATTTAAAATTATAATAATTAATATTTCAAAAAATATACCACTAATGATTACCATGACATAGGAGTTGAATTATTCGGTCAAATCCAATCTAGTTTCGATTTAAATATAAAAAAAATTATATTAATTCAAACTAGAAAATAATCATAATAAATATTTTAAAAAATATAACATATACATATCGCTAACGACTACCACGAAATAAAAGTTAAATCATTAGACCAAGTACAATCTAGTTTTTAACTAGTTTCATAAGATTTGCAAGAACACAACATTGAACAAAATAAAAACTTTTTCTAAATTTTTTTTTTCAGAATTTGAAGATTTTATAGAGAAAAAATTTATTAGAATAAATTCCCAATAGAGTGAAGTAGCTTGTTATGGTAGAATCTAAAAAATAAATCTATATGATATGCATTATCGTATTAAATATAAATATATTAATATATTATGTATATATTGTTAGGATTATGCCCTCGAATGCCAACAAGGATACTTGTATTAGGGCATTTCATTTGTATTATACATTCTTATTTAGTAGGCATTTATTTTGATGTTCATATAAATTTTGTGATGGCATTATAATTAGTTTTGAATATCATAGTCCATGTGTATTAAGTTAAAACTTCTACTCTTTGTGGAATAAAGAGGAGAGCACTAGAAGGGTTTGATACTTGTACACTTAAATAGTTCACAAATCGGAGAACCTTTAATTGGGCATTAAAAGTTCATAAGGATTTGTATGATACATATTTTGACAAAGAGTGTTAGTTGAAAACTATAGAATAGTGGGAGCATATGTCATAAATGCATCATCGGGAATTGGTGTTTTCGAACATGACTCGCAATAATCCAATCACATGGGTTTTACTCTTTGACAGTCAATGATTGGGATTGTTGGTTATGATCATATGAGTGAACCTTAGACCTGAGGTATCATGATCATAATATACTTGTAACGTCTAGTCTATTACTAGAGTTGTTAGGCTCAGTTCACGTTTTGGTAGGGCCGACCTCGAAGTGTGACTATGTCGGGCAGGTAGCAGTTGTGAGTGATCACCAAGAAGGAATTCGTTCTCTCAGAAGTAAACGAGTCAGTATCCTATGAGACTATAAGTATGTGAGATTAGAAGACCTTGGCCAATGCAGTCAAACTAACTGTATGGGACACGAAGAGTAGTTTGGTAATCTCACCGCACTATAGTTATTTGCAGGTGATCGAGTTCAGTGAGTTTGACAATTACCATGGCTCTCACTCGGTTGGGATACAATAACGAAAGGTTTATACACATATGGTAATCATAATCGGAAAGGTTCGTAATGATCTACTTATTCGTGTTCAATTGGGCTACGACGTGGGGCCATGGGGCTGGCTAGGTGTCACTGACAAGTTCCCCTTGCTTAAATCCCGCAAGTGCACGGGCTTGTCGAAGTAATAATCCCGGGTGAGCGGGGTCGAATCCACAGGGAGTAGGGAGTGAAAATACTTAATTTGATTCTTAGCTATGTGGAAGATCAATTGTGATAGGTGTGAAATTGATTCAATTCTCAACAATAAAAACAACAAGTGAAAGAGCAAAAGTAAGAAGAGGGTAAGGCAATCGATAAAGAATGGGGTACTCGGATAATGCTTCACCTAAGATGATCGCTTCAAGTGCAAGAACTCTGTATTATGCTTCCTAATTAATGCAATGGTGAGTCATGGAAATCCTTACATACATAGTCCCAAATCTAAGGTCAACTATGCCTAACTCTATACATGTCCCGGAGGAGAAATCGAACAATCTCAATACCTCGCACTCGCATAGAGTTGCAATGAGCTCTAGGGATTCCAAGTGATAAATCTCTTCCTAAATATAGACCTACCCCTTTGGTCCAGATGGAAGGTCCCTAGCCACAATTAAGCCCTAGATACTAAGATCCTCTCAACGCTTCACTCCATTGCACGCGCAACTAGGCCCCAGCTGAGGTTCATCCCTTAGACCATTCACTCCATTATGGCCACAAAGAACTCGAGGAACGGAGGTAGAATCTATCACGTCGGAGAGGAAAGGGGACGCTCCTGTACCTCTCGACTCACCCTCTCAACCCTCTCCAACCTAGCTTTGTCTAACGCTAGTGGTGTGTCACTCACTCACAAGGTTACCAACAAGAACTCTCAACCCTAGTGTCACTCTAGGGGAAATGTTCATACAATTAAGCATTCAAGGTTGGAACTCACAATAAACATCAATTTATTGAAAGCATAATAAAGAAGTTCAATGAAACGAATACATCCTAGGGTTCGCAATCATCCAAGTACCCACTAGGGGTTTAGCTCTCCATGGAGCTTAATACAATCAAAGAAATCGAATGTAAAAGCAATGAATCTATAAAGAAACCCCCTCGATGGTCGTGTCGATGGTCTTGTGGAGAGTCCTCTACTCATCGTCCAAAGATTCCTTTATCCGGTATAGGATACGCCTCGATCGAAGCTCCCCTACCAACCTTCTTCCTAATGGAATCACGATGTCGGAGCCATAGAACTTCTCCAAAACCTTGGCCAATACCCCTCGAAACCCTAGCCGAAGTCCTCTCACAAGTTGGGGAAAAGATGGAGAAAAGAATACCAAAATCGGGGCTGAATCGGCTTTAAATAGGGCTGGAATCGGGCAACTCCACGGGCGTGGATGATACACGCGCCCGTGCGGAATTTCCACACGGGCGTGGATAATTTCCACACGCCCATGTGGATTCTCTGTTTCTCTGATTTCTGGCCGGCTGTGAACAGTATTACTACAGTGCTCTGCTACAGTCTTCAACCTGATTAACTTCCCAATTCCATACTTTCATCGGGGTAACGCAAACGGGCACACATTTTTACGTCGTGAATCACTTGCTTCTTCAATGATGTACATGTTGGCGGGGCTCTTGTTCTTATATGCAAAAGTCGGAATGCTCGAGCGTGACTGCCTTTGTGCCCCTCCAAATAGATGTTCTCACTCGAATGCGAGGAGGTTGGCACACACTCTAGCATCTCACACCTGACCTATGTCTTCGCGTTTGAACCTTAACAAGATCTCCTCCAAAATAGGTGCATTATGATCCACATTGGCCCATTTCCTTCATACTCGGCCTCACAACTCTACCTGCGTAAAAGTAACATAAAACACACATATTAATGTAGAGAACTGAGGAAAGTAATACTCAACATAAGGAATGAACGCTTCGCATTAATATCGCACAAGCACTTATCAATCACCCACGTCCTTTGGTATCCTCCCATTGCCAATCGGAACGAACCTAGGGAGTCACGCTTAAAGGGATAAAGAATTAGTCTCGTTTTGAATACATGGGTAAAATTGTCAATTATAATTTTACTTCATGGGATGAGTGAAATTATAAATTAGTCTAGGGTTTTTGTCTTAAGTTTAAATTTTGATTTAAATTCGATGGAGTCGAATGGATAATCAAAATTATGAGAACTCAAAGATAAAAGTGGTTTTAGTTAGATTAGGACTCATATTTCTAATAGAACTTTTATGGTAATGTTTATCATATTATGAAGGTTCATATTTTGAATAGGACTTCATAATTGAATGATGTTTATCATATTATGAAGGTTCATATTTCGAATAGAACTCATAATTGAATAATGTTTATCATGTTTTATAAAGTTTTTATAAATATGACTCCTCTCCAACTATAGACTAATCTCAATTAATTCTCTAGTGAGAAAATCCCCTAGTTCTCTCTTCCTCTCTAACCCTAGCCGCTATTTGGAGAAGAAGAGGAGATTGTCTCTTAATTCCGGTGTGTGATTTAGAGGCGTGGAACTTTCGTTCGACGCTAGGAGATCTACGACAATCCGAGAGATAAGTTCGGCTCATCAAAAGAAAGAAAATCATCAAGAGGTAATTTTCTAGGCCTTTTAATTAAATTACGGTGCTCATTAAAACAATTAGAATATATATCGCAAATATATTATTGCTTCCGCATGCCCTTTTAATGTTATTTGATTTTTGCGATATTACCCAACATATATATGTCGTATATATATATATATATATATATATATAACTGCAGAGGGGTGTTTAACGTTCCTTGGGTGGTGTGGGGGGACTACAATGACACCTTTGCTATGGGAGATAAGACATATGTCTACCTTAACTTAGTTGACATTCGTTTGGCTAACAATTTTGTGCATGATCTGGGGTTGCAAGAGCCCCCCACGTTTGGGAAATGATTTACCCAGACCAATGGTCAGGTGGATGTTGTCTGGGTTAAGCTTGATAGATTCCTTGTTAATAACACTTGGGCTGCTAACTTTCCCAGGATGATCCAAAATTGTTTACCCGGCTGGGTTCAGACTATGTTCCACTTAGATTGGAGGTTGGTTCACATTACTCCACGCCTAGGCCCTTCAGATTCAAGCTAGTCTGGTTTTTAGTGGAGGGCTTTCAGGACTTGGTGCAGCAATGGTGGTCAGAGTACGCTCCGGTGGGTTGTGGTGCCTTTATTTTGGTTAAAAGGATGGCTAGGTTGCATGAGCATCTGCGATACTGGGCCAAATTTAGCTTTGGTTCCATAAAACTCAGGAAGCTTTCTCTTTTGCATGATTTAGAGGTTTTGGATATCATAAAGGAGAGGCGTCCTCTCTTTGCAGAGGAGGTTGAGAAAGAGCAAGATCTGCTTGATGAGCTTGGCACTACTCGCAAACAGGAGGAGCTTTATTGGCGGTAAAGATCGAGACTTCAATGGTTAAAGGATGGGGATGAAAACACTAAATTTTTCTATGCTGTGGCCAATGAGAGTGAGAACAGGAATTTTATTCCCAACATTAGTCACAATAATGTTTTTCTGGTGAAGCCCAAGGATATTGGGAATCTGTTTGCGTCACAATTTTGCCAGCAATTTGGTGTCAAATGTGATTTCTGATTCAAAATTGATTAGGAGAGGTTGCTGTCTAACAATGCTTCGATTAGTTTGTCTTTGCTGGAGCGACCTTTTTCGAGGGAGGAAATTAAGCAGGCGGTCTTTGACTTAGGTGGCGATAAAGCGCCTAGGCTGGATAGTTTCCCAATGTAGTTCTTTAAGAACTGTTGGGATACAATTAAGCTGGATTTGGTCAAGCTATGTGAGGATTTCTATTTTGACCGTGTTAACCTAGAAAGGATTAATTGGGCAAGTATTACACTCATTCAGAAAGTGGAGACCCCGGTGTTTCTAGGGGATTACCGTCCCATTAGTCTGATCAACTTATCTCTTAAGATTATCTTGAAGTTATTGGCTACAAGACTTAGCAAGGTCATTAACACGGTAATTGGTAATGTCTAATCTGCCTTTCTCAAAGGATGATGCATCCTTGATAATATAGCCAGCATTGAGGAATTGATTTTCAGTCTCCGTAAGCGTAGAATTCCTAGCTATATTCTTAGAGTGGACTTTGCCAAGGAATTTGATATGTGGGTTGGGATTTACTTTTGGGATTCCACTGGGGGAGTTTGGCAGCAGGTGTAACCTGCATTATGCGGATGATCTGTTAGCTGTGACTATGGGAGGCCTTGAGAATTTAAGGGTCATTAAGTTGATCCTTTATGTTTTTGAAGGCACTTATGGTCTTGAAACTAACTTCACTAAAACTTGCCTGTTTTCCTCAAGCTTGGGTGAACTCCCAACGCCCTCGGCTGCGGCTACCCTGAGCTACTTGGTGGGTCTTTTGCCTGTCACTTACCTTAGGATCCTTATCTCGGGTAGGAGGCCCCGTTGGCAAGATTGGGAGTGGCTGCTTGCAAAAGTTAGGAGTCGACTCTCATTATGAAAATCAAAGCAATTATCATTAGGAGGTTGACTCACAATGGTCAACTCGGTGTTGTCTGCCCTCTCGACTTATTAGATGTCGATGTTTAGACTGCTGAAATGGGTCATCAAAGGTTTAGATCGTATCAGAAGAGACTTCATGTGGTCTGGCCTGGATATTGAAAAACTGGGTTGTGGACTCGTCTGTTGGAAAAATCCCTATAGATCGCGGGATCAAGGGGATGGAGCATTTTTAAGCCTTAGTGAATTCAACAACACGCTTTTGGGAAAGTGGTTATGGAAGTGCCTGACTGATCCAAATTAGTATGGTGCGGACATCGTTCGATTTAATTACAAGGGTGTGCCTTGGAACGTGTTCTCCCAGTTGTCTAGGAAATTGTCTTTCTTTTGGAAGGGTGTGTCCAGTTGTTTGTCAGCTTTTAGGGGCTGTCTCTTGTAAGAAATCTCTTCGGGGACGAAGATACTATTTTGGGGAAGATCCGGGAGTAGTTCATATAAGAAACCTCTTATTGAATTCGGCCGGGGAGACTTGCGAACAAAAAAAGTTGGGGTCTTACGGCAAATGGCACATTTATGGTCAAGTCTTTCTACGATTTCCTTATTAACATGGGTGTGCGCTAGCTGCCCTGTAGCAAGATTCTTCTAGCCCAGTTATTGCCCAAGGAAAATCAACTTATTCAATTGGTTGGTTTGGAAGAACAAGATCCTCTCCTTGAAGAATCTTGCTTTGTGCAGGTGTAACCAGTTGCCGACTACTACTAGTTGATTTTGCACTAATTATAACACTAACCTATTTGTTTTCACATTAGGTTCTATAAAATGGTTTTACAAATTTATGGAAAATCCTCCATTTTTTGCATTATATATATATATATATATATATATATATATATATATATGTATATATATACAAAGAAGCAACATGTGGTGAATAGTATAAATAGTATGGCTCGTTGATTTTGTGGAAAAAATATATTTTATTTTATTTTATTTATTTTTATATTTTAACCTTGATGCTATTTTTTACTCACAGATCTAACTTCTACAATTTTTTTAAGTTTTAATTTATGCAAATAAATCTACTAGATTCTGTTTTTTCCTCACATTTTATAGAATTCTCAAATAAATATGGAATATTTATTTTTGTATTTTGTCCCATCTTAATAAAAATTTATGTAAAATCACCAAAATATTTTCATATTGTAAAATTGTATATTAAATTCACTATTTTTGTTTGGTTGTTTATTGTATGCACTCAGGGCTAAAATATATTTTATTTTAATACAACAAACATAATTTATCAAAAACATGTACATAAACAGGGAATTAATTATCCAACTCAGATGTTCTCAACTAGTGATGTTGAGTTTTGAGTTGTGCCATCCTTATCTAATGTTGTAGATTAAACCCAAAAAAACAAAGGTCTCATTTAGGGATGGCAACGGGTAGGGTATGGGTAGGGTATGCCAAAACCCTTACCCGTACCCGTAACCCCTACCCCATACCCGCACTCCATACCCGCATTCTCACCCTGCACTCCTTCAGGGTAAAAATCATACCCTTACCCTTACTCCGCAGGTACTGGGTATACCCAGCAGTACTCCCGCTACCCGTTGTTACCCATTGTTCAAATTATCGAATTAAATTTAAATAATAATAAAAAAATAAATTAATTATACATTATATTACAATCTTTAAACACATGTCCATAAATTCAAAAATTACAAGTTGATATATATTTGTTTATCTTAAATTATATAATCACATAAAAAAATGACATTTATTTAGAACTCAATGGTAACTCTACCTTTTTGTTTTGTTCATGTTTAACTATCTTGGTTTTTTTGTTTTTAAATTTTTTTCATATATCTACTATTTATATTTTTATATAGCTTCAAATTTTTATAAATATCTAGTAAGATTTTTGAATATAAAAAAATATTATAAGTAATTCTCATAAGTTATATCCAATTGATTTTTTTATTAAGTATCTTATTTTTTTCAGGATGTTTTTTTATAATTTATAGAATAAATTATTATAACATTATTTTTTTATATTTGTTTATTTTTTTAAATTTAATTATGATTTTTTTAATATATATCTAAAAATTCAATTTTTGATAATATTATCAAATATAAATATAGAAATTAAATAAAAATTTAAAATAATATATTAAGAGAAAATTTGAAGTATTATTTTCAAATTAATCACCATGAAAATAGATATTGAGTAAATGTTTAGTTTAATAAAAAATTATATATATATATGAAAGGGTAAGGGTACTGCAGATGGGGTTTTTACCCTGCACTCTTCAACGGTAAGGGTAAGGGTAGAGAGAGCCAGCTCGAGTCAGACTGCACAGCCATCTACTCAGCAGTGACTCCCTGCCAAAGAGGGTATTACCCTCGACCGGGTACGTGCACGGTAAGGGTATTACCCGCTAGTTTTGAGCTGGCACGGGCTCTGCAAGGGTATGCCCCTACCCTATTATTATTATTATTATTATTAGTGAAAATTGCCAAAAACACCCTCTAAATTTGCAATATGTATAAATTGTTCCTCTAAATTTGATTATCTATAAAAAAACCCCTCCTTTTGAATGCAATGAATTTGAAACCCTTCAAGCATTTAATGGAGTTAGTTTTGAATTTTTTGGAAGAAATTATCCCTTGCATTGGAAGTTGTGACAAGTGAGACATGGTTTGACCATAAAGCCCTTTGCTATCATAATATTTCCTCTTCAAGAGGAACCAGTTTTTTTTCTTGGTTAATCCCCAGAGAACACCATTATTGATACTGGTTTCCTTTTTCTCTCTTCATCTCTTCAGCTTTTCCATTTTAAAAGTTATCGTTGCTTGGACATCTTCTATAGGATTGGACCACTGCCTCGAAGGAAAACTCCCACTCAACTCTTCGACATTTCATTAGTTTGCGCTCCAAGGTATTGAGGCGAGGTGGACGCCGTTGAAGATGTTGTGCAGTTTGCTTTTGTTTTGATATTTTGTGGTTTCTTTCTGATTTGATTTGTAAAGTATTCTTTGCAAGATCTACTATTATGTCCGCACTCGTGGTAGTGAAGTGAGTTTTTTAAATGGTTAGCGCCTACAAAATGTTGTCCGACATGCAATGACAAAACTTCAAATTGATCTAATGAGTAAGGAAAGCCTACTAAACCGTCAGGGTGGGCCTGAGGTGGAACAGATACGCTCGTAGAATCCGAATATCTACTAAAATCATAAATGTTTAAACAGAAACTGGATAAATTTAAACAGAGACATAACATTTTAAACAGAAACTTGGTAAATTTAAACAGAAACATTTCTGTTTAAACAAAAAACTGTATAATTTTAAACCGAAACATGGACATTACAAGGCTAACTGAGAAAAAACATAAGTTTTAAGCGGAAACTGGGATAATTAATCAATAATTAACTTGTACAACTATGTTTTTGTTTAAATATCATCGTTTCATTATAAATTTACGTTTATTTATGGAAACGATTTTCATAAATAACGAGCAAAATGTACAATAATATGCGATAGTTTGTGGCAAACATATGTAACGAATATAAGTTGTCCTCTATGCTTAGTTGGCGACAATTTTTTTTGCAAGATCTACGATTGTGTCCGCACTCGCGGTAGTGAAGTGAGTTTTTTAAATGGTTAGCGCCTACAAAATATTGTCCGACATGCAATGATAAAACTTTAAATTGATCTAACGAGTAAAGAAGGTCTACTAAACCGTCAAGGTGGCCCTGAGGTGGAACGGATGCGCTCGTAGAATCCGAATATCTACTAAAATCATTTCTGTTTAAACAGAAACTGGATAAATTTAAACAAAGACATAACATTTTAAGCAGAAACTTGATAAATTTAAACGAAAACATTTCTGTTTAAACAAAAAATTGTATAATTTTAAACGGAAACAGGGCTATGACATGGTGAAAAGTCTTCCAAAGTTTGTTTCAGACAAAAAAAATGTATAAAATGTTAGACTTGATGTGATTGGGCGGTTTTTTTTCCCACCATTTTTAAGGGCAACGATGGAATTTCACAATATGGACCCAGTCCAAATGACTTACAAGGGGTAAAAAAAGACGTGAAATGATAAAGGAAGGGTTGTCCGGGGTATTCAAAACTTACAGAGGTTGTTTGGGAAGTTTTAAACAGTGTAAGGGGTAAATAGTAATTTTCCCTTATTATTATTACATAATAATAATAATAATAATAATAAGTGGAAATTGCCAAAAAAACCCTTTAAGTTTGTAAAATTGCCAAAAACACCCCGTTAGTTTTCAGATCCCCAAAAACCCCTCCTTTTAAAAGTCTATGTTTTTCAAACCCCCAAACCCCATGAACGGATGTGAACGGAGTGAGTTTCAAATTTTTTGGACGTAAAAATGCCCCTTGCATGGGGAGTCGTGGGTCGCAGCCCATCTCGGCGATTTCGAGAGGAAGTGGGCGGTTTTCCGTAGGGTAACCCCGAGAGACGAATTTATCGAGCCGCTTTAATTGCTTTTTTTCTCAACTCACGCCTTCGCCTTTTCCATTTCCGGTCTGCTCCGAGTTGTCTCTACCTGCCAAGCCTCCGTAATTGGCATTTCATCGCCTTTTTCCCTTTCCACCCTGTATCTCAAGGAGAAGTCCCCCCCCGCAACTAGTTGGCATTTCATCGCTTGCAATCTAAGGTATTGAGTATGGTTTTTACGTTAACTGCTCACTACAAAGAAAGATTTTTTTCGGTTTTGTTTTTGTGCTCCCTGCTTTTTGTTGGAAGATATCAAGTCTCGCAGGGGATTTCTACCGGGGTTTTGTTAGTCTACAGTGAGATTTCTCGCTAGGGTTTTGTTTTGTTTTTGCATTTTCAGATGTATACACTATCGAAATAGTTTTTTTCGATTGTTATGATTTCGTGTAATATTTATAATGTACATTTCCCGCTTCGCTTGATATGGTTGCAGCTTTTACAAAATGAGGTTGACGCTTTAAGAAATGAGATGTTACGCTTTTAACATTTGTTGTCTCTGCTTAAGTATTCTCGCTCGCTTAACAAAATGGGTCTCTGCTTAACATTTTTATATCTCTGCTTAATAACCGAGAGTTTACCGCTTAAAAACCTTATATTTCCGCTTAAACTTTTGTCAATACCGCATGTTGAATGTGTTGTTATTGTCGCAGTTTGTGATTATGGCGGTCAACCTAGTTAATGGGCGCTGCTATTTCGACACCCGGTCATGGAGACCTTAGTCGAATTGAAAGTTAACACGACCCCTCGACATCGGGAGATTATTCGAAGGACACCGCTATAGCTGCTCATCGAGTCTGAAGCTATATACCAAGAGAGGGCCCTTCTTGATTCTCTTTTGCAGAAGCTACGATGGTCGCACCAATAAATTCAGGATCGGGAAAGCCTCGCCGAGTTTCGCACCTCAAGATGTGGCCCTCGTTCTGGTCTCAGCTTGCGATGGCGACGCAGCTGGTCTTTCGTAAGAAGAAAACCAGTCGCTGCTCAAGGGCGATATCTATCAAAGACCTCACGAGAGACACAGAGACTCCATCAAGAGCACTCGCGCAACTTGTTCGAGCAGAGGGAGAAGAAGATAATTTTGTCAAACTCCCCGATGGCGTACTCATGGGGACGACCCCTCTTCCCAAAATACATCATGCTCTGGTTCGAATCGGATCGCTGATTACGCCGATGATCTACCGACCCATGGGCGACACGCATGGGCGCAGCGACGCACAAGTGGCTTATGGAGGATATTCCACAAGCTGACGCCCGAGCGCAAGATAGATGCGCACGGAAGAAGACCAACACGTGGTACATTAAGGGTTGCTCTGGTCGCGCTTAACGCCCCTGATTTTTACGAGTCGACCGAACGGGGAAGAAAGTCCGCTTTGCGAAGATCCCAAGGATGTCGTACTACGCTGAAAGTACTTACCCGAAGCAAGCTGACTGTAGAAACGAGCTTGTCATCGCTCGATGGAAAAGAGGTAATAAATCATGGACAATGTCTAACATAAGTCTTTAATGTTTAAACATTTTTATTTAGCGCTTAACTTTAGTATTTACCGCTTTAACTATTATTCATAACCGCTTTAAATATTTTTGTTCTCCGCTTAATTATATTCTATAACGCTTTAAATATATAAACACTGCTTAAATATAGTTTTTTTATAGTTTAAAATGAATGATCTCACTGAAATTGTTTGGTTTACATATGTTAGTTTCGAGCTGGTTCCGCGAACGTCGAAGAAGAAATATTTGTTGGGGCCAACCGACTGATGGATGCCATCGCTCCCGAACCACTCGCTCGAAGGCGAGGATGAGAGGGCGCCTCTATCGCTGCGCTGACCGGACGCCCGTTCTCCTACTTCCACCCCACCACGCCGCACGCATTCCTCGACGCCGGAGAAGCCCTCCCCTACCCCTGCAGATCGCAACAACCCCCTACCACGACAACGCAGGGTCCCCCGACCATGGCAGCCCCTCCGGCCAGTAGTGACCCACACCGTGACATTGGGCGAAGATGTCACCGCAACTCTTACGCAGCATGCCGATATTGATGACCCGAAGTTTCTCGGCTTGTCGCCGTGGAGGCGCTGGAAGGACGTTTCACAACCTGCCGCGCCATCCCGCGAAAAGAATCGAGCACCCGGGACGAACGAGGCGTCGGAATTTGACGACGACGACATCATCGGGAAGGTCATTCCAAGGCGCCACATTCAAGAGACTTGCGAAAAAGAGGAGAACACTCGCCTCGTCTCCACCGCCGTGACGATGACGAACAATAGCAACACCATCGGCGGCCGATCGTCAGTATCGAGTCATGCCGTCATGATGACATGGACACGACGGTGGAGGACATCGTAGATGATGTGGTCGTTGCCGCGGCTGAGAAGGTCGCTGACTCTCTTCTCGATGAAATCGTCGACCCGGTGGAACCGGGTCCGCCGAGATTGCGCATCAAAGATGGACACAATCCCTGAAGATCAAGAACAAGTTAAGGGTGTGTCTCCCAATGATGCTATTGTCATGGCCACAGTTGAGAAGATCGTCGAATCCATTGCCGTGGCCGCGGCCGTGGCCGACAGTACCGCAGCCAAGCCAGACACAATCCCACAACAAGAACAACCATGTAAGGATGTGTCTGCAGTTGATGCTGTCGCCATCGTCCCCGCATCGAAGGAAGATGTTGATGAAGACCCCGACCGAGCAACGAGAGAGATGATCAAGGCCAATCAAAAATTGGACGCGGATTTCTACCGGAAAGCTTTTATTCGAAGAAGAAGAAATGGGTTGGCCTCGATCGTCTTTAACAAATCGAGCGAGGAGTTGATGAGGATCTTCCTCAACCGCTCTATGGACGGGTAAGTGTAACGCTTTTTATGTTATTGTTTAAAGGGTTTCTTATAGTGTTTAACTATTTCCTAATAGTGTTTTAATACCTTTATGTTATCATTTAAGTTTTCTACTTATCGTTTAATTATATATAATATCATGTAACAATTGATAATATCATTTAAATACTTACAATATGGTCTTATTATATCCATATCGTTTAACCTCGCACAGATCGTGTAGGAAGAATGACGGCCAAGACCACACGCCGATGACAGTTATACACGGCCGCTGAGGGGAAGGAGATGGTCACTCGATGATGTGATGGACGCTTTCAGTATGCATCATACAAAAGTCACCGAGCAAAGATCCATATCCTTACAAGAGGCGCCTCCATCACTCGATCATTTCTACTGTTTATGTCAAAGCGAGGACGACGCATCATGACACAATTATGGCTATGATCGGGGATGCATGCGCAGACTCGCATGAAGTTCAAATTGTCATCCTCCCGATAATCATGAATGACCACTTCCATGTCGTCAGTCACGGACAATGATAAACAAGAATACATGCATTATTCTTCATGTCCAGGGTACGATAAGGACAGCGTTGGACATGGTAAGTTCTTTAATTATGTCCGATTAATATCCGTTTGGTATTTAAATCGGTATTCTAATCTCGACTTGCATATCTCGACAGTGGAATCTATTCGACCTTTGTGTCGATATGGAGTTCAGTGAGTCGGCGACAACAAAGTACCCGCTCGTGCACGGCTACGTAAAACCCCACGCCAAAAACAAGGAAGCGTCGATTGCGCCGCTACGTCATGCGGTTTATCGAGCAATTCATGGGGTGAGAAGTTACGGCTACTGCAGACAGACGTTCCCTTACCTCGATTACGGTATGTTACCCGCGTACTTAAGGAGGGAGGCGTAAACGTCCGATGACAAAGGGGGTCGTCATGGCGGGTTAAATTTTGTTTTTGAATAACATGTCCCTGATATCTCGACTGTCAATTTTTCAAATGTAAATTTGGACAAATTCAATTCATTGTTTTTCGTGTTCGAAGAACATGACTTGTATATCTTAATGTAAATTTTTGTTTGTTTTGAATTGTAAAAGCGGGTTAAATTCCATTCGGTTTTTATTTCATTGTTTAATTTACGTTGTAATTGTGTACATTTCACTTTCATTGTTTAAATATACTATATATCGTTTAAACATCAGTTTTAAATATTTCAAAATACGGTGTACCCGTTTAAAATAACACTGTCTCTGTTTAAATAAATGCACTCATTGTTTAAACATCAGTTGAAATGTTTCAAATTACACTGTATCCGTTTAAAATAACAATGTCTCTGTGTAAATACATTCAATTCGTTGTAAAGAGTAAGAGTTTAAATGTGGAAAGGTTCCCATCAATACACAATGTTAAATTTTGTTTTTGAATACATGTCCTGTATATCTGACTGTCAATTTTTTCAAATGTAAATCTGGACAAATTCAATTCATTGTTTTCGTGTTCGAAGAACATGACTTGTATATCTTAATGTAAATTTTGTTTGTTTTGAATTGTAAAGCAGGTTAAATTCCATTCGGTTTTATTTCATTGTTTAATTTACGTTGTAATTGTGTACATTTCACTTTCATTGTTTAAATATACTATATATCGTTTAAACATCAGTTTTAAATATTTCAAAATACGGTGTACCCGTTTAAAATAACACTGTCTCTGTTTAAATAAATGCACTCATTGTTTAAACATCAGTTGAAATATTTCAAATTACACTGTATCCGTTTAAAATAACAATGTCTCTGTGTAAATACATTCAATTCGTTGTAAAGAGTAAGAGTTTAAATGTGGAAAGGTTCCCATCAATACACAATGTTTCCCTGTCATCGTCGGTTTATTAACAATGCCTAGTCGGCGACAGTTTCATTGCAAGATCGTCGATTGTGACCGGATCCTTGGCAGCGGCTGCAATGTAACTCGCGGACATCAAACGCTTGCGACTCGATCCTCTTTCGTCTAGGCCGCCCAGGCTGCCTTCTAGTCACAGGCGGTCGCAAACGAAGCTCACGATTTCCGTCTGAAGGCCTGTCATCGTCGGGTATGGGGAATATAGCTTCCTTGTACGCCAGTTTGTAATTGTCGACGGTGAAGTACCCGCTAATAAATCGATGTACGTTGGTGTCTGTCTGCATTATTGCTGCGCAAGCATGTTTGCAAGGGATACCATAAACTTGCCACCTTCGACATGAACAAGTTCCGATGGCGAGATCCACGAGAGTCGTCGCGATTGGTCGATCACCGTAACGATCATCGACACAACGACCAACACGAAGACTTCGGCCGTCCCTCAACAATGATCTCTAACTCGAATGTATATGCGGGCATAAGTAGCTCTCCCATTTGGTCGCTTGCTCACGGCGTTACATAACATCGCGATCAACTTGAACTCGGCAAATAATGTTAAACAAAGACGTTGATGGTTAAATAAGTCGTCAACATGTTTAAACATTATTGTAATTATTTAAACGAAATGATTAATATTTAAAAGTCGAGCAAGTGTAATGAAACAAAGATTGAGAATGTTTAAAGGGTAATACTAAATGTTAAGTGTAAACCAACATTCGCAGACCTTATGGAGTCGACCATTTTCGTCACCGGTAAATGACGAGCTTCCTCGATCCAAGCATTGAACGACTCCGCTGACGTTCGAATACATCTCACCCCAACGATCACCTCCGAGCGAGATAATTCGACCAATGTGCCATATCCGATTTATTAATCAACGGTGATGAGCTCGGGTGATATGGCTGCAGTTCATTCACGGTATCATCGAAATCTTTAGCCGTGGATGCCCACGCAATGCGGAAGCATATAGACCGAGCACTCCTCCCTCAATGCCTTCCCAAGTCCGACATTGGCTTTCATAAAATTGGCCTCCAAATGTCGAAGGCGAGACGCATGTGGCGAAGAGGGAAGACTCTGCAATTGCGCTCACAAGGCCCTTGGACCTGTCCGACACGAAGGTAATTATCTCATGATAATCTCCACCTCGTATAAAGGCATCGCCTAACTTAGATATGAACCAAGTCCAATTGGCATCGGGTCTCGTTGTCGACTATACCGAAAGGCAACGTGGAAAAACCATTGTTACCATCTTTCCCCTGGCACCGATGAGTGTACCCCGATATTTTCCAAGGAGGTGGGTACCATCGAGAAATGCTGAGCCGCCTACAAGCCCTCTTGAATCCCATATACACGCTATTTGAAAGAAAAGAATGCACGCTTTAAAACGATCACCGTCTCTCTCCACGATCGCACCTGCCGGATTTGTCTCGACCCACCTTATCCACATACCAAAGCAAACAATCATAGCTGGAGATGTCATCTGCCGTCGAGGACCACCCGGGCATGCTCTTTTCCCAACCAAGCCTGCTTGTATGGTATGTGGACACCATGTTCCCATGCAACATGTCCCTTCCCGAATGTCGATGGCCTTGCATACGAGGGACGGTCCCTGAGCTTACGAATCACTCGTGCGCTAACCCATTTTTGGACGCTTTCGGATGTGACGCCGAACCTATGCCACCACCGCAAGTGTGTGACGGGTTGATTGTCTTGATTATGAAAGTATTTTTGTTATACTCTTTTGATGCGATGAAGGCGCCAACGACAACCATCTGCAGCAGCATTCCACGATCACTCCGATGTTTTTCGTTCTTTATGAATTTGAAGTCAAAATTCCTTTTTGATTGCATGATTTCGAAGTACATCCTCGAAATGTTCGACATCGTCAAAAAGCGTTGTCCAATATCCAACGACAACACTTCGTAATGATCGGACGAGGAAGGAAGACATCCCACACCGCCGTGGTCACCATGGGGATGAATGGGAGCACTCGCAGAATCCGAATTCCCTGCCAACACTTCGATCAAATGAAAAGATCAATATGTTAAGCGGAGAGTATAATGTTTAGCGATAATTACAATAGTTAAATGTTAAAATTAAATACTTAAGCAATTAACTAATAACGTAAAGGACTAGTATAATATGTTAACCAGATGACTGGACATATTTAAACAATAAATGACCCCTGCACAACCTGGAATAATTAAAAAGAAAAAAAGGGACTTACAACGAGTAAACCTCGCTTTTCATTAGGATTCGGCAATGGCACATTTTCGTCTCCCTCGACGACAAGATCAACTACAGAGACATTTGAAGATGGAATGGACGTGACACATCCTCTGGAAGTCAACATCGTTTTTCGATTAGGGCAAACCGCTTTATATCCATCCGGTGTGATGAACTTAACCCACGACAAGAGAAACTTCGAGGACCCCATCGCTCACATATCTCACCTAACACCAACTCCCAAGAAGTCCGGTCAGTGAACATTAGCACTCTTCCTCCCCGTTGAATCTAGCAATACCACAAAAACTCTCCATAATATATCGGTCGAAAAACCAAATCGTCATAAACCAAATGAAATGAAGAACAAAAAGAAGACGAAGAAGAAGAAGTAGAAGATGTAAAGAACAAACAAATGATCGAAAAGGCAAACAAAAAAAGTCTGCGATTGTATGCATAGAGGTTAGACTAGGCGTGATGTGATTGCGGTATTTTTCCCTCCATCCCAAGGGCAAAAAGGAAATATATGTCATCGTCGCGAGGAAGACATATTATCATCGTTCGAATGAAAGTTCTCGACTCAACATGAGTCTCTCGTAGTAAAGCGTCAAGCTTTTTATATTTAAACGGATACATATAGTGTTTAAAAAGCGGTTAATTGTTAAACTAAAAGTCTATATCATTTAAATAATATGTTATTGTTTAAATTGAATGCTTTCACTCGACATCGCGTTGAAGATGGGTACCTCTCGGGTCATCTGTTTAAACATCTTTTACGTATTTTTCTTAAACACCGTTGTCGTTGTTTAAAGAGTAACTTCGATGAGTGTTTAACTTTTTTTCTATTGTTTACACCGTTGTCATTGTTTAAAGAGTAACTTTTTCTTAAACACCGTTGTCACTGTTTAAACATATTTACGTATTTTCTATTGTTTACAATGACGTTCTTTTGTTTCCCACATTGTTTGTTTTTACTAGGTCTATGTTTAAATTTCGTAAGTTCACGATCGAAATAAGCTTGTTTCGTTTTATTTATAAAAGATTTACAACATTTACAACATTTACTAACGTCCGCTCGGACTTTGGACACTCACGACTCGACCCTCGTGATAACTGAAACAAGTGTCTATACATTCGAATGCTCACAGCGGTTGCATAACATGCGCATCAACTTGAACCTGCACAACGTACAACATTAAAAAAAGGTTAAACAACACACATTCAGTGAAAAAGCGACTATTAGGGCGATGTGTACGTGGTCGGACTTAAAGCGAAGATCTCGATAGTTAAACACGAGCGTAATAGTTGTACATCGACGTAATGTTCTTAAATGGTATGAGAAGTCTCAGTGATAAATATCAACCCCAGTCTTTAAAGGATGTTTCTCGATCTTCCTCCTCTGAGAATCCTCCGCAATCACGAAATACGTGAAAAATTTCTTTTCTTACCCAAGTCGAAATGCTCGCTTAATTGCTTGCCCGTCGTCCACCGTGAAGAATCCTCTGCATTCGAGGCAATTATGAGAGCATTTCGACTCAAGCTGAAAAAGATAGTTTAACTAGTTCGGGTGATTACGGCTAATCGATTCTCAAGATAAGGAAGAAGGCTCACGAAACATCCTTTTCGAGATAGAAGTGGTTGTCCGTGGGAAGAGGAGGAGGAGGATGATGAGGACGACGAGGGAGTGGTTGTCCATGGGGAGGGTTCTTCCCGGTTATTTATGGTGTGAAGTCCACAAGCGGTGACTCTTCGTGTCCGAGAAAAAGTTAAACGCAGCGATGGTCAAGCGATTGACTGATGAGCGAACGTGTGTTCGGGAAATTTATGTTACGCGTGCATAAGAATTAATGCCGTCATTAATTCTTACGCACGGATACTCATAACTCTGCCACCGCCATGTGCCACATGCCAACAATTCGGATCGAAACGAAAAAGATCACCGCTTTTACGCGAGACTTTGAGAATTTACACGTTAATATGAATAGTTATACATGTAAAGACAACGTTAAACGGAGATGGGAAGTATTACACGGATATGATAATTATTAAACATGTTAGTAAAATATTTAAACGTTAAACCAAGCAGAAAGCCCTTCAAAAGGTTGAACACGATGTGATTTGGCTGACTTTTCCTTTCCCACCATTTTCGAGCCAAAATGAGATTTCACAACATGGACCCATTTGAGTGAGCAGTAGGGGGTAAAGGGAAGTTAAACACTAACTGAAGGGGCGTCAGGGTGTCCTGAAAAGTAGGAGGGGGTTTTTGGGAAGTTTTGAAAATTACGAGGGGTGAACAGTAATTTTCCCTAATAATAATAATAAAATGAAAAAACAATTCTCGTGCCCAAAATCAATTTTAGAGTCGGTTTGAAAGAAAGGGATCTTTTCCTCTGTCGCTCGCTCGTTCCCTCGCTCTCCATGGGTCGGCCACCGCTCGGCGGAGGCCCCGTCTTCCGATTCATCCAAAGTGAGGTGAGAATCAGTTCGCCAATCGATTCTCCTTTGATGATTGCGAGTTTCTATATGTTTGCTTGCTTTGTTGGGAAAACCGAAGGCAAACGCATAATCTGATCATTAGTCTATTCTGCCTGCCCTCATTGATCCTCATTTAGTTTGATTTATGATCCCATGTTCTTCTATTCAGAGTCTCCCGTTCATGCCAGATTGGCTCTTCAGCTTCTCCGTTCATGCCAGATTCGTATCTTCAGCAAATGAGCGGTAGGAGAGAGGGGATTTTTCCATTGAATTTCTTGTTTACACATAAAACAACTTGGGATACATTTTTCATTTAGGAATTTCATCGATTCTATTTGTAGGCAAAGTATTCTAACCTTGCCTGCTTGTTTAGCCAAAGCAGAAACGTCAGACAAGAAAAGAAGAAAAAAATGTGAACAAAATTTTGCATTTCTCTTTGATGATTGTAGTATTGTACTGTCAGATGATTTTATGCCCATATCAGTTGAAAACAGATGTTTGCTGTTCTTAATTGAAGCCAAGTTTCCTAGTACATCCTGTGACGACACTTTAAGATTCTTTGCTCGCAGGACTTAGATCAGGAAGACTTGGTGGTGTTTGCATAGCTGTGTTAATTATCTGCACTCCTCACTCTGTTTGCATATTAGTTGTATTTGTGGCATCCCTTTGTCCTGACTTCTTTTTATGCGATTCTGTGTTTTTGCTTACACAACAAACTTCGGTTAAACAAGTCTTAGTTTCAATCTGCAGAATTAGTGGGCATTATTATCAATGTAGTAGATTTGCATTTGGCCCTGAACTGATCACCAGTTTTTATGACTCTGCTAATTTTTTGAAGGTTGTTGAGATGGAAAAATGCTTGCAAGAAGCAAACAATTTGTTACCTCCTCGTGAGATTATATGTGCTCTTGCCGAAAAATTCAGGTATAAGTTTGCATTTTCTTACTAGGAAATTCAATCTGCATGATTATAGCATTGATAAAATTATGTTCCTTTTGATTTCTTTGTAGTTCTTCAGCTGATCGAGCTGGCAAGATTGTTGTGCAGCCAAAGCAGGCATGAACACCCTGGTTTCTTTTGTCCTTGTAAATTCATTGCACAAATCATGTATTTATAAAATATCGCAGGTATGGAATTGGTTCCAAAATAGACGATATGCTCGAAGGGCGAGATCATCCAAGGGACCTGAAAAGCTAATAGTCTCAACAATGCCTCGGGATGATTCTCTTACTTTTAAAAATGCAGCCCCTTCATTATCTGCTCCTTCAGGTTTGCCTTTTTTTCCTTACACATTCTATACCATTCAATGCTTTACTGTCTTTCTTACATCACATGCACTAATTTTAATTTCAAATATTCCTTAAATTGCACTATTTTTTTTTCACAGTTGCTGTATTCCATGTCCAATATTTGACTTAAATAAAGAACTAAGGACACCTTTTAGTGGTTTTGAAAGTAATCTGATGCGGCACATAAAATTAGCTCATTTGAAATTCAAAATCCTTTCCAACAAGAGTTCCTTAGTTGACACAAGATCATGGAATTGGTTGGTGAGATATTGTTTACTAAGTTTGAGTTGTCTTTATGTATTCACCGGGGCCTAAAATAATTGGAGCCTAGATTAACTAAAGGAAGATCTTCACAAATGTCTAGAGTATGAGAGGAAGATCTTTCCTTTCATTCAGCTATGTTGCTCCTCTATTTAAGAGGCTCCCTGCATTACTAAAGAAGCATAGAATTTGAATTTAGTTACCAACATTCTGACAGCGCAACAATATGTGAGGCTATTTAACTTGTTGAGTCTGTGTTTGTCCAACATCCATGTCTTGTTTCTTCACCATCTCCTTACGTAGTCATATCCCTTTCCTCACTAAACATATTCTATCAAGAAAATACAACTTGTTCTGATTTGTGTAAGTATAAATTAAAATTGTGAGAATTTCATCCCATGTATTACCATGCCTGTGTCATAATCGTTTACCTTCTTCTAGTATTTATGCATTGTCTCTGAGTGGCTAGTTTTCTTGTTTGGGTTTTGCCACCCACATAAGATTTCCCAGTTGTTATGGTTGCCAAATTGAGCACTAGGCAGGCTTCCAGCTGTCTACGTGGTTGTTGAACTGCTGCTTAGCTTTTAAAATCTGAACAAAGCTCATGGATGTCAGTTCATCTCTTGTGCATAATTTACTTCAGCTTATTGACTTTTATAAGCAATTTGTTTTATCCCTGGCCATGCTTTAAGTAAACACCCAGCTTCCAGGTAAACAACAACCAGTGACTCATGAGAATATGAGAGTATCTAATATTTTTTATCCTATTTATCATGGTTCCAATTTGGGATCAGGTCATATAGAAGCCATGCATTTATGCCTTGCAATAATCTGATGAGTGGACAAATAGATGCAATGAGGCACTGCGGCATGATGACATTAAGTTGTCATCTGTCTGTATAACATTGAACTATTTAGATTTCCTTTTTAAGTTCACCTCCTAACAATTCTGTGAAATTATGGGAAGTTTAGAGGGATTTTAGGCATATTATTCTTTTGTTCTCTTGTTAATAATTTTCTGTCATACTTGATGTAAGTATTTGTGGTGTAGATTGGCTGAAAAAAACCCATGTGCTTTATAGATCTGCCTGTTTATGTGTGCTTTAGGTTTCTCCACCTTTGGTTAAGTATCGTCTTTGCACTCTAAGATTGCAAAGCTGCAAACCATTGAATATCAATATGATTTACATTAGCTTTTTATATTTTCCTAAAGTGTTAATCTTTGTTTTTTTTATTGAGTGCAAGACAATTGTGTTGCATGAGCATCAGTAGTTAATTGATATTTTATGACCTAATGCAGTAAAGAATTCTTCAGATAGTTTTCAGGTGGAGTTTGAAGCAAAATCTGCAAGGGATGGGGCATGGTAAGTGTTCTTGAACTAAATTTTTATTTTCATTCTTCCAGACATGATTATCAGATTCCTCAAGTTCTGTACTTCTAGATGCAATTCTTTTGAAAGTTGTTCTCAATTTAGGCATGATATGGACGTGTTTGTCGACAAACTTTTCTTATCTAATATGACCTTTTATATTTCTACAATCTCTGTTCAGCAACAATTGAAACGCATTCTAGCCATATTATTGGCAATGTGTACCTTCATATTTTATATTTTGGCATGAAAATATATTTGTGGACAGCCTGTAAGGTAGTGTAACATTGGTGTCTCCTCTTTTTTTTTTTGATTGATAATCAAGCTCTAATTAATCTTTGATTTTAACTCCCCATTCAGGACTGATATTCTAGGGGCAGTAGCTTTGTAGACATTGTAGATGTTGTGCTGTTGTAGACATTGTAGATGTTGTGCTGTTGGAACAGCATAGGCACCATTCTAATGACTTCCATAGTTCCATGCCAAATTTTTGAGCCATGTAAAATATGGATCATTTGTGTTATCTTCTACGCTTAATTGTACACTAAATCTTGGGTTATCTGGTGTCATCTGGTGACTGGTTTACCTATTCACTAAGAACACCATGAGATGTTTAGAATGACTGATTACCAACCAGGATGTTTAATGATGTGCAGCTTTCACTCGATTTTAGAATATTTTGATCATATTGCTATGAGGTGAACACTTGATGTGGTACACATTGCTGTTCAACTTACATATTTCCTTTACTTGATTTAGTTTAATTTAGTTCTGTATTTCCACAGGTATGATGTTTCAGCTTTCATTTCACATCGCACAATTGAAGCAGGTGACCCGGTAATGATTCGTACTTTTGGTTCTTGCAATACGGAAGAAGTTTTTGACAAGGAATAGGGAAGAAGTTGATAAAGCCTGTTGTAAAATTGCATGCTATTATAATAGAAATTTTGTCCTGCACTAGGTCTAGCAAAGACATTTGTTTACTTTTGGTTCATTTTTTTCTTCGAGAAATTTTCACACCAGTCTCCTAATCAGAAGAAGTATGACAAGGTCTGGCAGCCAGTGGAAAGCTCTGGCTCATTATTGTTATGGAGGGTTTTGTTTTTAGTTGTACCCTTTAGCTTATGGCGTTGTGTGTGTGTTTTTTTTGGGGATATGTAAAAATGAGGGCAAGCTTGAAGTCTTGTTAGAGTGGAGTGTCATCTGTCTCTGGCAATCTTTTTGACCTTGCTTCAGATATATATGTTGTTTATAGCCCTGATTCCTCTGATGTCAGGAAGTTCGAGTTCGGTTTGCTGGCTTTGGTGCAGAAGAGGATGAATGGGTTGATGTGGTCAAGTGTGTAAGATTACGATCTCTTCCATGTGAAGCATCAGAATGTGCTGTAGTAATTCCTGGAGATCTCATTCTCTGTTTTCAGGTACAACAAGCTTCCTTGTGTATATCTATTGAATTGTGAGATGCCTTTTTCTGGTTTTGGCTAGAAATTGTTGCAGGAGTTCAATGGCATCATGAAAGAATTTATGTGTGGCACACTTTTGCAATATTCTCACGCATAGCATACTATGAAAGGAGTTAATACAAGGTGCTTGCAAATAGAAGGAAGTGACAGATCTGCCTGGAATATGCTTGTCCAGGAACTGATCTTCATGATCAAGTGTCTTCACTCTCTTTTACTGAACCAGGGTAGATCTATTTTGTGTTTGTCAAAATACAACCAATTTTGAAGAGTTAGTTGATTTGTTCCTAGCTTTTTTCTCAATAATATGTGAACAAGTCTTTAGATCAAAGTAATGCTCAAAGAGTGTGAGAAGATTCTAGCGTCTCACCTCTTGATGGACTAGTATTGGTAGAACAACAATAGATTATTGCCCATTAAGAATTGTGATATTCTAGAATAATTGCATTGAAGAAAGTGGGGTTTCTGATTTCATTTATGACATTAACCAGTGTTTTTAGATACTGGTGTCTGAGTATAAGCAGCTGATGTGAATTTAGTAAAATCCGGGAACACAAATTTATATATGTTCCTCGGTTTAATAAATTCAACAACCCCTTAAGCCAAAGTCTAAATATTCCTAATCTTAAATAATTAATCAACATAATTAAAACTATAATTGCTACTTTCACTCTAACTAAGAATGTTATGGAATGGGATCCTCATTTTCAATGGTATCAAAAATATATGTTACAACCTACATGATAAGTTTGGAGCTTTTTATTAATTTTGTCTTGAAATATATACTTAGCCTATAATATTTGGTAGTTCTCATTGCAACATTTTTTTTTCCATATTTTTTGACTTAGGGATGTGGTTGGAGAGAATTTTAATTTAAGCTAACTAAATTTAACTAATACTAATGAAAACAAAATGCTTTAAAATTAATAATTTATTTTTCTAAATAATAATAAATTTTTATTAATACTAATTTTTTTGAAAAATATTAAATATATTTATTTAAAAAATTATTTTTTTGTATTAATATATTTATAGCTTCTCTCAAGTTGTGTGGTTGGGAGATTATATTTACCCTTCAACCTAACATGATGTTAAGAGTTTTTTTTGGTTTGATTTATCATATAAACAGGAGTTAGCAAATTCTTTTTTAAAAAAAAAAATTTAGAAGATAAAGAAGATTAGATTTTGAATTAGAAGAGATAAAGATTTGTGAATAGTTAAAAAAATTATGTAAAAAGATGATGGATTAAAAGGATAAAGCTATAGATAATGTGGATATTAAAAAAAATGAAGAAGGAGATAGACACAGAGAATTGAGGAAAATGATTATAAGTTTAGATTTTAGAATCATACAACGGAGATGTAATATCTCTGTATCCCAAGCATATATGGATTTACGTTTGCTTGTGAGACATTTGGTAGATCTCATATCCTTTTGTTTTTTTGGTTTGTTGTGTTGTGGGAGTTCAGCTCATAAAAGGTGAAAGTAGATAACCCTTATGTTTGCAAATAACACTCAGGGAGTTCCGTAAGTAAATTTTGAAAGTGGCTAGTTTTCCTTAATGCCCTATAATTTTCTACAGGACTTCCTCTTCTAAAACACCATAGCAAATTACTCAAATGGGGTTGTGAGCCGGCATGCAATTCTAGATCAAATAAGTCTCTTGACACTCGCAGATGCTAGATAGCTGTTATATGACAAGGATGATGAACTCTAGTGAAATGAGAATTCTAGAGTGGTCATTCTTTTGTGGATGGTTTGGAGCCATTACCATGATCACCTTATTTAACTGAACTTTTTTTATGTTTTATTTTTTGGAGTAGCCATGATTGTTGGAGGGTTCATTTGGATTATCCATGGCACTGAATAAGTGAATCTGCTTTAATTAATCTTAATTAGTTTCATTCTCCAAATCTGTGACATGCATGATGCCTGTTGTGTGGCTTACTGGGTTCTGTCAATGTCCTCAGAAGGGCAGGCTGGCATTCTGAAATCTTAAAAAACAGGTCTTGAATCTTCAATTTTAGGTTTTAACGCAGCTCACAAATGATGGACAAGTGGTCAATTTGTATATTACTGAACTCATCTAAGATGCATGTCGACGTATAGATGATTCAGTCTTATACATTTGCTAGAAGATGAGTTATTACTTTTATTAGTTGGGAGCGTCATAAACTTATTTCATTTAGTCATGTCCCTTGTTTGATTAGTATAAATAACAATTTCATCTGCTTAGACTGTGAATAACTTGCCCCATAAACTATCAAGAAGTTTTACAGCCTTTTTGTTTGCTTCAATGTTTTCCCCTGCATACTGCATTGTTGTTGTTCTAGACCAACTAAAACTTTATCCTGTATTCTATGTTCATGTTTTTATTGGTGTTCTAACTCTGGCTAGGTTCATTTCTTGAACGTGCTAGTTTAAAGAATTCCTGAGAATATTTGAAAAGAAAGTGAGATTAGGGAAGGTGATTACTGTCTGTTTGTTACATGAGGAATTTCTCCCCAGCTTTTTGTAAGCTTTATGTGCTTCTAGAAACCATTTGGATTGGAATAAATGATGAAATACTTTGTTCCTCTTACCAATTAACTATACCAGAATTTATTGCAACGTAAAGATTTTACTATCTCAACATGCTATGCTTTTTTTTTTTAATTTCCATTACGAACTGTCCAGGAGGGCAAGGAGCAGGCTCTTTATTTCGACGCCCATGTCCTTGATGCGCAAAGGCGGAGACATGACTCACGCGGATGCCGTTGTAGATTTCTAGTCCGTTATGATCATGATCAATCTGAGGTACTTTGTTTGGTAACAACAAAGAATGGGTGTTTATGTAATTTAAATGCTAATCACCAATGGAAGCTGCAGACATCTCACAGCTTCTGTTCAGTGACAACTGGGCCGAAAATTAGTTTGGTGATGAATGATATAGCATCATCACTATATTCAAAGTAAATTCACTCCAAACTTTATTCCTTACTGATCTTACCACACAATCACCCTGGCGGCTAGAGCCATATTAAGCATTTGAGGGATCTGTTTTGATCCGTCAAGGGTATTGACTTTTACACTGTTGTGATGTGTCCCTTGAGGATCTAGATTTTTTTAACATCAAATGCCCTGATTCCCTCAAGTAGAGAAGTTCAATTTGTTTAGTAATTTCATCTCCCAAGGGAACAGATTTTGGCATGCAACCACTCATGAAAAGTCGAGGTTCATGTGAAGAATTAGTATTAACCATTGAAGAAACTTTGAATATGTTGAACCAGTGAACACACATTGTTGTTTATGAGGAATGATAATGGGCATTCCGACCATGAAGGCTTGATCTTCATTAAGAGTTGATGTAAGTGGTCTGGGTAATGTACTATTGATTTTGATTTGCCACATTGTATCTTCTGCAGGAAATAGTTCCACTCAGGAAAGTATGCAGGCGCCCGGAGACTGATTACCGGCTAAAAATGCTGCAAGCTTCAAGAGCAGCAGCTCTTGAGTCAAGCATTGTATCAAGTGATCCCACTCTTCCAGGCTCATCGAAAGAGGTCATTTTGGCGGCAGAGAAGCCTCCCAAACAATGGAAATCGATGGATGTCACCACAGCTGAGGTAGCCACTGTTGTTGTGCCAGAACTTGAGGAGCATGTTGTATCTGAAACCCCACCTACTAATATTGTAGCTGACAATGATTTGGGCGGCCCAAAGATCCCTCAAGAAGATGATGCATTTACTGCAGTCAACCCTGATAAAGTAGTACAAGATGGAAGCCCAGCAAACCCTACAAACGTCTGCCCCCCTTTGTAGGTTTTCCTTCTACATGTCAATGTAAGAAGAAAAGAATGAAAACAGCTCAATGGAAGCTGTTCATCATTATTATCGAACTTCTGAATTAAGCTTTCTTTATACAGTGAGTTCTGTGGTTGTTCTTGCATTTAATCATGTTTGTCCAGACTATAGTATTAGTGTAGTTTTGATAGGGAGAAAGAAAAGACTCTTGAGGGTTGGCAAGCTTTGTTACAGATACTGTGTTATTTTCAACAGAAAGGTATTATAGATATTTTACAGCAATGTAACTGCTTTTTGTTGTTCTGCTTCCTTCCTTTGGTTGGTGAAGCATTCTGTTTTTCTTGTTCTGTTTCTGTTTATAATAAAACAATAGGCATTGGGTGTGGAAGTTGGCAGTGTTTGACGATGAATGCATTATATTCCAACATAAGGCACGGGAGGTTCAGAAATGGACCAAACCCCTTCGCATCATATGTAAAGCAAGGTATTTCTTTTGGGATTGATATTGATCCAATGTCAACATAAATCATTGCGGTTGTGAGCACCTAAACTTGCCAGCGGCTATCTCCTTTCTGGTTCAATGAACCTTGGTGTTTTTCATGGAATACACTGTCATGCAGGTATATGCGCACCCCAGCATCCCTGTAAGTACCATCAAACCTCCAACTTGTTGAACTTCAGACTAAATGAATGCACTATTACCCGGACAGTTCAACAAACCAATCATCACCGATATGCAGTATAACCAAGCATAGTGCTCTGAAGTCTGAATAATGATTGTAAAACCACAAGACATACAATATATCCAAGCATGCCCTGCATGATGATTATACAACCAGATTAAGCCCAAGTCAGATGGTCATTTACTTGACTATAACACACATTACCAAAGTCAAGAATTGCTCATGGCAAGGACACAATGAGTATCATAATTGCTCATGCCTACACCAATCAGTTGTGTATTCAACATTAATTTTGGGGCATGTTTCTAATTCAAACAAAGGTCCATCAGGAACATAGATCACAGAAAGAGGTAAAGCCCAACTCTTTTGTCGTCTAGCACGATCAGCTTGATTTCAAGAAATGGGGAGAGAGCAACTTTGCAATCTCCATCATCCCAACTTTGTCCTTCCCATCAAATATGCTTTTCAGTTTCTCATCACAATGGATCTCTCTCTTGTTTGTTGGGTCCTGTGCTTGTAGGTACATCATATCAAAAGATTATGTCAGATAAGAAAATATCTGATATCACTCAATTACCAATAAATGACAAACACAATAAAATGGTGAGTATTTATTGGTTTACAATGAAAAGTTAATGGTCAATATGCGGCAATGGCCAGGAGGAAAATATAAACTACTTAAGTTACCAATGCACAGGAGATAATTAAAAGTGTTACTACTGCAAAAGGACTATTTAAGTGCAATCAGTGCCATGTTCCGCAAAATCAGCATCATATGGAGAGCATGAATAATAAATAATATCAAAATGCGGAGAGGCCTCTGCTGCTGCTTAGACATCAAAACATGATTCAGAAGGTCTATCCGAAAGTTCCAATCCTCACTCTTTCTCAACAAGAAGTTGATATAAGCAGCATTGTAATGGAGAAGGAGAACTTTTTTTCTTACATTTCATTGCATAAAGATAATGAGATTGAAACAAATGTAGTGGTAACGTATCTTTTCTTTTTCTTGCAACATTTCTGTTGTTTCTTTTTTCCTTCAATCTATTGCTATCAATCCAAACACACCTTATCTTCCAGTCACTAAAACATAATGCTTGACTACTTGATACTGTAATAGTACTTACCATGTCTTTTAAAATCCAATGATATAACAGAATCTGCAGTATCACACCGCACATGCAATAAACAAATTATTGGCTAATTGCAAACGCCACTTTGGCAAATGATCTAGTGGTTGGAAGCAAATGTGCAACAATGACGCCCATAAAAGAAATGGGACCCAAGAATAAAAAGAAAAAAAGGATGCTAAATAACGAAATTTTCATAGAAACATTTGCAGTTACTTAAAATATAAATCAACCCCTGCATTTTAGAAGAAATTGAAACACCATTCCGGCAGTAAAAGATGGCCACCTCGTGACAGAATGTTCAGCAAATCAATTAAAAACAGATAGGTTAAGGTACAACTGAAACAAGAAATATTTGTGAGAAAGATGGCCATAATGAGATGCAATGTTTACAAAAACAAACAAAAGGAAAAGTTTTAAGTTATATCATACTCGATTTTCTTGAATAAAGGACCATTTTTTAATAAAAAAATAGCAGTTATTTCCAAGGAAGCCCTCAATGATTTATAATGATATACAATCAAGCATTTCTACGCCAACAAATATGAGTGATGAGTACTAGGTTCTCAAAGCATCACATAACTCAAATAGAATTGGAAAGTATTCCTACAAATTACTGACAGGCCTTACTTATGATCATCAAAATGATGCAAAGATCATCATCCTATCTCACTTCATCAAAAACCTGGCGGTAACACAACACAACACAACAGAGGCCTTCATCTCTCCTTCCCCTCTTTAACCTTTTCCGGTGTCCTCTCTTCAACCTCCTTCCCCCCTTGCCATGGCAAGCGGGGGGCAGATAGATGACCATTCAAAGCAACTGCTGACTAGATCTTGGGCTCAAATCATTTCCCAAGCCACTCGCACTGTTTCTAGCTCTCCCCTCCATAATCCCGCGATTTTTGACAAAATCAAGGCGTCTTCTTCGCAGTTCGTCCTGGTAGATGATGAAGCTCTTGGTAGAGCTCGTATGAAATTTCAGAACGCACTCTATGGTAAGTTCTTTGGCAAGCCCCCGTCCTTTGAGCAAGTGAAGCTGATCTTGCTGGCGAAATGGGCTGAGATCGGCGAGGTTTGCATTTTCGATCTCCCGAATGGCTTTCTCTTAATCCGTTGTGGATCTCATATGGTCATGCAAAAGCTCCTTCAGGATGGTCCTTGGTCCATCAATAGCATCATACTTCAGCTCTCTGCTTGGAAGCTGTTTTTTGAGCCGGCGTTTGCCAAGCTCAATACGGCGGCCATCTGGGTTCAACTTCATAACCTTCCTGTAGACTTTTGGGATGGTGAGAATCTTGAGTCGCTCACTGCTCATCTTGGCCCTTTCCTGAAGGTGGATGATCTTACTATTTCGTTAGCTCGGTCCAAGTTCGCGAGAGTTTGCATTGAAATCGACTTTTCGAAACCTCTGTGTCGTGGCTTTTGGGTTGGCGATAATTCTCATCGTGTCTTTGTTTTGGTTTTGTATAAAATGCTTCCTACGTTCTGCTACTCTTGTGGGATGGTCGGACATGGGTCCAGCTCGTGTCCTGGAGTGGCGGCAACTGGAAACATCGGATCCAATCCACCCCTCCGTTCTCAACGGGGGTTGGCGGTAGGTTCTGGCTCGATTACAGGTGCTGCTGCTCGGACGATGGGCTCGGACGATGCAGTTCCGGATTCCTCGATGATGAATGCCTCAATGGAGCCTCCCGGTCCTATCTCGGAGTCGGAGTTTGGCCCTTGGATGCTGGTCGCTCGCCCGTGTGGTCACGGACGCGGTCGCAGTGATAGGCCTCGTGCTAATCACGTGACTGCAGCCGAGGCAGCCGAGAAGTATCTCGATGGGACAGATGTCAGAGGCTCGGGTAGTGGGGATATACGTGGCGGCTTCAGAGCTAGGGGTCAGGACGGCTTGTTTGTCTCGCGTGCTCCTCGTTCTAAATCTCTTAATGGTGAGGTGACCTCTCCTGCAGACCTTGCTCTGCAGACGAAAGTTCTGCTTGTCAGTGGCACGTCTTCTCTCTCTCGGGACCCTAATGTTCTCTTTTCTGGGGACCCCAACGGTGCTTTTCCTAGGGACCCCAAACCTGCCTCGTCTAGGGATATAGTTTCTGATATTATCTCTGACCAGCAGACCGACCCCATGCCCCATGTTTCACCTACCACCCTTGGGACTCACAACCCGACTCATTCTCATGTGAGAGCATCCTCGCCACCCCCGGTCGTCCGTTCTTCTTTTCCTTTGAACTCTCCTTAGGGAATGGATGACTCTCTCCCCTCTCATTCGATGATTGTTGATCGCGTTTCCACAGCCCTTCGAGGAGAACCTCCTGATGCTGAAGTAGATGATGCAGAAGGGTCCTTGGAGGAGAGCAGTGATGAGATGACTGACGGTGAAGAGCCTGATGACTTAATGACCCTGAGTCAGTGTCAATCGGAGGCGAGGCGGGACGCTTTGATTCGGAAAGGCTCGCAAGCTGATATGCCTTCTCTCAAGAAGGGCAGGGTTGAGCTCCCGGGTAATGGGCCGTAGTGTTTGATTGGTCTTAGATGATGGGCGCAATCTATCTCTCTATGATTATTCTCTTTATTTTTGCGTGTTCTTTTCTTCTGTCTATGAGTATGTTCAAAGCTATTTGTTGGAATTGCAGGGGAATCACCGCGAGGGATACCTCTAATCAAGTTACTAAACTCATCCGAAAGCATAAGCTTTCCATGATTTGTCTTACAGAAACGAGAGCTGATGAAACCCGGGTTAATCGCTTCTATCGCCGTCTTCCTAGTTCTTGGGATTGGACGGCAATCCTTGCAGAGGGGTATTCTGGTGGAATTCTGGTCGCTTGGCATTAATCTCTAGGTAAGGTTACTCCAATTGCCATTTCGAGGCGGGCACTACATCTCATTATCTCTTCGGATTATATGGGTAATTGTATTATTTCTGTTTTTTATAATTCTTCTCGTTTCCATACTCAATGTTCTTTGTCGAATGAGTTATCCAGGATCTCCCCTGTGTTGGTTCCGTGGCTTATTATTGGTGACTTTAACGCCATTTGTAATAGGGATGAGCACATGGGTGGTTTCTATTCCTATTATGCTCGTAAGGCCCGTCACTTTGTTGATTTTATTGAGAATAATAATCTCCTCGATTTGCATTTCTCTGGTCCCAGGTTTACTTGGTGCAATAAGCAATCCGGGACGGCTAGGCGTTGGGCCCGTCTTGATAGAGGATTGATTAATTTGGATTGGTCTTCGAAGTGTAATTCGTATACTCTTAAGCATCTTCCTAAGATTTTTTCTGACCATGCCCCTCTTTTGCTTATTATTAGATATGCTAATAGTTATACTCGTAGTCCTTTTCGTTTTAAGAATTACTGGCTGGATTATGTTGGTTGTCATTTGGCAGTCCGCAGGGCTTGGGAGTTCTCTCCTAATGGTAACCCTCTTCATTCTTTTACTCATCTATTATCTTGTTCCCGCTCTAATATTTTGAATTGGTGTAAAACTGGTCTAACCAATCTTAATTCTGGCATTCGTTGTACTGAGAATGTTATTTCTACTTTGGAGTTGGCTGACTCTCTTGATGCAGAGTCCCAGGTTTATTTAGAGGAGATGTATGCTAGATACTCTTTTCTCGAGAAACAAAACACCAAAAAATGGGCCCAGCGTGCACATCTGAATTGGGTTTGTGATGGAGACAATAATTCCAAATTCTTTCACAATGTCACTCGTATTCGCAAGCATTTTAATTCCATATCCCAGGTACAAGATATGTTTGGTACTTTAATTTATGATCGCACTGGTATTGAGAATGCTTTTATGAATTTTTACTCTCATCTCTGGTCGAGCTCTTCTTCTGATTTCTTTCTCTAGCATTCTGAATGATCTTCCTAATGATCACCCCCACCTGTCGGCTCTTGATTGTGACTTTTTGATTCGTAATGTTACTCGGGAGGAGGTTCAATTGACTGTCTTTGACCTTCCTCTGGGTAAGAGTCCGGGTCCTGACGGGTTTACTGCTGAGTTTTATCGTTTTTTCTGGGCTGACATCAGTGATAGTCTTTTTGCTGCTATTAATCATTTCTTTACTAACTCTACTTTTTGCCGACTTCTTGGGGTAAAACCTTCATAGCCCTTATCCCTAAGAAAGATAATCCTAGCTCCATTTCAAACTATCGTCCTATATCCTTATGCAATGTTTGTCTGAAGGTTATTTCTAAAATTCTGGCCAATCGCCTGAAGCTTGTTCTCCCAAGTCTCATTGGGCGTGAACAGCTGGGTTTGTTTCGGGTCGCTGTCCCTTTGATAATATCATAGCCTTGCAGGAAGTTGTACATAGCTTGGAAAATGATTGCAAAAACCCCCCTAGGATGTTAATTAAGATAGATGTGGAAAAAGCTTATGACACCATTAGCTGGAGTGCAATTCTTGCTACTCTTACCAAAATGAATTTCCCTTCTATTTGGATCTCTTGGATAAAAACTTGCCTCACTTCTACCTCTTTTGCTTTTCTTATCAATGGCAATCACACCCCCTGGATTAGCTCCCCTCGTGGTATTCGTCAAGGAGATCCTATCTCATCCTATCTTTTTATTCTTGTTGCCCAAAATCTTACTTCCATGCTTAATTATGCCCTTACCAATGGTCTGATTCCAAGGTTCGATAATCGGCTTAGAATTAATTTTAATCATCTTATGTTCGCTGATGATCTTGTGATCATTACTCATGCCTCCAGACCTGCTGCTAGGTCTATCAAGTTTTGTTTGGATTTTTTTGGTAGAGTTTCCGATTAATTTCCTAATGCCTCTAAATCTGTTATCTATTTCCCTTCTTGGATCAACAAGCATATGGCCTCTACAATTCAGTCTATTCTTGGGTTTTCAGCTGCCTCCTTTCCTTTTAAATATTTAGGGATCCTTATATCTCCTAAGCGTTTGGCTAAAGCAACCTTTAATGTTCTTACTGATAATATTAAGTCTCGTTGCTCTAGATGGATGCATTCCAAGCTTTCCCCTGCGGGTAAAGCTGTCCTTATTAATTCTTCTTTGTTCTCCCTTCCCATCTACTATCTCTCAGTTTATCCTATCTATGATTCTATCCTAATGGAGATTAATAGAATTGTTAGGAGATTCTTTTGGAGCAAGAGTAGCAATGGAAAGGGCATCCATGCTGTTGCCTGGAATGAACTCACCATTCCTAAATCTGAGGGGGGTCTTGCAATCAGAAACCTTGTTCTTGCTAAACATTCCCTTATGGCTAAAAATGTCTTTAAGTATCTCAATGATGATGACTATTACTGGGTTAATATTTTGCATGTTAAATATGGTGTGTTTAATGTTTGGAGGGACCCTATCCCGGCGGGTTGTTCTTGGTTTTAAAGGGGGCTCTGCTATTCTACTTCTAAATTAAAATCTAATATGCGAGTTAGCTCTGTTAACCCAAAACAAACTTCTTTGTTGCATCATCCTTGGTGTTCTGAAATTCCTTTCTCATTAAAGCCTACATACATTAATATGACTTTGGACCTTGTATCCTTGAATGTTGCTGATTTCTGTAATAATGGAGCGTGGGATTTTCAGAAGCTTGCTCTGTTGTTTGGCAATTATTTGGATGCTTTTCTCCCAACTCTAGCAACTATTGATGATACTATCTGCAATCATTGGGTTTGGTCTCATAATGCTCAGAAAAGCAGTCTTTCGGCTAATGTTTATCAGAGTTTGAATTGTTCCCGGGTTGGGGCTGATAGCTGGGTTGGTTGGCAGAAGCTTTGGGGGTTAACCGTGGCACCTCGTGTCAAAATTTTTTTATGGCTTTCTTTCAAGGGTAGAGTTAACACGTCTGAATATTTATTTGCTATCAACTTGGGTCCCCGCAGCCTCTGTGCCATGTGTAATCTGGCCTATGAATCCATTGAGCATTTACTTTATACTTGCTGTAAGGCCCAGCTTGTTTGGAGCCTTGTCCAGGATAAGCTTAATGTTGCTATTTCATTCCCTGCTGGCTTCTGTTCTGGAGAGTGGCTTATTTGTGCTTCTAATAATTCCTATGTTAAAGCTGTTGTTGCCGCCACATCATGGTTCATCTGGAAGAATCGTTGTGATAAAATTTTTCGGAATTACTCTGTTTCCAGTCAGGTTATCGTTTCTCGGGCTATTGTCCATGCTAGGGATTTTTCACTTGTTCATGCTGATCAGTTTGGGTGGCGCTTACTCCTTAACAATTTCACTATGAATGATGGTCCTTTTCTATTCATTGCTAGTTTCTGGAGTGAGGCATCTGAGGTAGGCGGTGCTGGTTTCTTTTGTGTTTCCACTAATTGTTCTGTGTTGGTTGCAGGTGCTTGTCCTATTCATGCCACGAGCGATGAGGAGGCAGACTTATTGGCAATCAACCTTGCTCTTCAAACCATGGTGGACACTGGGATCATGATCAGGCATCTTTTCATCACGTCCCCTGCTATTGCCAAATCACTCTCTTCAAACCACATCTCTGTAGGGAGTCTCCAAACTTGGGTCCTCGGCATCAACCTTCTCTTGTCTACCGCGGGGCATCCTTGTATGCATGTTATTCCTAAGCTTTGGGCCTCCGCTGCATTCAAGCTAGCATCCTTTGCTATCAATTTGCACTTGCTGACTCTGTTCTTCCAAGGACGCGACTTGCCGCACTGGGTTATGTTAGCCTTCCGTAAGGCTGGTTTTGTCTTTTGATCTCTTTTGTTTTTCTTTTCTTGGTTGTATTTGCTTTGTTGCTTTGTTTTAGTTTTTCTTTGGCTGTTTGTAATATTGAACTCATTGTATCTTTTGCTTTCTATTAATAAAATCAGCTCTCTGAGCTCTTCCCAAAAAAAAAAAAACACAACACAACACAACACCAGCAAACATCGAGCGTCCGTGATGGTATCCATTACCCCTTATGGAAGTGTATGGAATGAAAATCTATAATAGTTAAATTATAAAAGCAAAGACCTGATGTTAAGAAACTCAATCAATCAGCGTGCATACTTAACAGAATTTTCACTGAAAACATAGATAAATAAAAAACAAAATCATGAACACAGGATTGCAATTCTTTTTTTTTTGTGTGTTTTTTTGAATACTTCTCTGTTCTTCATGAAATAAAGTAAACAATACAGTTAGTTACAGCATAAACCTTAAAATATATAATTTAAAAAAAAAAGCCTCTTAAAAAAAGTTTCAAGACAAAAAGAGAAACCAAGAAATAGATCCAACGAAAATAGAGCTTAAGAAGAGGACATTTCAAAGCTAGAAGGAACAAAAATAAGATAGAAGAAGAGAGAACCTGGAGCTGGTTGAGCTTGATGTGTTCCCAGATCTTCTTGACGGCCTCGGCGCGAGAGATCTCAGGAACGCCGACAAACTTGCGCATGGCCGGGGAGACCGGTAAAGGCTTGAGGATGCCCGTGGTCTTAGGCTTGACTTGTGTGGCCCCAGCCCCAGTCCTGGCCGCCGCCATGAGAACATCGCAACTACGGAAAACCCTAAAGGAAGACATTGACGCCTACCTTCTGTTTTTCTCTGAGGCACGAATAGCAAGAGAGGCGGGATGAGGGTTTAGCGATCAGCTTAAGGTTGTTTTTGACATCCAAGACCCCCCTCAATTTTTATTTTTTTAATACCTTAATCTTTTGTTATCTAGCCAAAAAAAAAATCCCTTTAATTAAAATTTTAACACACTGTTAATTTATAATTTTAAAATTTTAAAATAACAAAAACCATGTAAAAATATTTAAATTTATAATTGTTTCTTTGATTTAATTTTTAAATAAAAATAATTTGAAATTTATTCTAATAATTATAAATAATTTTATGAAAAAAGGTAATTTTGTTTTTCGTAATTTGAGTGATGATATTTTTACAAAATAGATTTCTTAAATATTTTAGATATCAAATTGACATATATATCATCATCATCCAAGTGATTCTTTCTTTTTTTTTTTTTCTTTTTTAAATTTAATTTTTTTTTTATTATCTAAACCTAAACCTAAATCTAAATCACAAATGATAAATTGGAAATTCTATCCTAAACCGTAAATCATAAAGTGGTTTTCTGCTTAACGTTCAAGGCTTAGGATTTAGAGTCCGAGTTTATAAAATTTTGGATATAAAGCTGTATAGTATTTGGGTTTAAAATTTTAGGATTTTAAATATGGATTTATAATGTTTTATAATTTTTAGATTTTTAGGATTTATATGGCTTAAGTTTGAAACTTATGGGGAAAAAAAATAACATGGACATCTCGGTAAACCTAGTAATTTAAAAATAGACCTGTTTGATTAACAAGGTAGAATAAAGGTAGATAAAATATGAAGACTTGATACTGAAGTAGAAAAAATATGGTATAGAATATATGTAAAGTATGTAAATTAAGGGTTTAGGACCCTAAAAAAGTCTAAATTATCAATATGATATTGATATAGTTACATGTTTTTTAAAAGATAATTTTTTTGGCCCTATCACATTATTGAGAGGCTTTTCATCCAAGCTTACACTGTGACAATCAAAAGAAAAACAAATATAGTAAAGCATCTCAACAATGTGAGAGAAATCAAAAATCGAAAGAACAAAATATATAATGAAACTCTAGTTGAACTAGATAAATCGAGTAGAAAGGCAAAAAAATAAATTTTATTTTATTCTATCATATCTTACTAATTTTTATTATGACACCTCTATAAGAATTATCAGATGATCAATAGAATATAATAGTTTATCCTATCCTCTACCCTTCTTATCATGTCCACCAAATGAACCATGTTGATAGTCTATAATGAAATTTTATTTATAAGAGGTTTTGATGAGATTTAATAAAATGTTTATTGTTTGGCACTCCCTGATTTGGATAGGTCTTCAGTGCCCAAGCAATTCAATTTTTTTATTTTTTTTTTTAAAAAAGGCTCGGCTTGGGTCGAGCTTCCTACCTGCTAGTCCAAGCTAATTTGTGAAATTTGAAAGAGTTGACCCGGACGCCATTCCAAAGCGTGGTATTTTGCCCATTTAACTGTTTGTTCTATATGTTTTACTTTCACAGAACACCAACATAAAGTACCACACCGATCAATATAACTATTGGAGCATACAAGCGAGTAAGCGAGTAATGGTGGTTGGCCTGATGAGAAAGGTGATGCCGAAGTAGAGGATGCCTTGCGAGATGTTGAAGCTTCACCATCATCTCTGTCATAACTGTCTGTTGGGCAGCAAGAGAGCTTCGGACGATGTCAAAAGAGTCAGAGTGCGATTTCCGTAAGAGATCAAATGATTCAGAATGTTGTTGAATTGTAGAACAGAGTGAATCGATCTTGGAGAAGACGGAGTCGTGACGAGTGGTCCGCCATGGAGGATAGTTGCTCATCGACGGCGCGTGCTCGCGTCATCATTCCGTCCGTCATTGATCAATGAAAGCACCAAATTGATGGAGATCTGTGAAACTTCAAGGTATTTGGCTGAAGGTTCTTAGAGAAAATGGGGAGCAGAGGAAGAGAAAAAGCGAGGAGGAGAAGAAGAAGAAGGAAGAATGGAGAAGAAGATTGATTTGCTGGCCAGATGCCTTTCATTTCATTTAGGATTCCCTTTATAGACGAATCATTACAAGACTAACAAATTCATAACAAATTTGTGAGCTGGCATTCTCTCGAACACCTTGTATGCCAGGACGCGTTGTCATTCAATAACAACCTCCTTACTCTACCTCTATCTCCAAATTTACAATCATCCAATACTCATGTAACCCATCATACCAGTAATTTCATTTGGTGATATAATCATTGTATTTCACATGCTTCTTTCCTTGAGTCTGGCGAGTGCTTTTCCTGGTACCCATCCCACACCTGTTTGTCAATGCTGGGTCCTTGTTTCCCTTTGCAACAAGGACCATCACCCGGCAATTCAATGAAGAAAAATCATACTGATTTTCCGAATTTGCCAGTCACATGCAAGCTATCATTGTTTTTGAACAGCCACGTTACAAACAGAACAGCGAAATCAGCTGTAACATTTTTTGGTCCATCAACTATTCGACATTTTAGACAATGTAGCAAACAAGAGACTCTCCGAAAATACAATCTATTTACAATATCATCAGAAACAAACACAATAATAATAAAGTTTACTAGAACACAAAATATTCATACTCAGAATCTTCCAAGGTATAGCGATAGAAATATGGCAAGCAATTTTATCAATCATAGAAAATAGGCCATGACATGATTTTAGTAATCACTTAAATAGAAATTAGACACTGCTTGGCTGTCAGACTTGCAGTGAATGATGATTTTGCAACCACAAACATAAGAAGATATATTAGAAAAAAAATAAAACCACATGGAAACCAATGCAAATGCGTCCTATCTTACAAGAGATAATAGCATTCAACCAAAGACTGAATCCTGCATATGAAACCACAAATTTGCCTCTAGAGACCACAAACACTGCAATTCTCCACTAATTTCAACAACCAATTATGGAGAAAGAATTGAATTTAAACTAAAGAAAGATGAATATGGATTATACAAGCCCATCACATCAAAAGGGGCGTAATGGAAGAAAATAAATATGGAATGCATTAAAATGGTGGTAGAAACGAGCAAAGCTGAAAATGATTGTGAATACCTTAAACTCTAGCCCATAAATCTTGATGCACCATTGAAAACTGAAGCAACAACAACAGAATTAATGGCATAACAAAAGCCACACCAATTTACAGATCTAATGGTTTCGCAACATACACTTACCAGCAATATGTTCATTGTCTAACATTCACTGGCTGAGTGCTGGCAAAACACACTTCAAATGATACAATGATCAAGATAGCCTAACAATTCAAAAAAGTTTTTATCTAATTCTTTCAGATTATCAATCAAACATCAAAACCCTAGACTGAAGGTTCCCACCAACAAAGGCAGGCCCTGCACCTCAACAACTTAAATGTTCTCCAATAGTATCTTGTTACCTCCAAATCAAGACTAGAACTGTACACTTGTTATTCAATACAAATGTGATGTTGTCAACAAATAAATAAGTGCAAAGATGAAAATAAACCACAAAATAGAATGATTGCTAACATGATTTATAAATGATTCTCTACTAAAATTTCTGTTTAGAAATTATTTAAAAGTCAAAAGTATTGTTTCACACACAACATGATCCCATGTAAGTACAGGTACAAATCCAAGCTACTCATCACAACATGGCTCTTGAGAATTATCCTAGATGCTCTAATGAGATGAATCCAGTTCCAAACCTTTGTTATTCATGGACAAATACATGTGATCCCTAAATTGGAAAGAAACCATTCTTCAATTGGTCATCCAAGTTATCCAACTATAGAAAATTCTGTGCTTACAGTGCTTGTATGTGGAGCTCTCCTTATCAAAATCATCATTTTAATTCCAGCTAGATGGAAGTTTTACACGGTTTTCCATTGATCCCAGATGATATTTTGCAATAGACAGTCACATAAGATTATGATAACAATTTGCATCTAGACAAGATTTTGAAGGTCGGCAATGCATTGGTTTACTGAAATAGTTTTAGTTTTTATTACAAGAGGGCACCACATGTTTATTAATCTTGAAACTCCTAATCAGAAAAGTTAAAAAGGATAATACCACAAAAATCTAAATTATGTTCCCTAATTTTTGTTTATCTCTCTATTTTCCTTACCAATAAGTTACGGGTCAAGCGTTCTCCTGGTGTCTAAGACAGTTCACCTTTGACCATATATTGTCTTGAACAGCAAAAACATATTTGAAGACATGGAATAAAACACACAGTAAAAGACCTAAAAGAAGCAGCAATTATTTCAGGACATAAAGCTTAACATGGAACATGAAGGATGATAATAGAGATAAGCAGTATTGATAGGTCCATATCCCAGAAACTCATGACATATAGCAGAACACAGCAGTAAGGCGAACCAAATCTTACATACTAGGCGCAAGCGTAATAGATCAAGAAGCCGGCTAGCGACGCATAATGAAGAGCAAGGCATTGCATTGCCATGTCATACCTATGTAGATAGACATACATATATGGCGACAATCGGATCAAGGGTGGCGGACTAAAGGTAAAGGAGGAAAGCAACTACTTCTTGAAGCTGCCGCGGACGCCAGGCCGGGACTTTGCTGAATCAACAACACGGACGGCATGGAGGTCCACGACTTTGGACTCATCGAAAGGGATCTTGGGATGGCGAGCTTCGTGATGGATCTGCATCGACTTGACGTCAGGCACGGTGATCTTGCAGAGAGGGCACTCCAGCTTGGAGTGCCCGCCCTTCTCTTGTCCAGATCGATCCGACTGCCCAGCCTTGCCGCCGCCGCGATTGGTAGTGGCCGCGTCGATTTTCGAAGCGATTTCCTTCGCCGTGTGCTTCTTCGGCTTCGCCTTCCCTGTCATGTTGCCCTCTCTCTCTCTCTCTCTCTCTCTCTCTCTCTCCGTCAAGCGCAACCCTAACCCTAACCCTAATTTATGAGTCAGGACTCAGGAGACTCGGGGAACTGATGGTGATGATGATGATTGATTGCCCTTGCCCCGTGTTCAATAATAAACAATTATCAGTACAAATAGTCATGGCTCTCGGTCCAATCTTCTGATGGTTATCCCTAGTTTAATAGCAAGACTTTTACCCGTTAATTCGCTGCTCCTTCATTGCGAAATATAAGTAGTTTATTTTATTTTATTTTAAAATTGTTATCATCATGTGATATCAAACTAATATTTATTTATTTATTTATTTTTATTTAATTTTTTAAGTTATATAAATAAAAAAATCATATTTATAATCTAAATAATAATAATAATAGTAACAACAACAATAATAATTTTTAAAAAATAGGTAGTTTAGTAATTTAATTTACTTTTTATTTTAAATTTTTAAAAAATTAATTTCACCTTTAATTTTTGTGCAAAATTTTTAAATGACATAAAAATAAAGGACTACGCCATTTTTTTTAAATAAATGAATAAATCATAATTAAGCCATGTTTTTAGAACTATTTTTTTTAAAGAATCGTGGACAAATGTAGAATTTGAAACTCTTTCTTTAAGTAAAAGGAAGGGGAATAAATTAAGTAACAACTATTTTATTTTATTACATAACAATTAGTATTAAATTTTTTAAGATATATGTAATTTTGGAATTTTATTGGAGAATATAAGTGCGTGTATGTGAGAAAAAAAATCAAATATTAAGAGCGGTTTAAGCTCATAAATTGCTTTTTTTTTTGTCTTAAATTGGCTCAGGGTTTGTATTTATAAAAATTGTAAATTTTGATATGTTATTCTATTTTCATAATGTTTGGCTTTTTACTATATTATCATATCACCAAGAACGAGTAATATAATGGTGACTATTCTTCATAAATAAAATTTTAATTTTAAAACACATTTTTTACTTATATTAATAAAATCAAAATTTCTTTTTATCATCACTCTTTACATCTCAACCAAACACGGGTGTTACACTCATTCTCAACAGTTTCCATTCAAAACTTATATGATGGTATTAGTATTTTTATATTCATAAACACTTACAAACCGGTAAAAAAAAAACACAGGTAAACAATCCGCACTCACCTATTAGGCTTGCATATATGGCTCATGTATGTTGCAACATACATAGTAACAAAAAACAGAGGTAACAAAAACGGGTATATCTTATCAAATATAAAGTTGTAAAAGAAATAATAATAATGTCGAACTGGTAAACCAAAATTAATCTGCCGAGCAGGTAACTCAAAGTCAAAACAAATTAGTCTGACGGCCAAGTCGGACTGGTAAACCAAAATTTTGGTATATTCTAATGTCCCCGCCAAGTCCTGCGGTGACAATGACCAAACCCCATGCGCTGCCTTCCTCAATGCAGCTACTGCCCTTGCTACCACTTCCACCATACCGCCCCCAGGAAGTAGAGGGGGATGACGAAGATGTAGCTGAAACAGAGGTCCTGGGCTGCAACGGAGCCAATGATGAACTGCCAACCCCTGATAATGAATGAGATGGGCAACTGAGGTCGTCGGAGCACACTAGCGAATGCTCCGAGAAACTTTTCTTGGGCAGAGGTGGATGACCATGACTTCTGCTGCTGTGGAAATTGTCTTCAAGCCCAGAGTTGGATACTTGTGGTCTGCAGCAGCTTCCACTACCAGGCCAGGGGATGGCGACTGACACGTCCCTACAGGGGAAGTGCTCATGAGATCGAGTGGTGGCCCAACCCTTGCTTTTACCTCCAAAGCCTGGACCCCTTGCCCCTTCTCGCTTCCAGATATAGACATGAGAGTCCTCGCTGGCACAAACCACATATTTCCCATCAGATGTATACGAGGCTGCTATCTGGCTGCTTGTGTTACGAAAACCTGTCACCAAGCAAAAAGGAATAAAATTTATAAGATGTCCAACTACATTTGTTCTTTTGAGTATTTAAATCAATTGATGCTTCCAATTAAAACATATAAAGACATGGCACTAATAAGATCATGCCCTCACGAAATCCATGAAGAAAATACTTGTCCGAATAGGTTCAATACCGAAATTCTTTAGTCATCATGCCTGAAAACAATCCCAAACGCCACAACAATTTCAAAACAGCCCACAGTGGCTAGAAAAAGGGAGAGGCTGAGACTTGCCTTGTCTTCTTCAAACAGCCTAAAAGAAATTAAAGCCAAATTTGAAATAACAGTGATCTGTTCTTCTTTCTACGAATCAAAATGATAGTCCATACAGTTATATGAGTCTGGTTTTTACACTATGATTAAAGACTAGACAACTAAATTATCAGAATCTTACAGCAAGAAATCATGTTATTCAAACACCCCAATTTTTATAATTGACTGAAGGCCTGCTTAAAAATATAGCGCACTGTTGCGACATACAAGTAACATTATGAGAAACTGTAGAACCAACTTAATAGGCAATAGCCCTGATGCCTTATGAGGGTCATGGAAAGTAAAAAAAAACAGTGCAGACAAATTTCACCAAGAATAAAAAAATTCTAAAGACATTCCATCAATTATAAACAAGTCTCAATGACACAGGAGATATTTCATTCCTATAAAGCATATAGAACCTTAAAAGCGCAGCTACAATATGACACTAAGCTAACATGAAAAGGAAAAATATAAATTTGCAAAAGACAATGGCATCTCCTATTCAGGTATCTATTATATTCCATTAGTTTTACCTCTGAACTTGTGAACCATATCAAGACCGTCAAAGACTCGAATTTGTGAATCTGCAGAGGTAATCAACACTTCAGATGCATTGCCAGGGGCGAACTGTTCAGATGTAAAAAAGTCATCAGGGGAGATTGTCACTCAAATAGAAACAAACAAATTCAAAACCTGATTTAACCATATATTAGATCGCAACAGTAACAACATGAGTAAATTGTAAAATATTAAGGAATAAACAAGTATTGATGAATTTATATGTTTTCACAGGATTCTCATTTAAAAATGAATCAAATACCTGGAACCCGGTAACTTTTTTAGCATGTGACTTCTTTTTCTTGTTCTGAAACTCTATCTGCCCTTTTTGACACAACCTACCATCTGTCAACAAAAAGTAGACAATCATTTTTTTTTTCCTTTAAATTCTGTGAATTCACATAGAAGTAGACCACACAACGCAAGCAAAAAGCACACTCGTACAGCCTTCTTCACTCTTCTGGTGTAGTAGTTCTAAATTATGGAAACATTGGGGATATCTACTCATATTTCCAAATTGGTAATTCTTTACATGATATCTATATTCTGGGACAACAGCATTGGATATCTGAAGTATAGATAGTTTTTTTTTTTGTTGGACTTCAATTTGTTATCAATTTCCCCCTTACCATTTTTGTAGCACAATCTTCACCCCCCTCATAGTATCCCTCCACATGCAATGCTCGCCTCATTCTCAAGTTTGAATATCATATTTCTCAGAATGCTCCACACCGTTGTCTTGTTTATATCTATAATCTTCATCATCCATGCACCACCAAGTTATGATATTTCAGGCCACTCATTTGGTTAATGCTCATCATGCTTTGCTCAGTTCAACAATAAGGAGATAATAGAAATTCATCAAAGTTTATTATTTTCTTTTCCAGCATACCAAAATGAGCTATTTGCTTGTATACTCAAGAGACTTATAAGAGGACTCAACATCTGTCAATTGTTGCATTGGTTATGTATCATCCCTTCCTCTGTCCTCAACCTTAGCCTACATTGTTAATCAGGAAACCACATATCCTACAGACGGCATTAGAGAGTTGCAAATCCCACCCACAAACCCCCTCCCCCTTTCTCTCCCACAATCATAATCTCTGCTGAAAGCCCACCACATAAATTGCATAACATGACTTTGTTTAGATGTGCCTTTCGGCATCAAAACAGGGGAAAAAATAAAAATAAAAATAAAAATAAAAAAAATGAAGGGGTTATGCCTATGCCATATCCTACACATAAGTAAAGACTCAAAAGACTCCAAAATCTTCTTCTAATTTGGATGTGATAGATGATCAATGAGGACTTGGCGTCTACCATCTAGTAGATCTTAAATTATGATCAGTTATATGGCCTACCAATGATCAAGATGGATCACCAATCTATCACACATAAGATTGAGGATTCTTCTTTTAACTATGAAGGAAACAATCCAAGTGTCACAATAGGTAACTGTAGGAATTAGTCAAGTATGCGAGTTTAATTTTCAAGTAAAAAAATTAGTTTTAAACTAATTCAAAGATATTAAGAGTAGGCTATCTATTAGGTCCTATTTTATAGGAATGTTTCTCTAGATTGCTCTTGTAAATCTATATAAGAAACTTCATCAATGAATAAAAGTGTGAGGTTTTTATTCACCAAAAACTACATGGTATCAGAGCTACGGCTTTTTCAATTAATTCATCACGGTGCAAACAGTTATCATGGGTTCTAGAGGAGTAAACAAGTCCGCCGTCTCATCTGCAGTAGCTCACACACTTAACAAGAGTGTGTATATTTCTGTTGGATCCTCTATGCAGATCACTATTCACGGCTCAATGGAAGGAATTTTTTGGAGTGGTCACAGTCAGAAAAACTAGCAATTGATGGGCGTGGAAAACTGGGGTATTTGATTGGAGATCAGAAAACTCGTGACAGCATGGCTCCCTAACTCAATGAAGGTTTCTCTTGCAAAATCCCACATGTTTACGAAGATTGCAAAGGATGTATAGGACTCAGTACGTGAAACTTACTCGGTTCAGAAAATTCCTCTCAAAATTTTGAAATAAAAACCAGACTTTGGCAATCTAAACAGGGTAACCATGATGCTACGGTGTACGACAATGAGATGGTAGCTCTATGGCAAGAATTAGACCAGTGTTATGATGATAAATGGGAAAACACTAATGATTTTGTAAGATGCAGGAAAAGAGAGGAGCATGATCGTGTTTACATGTTTTTGGCTGGTGTCCATCGAAGCTTAGATGAAGTTAAAGGGCGCATTCTTGGAAGAAAGCCCTCGCCATCAATTCATGAAGTTTTTTTAGAAGTTAGACGTAAGGAAAGTAGAAAGAAGATTATGAATGGAAGTCTCGAAGAGCAACATAATGTGGGGAATGAGAGTTCAACACCAAGTTGTTCGAGGTGGTGACATGATAAATGACAAAAAGAAGAAGCCTTGGTGTGATCATTGTAAAAAATTTTGCCACACTAAAAGAGGCTTGCTGGAAGATACATGGTTAACCATTGGGAGGAAAGAAAAAAAACCTGAAAGGGCTTGCCAAACCATGGCTGAAGATTCATCTGAGACACAAATCAGCTCTGCACAGTTACCTTTCATAAGGATCAAGTGGAGCAACTCCTGAAATTACTTCAGTCCACTCAAGTTTCCACTTCCACTTCCTCTTCAAAATCTTCTTGTTCTTTTGCCCAAAATGGTAATATTTCTACTTTTTTCTGTACCAAATCAAATTATTCCTCAATCATAGACTCAGGAGCAACCAATCATTAAGATATTCTAGTCTTTTTTCATCTTACAAGCCTCGTGCAAGCCAAAAAAATAAAAATATAAAAAATATAAAAAATATAAATCAAAAATCAAAAATCAAAAATCAAAATTGCTAATAGCACACTCTCTGCAATTGGGAATATTAGGATCTCACCATTTGTTTCGTGTGAGAAACTTTCTTCTTCTTTTTCATTCTTCACTAAAAAAATTTCAGCCATTAAAATTCCTGCTAGTATTTAGAAGGCTTTGGCTGGTCCAGAGTGGAGAGAAGCTGTTCATAAGGAGATGAGTGCCTTAGTGAAAAATCAAACTTGGAATGTGGAAGAGCTACCGAAGGAAAAACCAACGGTAGGATGTAAGTTGGTGTTTACCATTATACACTGTGCAGACAGTTCCTTGGAGAGATTCAAGGCACGCTTGGTAGCCAAAGGATTCACCTAAACATATGGTATTGATTATTCGGAAACATTTGCACTTGTTGCTAAGTTTAAGACCGTGTAAATTCTATTATCTGTTGCAGTAAATTTATATTGGCAACTCCAACAACTATATGTCAAGAATGTCTTCTTAAATGGTAGCATAGAAGAAGAAGAAGTATACAGGCGACCACCTCCAGAATTTGAAAAGGAGTTTGGGGTAAAAGTAAATAAACTAAAGAATACCTCTATGGATTAAAGCAATCTCCTAGAGCATGATTCGCAAGGTTTATTCGGTTTGTCAAAGATCAAGACTATCACCAAGCACAATCTGACCATACCATGTTTATGAGATTTTCAACCTCTAGAAAAATAACTGTTCTCATTGTTTATGTAGACGATATAGTTCTTACAGGAGATGATTCGAAAGAAATGGCAAGACTTAAGGGAGAATTATTCAAGGGGTTTGAGATAAAGGATCTTGGTCAACTACACTACTTTCTTGGCATGAAAGTTGCTAGATCAATGCAGGGAATTGTTGTTTCTTAGAGGAAATATGTGCTGGATTTGTTGGAAGAAATATGAATGACTGATTGCAGGCCTATAAACACACCAATTGATCCAAATCAGAAGTTAGGAGAGAATGAGCAAGGAGTTCCAATTAATGCCTCTAGATTCCAAGGGCTGGTGGGAAAATTAATTTTTCTCCCACACAAGGTTTGACATTGCCTTTGCAGTGAGTTTGGTGAGCCAATTTATGCATTCACTTTGTGAAGAACATCTTACTGCTGCCTACAGAATCCTTAGATACTTTAAAATTTGTCATTGAAAATGTTTTTGCTTTAAGAAGAGAGAAAATCGAGGGGGTGGAAGTCTTCACAAATACTGATTAGGCAAGCTCCATCACAAATAGAAAATCTAGCTCAGGATGTTGTACTTTTGTGTGGGGAAACTTGGTGACTTGGAGGAGTAAAAAACAAAATGTTGTGGCAAGAAGCAGCACAGAGGCAGAATTCAGAGCCGTGGCAAATGGAGTTTGCGAAGCTCTATGGATTCAGCGGATTCTTAAGGACTTAAGGAAGGAAATCAGAATGCCTATGAAGTTGTTTTTGATAATAAAGCATCTATTAGTATCGCACAGAATTCCGTACAACATGACGGGACCAAACACATTGAAGTGGATCGCCACTTGATCAAAGAAAGCTGGAAACTTAAGTTATTTGTACACCTTTTGTGGCAACCTATGAAGCACGGACACTCCAGTGAGCTTGACGTACCCGTGTCGTATCCGTGTCGGACACACGGATACTCGGACACACCGTGGACACCTCCAAACATTCATATGCTTTGTAAATGATTTTTCTAAATTACTCATGTATATTTCCTAATTACTTCCCAATACACAAGATCACCAAATTAATCTATAAGTAAATATATAACATATATTACATGAAAACTATATAGATTTATATTTATAATAAATATTTATATAATAAATAATATTTTTTTATAGCCGTGTCCTACCGTACCCGTGTCCTTAATTTTTAGAAACTACCGTGTCACAGTGTCCATATCGTGTCACCGTATCCATGTCCGTGCTTCTTAGGTGGCAACTTAGCAGACAGCAAATGCATTTACATAAAGGCTGTTTAAACCTATATTTGATTCTTTAGTTAGCAAGGTGGGCATGTTTGACATTTATGCCCAACTTAAGGGGAAGTGTAGAAATTAGTATGCAAGTTTATTTTTCAAATAAAAGAATCAATTTTAAACTGATTCAAAGATATTAGGAGTAGACTATCTGTTAGGTGCTGCTTTATAGTAAAGTTTGTTTCTCTGTAGATTGCTCTTGTAAATCCATAGAAGAAACTTCATCAATGAATAAAAGTGTGAGGTTTTTATTTACCAAAAGTACAGTAACATCTGTTTAACTTATTCTGGGTACTAATCCTACTTGCAAGTCCTACATTTGCATTTTGCTTTTTGGTAGCCTCACATATTTGACAAACATGGAGTTATTCCAAATACAGATACATATCATATGAAAGCATTCCTTTAATCCAAGATACCATAATGTGAAGCTGATTCTGCAAAAAAACTATCGAATGGTATGTCTTAGGATTAGTACTAAACCAATTACGTAATTGATTAAAGCAGGAAATTTATCTGTTCAAATGGCACTTTATCATTTGGAATTTATCTTCAGTCTAGCATTGTGTTAAACCATTACCATGAGCTGCGAGTATTCAAGCTTTCCAGTAAAGGATTGACTTCAATTCATTTTTCTTACACATGCAAATCTGATATTTGACAAAGTAAAATTGCATTGCCTAGTTTTGGTCTAGATAATAATGAAACAACATTTATGTGGCTCTCTTTTATGTGTTATGCACTAAACCAAGAAAATCAAAGTAAATGAGTTTCAGGGTTAAAGGGCTTTGGTCTGGGAAGATAAATCTTGGAAATCTTGTAAAATTAATTTTAATTTCTGCTTCAAAAATTCTAAGGAGCAAATTTAAAATCAGCATAATAATAAAGATCTTGTTGCACTTGGAAAATAACCTTAACATGTTCTAAAACAAGTGGCAACAAAGGCTACATTAATTGCTGGAGGACATGTGTATTAACAGTATTTCACAACAAAAGGTCATTTGAAAGATCAGTGTTAAAAAGAGAGCTTCACCCTTCCTCAATGCATTTATTCAATAACACGAGTTTCCATAGTTGCATTCAGAATGGCTGAAGCTCTCATCCAGTTTTCAAATGGCCTTTTGTTATGGAAATACTATTAATACTCATGTCGTTATGCAGCAATTCATGTGGAACTTCTGTTGCTGCATGTTTTACAGCATGTTATATTTCATGTTTTAAAGCATGAATTGCTTGTTTGATTTTTTTTTTTTTTTGGGTGTAATTTGCTACTATAAACAGAAAATAGTAGTGACAAATAATGCACCTTTATGACAACATTGGAGCACATTATGTTAAACATGGTTTAAAGGTCTACAAGAGGGCTCTATACAAGCTGCAACACTAGGAACAACGAGTTGAGTGAAAGAACCCAAATATGGTAACAAACTAATAATATGATGAATGATATCTTAGTTAGAGGAAAAAAATAATCAAATACTGGTTGGTATTCTACTTAGGGAAAGAAATCAGGGAAATTGCATCAGACTGCATGTGATGTTGCAGCCTACTCAGAGGGATCCATATGCAAAGCTTTAACTAGAAAGAGGATAAAAGCTTTATATTGTTTGCCATTCAATATTTAAAAGCAATGTAATAGCTATTGTCGTTTTGTGTTTCCCAGTAGCTATAGAATTCTATTGATCTTGTTTGTGGTATGAGCTTTTCTTGAGTTCATACCTTGGACTGACCTTGACAAGGGATCCCAACACATTATTAAGAGAAGTTATCACCATGTGGTTGAGTTGGAAATTCCATAGTTAAGCAGAACATTTACCTGTTCCTCCAGAGCTAGACATCCAAAAGCTATATCTAGATTTTCAAAATCCTATCTTCATTTCAATACCACATGAATAGGAAGGGAGTTGATGTTGCAGTCAATATTTTACAATGCATTCAGGGACACCTATCTGACAAAATGTCTAGCTAATATTTAACATGATTTAATTCTGATTACATGTTTTGTAACCAAGAACTTGGTGGTCAAAGTTGATGTTTTACAGTGTAGAAGGACAAAAGAAAAAATTATTTGTTCCAGTCAACCGTTGAGAGATTAAACTCAAATTGGCAATGTATAGTTAGCAAAGGATGGGAAATATACAACTAGGATATATAATAAACCAGGGACTTTAAGACAAATGCAAGTACCAGATACGTCGAAAATCCGGCAGCTCCCCTTGTGCGAACCAACTAAGGCACCCTTCCAAAGATGGATGAAACCCATCACTAAACGAATAAAACCATGGACATTGATATTGTCACGAACTTTGAAAATGGAGATTATGAAAAGAATGTACTGATTGAAAACATCATTGAGCTGCACCTGGCCATCTGGAGTGTAGCAAGCAGCAGTTACCATTTCATGGAGATCACACCAATCAACAACTTGACGATCACTTATGCTCCATATGCGGACCTTGGCATCAAGAGAACCACTAATGAAGTACCCGTCATCTATTGGGTTGAACTGGATGCATGTTACTGTTCAACCAATTTCAACAACATGACCAGATTGAATAAGGAAGCAAAAAAAGGCAACAAGAGGAAATTTAATTAAGCCAGTAACGATTTAGGTGCATTTGAAAGTTGAATGTATAATAGTTTACAGAAAAAGAATTGAGATGAAAAAAACCTAACATCATTACTCACCATAATCACTATGTGCAAACAAAAGGCAAAAAGAGGAATTTTAATTAAGCCAGTGACCACTAAGGTGCATTTGAAACTTCAATATATAATAGTTTACAGAAAAAGAGCTGAGACAAAGAAAACCTAACATTGTCACTTACCATAATCATTATGTGCAAACAACTTCAAACAAGCCTTGGTCTCCATGTCCCAAAGTCTAACTGTTTTGTCCATTGATGAGGACAATAGATACTGCAAAATCATAGAAATGGATATTGGGCATACGTAATTGTTATTATCACCAATTATACTTGATTAAATTCGTGAGAAAAAAAAGTTATTTACCATATGGTAAACAGAGTAAAATTTTTTGAAGAGTTTGATCTTGATTAGAACCAAGTTGGACTAGTGTTCATCGGTAAATGTCACAGCTCATTTATGACCTAATCCATTTAAAACTTGCACATATACCGCCACTCAAATGCACAAGGGCAATAGAAACATGGAAAACTTGGAGCTTCTATTTCATGAAAAACAATAACATTAAAGAAATATGTTGCTGCTATTTGTGAAAATCAATATAAAAGGGTCAACAAATCAGTATGGGTGTTGGTGCTAGCATTTGATGTGGAAATTTTAATCATCAATTGGCTATGAATGAAGAGGCAGGATAAAAAGAGAAGGAAAGAATAAGTTCTAAGGCCCTCCGCTCACATACAGTGCAATCACAAATGGCAATAAATAAAAAGGAAAAACCACAACGGAAAAAAAAAAAATCAGTACTAGTGCAGAAAATCATTATGGAAAATCCAAGCAGATTTGTCCTACCAACTTATCTAATGAAATTTGTCAAAGAAAATGCTAAGATTTAAATAGCAGGCGTTAGAAGAAGCTTACAGCAGGACATGTATATGCAAATATTCTTCTGTTTCAGTTTCTTGTTAAAAATCTATGCCATAATTGAAGGTGAATAAAATGAGAAACTATGGAAACAGTGTTGAGCAGGAGGAAGATGGTATGGAGACAGACCTGAGACTGGGACCATGAGAGATCCAACACATCATCCAGGTGGCCGTGGAATGAGCAAAATGGCTTATCAAAGAGGGAGAAAACGGTCTCCGGCATAACGATATTTTCAGGAAGAGATCTCCTGCCACTAGCAAAAGGTCCCAACCCTTTGCGTGTTGCTCTCTTTAATGTTTGAGTGCCCAAGAGGGCAGCTTGGGAGTCAGCAGATCCACAGGCTGCCATGGACATTTGGGATGGCTCCCTCCTGACAGAAGAGGAGGAGGAGGCAGAGGTGTCACGTCCAAGGGCTTGCCAAATGTGGATAACACGGTCCTCGCCAGCGCTTGCCAAGTAACGTGCATTGGGGCTGAACTTAATGGTCCATATGGAACCCTGATGGGCTTGGATCTCCTGGCACATGCACAGCCCGGTGAGCTCCTTATAAGGTTTTCCATGTTGACGGACTTTCATAACCTCAGAAGAGTTGGGGGAGTTGCTGCAGGACGGCGATGATGCCGATGATGATGATGATTTGTCGGACATTAGACCCGTCACAGAACCGGCAACGAACATGATGTTCTTGAGCCAGCCGCCCTTCTTCCTGTAGCTATTGCTTCGGGATTTGGACGAGCACTTGGACTGCTTCTGCTTGCTGTCTCCACCGCTGCCAAGGTGAGCACGGCGCATCACCTCTTTGATGATGGTGGAGTGACCGAGACACTTTTCGAACTCGTCCATGGTGAGCTGATGGCCGGTTTGGAGATCATTCAGTTTACCCCATGTTCCGTCCTTAGCCACCTCAGTCACCATAAATTCCTTTCCTGTGTCCAGGTTCTTAATCCTGCAAAGAGAAGGCTGCGCCATAAGAGCCCGTTTGATGCCATTTACACCATTATACCTCTCGCTGCTTCCATTTCCGTATTCCTCTCGACCCCCCTCCCACAACAAAGAAGGTTCTGAGCGTGACCGTAGTAGCGAAGAGTGGAATGTTGACGGTGACGGTGGAGATGCAATGTAGCTGCAGGACCTTGAACGGTGGAGCAGCAGGGTCGAAGGAAAGGGCATCTTCGGGGAGGATTGCTGAGGAGCGTCTTTAGTAGAGGTGGCTATGCAAGAAGATTGATGAATGGAGGTATTGTGACGCAAGTTCTTGCTGCTAGTAAGACCCATTCCGTGAAGGAGAAGGCGACGGCGTTCCTGGATAGACATGGGCTCTGCCATCCAGATCCCGTAGTCGAAGTCTCGGCTTCCTCGAATGTCATCATCGTCACCATCGATTTGGGAATTCCTGAAGCACGAGGGAGCCCCAATAGCAGATGCGAACGAGGAGCGCACGTCGTCCTCTTGGTCACTCTCGGAGTTGGATGAAGGGAGATCGAAATCAATAGAGATGCTAGAGGGAACTCGATCAAGGGTCTCGAAAAAACAGTCCTCATCATCCCAATCCTGTTGGTTTGTTGGTATTGTTGTCATCTCCCTCACAAGTCACAACACCTCAAATCTCTTTTCTTTTTCATTTTTTCAGAACGAGAGAGAAGAATTATTCTGTGGCATGGGAGGAGAAGATATCGGACCACCTGCTTTGAAATAGTCATCGGCCTCTGCGCAAAGATAGAGCTAGCTAGAGAAACGGGTGAAAGTGGATGGAGAGGCCTTCCAACGTAACATAACACAAAGAAAGAAGAACCCATGAGGCGGAGAGGAAGCCGGAGAGTGCTCAAACATTTCTTTTAAAAAAGAAACATTATATATATATATATATATATATATATATATCCATATATAACCTTGTAATAAAATTTTTTATTTTTCAGATGCATCCCTTAAATAGTATTTTTGACGACCGATATTAAATTTTGAAGTATCACAATTTTACAAAGATTCTTGCCCAAATAAATTTTTTTTTTATTTTTTTACTAGCAACGTGATGTTTATTACAACACGCCTATTGAAAATTTTTGTTTTCATAAACATTACTAGTATGACTAATTTACAGTATTAATTTTCCTAAAGTGTTAATTATATTAATTTTTTCATGGTCCATGAATGTTAGGAGTAACTCCATAGATTTTTTTCATTCTCCGTTAATGTCTCTTCTCTTTATCATCAAGAAACTTGCTCAAGTCAAGTCCACAAATGGTGCATTTAAATCAAACTCTTGTACAACTTTTTTCCGGAGGAGGACAAAAATCTTTTGAGTCCAACCAATCCATTTTTTTTATAAGAACTATGAATCATTTTTTACTTATTTATCTAAACATATTATTAAAGTAATTGGATTATTTCAGAGAATAGTTTTATTTTTTTTTTAATTTTTATTAAATAATCATGAAAATTAATATTTTTATATTTAAATTTTTATTTACATTAAATATGATATTAGTAATGAAAAATATTTTATTGCATTTATTTATTTTACATTAAAAGTTCCATTACACTATTCAAAATCAATCATAAACCCTAAACCCTAAATCTTATACCAATAGTTTACATTAATGAAAGTTATTTAAACATTCAAGCTTTTGGGTCCCATGTTTTAATTGATAATGAACATTAATTCTTTTAAAAAAAAAATGGGTAAAGAGTATAAAAGTTTAGGTTAATTTTTCAGGAAGTCACCAAACTTTGATTTATTATCACTTTGGTCATCCAACTTTAAAATGTATCAAAGTGGTCACTCACATTCTAATTCATATCACCGGGAAGTCACCCGTTGCTTTCCAGCCCAAATTAGTCTACGTGGCCGCCGGAAAAACTGAGGTGGCTTTTTTAATCCAGATCATCATGCTTTCGTGGCCTATCCACGTCATTATATTAAGATGTCTTGAATTTCACTGGACACTAAATTGTCACATTGGCATCCTTCTTCTTCGTCTTTTGGGTTCTTCTTCTCCGCATTCTTCGTCTCCTTCCCCTAGCCATTTTTTGCCTTCTTCTACGTGCCATTGTTTAAAAGAGTTTCAGCGTGAACTGTCTGTAACGGTGATTGGGAGGAAAGAAAACCATAAAAACCAACATTTAGTACAACATCCACACTAAAAGTAAAAACCCTAAAAGTTTTCAAACCCTAACTGATAATCTATAAAGGAATGCAATGCTACAAAACCAATTGGTGGAAGAAACCAGAAGTAAATCTGAGGTTTCCTTACAATACTCCAGCGGCTCCTCCCCGGCTTGTCTGATCTCCCAGTTGATGGACATCGTCTGGGTAGAATTTTACATGGCTGACTATCAAGGTCATTTTCAAACAGCAATCAGGCAAAGCTACAGCACAAAGAGATGCATCAAGAAACCAGTCAGTGTTTTCTGATTATGAGAACTGATTTTATTAAAAAGGCTTATTTCAAATTAAACCAAAATTTTCCACTCACTGAAACAATATTTGAGAACGATTGTCAAGAAGTGTCAGTCTTCTAGACATGGAGATCCGAGACATTAAAGGACTATCTCAATCAAAACAGCTTAATGTCCTGGAAATTCAATCTGCAGATAAAATAAACAATACACACATATAAATAGGGAAAGACTACCTACCTCCAGAACTCTGCTTTCTGCTTCACTTTATCAGATGACATCCTCCTCCTGGCCAGTTCACAATGCCCTTCAAATGCACCACACCTTTTTTGTTAGACAGTCGGAGCCGCGTCATTAACACTTGTGCTGATATCATCAATCACAAAGGATATGAAGTTGGACTGCTTGTTCTTCAAGATTCTTGTCGTATCTCCACCACATCTCAACAACTGCTGGGTAAATTCTTTTAATTCACCCTTTTCAACCTCATTAAAGGAGATTAGTTGCGGATTGAGAACATTGCAGATCTGAATAAACCATATTAAAAAAAAAAAAACATAAAACCTGCCAAAGATTTTCAGGGAAAGCATCCAGGTCAATCACTCTGCCCCCATGCTCAGAATAATAACTCATACAACCAATGTTGGATGTTGCTGGATTTTTAAGTAGATCTTCCCCCTTGAAAGAAAGAAACTAAACGTTAAGCAAAAGATCTTTAAAAAACACAATCAAACCACTTGGAATACCAAATTTATCTGAGGTTCATATTTAAGCTTCACCATCAGCTGAGGAAACTTTAACATAACATCAGGAGATTTAAATTGGACAACCTCAAGCAATTCAAGCACCTGAAGCGGGAAAAAAACACAATAATGAGTAAGCACATCCAAGTCAAGAGAACACCCCTGCTTGTAAAATATAAGAAAAAATCAAAGAGAAAAGAAAACGTTGGCAACTCAAGTTAAAATAAGTAAATTATAAGCAAATCCTCATTCAAAGAATGGGAAAAGAAATAAAGAAACCTAAAAATAGAAATTTTCATTATATAATACAAACTCAGAAAAAAGACAAGAATACATTGCATTTATGCATAGTTCTTGCCCCAACAAGACCAGCATCAGAGTCAAAGACATGAGACATATTTGAATCTCCAGAAATACCAATATTGCACTGAGCAAAACGATGAGAAACAAGGGCTATGCATGTTCCCTGGTGGGTGGTTGTAGCCACATCACCTACGTACAAGTCCAATGCTATAAGTTTTAGCAGCTAGGCCCTTTGCACAATGGTAGAGAATTAAAAACTTTTAGGTAATGAATCACCCAATGACACTTTGAGTTCAAAGTAATGCAACCAAAATAAATAAATTGTAAAAAGTATTCATTTATGAGTGTGTACTGTATATGGAACAAGACAGATTGGTTGTGTAAACCCTTCAATAATCCCTCAAATCTATATTATGATCAATGGTAGAGTACAACTTGATGCTATGACTGCTACTTCAAAATTTCAAATTATAAAAGATTAAAAAAAATCAAGAGCTTTATCTATCAGCACAACAGTTACTGCCGAGTTCACTATTGTATTGAACAGATCAACACCAAATGTGTATTTATGCAACTTCAAGCAGATAAAGTTAACACATTTCAAGGCAAGTAAGTTATCACCCTTTTTCACAGTTACACGGGGGTGTGTGCGTGTGTGTGGGTGGGTGTTATATATATGAAGAGGAAAATAACATACAGCCTGTGCTAACTATCTAAATATATATGCATACTGAAAATGTGATGCACAACAGAGAGGGCTTCTGAGATAATCAGACAGAGAGACACCTTACCCACACAAGAACATGAAACTATATCACAGCAACTGCTTGTAAGATAATACTAATGACAGTGACACGTGCGATTAAGAAAAATCCAGTCATAGAATTAAGAATTCATGAAAAAGAACCACCGTGTTCAACAAATCATTGTAATTAAATTCAGACCGGTATTTGCAAACCTGATGCACAGTACTAATACGAAGAGCATGACTGTTAGTCCTTTTAGGGAGTGGCACAACTCCAATCCTCAGTGCTGAAGCACATATAAAAATGTGGCCATAACACATCAGAATAAGGCATGGGTAGGAGATGACACCAAAAAGATTCATAGAAAAGGAAATGAGGATGCGCCCCCTAAAAGAATTGGTACGTCTTTGTACTCAAAAGATCCATTATAGGTACAGCGGTCAATGGTTCCAAACATAATTCGTAAAGAAGCTGCATGCGGCAAAACTGATCATTATCATCATTCCCAACCAAACTTAGTGCAGTACTCAAACTTACGAAATCTACTAACCTGGAAACTAAACTCATATACTAAGGCATTTATATCTAGTTTAGATGGGTAAATTACACCCATGGCCACAAAAGTTTTGGCTTTATAACACTATGGCTATATCTAAGGGCTATAAATATTTATGGGATCCCTGCAATGTTAGTAATTCTAAGGGCTTTAAATATTTTCAAGTTCTGATTATAACACTTGAGTCTACATGTTACATGAGAAACCTGAAACTGATTTTACAAAAAGTTTTTTTCTCAAATAAAAACACAATTTGTTTCTACTATTCACATCTTTATCTTAGATAATGGATTAGAGCTTATGAACTCTATTTTTCATTCTTTTTTTTGAAACATTGCGAGTCTTACATCAGAATTCTTGTGCTCGTACTTCCCCACAAAATGGCATAGCTAAACAGAAGCAAAGCATTTGCTGGATGTGGCTCATACCATTCTGTTTCAGATGAATGTCCCAGGCACTCTTTGGTTGGATGCTGTTCCAATTGCTTACTATCTTATCAATCAGGTTTCCTCATCTATTATTGGTAGGGCTGTTCCTGCTTCTCTTTTATACCCAAATATGGTTGTATTTCCTATCTCGCTTCATGTGTTTGGTTGCGTATGCTTTGTTCATCAGTTTCTAATTGATAAGTTGTCTCTCTTTATAAATGTGCATTTGTTGGTCACTCTCGGACCCAAAAAGGCCATCAGTGCTATGATCCAAACATAAGACATTAGTATGTCAGTGCTAATGTAACATTTTTTTTAGGATATTCCATATCATTTTAAAGAAGGAAAAATCCATAGAGCCTACTGGTCTTAATGATATTCTCTTACCTACACCTACATATCATCTGGTTACTATGACACCTCTAAGGTTGAGATGTGAGTTTCAAAAGGTTTATCAACAAAGACATAAATAGACTCACTATACAACTTGAAACAGAACCACACATTGTGATACAAGATTCTCAACCCACACCGAAAACGCTTCTTAAGGAGATCCATCACTAGCCTGTGTGGCTAATCCTCCGTTGTCTATTGCTTTTGCAAGGCAAAAAGATCATGTCCACCATCTGCTCAGTGACTAGATCATCAATCTTGACAGTTTGCTCTTACACTTGATAATGTTTAAGTTCCTAGACTTTTTCATGAAACTAATCAGATTCCAGAATGAAGACTAGCCATGGAAAAGGAGATTGCTGCTTTGCAGTCACGTGGGACTTGAGAGCTTGTTGATCTTTCTTTTAATGTAGATGTAGTAGATTGCAGGTGGGTGTTTACTATCAAATACTCACCTGATGTATGGATGGAGCGGTACAAAGCCTGACTCGTTGCAAAAGGGTATACTCAGACATATAGGGTTGATTACTTAGAGACCTTTTCACTTGTTCTTCTGTATGGTGATCTCTTTAAGGATGTTTACATGCAGTAAGCTCCTGGATGTGTCATTCAGGTAAGCAAGATCGAGTTTGCAAGATTAAAATGACAATTTTAGCCTTAAGCAAAGTCCTCTTTGACAAATTTAGTAAGGCTATTAAAAACTTTGGGTATGTACGTTCCAATGCCAATCACTCAATTTTTACCATGCCTCGAGATTTTGGCTCTATAATTCTAATTGTCTACGTTGATGATATTCCCATCAAATTGGTATTAAATATACTAACTGCTTCCTTCACTCTCAATTTGTGACAAAATCTTGGCCTACACAAATATTTCCTTCGCATTGAAATCATTTCCATGGATGATGGTACAATTCTTTCACAGAGGAGATATGTTCTTGATTTAATGGCTGAAGTTGGGCTCTTAGACTGTAAGCCTGTGTCTTCCTGACGCCCAGCCCGACAAGAACCGAGTATGGGTAGCAAGGACCAAGAAACTCCACCATTATTGAAAAGAAGGGAGGTTTTTTCTCAATACTTACAAAAATTATAAATGTTGCATGTGAACTTAGGATGATGTAGAAGAGTGTGGGTCTTTCCATAGAACTCTCCATGAGCCTTAAAAAGAGTAGAAAATTCTAGGACAGGGATAGACTTAAATTTTTTCGAAGAGTTATGTTGAGTTGTGTGGAGTATTCTAGAGAATGAATTGTAGCCGTCGATAGAGTCGATCCCCACCATCCATTTAAGAGGCAGAGGACTATAAATACCCTTTAAAGACTTCTCTTGAGAGGCATAGACAAAAGGCATCAAGAGTTGTAAGGATTCTTGCTAATAAAGAGCTTTCTTCAAGTTCCCACTTGTCCAATTTGTCATATTTGTATTTTGGGTGATCAAGGCAATTAACTAAGGCAAAGAAACCAAGGCAACTGAGGAAAGGCTGACTTGATCTAGGAGTGATCAATTTCCGTACGTGATGTCGGTGAGAAATCCGAGTGTGACATAATCCAATGACTCCAAAAGTGAATTTGTATGATCCTAATAATCTAGACTATCTGGATAGTCAACGTTATTAGGCACTTGTAGGAAAACTATTGTACCTTATAGTTACCCGACCAAACATATCCCTTGCAATTGGCAGAGTGAATCAGTTCATGGACAAGCCTAAAAAGGTTCACTAGAATCCAGTGAATCATATACTTCCCTATCTTAAGTCTACCCTAGGTAATGGCTTGTGCTTTAAATCTCATGAGCATCTTAACATTTTTGGCTTTTCCGATGATGATTATGCAAGATCCAATGAAGATAGATGTTTAATCACTGGATATTGTACTTATGTTGGTAGCAATCTTGTCGTTTGGCGGAGTAAGAAGGAACATGTTTCTTGGTCCAGTGTTGAGTTTGAATGTCGGGCAATAGCCCATACTGCTTGTGAATTATTATGGATTTCTTCCTTGCTACCTGACATTCGTATATCAGTCCAACATTCCATACCTATGTATTGTAACAACAAGGCTACGACTTTCAATGCTAATAATCCTACATTCCATGAACGTACTAAACATATCTAGGTTGATTGTCACTTCATTCGTGATGTTGTGATGCATAGTCAGATATGTCTTCAATCATTGAAACAACTGGCTGATATTTTCACATAGGCGCTTCCAAAGGCTCATATCATGAAGAATTTGTTTAGGTTGGGCAAGCGAGATGTGTATGCTCCAGCTCGAAGAGAAGTGTCATCAGAACATTTATTTTATATTTCTTTGACCCTTTAAATTGTTGACTGTATTATCTTTCTATATAGACCATACTTTATTTATTGTAATTAAGACTTCTTTTCAATAAGGTTCCTTCTACAACAACAAAAATATTTATCCTTCTTATTTCAAAGAAGAAGAACTAGGAAACAATATTCAAGATAAAAATTAAAAAAGCAAAAATTAAATGGTTAACTGAACTTTGGACCTACATTGAATGTAAAGAAGACTGGAGAGATGAATATGATAATACCTGTAATATGACTAGGCACCAATAGAAACAAAAACTGATTGAACAATTAAACAAAATAAAAACTCGCTATTGCTAAAAGATGTATAACTAATTAGAAATACAAAATTCGCAAAATATAAACCAGATAATAATTGATATACAGCAACAACTAAAAATTTTACGGAAAACAATAGTCCTATGAAAATAATATAAAAATAGATAAGTCATCACCATTATTTGAACGAGGAAGTTCAACATTAATAAATGTAAAAGCTTTTTAGATAGATCAAGACAATCGCTATTTAGCACAAGGCCCAGATAGTCCCTAAACAATGGGTTGTTCCTATTTTGGTCACTGAAGTTTGAAAAATTTTAATTGCATCTCTAAACTATCTATTTCCTTTCAATCAAGTCCTCCTGACGAACGACGTTAACGGCAAGCTGACGTGACTTGCCACGTCACTGGCAACTTACCATGTCAGCTTGCCTGAAATGCCACACGGCTTCATCTCTTTCATTCATCCATGAAGGAAGGACCCGATGAGCTTGGCGCCGGGGAAGAAACAGAGCAATCGCCGGAGTGGTGTGACGGAGGAGAATAATATTGAGGTAGGTGCCCTTTCCTGAAGCTAGCCCATCCTCTTCTCTTTCCTTGCCCTATAATAACCTTGTTGTTTGATTTTGGTGTTGATTTTTGTCAAGTTGTTTTGAAAACCTGAAGAACAAGGTGATGTAAGTGTTGATTTTTGTCTCATGAAATCAAGTTTGGAGGTGACCATTACGTGCCTTTTTTTTTTTGTCTCAGGGTGATGTAATAGAAATCTAGTTATTTTTATGAAAGTCCTGTAGCCAAATTCAGAGACAATTTTTATTGTGGAAAGAAATTTCTAATCCAGTTGCCTATATTTCATATGTATTCTCAATATTATTGGGGATATGGTAATTGTTTGGTGAATGGCATTGAATCATAGATAGTTCATCGGTCAACTAGTGCAATTCATTTTAATCTCATTTTAAGCAATATTCAAATACTGGCAGTTTTAAGTTCATCCATTAGTCCATCAAAATCTTACTCGAATAGTTTTGATTTTAATCCTTATTAGATGCATGACTCTAGTGTGGCCTGTTCAAATACTACATAATCTTGCTACTAATTCATACTTAAAAGTGATTGGGAATGTTAATACTCCATGTCTTAGAGTGCCACCCAACTTTATATATTACCAAATAAAAAAATAATGAGGGTGCTTAAATTACATACCTGTATTTATAGCAAATTAAATTTACGAACTTTTTGATAAATCAAAGTTATATAACTGCATCATAACTTTGTTCTAATACTATTGTGCTTTAAACAAAAGGCAAATAATAATCCATGAACTAAGTACTTTTGGCATGTGCTTATATTCTTAAATTGCCAAATTGTTATGCTTCTATGTTATTTAACTTGGTTTGACAATTGCAAAATTGTTATGAGAGCATTTTTCTAAATTAAGTGGTTATGTTCCTCCTAGTTTTGGTTCCTCTAGAATGAATTGGAGACTAGTCAAAAAGTAAAGTTTAGGGATGGAATATTTGTATCATCAGTTGTAATTTTCTTTCAGTGCATGATAGTGGCATATGATTAAAAAAAATTGCAGGTTGATGCTAACTGTCTAGAGGAAGTAATTTCTGCTTGCTCAGGGTTTGACAGTAGACTGTCTGATTATGAAGAAGATGAGTGTAATGTAGGTTCTGATTAAGAGATTGGTTCTCACATTGATAGTCTTGACTCTGAATTTCATGAAAGTGATTTTGACATGGACGATGATGATGACCAAGTGTATGATATTAATGTTAATCTTGGGATAGAGAGGGATATAAATGATGTGCAGAAAAATGACAAATCATATTCCTTACTTGGTGATGTGACAGAAGGAATGCATGAAATTGAAAACTTAGAGGATGATAGTTCACATTCCTTGCACAGTGTGGATGATCCTGATGATGTTGGTGCATGTTCAAAAAGAAGATGGCCGGAGTTTAACATGGATTTCGAAGGGTTCAACTAAGTGCAAGTCATGAGGTATGCCTGCTACTCTATGAAAATCAAGTCTCATGGGATAATATTAGGATATTCTCAAGCTGTGTAATTAATTTATAGGGTTATTCTCAAGCTTCAACCCAAGAGAGATCTGAAATGTTGCATCAGGTTGATGTGCAAGAGGTAAAATTAGTCTTGTTTCATAGTTCACATTTGTGATACACTAATTTTTTTTAATTTTTTTCTCAATCAGGGTCCATGTCCACCTGTACAAAATAGCTCCTCTCAGCTAGAAAATAACTCATTTCAACCACAAAGTCAGAATATTAATCATGAGGTAAAAAATCTGTATTGCTTTCATAGAGTTTTTTTAAATTGTGTAAGATACTAATTCTGTATTTCAACAAGTCAGATGCCAAATCTGGCTAGGAAAAATATATCCAGTCAAGCTCATACAATAACTGTAAGATGGATGCCTGATGTAAGTCTGGTTTGTTATTAATCATTAACAAATTTTCCTTTCAGTGTCTTTTCTGCTTTGATGATTTGTGATATTTGGGGTTGTATAGGGTACTTCCCAAACTATGAATACACAACAAAGCCAAATTACAGAAGTTGGTTTTGCACATCCACCAAGGCAACAACAAAAGCTACAAGGGAGATAAGTGCCTCCAAGATATATGGAAGGGTTATCTCAAACTGCAAAGTTGAGGCTGGGAAAAAAAAAGATGTGTAAATCTGTTAAAAATGCTCAACAACAGGCCAAGAAATATTTGTCCAAGGGTGCACATGAGCAAAAGGATTGCTACTGGAGAGGTTGTGCACGATGTGGAAGCTTTGGTTAAGCTTTGGATTACAATGCCTAAGTGATTTTGTTGTTTTTTTTGTTTGTTTTTGAATCAAACTATAGATACAAAGGTTCTGTATTAAATAGTTGGAAACAGATTACATTATACTATCACTTTTTGTATGAATGGTTGAAGTTATGTTTTGCTAATATAAATATATATTTTCAAACAAAAATCTGTGCTATCAGCCTATGACTTGTGTGGCCACTAAAGTTTAGAAAATTTCAATTTCATCCTTAAACTATGGGGTTGTTTCTATTTTGGTCACTCAAGTATATAAAAACTATGGGGTTGTTCCTATTTTGATCCCTCAAGGTTATAAAATTGCCAATGAATAAACTATGGGCAAGCTAACGTGGAAAGTTGCTAGTGGCGTGGCAAGCCACCCCAGCTCGCCGTTAAAGCCACTGGTTTGGAGGACTTGATTGAAAGGGAATAGATAGTTTAGGGATGCAATTGAAAATTTTCAAACTTCAGTGACCAAAATAGAAACCCCATAGTTTAGAGACTATCTAGGTAGTTTACCTTTAGAACAACTAGAAATCAAATTCTTAGGGGTTGTTAAGGTAAACCTAGAAGAACTAGAAAAGGAAAGAGCGTGGTCCCAAAAAGTAAGTTTGAAAATGAAAACAACAATTTCGACTGTAAATCAAGAAGTAGCAAGTTTTATTTAGATTCTTGACATGCCTTTAACTGAAGTAAGTACACTGAGACGAGAAAGAGAAAAAGAGTCCTACAATTATAAAAGAAAACCATACAAAGATTTAGAAGTTATAGAAAATCCTGGTTATCCCTATTACAAGAAATAAATAGTCAAACATATGTATTAATGGAATATATTTAGGCTTAGATCATAGAAAAGATTACATAAAACTATAACAAAATCAGTGTAATTAAAAGCGCTACACCCTTAACGCAATGTGAATGTAAATCGCCCGAAGTGCTAGGCGCCACCTTAGGTACTCACCTCATTGACATGAAGCGCTATTTTAAAAAAAAAAGTAAAAGAAAAAAATTAACTATAAGACATCAAAACATATCAGAAAAATACTAAAGTAAAACATACCCAACCCAGATAGTCCTTCAAACTAGTGGTGCCAGTACTCTCTGTGATCTTGCGCTTAAATATTATTAGATTACCATAAGTTTCATGCTTGAAAGCCTCTTCCCCTTGGTTTTTTATTTTCACAAAAATAGCAGCATTACTGAAAGAACAATTCAAGAAAAATCACATCAATGGCTACCAAAGGGAGCCCTTGTTTAACCTTCCCCAATTTAGGAGCATACCAACCAATAGAACAATAACAAATGCATTGCAAGAGTGATTCTTCATAAAATCAACCATTCCAAAAGGCATTCCGGCTTATAAATTTTTGCTAAAGAAGATGAATTCTTAGTAAGGTTCAACTTGCAAGATGAAATCCATAATAAGCTCACAAGTATCGAAAAATCACCAAAAGAACTTTTCCAACAAAACCATGAAAGACCAAAGCAAGATAAGTTCTTAATATCTAAAATTACTTACAACCATTCTTGATGAAATCTTTGAGAGACGTAGCCCTCAACGTGCCCTTGGCATGGCAACCAAACGCTAGGCACAACACCGTCAGAATCGTGCTCACACTTGAAAAAAAAGTATCAAAATCGCACAATCAGCAAATGAAGATGAAAAAAATTCCAAAACCATCCCCGATTTGGATCTTCTATGGTAATGAACTTAACCTGGTCGCTGAGCTCTATCGTCAGACTGCTATGGCACATGAAATTCTCATCCTAGAGATGATTCCGACTCCCAATCGCGCGGCGTTCTTCGGGCCTCCACGAAACCCTAAAATTCAAAATGGGGGTAGACTCCTCTCCCGATCTAGGGCTATGTAGCATTTTTGTTCCTTTTTGTTTAATAAATACATTAATTATTGTGACAATTTTGTAATTATATTAAGACTTTAAAAAAACCTAATGATAGCTAAAATTTCAATAAAATATTTAAAATGTAATTTACGGATGAAAATGGACAAATGAATATAGCCATATATAAAAAATATATATTTTGTTTTAAATACAAAATTAAAACAATAACTCCACTAACTTTATTACTCATTTATGAATTGTAAAAACAATATTTTTTATTATTTAAAAAATTTAATTTCTAATCTTAATTGATACAATTTTTCAATTAATGACTAGTATTTTTTTTTAAATATTTTACATCCATTTATGGGGCTGTTATATTAATGGTATATTACATATATTGATGGATCATGATAAATTGTATGAATAAGATGTAACCAACGAAAAGATTTTGGCTAAGGATTAACAATAAAAGGTGACTAAAAGATCTTGTATGTACGTACGTATGATATATTATATAATATATCCAATGGTGGGAGAAAATTAGATGATTTGAAACAATAAAAATAACTGAAGAATTGGCTTATGGTTAGGGGTTTGGGGTTTAGGGTTTATTCCAAGAGCCTGCCTAAGAGGCACACTATTGACGTTGCGTTCGGTACTCAAAATGGGAGTCCCTCACTACACTCACCTTAAAATACCTAAGGGATTACATTACAAAAGGTCCCCCAGTGCTCCATTCTCAAGAAGGGACGAACTACAAACAGGGAACTAAAACAAAGGAAGTCTACTACAACTAACCGCTTGAGAGGTGTTCTCAATATGTACATTAACTAGTCACTCAGTGTTTATTCCAAAGAGGCGGGGGAAAGGTTTCATAGTGAAAACAGTTCCTGGTTTAGTTGTTGAACACGGGAACTTCCTATTTCAGTTCAATCAATACATGGCATTGACTTTGTTTCAATAATGCTTCAACTATGACTGACTGAACTCAGTGAAAGATGGTTGTTGGTAGCATAATATATATATATATATATATATGCCGATGTCCATTGTAGAAATGTTGATAGGTTGCTTTGAACAGGCACTGACTCCTTCTCTGAAAGGAGACTTGTCTACATGCTATTTGTCGAATACTGTCATAGGAAAGAGATTCTGTAATGCGTGGAAGACATGCCTGATGGGAGTCTCAGTCTGCGAAAGTGAGTGTGCTATCTTGGTTGGCCTTGCTCCGAGAGCCAGATCATGGTTCGTTTAGCCAATGACAAGGGCTTATCCTTCGCCACCTACATCCAAGGCTCTTAGTTGATCTCGCGCTCTCCTCTTCTTTCTGGTTAGCCGCTAACCTCATTTGCCTTTCTAGCCCTCAAGTTAAGGTCTACAACTGAGAGCTTTTGACTGTCTTTGTCCTTTTCTCTAAAATTTTGCCTAGGGGAGCTCCTGCGGAGAGGGTTGATCATCCAAGGAATCTACGAGCGACGTCCGAACCGATTGATGAGCAATACAGAAGAGAATGAAAGAAAGTAAGGTAACGACACCGGGGAAGTTCCCCTTTCCTTTAGGTCAGTCTGCCCAGGAAAGCTAGAAAGCCAGTCTGGAGTTGGAGTCAGGTCATTAGGCTTAGGCGGGAAAGTCAGACCTCTTCTGCGCTCGGGACCTTTTAGGGTAGTGAGCAAGCATAGGAGCCAAGCAAAGCAATCTAGTCTTAGGCTTAGGGTTTAGGGTTTAGGAGTTTAGGGGTTAAGGGTTAGGGTTTTAGGGTTTAGGGTTTAGGGGTTTTCGGGTTTCAGGTTTTGGATTTAGTGTTTGGGGTTTATACCAGTATATCCTTAAAGACCTAAGTGTTAAGGATAATCACAGGCATTCTCAGTATTTTAGAAGTGCAAGTAAAAACAATGAAGTACTAGATGGAAGTAGACAGGCCAACGAGGTACCAGAAGGAGTTGGACCAAACATTGAGGGACCAAAGAGCTGATGTACATAACGAGGAACCAGATGGCCAATGAAGAAGGCATGAAGCTAGGCCAACAAATGAAGGTGATAAATAATTATAGGATAATGAAAACATAAGTAAAAAAATCAGATAATGAAAAAAAAAAACATTTCAACATAAGATAATTAAGGCCATAGGAGGAAAGTACAAACAATTTAAGTACAAAAAGAAATGAGAAGTTCAAGCATTTGACAATATTTTTAAACAATTATGACTACTTGTAGTTGTAGGAACAAGAACTTCAGCTCCAGAGGTCTCATCTTTGCCATAATTTCTAAGCATGTTTTCTTCTCTAGATTTCTGATACCACTCAGAGACCAAGAAAAAATTTAAATTTAGAGTTGATGGCTATAAAAGATGAAAACATTCATTTACGAGTTATCAAAGAAAAACTTGATAAACAAACTCAATCAAAAGATATCATCATTTAAGTATGATGAAAGGTATCATCAAGTTGTTATCAATAGTAAACAATAAATAACAAGTCAACATAATCATCTACATTAGTGGCCAAGTTTTAGATAATAGATTGTAGCCAATTTCTTATAAATAACTCCTCAGTAGATTTCTTCCACAAAATAATACATGAAAGAAAAAGTATAATGTTATAAGATAGCAAAAACATAAAATTTTTTATTAACCAAGAAATTAAAATATCCTAATAATGCTTAATAATTTTTATACACAAAAGATTAAACTCTCTAAAAAAAATGATCAAATAATCAGGCTCTTCAAATTATGTACCACAGCTACAAGTTATGAAATACCCAATGGCTAAGCTTATACAAGTATGTATAAAGTATGATCAACCACAAATACACATTGGACAGAACACACTAAAAACATGTATATTCAGGCTGAGCAAATAACACCTGTCTTCATCAAACCAAATCTTAACACTGATAAAGTTCAAAAAATCTATAGCGAAAACATGTGGCCAAAGAATGCCACAACTAACTAGTCATTTTATGGTTATAAATAAAACCAACTAACAAATTCCGTTAAAATCAAATTAGGAAAAGAGAGCTATATTAAAACAAATTAAGCTGAACTTTTTCACTTTAGGCAGGTTTGATGAGATGTCATGTGAAACTCAAAAAGTTCTGGATTAGGGTTGAGGCTATATGCTCAACTACTACATTTGTGTAGGTCATCCCAGCCGTTAACCTACATCTACATCAAAAGACACGTAAAGTGAAAACACAAACATGACCATAAAAGAACATTTTTAAATCCTATGCACTCAGTGGACAATCGTAACATAAAGGAGGAGCATTTGATTATTATCAACATTTGGTCATACCAAATGGAAGTTTTTCCCATGAAACATGAAATTGCTTAAACCAAATTTAAGAATTAAAAATAAAAAAATATTAGTGAAGTGATTGAACATAAAGTAAAAAATTTCCTTAAGGATGCAAATATTTCAGATTCAACATTTAAATTCTTTTAGTGGTCCGCCATGCCACTTGCACTTACTATTTTGTTCGTTTTACACATCTAATAGCCTAAACATGTAGATATGTCTTCATAACATAAATATTAAAAATTAATCCAGCTCATCCACCAAGCTCATCTAATTCTGATAATAGCTGCTGATTTCTTGTATTCCAATAAAATCCGTACTTTCAACTTCTTCGCAGCAAATGTTAGAAGATAAAATAAGAACTGTGCTAGTTCTCAAAGAAAAATCATACGGTAGATCAAATCTGGACAAACAAATAAAAAAGAATTGTTAATGGCACACAATTGACTTCGGTGAGATATTATCTGGTTGCTGTCATTCCACCATGAATCTGAGTTGATGATCGTTTATTGACTTGAGAAGCAAGCTACTAGGAAGGGTATTTGACTTGCCAGCATCCCGTGCATATGAAGACGAGAGGAATCAATTTGGAACATCCATTGTGTTGGAGATTATTAATGGATGGTGAGAGATATTATCTAACAGTTGCTATTCCATCATGAGCCTCAGCCATTGAGATGATGGACTGTTATCCAAATTTAGAAATATTATCATTTTTTTTTTTTTTGAAAAATTGATATGTCCTGATTCATTCTGAGTTAAAACTAATCCTAAATTTTTCTAACATCTTTATTTCTTAATTATTGAAACTAATAACAAGTGCTTTCTCAAAATTCTTTTTAAGACATTATCCATCATCAATCGGAACTGTTACAATGATGGACAGTTACAATATTTTCCATGTTTAGGAAAGCCATGATTTTATTTTCCAATAATTGAAATCTTCTAATTCATAGCTGCTATTGACAGGCTAAATATACAATAAATTTGAAACTCCTCCTATATCCTCTCTTTCTTAGCACATGAAAAGGTTTAAATTTTACCATCGCAACTGAACAAATAGCATCAAGGGTCTTAACAACACAAGACCTTCAACAAATACTAAACCGACCTTTTCCAACAAGGAGTTAAAGTTTAAACTCCAAAAAAAGCTAAAAAGACTAGCTACCACATTATTACATATTACAACATTTTCACATCAAAGACAAAGTTATAAAACATAAAGAACGAGCCATGCAAATCTTGCATTTAGGAAAAACAAGTATGACCTCAAAACGCAAGTCAGGAATTTTAACCCCTAAACCTGGAATGCATAAAATTCAGGCTGAAAGCCTATTCCTAAACAAGTACAACAACCTTAAAACCCAAAGCTGGAACCTTAAACCAGTATAATCTGAAAACCCACATCTAAACCGCCAAATCCCTGATCCTTCAACTTGTATAACCTTAAATTCCAAGGCCTCCAAACCCCAGGGTGGTATAACCTTAAAATCCAAGAACGAAATTCTAATCCCACAAGCAGTATAACCTCAAAACCAAATTTTTGAATACAAAAAGGAAATCAAGCACAGGCTTGAGATCAACTTTCTCTATTTGAAGCCCTATCTTACATAGAGAAGCGAGGAATTAAAGGAAAGCCTGAAATCCTCTCTTCCTTCCACATGCATAAACTCTCAACACCATCCCCTAGTACCTTTTAGTAATGATTTGGAAGTAAAGCATGTTATTTAGTATCTTAGTTTATAAACTTATAAGGTATGTATATAGTGTGCAGTATACATCAAAATAAGCAGATAAAAAAAGTTCGGTTCACTGATATCAATCTAGGAAATTAAGCCTCAACAATAAATCCAAGGGGTATAAAAACATAAAGATATTTTAACTTTTCTTAGAAGAAAAACCACAAATACAAAGTCAATTTCATGGAAATAGCAAGCCTCGAGGACTTACTCATATCTTGTATAACCATCTAAAACAAAAGGTACAAATACAAAAAAAAAAAAAAAAAAAAAAAAAGGAAGAGTTTGTTAAAGATGGTGAAACTTAATACCTTGGAAACACAACGGAGAAAATATTTTAGATTTTTTGGCAAAGGAACAAATATAACCATAATAGTGTGTTAACATGGTCTGTGACTATAAGGATTATAATGAGGAAGGTTTGAGAGAGAGCAGTGGGTTGTAAGATGCATTTCTACAAAATAATACTCCTATATAATGTGTTTGCCCCTGTTATGAATTGAATTGAAAGGACATGGATCCAGCTGGATTGAGAATAACTTCTTCATTCCAACCCTAGTTGGTTTACTAATCACCAGTTCCCAGGTATAAGCATTTCGGTATACACCATAGTAATGACACAAATTAAAATAGAAAGCAGAAAAGCAAGTCATTTAGAGATAGATCCAAACTCAGAAAAGCATCATCAACGCTGTAAAGGACAGAACAAGGAATTATACTAACATACCTCTGATTTGGAATGTTGATGCCTGTAAGATATACTTAAACTTAAGAACCTAGTCAGGAATTGCTTGGCGAGCTGTTGATGCTTGATACCACCAAGATAAATTGCAAAGTTTAACTTGATTGCTTGAGTTGAATTCTCTGTTTAGTCTTTGTCTATTCCAGCTGCTACTGAGTTTTAATTTGTCCAAAAAGACTTGTTTATTTTATTGAATTCATAACCATAAAAGAAGAATCTAACATTTAACAATGCTCGTCAAAGATTCACGGATTATCAAAGTATAACTGTGAATAGTTAGTTACACATAGATCTAACCAACACTAACTTATAATAAGAATTTGAGTTCCAAGATTAAAAAATTCAAACAGAAATTTACATGGAATTGCCTAATTTGGAATGATATGAAGACTAAATAGCTTATTAAAGAAAATCACAAAAGCACTTGCCAAATTATGTATTGAGTTTAACATGCATTGTTAAACAAAACCTCACACATGAAGATAGTATAAACAAAGAAGTAATAAACTAACAAGTAGAAAGCATATTGTAATGCCACTACAAGTTTGCACTTAATACACCTCTCAAATCTATTAGTCATATATTTCATTCAGCCCACGAGATGTAGTCACTGAAACATAAACACTAAGAACTATCAAGGCCAACCATAATTAAGCACCTATTAGATGTCACAAATGCCATGTGCTTTTGACTCGAGCGGTAATGGCTTATAACTAAGTTGAAAGGATAAAAGCATCACATGCACAAACATCAGGCTTTATATATAGTCACTAATAGGATATGTTCAAATGGTGCTATAACTACATTACCACTGTTAAAGGGAACCTTTAGCATGTCGTGCAGTGAAGTTTAGATTGATGTTTTCAATGAAGAATGAGATATTTGTGATGCAAAAGTGTAAGATGTGATTTTTCCGTTAATCCTGCAGACGATCTCATTAAAATAACAAACAACTCTAAGTATATCCGTCACAAGACACATGAAATCAAAAGAAACCCAAATTCAAACAAAATGAAACAACCAGTGCACCAGTAATAACACACAAAAACCCCTTGATGCCTATTCCCAAATACTACTTTCTAAAGCAGTGTTGAGCGAAAGAGAACAAATCGGCACCAAAATAAGGAAAACAATCAAATGGCAAGGAAACAAAACCTAGATCCAACTCATAAAACCCCAACAGCGTGGCAAGGTACAGTAGAAAACGACCCACTAAACCCTAAGACCTAGGAATCATCAGCTTGGCTAAAAACCTGTCTAAGAAAAAGCGGAGGATGAGGATGAAGAGTCTCTTACCTCTCTTCTTCTTTGTACTCTTCGTCACCAGCAGGCAAGATGTAGAGAAGCGGGCGGCACTGATGGAATTAAGAGTAGAGGTATCTAACCGTAAGTACTAAGAATTATCATCTTCAAAAACCTATTCAATAAAAAGTAGAGGATAAAGATGAGTAGTTTCTTACCTCGCTTCTTCGTTGTCGTCGTCACCAGCCGGCAAGATGGAGAGAAGCCAACGCCGCTGATTGAATCAAGAGAAGCGTTGCAATTCAAACCCATGTAAAAAAAAAATATTTTTATGCAATATTTATCAATAATATAATAATGGGAAAATTACTGTTTACCCCTCAATAATTTTTCAAAACTTCCCAAACAGCCCCTGTGAGTTTTGAATACCTCAGACAGCCCTTCCTTTATTGTTTTACTTCTTTTTGCACCCTGCATTATGAAATTCCATCATTGCCCTTAAACCTTTTTGCATACATTTTTTCATTTTTTTTGTATTCCTTTTTGCATGTACTCATTTCTTAAACAGAGAGCTCATTTTTTTAAACAGAGAGCTCATTTTTTAAACAGAAAACTCATTTTTTAAACAGAAACCTCATTTTGTTAAACAAAAAACTCATTTTTTAAACATAAACATTGATATTTAAACAGCAAAACCAATATTTACGTGACAAATTAATCCTGGGTATAAAAACCAATTAATCTTGGCCACTCGTACATATTTAAATAGAAACAACGATATTTAAGCACTTTTTTAAACCTAAACACAATATATTAAACAGAAACATCGATAGTTAAACAAAGACAACAAATCATAGAGAACGTCGTTCTTTATTATATGGAGATAACCAAAATTTAATAAGTTTGTGGAAAAGAATTTAAGTTAGCATGATTACATTATAACTACAAACAAACTTATAATTACAAACAAAAGAATTTAGGTTAGCATGAAGAGTAATACATGTACTCATTTCTTAAATAGAGAACTCATTTCTTCAACAGAGAGCTTATTTCTTAAATAGAAACCTAACAAAAATCTCATTTTTTAAACAGAAAACTCATTTCTTAAATAGAAACCTTATTTTTTTAAACAGAAAACTCATTTTTTAAACAAAAACAGTGATATTTAAACAGAAAAAACCAATATTTACATGACAAATTAATCATGGGTATAAAAACCAATTAATCTTGGTCACTCGTACATATTTAAATAGAAACAACAAAATTTAAGCACTTTTTTAAACGTAAACGCAATACATTAAACAGAAACATCGATAGTTAAACAAAGACAAACAAGTATAAAGATGGTCGTTCTTTATTATATGGAGATAACGATATTTACATTAAAATTTTAATAAGTTTGTGGGAAAAAATTTAGGTTAGCATGATTACATTATAACTACAAACAAAAGAATTTAGGTTACCATGAAAAGTAAACAAAAATCTAACAAAAACCTCATTTCTTAAACAGAAAACTCATTTCTTAAACAGAAACTTCATTTTTTTAAACACTAAACTCATTTTTTAAACGGAAACATTGATATTTAAATAGAAAAACCAATATTTACGTGACAAATTAATCCTGCGTATAAAACCAATTAATCTTGGCCACTCGTACATATTTAAATAGAAACAATGATATTTAAGCACTTTTTTAAACGTAAACGCAATATATTAAACAGAAATATCGATAGTTAAATAAAGACAAACAAGTATAGAGATGGCCGTTCTTTATTATATGGAGATAACGATATTTACATTAAAAATTTAACAAGTTTGTGGGAAAAAATTTAGGTTAGCATAATTACATTATAACTATAAACAAAAAAATTTAGGTTAGCATGAAGAGTAATGCATGTACTCATTCCTAAACAGAAAACTTATTTTTTAAACATAACCTCATATTTTAAATAGAAACCTCATATTTTAAACAGAAGCATCATGTTTTAAATAAAAACTCATTGCACCTAAGGGCATTATAGTTAAACCCTGTCACACTTGCCACAACTAGGAATGGGGGTGGGGCGGGGATTCCCAGACATCCCAGCAGGGCGGAGTGGGGAAAAAAATTCCTCCCGCCTAGCAGGTGGGGCGGGGACGGGGAATGGTCTCCCCGCCCCACGGGGATCCCCGCCCCGCTCCGCGCGGGGATTCCCCAAAAGAATATATTATATATTTTTAATATATTTATTAAAGATTATTTCAACATTAACATAATATTATATATATATATATAATCAATAAATATTTATTTGTTAATATTTTTAGTTATTATTATGGAACTCACAATTATTTCATACAACTTATTAACTATTTAAATTTATATATTTCATTAAAAACATATTTATTTAATAAAAATCTTAAATTATTTTAATAAAAATTATTATATAATATATCTACAAAAATTAAAATTCAAACTTCTAATTTTTCAAATTTCTAATATTCATAAAAACTAATTATTTATTTAATTTAAATGAATTGGATAATTAGGTAATTGTAATTTGTCTAGATATTCAAATATCCAGTATGTTGCTACATATAAGCGTTATATTTTTTTATTCAAATATCCATTTGATGCAGATTTTTCATACATACATTATATTTTTTATTTTTCAGATTGTATATAGCGTCTTTTAGCATGTAGTAACATAAATCGTTAGAAATATTATAATTATTTATGAAAATTTTTTTATATTAATGTTTTGGGCGGGCGGGGGATTCCCGTGGGGCGAGATCCCGCTGGGGAGTGAGAGGAGGATTTTTCCCGCAGGGAGGGTCTAATAGGGAATCCCGCCCGGGAGGCGGGGATGGGGGACAGGGGATCCCATTCCCCGCCCTGCCCCACCCCCATTCCTAGCCACAACTTCTCACGCAAGGGACAATTTCGTCCAAAAAAATCCAAATTAACTCTATCAATCACTGTTAGACGCTTGGGAGGTTTAAAAAATCATTATATTCAAAAGGAAGGGGTTTTTATGGATATTCAAATTTAGGGGGAGAATATGTGCATATTGCAAACTTTGGGGG